>NC_090440.1:1108587387-1109212387 GCF_031143425.1 Pleurodeles waltl
GAGCAGCAGACCACACCACTCAGACCAATCCAGGTGCTGCTCTCATGCTACATGTAGCATGAGAGCAGCACAAGGATTGTGTCGGGAGCCTGTGCACCAGGATTGCATGGGGAGCCTGTGCTGATGTTCCATGAACTGCTGGGACACCAGCAGGAGAGAAGAGGAGCGAGGCGGCCAGCAGCATCGGTGGCAGGTACGTTTTTTTATTGTTTCCCTAATTCTCCCCCCTCTTGAGATTTGTAGTTGCCACCACTGAACAATCTCAGTCTGGATCGACAGGACACACTAGTTAGATGTCCATAAATAAGTCATCCATGCATGCATAGGGCAACATACACAAGCCTGCATGCACCCTTTTATTTTTGCTTTCTGTTCACCTCCCTCAACACACAGGAACTCCCTTCCTTTCAGAAACCATGACCACAGTGTTAAGGAATACGTACTAAAGAAGGACATAAAAGGTTTGCAAAAATAAACTTTAGGTCCCTCTTTATGAGTGACTAGTAGTAATCCCTTGGTGTATATCACCATTTGGAACTAATCAAGTCACAGGACAATCTTTTACTTTGAAGGTGCTTCCCACACTATGTAATTGGGGCTTTTGCAGGGCCGCACAGTGTACACATGCAGGGGGTGTTTTCTGTTACCCATGCCTTGACGCACCCAGCAATGCTGTTCTACTTTCTAGCTATCTCCCCAGTTATGGGGAGTCACAGCTGATTTATTCCTTTGCCCAGCTATTAGCCTTTAAAACTGACAGTTATGTCTCTGATACAGCCACTTGACTGAAATTACTCAAAGAAAATACAGTGGTATGAAACTCTTAAAACACATCTGTCTACATTCAGAAACATGCTGATAGCGGGCTATGAGATATTTTAAAAATCTTTTCCGTGCAATGTCCTTTCCGCCACTCCACACAGACATCAAGGCCCTCATCACATGTGTGGTGGTCTTAAGACAGCCACACTCTCGGTGGTGGTTTTACCGCCTCCATAGTGGCTGTCCAACCACCACATTACGACCGTGGTGGAGCCACCATGGTTTGACCACCGGCACTGCCAGGTTGCCGCCAGTCGACAGCCTGGTGGTCTTGGTGGTTGTAATCGAGATTACAAATCCCCTTTCTGCCAGCCTTTGCAGGGAGGTTGCACCAGACGTATCGCAACATTGCCATCAGCTCGATTACGAGCCGGCGTCAAAGTTGTGGTGAATTTCCTGCTGGGCTGGCCAGCAGAAACGCTGTTTCCACCCTCTGGCCCAACGGGAAACTTGTAATAGAGCCCTCGGAGAGACGGGCGCAGAGACGGTCATCCCGACCCAGGACTTTGGCAGGCAGCCTATGCTGCCCGCCAAAGTCATAACGAGCCCCTAAATATCTGCCCCTTTAATAGACAAAAAAAACGATCTTCTGTTCTTAGCAAACATTTGGCTTTTCTGCCTTTCTGACCCAATTTTGGATGAGCTAGTTCCTGTGAACTTTCACATGGTATTCAAGGACTGCCTTGACAACCAAGGGGGAGGTGTTGTGATCATTTACCATTCTTCTTTAGATATTAAAATTAATATCTTTAAAAATGCAGCCTCGATGAAGACATGGACATCATTTAGGGGTCACCAGGGGTCGCAACTGCAACCCCTGGCATTGGCCCTTGTGATCCCTGTCCTCAGAGGGAGCATAATCAATGGCAGGAACACAAAGGCAGCTCCACTGTATTTGTTTTCTGTCCATTTAATATTACACTAATAGTGAATAATATTCTATTATCCACTTTTAGTGTAATAAAGAATGGATTACAATTTGTTGGAATAATCCCCTCCTGGCAGCTCAGGTAAGTAAAAAATTACTTTAAATGTGTGTTATGTTCGTGCTTGCCGGTGAGAGTGTGCTTAAGTGAGAGTGAGTGTGTGTATGTGTGAATATGTGTGGGAGTGTAAGCATGTATGTGTGAGTAAAAGTAAAGGTAAAATGATGTGTGATATCTCCTCCGCTACCCCTGGTAGTTTGGTGAACTGATGTTGATGGTTCAGCGCTTTCCGTTACATGTAATTTCAAGAAACTCCCTGTACTACTTTCTGTTACTGTACTGCCATAGCAGCACTCTAGATTACCGTCTGAAGAAATAGCCTTGCTTAATGCCAGTATGGCTTTGCCCTACAAAGTAAGGGCATACTTAATAGCCCCTAGCGCCATTCTTACACTACATTAGCATAATTCTTTTTACGCTGATGTGGTATTAGAAGGCCAAAAATGCCACACTCCATATTTAGAAAGGGATGCAATGCACGCATTGCACCACTTTGTAACCCTTTGCGCTACGTTATGCCTGCACCAGGCATAATGTATGCAAAAGGGGGCATGCCCCCATTAGGGGGCTGTGAGAAGGTAGCCTCTTTCTAGCGTTGTTACCCCCACTTTTGGCCTGTTTGTGAATATATGTCAGGGTGTTTTATATGTCTCACTGGGACCCTGCTAGCCAGGATCCCAGTGCTCATAGTTTGTGGCCTGTATGTGTATACCTGTGTAGTGCATAACTGTGTCACTGAGGCTTTGCTAACCAGAACCTCAGTGCTTATGCTCTCTCTGCCTTTAAAACTGTCACAATAGGCTAGTGACCATTTTCACCAATTCTAATTGGCACACTGGAACACCCTTATAATTCCCTAGTATATGGTACCTAGGTACCCAGGGTATTGGGGTTCCAGGAGATCCCTATGGGCTGCGGCATTTCTTTTGCCACCCATAGGGAGCTCAGACAAATCTTACACATGACTGCCACTGCAGTCTGAGTGAAATAACACACATGTTATTTCACAGCCATTTTACACTGCACTTAAGTAACTTATAAGTCACCTATATGTCTAATCTTCACCTAGTGAAGGTTAGGTGCAAAATTACTAAGTGATAGGGCACCCTGGCACTAGCCAAGGTGCCCCCACATAGTTCAGGGCAACTTCCCCTCACTTTGTGAGTGCGGGGACACCATTACGCACGTGCACTACATATAGGTCAATACTTATATGTAGCTTCACAATGGTAACTCCGAATGTGGCCATGTAACATGTCTAAGATCATGGAATTGTCCCCCCATGCCAAATCTGGTATTGGGGGGCCAATCCCATGCATCCCCGGGGCTCCCCTATGGACCCCGGGTACTGCCAAACCAGCTCACTGGGGTTTTCTCTGCAGCTACCGCTGCTGCCAACCCACAGACAGGGTTCTGCCTCCCTGGGGTCTGATCAGCCCAGTCCCAAGAAGGCAGAACAAAGAATTTCATCTGAGAAAAGGTGTTACACTCTCTCCCTTTGGAAATAGGTGTTAAGGGCTGGGGAGGAGTAGCCTCCCCCAGCCTCTGGAAATGCTTTGAAGGGCACAGATGGTGCCCTCCTTGCATAAGCCAGTCTACACCAGTTCAGGGAACCCCTAGTACCTGCTCAGGTGCAAAACTGGACAAAGGAAAGGGGAGTGACCACTCCCCTGTCCATCACCACCCCAGGGGTGGTGCCCAGAGCTCCTCCAGTGTGTCCCAGACCTCTGAGATCTTGAATCCAGAGGTGTGAGGGCACAATGAAGGCCTCTGAGTGGCCAGTGCCAGCAGGTGACATCAGAGACCCCTCCTGATAGGTGCTTACCTCACTAGGTGGCCAATCCTCCTCTGAGGGATATTTAGGGTCTCTCCAGTGGGCTTTCCCTCAGATAACGATGTGCAAAAATTCACCAGAGTTCCTCTGCATCTCCCTCTTCAACTTCTGCCAAAGATCGACCGCTGACTGCTCCAGGACACCTGCAAAACTGCAACAAAGTAGCAAGAAGACTATCAGCGACATTGTAGCGCCTATTCCTGCCAGCTTTCTTGACTGTTTCCTGGTGGTGCATGCTCCGGGGGTTGCTTGCCTTCATCCTGCACTGGAAGCCATGAAGAACTCTCCCGTGGATCGACAGAATCTTCACCCTGCTCCAGCAGGCACCAAACTTCAGCGTCACCGGTACTCTGGGACCCCTCTCATCCTGATGAGCGTGGCCCCTGGAACACAGATGGTGGACCCAAGTAACCTGGACTGTCCAGTGGTCCAACTGTCCAAGTTTGGAGGAGGTAAGTCCTTGCCTCCCCTCTCCAGACAGTAATCCTATGTACTGGGGAACTGCAGCTGCTACGGCTTCTGTGCACATTTGCAAGGAATACTTCATGCACAGCCTAGCCCAGGTCCCCAGCACTCCGTCCTGCATTGTTCAACTCACTGCGTTGACCACCGGCTTCATGGGACCCTCTTTGTAGTGCTGAGATGACTGCTGTGCTCAGTTTTCTTGAACCCAAGTTCAAGTACTTCTCCGGGTGCTGCCTTCTTGTGCATGGGCTCTCTGTATTGCTGGGGGGCCCCTCTGTCTCTTCTTCCAAGTGTCGACCTCCTGGTCCTTCCTGGGCCCGGGCTGCACCCTTTTTCTTTAAGCACAACCTTTGCAGCTAGCAAGGCTTGTTTGCAGTCTTTCTCCATAAAAACAATGCTGCGTCCTCCAGCACTCCGTGGGACATCTTCTGCACAAAGGAGAAGTTCCTAGCACCTTTCGTTGTTGTAGAATCTTCAGCTTCTTCTATCCGGAGGCAGCCTTTTTGCACCTTCATCCGGGGTTTAGTGGGCTCCTGCACCCCCTGGACACTTTCATGACTCTTGGACTTGGTCCCCTTTCTTTGCAGGTCCTCAGGTCCAGGAATCCATCTACAGTGCTTTGCAGTCTGTTGAGATCTTTGCCGAATCTCCTATCACAACTTTAGTGTGTTTTTGATAAGTAACATCACTTTACTCCTACTTTTCAGGGTCTTGGGGTGGGGTATCTTGGACACCCTTAGTGTTTTCTTACACTCCCAGCGACCCTCTACACACTACACTAGGCCAGGGGTCCCTAAGTGGTTCAAATTCCAGTTTCTTAGTATATGGTTTGTGTTGCCCCTAGGCCTATTGCATCCTATTGTATTCTACAGTGTTTGCACTACTTTTCTAACTGTTTACTTACCTGATTTTAGTTTTGTGTGTATATTTTGTGTATTTTGCTTACCTCCATAGGGAGTATATCCTCTGAGATATTTTTGGCACATTGTCACTATAATAAAAAGTACCTTTATTTTTAGTAACTCTGAGTATTGTACCTATATGATATAAGTGGTATAGTAGGAGCTGTGCATGTCTCCTAGTTCAGCCTAAGATGCTCTGCTATAGCTACCTCTATCAGCCTAAGCTGCTAGAACACTATTAATCTACTAATAAGGGAGAACTGGACCTGGTACAAGTTGTAGGTACCATCAGGTACTCACTATAAGCCAGGCCAGCCTCCTACAGGGGCTAAAAAAATGGTGCAAGGAAATGTAATAGATTTCCATGCACCATTTTTTTAACACTTTTAACAGCTGCTCAGAGCAGGCGTTAAAGGGAGGCTTCCATTGTTTACAGTGGGCCCTGGGTGCTTTGCAGGATTAGCCTCAGAATTTTTTATGCTAATCCTGCAAAGTGCGGGACTAGCGTCAAAACTTCAGATGCTATTCCCCTCACTACCACAATGGAGCAATGTATTTTAAATACAGCGCACACATGGTGACTCTAAGGGGCCCAAGAAAAGTGGTGATGCACTGTGTGCAACGCCACTTTTCTTAAATAAGCCCCTAAATACTCACTAGAAATATTTAATTGGAAATTAATCCCTGCAGCCAGCATGCTAAGAAGGGACTCAAAGTGTCCCTTCTTAGCCCATATTTTCACCAACTGTGACAAACCTTATAATAGGATGACAACCTGTTCCTTTATCAGATCATTCTCTAATTTCCTTTAACCTTTCTTCACACTCTTTATCCCCAAGCAGCCTCATAATGTTCATAAATACAAAAGGAAATGATATCGGAGCATTCAAAGGAACATCTCTAGTAATACCTTACCTTCATTATGGACACAAACTCTATATCAAATGAGATCTTGAGAATAATTCCCTTAGTTGTATCAGTCTTAATCTAATTTCCCCCACACACCAAAAAAATGAACCAAATAAACATTGGAAAAAAAACATGGTTTCTTACAGAAGTGACTAAATGCAGACCAGGTCAACACAAGCAGAAATATGTTGTCGAAATACCTGTGGCGCAGACTTAAAGTCATCTACGTTGTAAAAACTATAAAATTCAGTCAAAAAATAAGAGCCTCAAACTCCTATTATGATAAAATGTGTATTACCCAAGCCCCGAATATAGCTAAAGAACGTTTAGTTATATTGAATATATTATATATATTAATATATTAGGTATACATTAATATAAACGTGGAGTTGCATTCTCCAACGTCAATGGTTCTGTGAAAAACTAGCATCATTCTTTTCTTAAAAGAAAAAAAGCAATCTCATCAGGACAACTATTGGTAGCAGTAACATTGCTGTACTCATGATAACAACCTTTCACATCCCCCAATCTCTACTTATCTTGCTCAATTTGTTCCCTTCAGCCTGACTTATCTGCCATAATCTCTCAGACTCTACTCTAGTTCTGGGTTGTTAAAATGGGTTTTCTGGTTGGCTAGGGTATGCACATAAGCCAGTTAGAACTCACTCACTCCAGTCAGGGTGAGAGAGTTACACACTCAAGATAACCCCTCCTCAACCCCTTGGTTGCTTGGCACGAGCAGTCAGGCCTAACCCAGAGGCAATGTTTAACCCCTTCGCTGCCAGGCCTTTTCCCCCTCCTGTGCCAGGCCTTTTTTTGCCTATTTGGGGCAGTTTGCGCTTAGGCCCTCATAACTTTTTGTCCACATAAGCTAACCAAGCCAAATTTACGTCCTTTTTTCCAACATCCTAGGGATTCTAGAGGTACCCAGACTTTGTGGGTTCCCCTGAAGGAGGCCAAGAAATTAGCCAAAATACAGTGAAAATATCGTTTTTTTCAAACAAATTGGAAAAAGTGGCTGCAGAAGAAGGCTTGTGGTTTTTCCCCTGAAAACGGCATCAACAAAGGGTTTCCAGTGCTAAACTCAGCAGCTTCCCAGCTTTCAGGAACAGGCAGACTTGAATCAGAAAACCCAATTTTTCAACACAATGTTGGCATTTTACTGGGACATACCCCATTTTTGCAATTGTTTGTGCTTTCAGCCTCCTTCCAGTCGGTGACAGAAATGGGCATGAAACCAATGCTGGATCCCAGACACCTAAACATTTCTGAAAAGTAGACAAAATTCTGAATTCAGCACGGGGTCATTTGTGTAGATCCTACAAGGGTTTCCTACAGAAAATAACAACTGAAAAAGAAAAATATTGAAATTGAGGTGAAAAAAACATCAATTTTTCTCTACGTTTTACTCTGTAACTTTTCCCTGCAATGTCAGATTATCGAAAGCAATATACCGCTACGTCTGCTGGACTCCTCTGGTTGCGGGGATACATAGGGCTTGTAGGTTCATCAAGAACCCGAGGGACACAGAGCCAATAAATGAGCTGCACTCTGCAGTGCGTTTTCATTCTATACCGGGTATACAGCAATTCATTTGCTGAAATATAAAGAGTAAAAAATTGCTATCAAGAAAACCTTTGTATTTCCAAAAAGGGCACAAGATAAGGTGTTGAGGAGCAGTGGTTATTTGCACATCTCTGAATTCCGGGGTGACCATACTAGCATGTGAATTACAGGGCATTTCTCAAATAGATGTCTTTTTTTCACACTCTCCTATATTTGGAAGGCAAAAATGTAGAGAAAGACAAGGGGCAATAACACTAGTTTTGCTAATCTATGTTCCCCCAAGTCTCCCGATAAAAATGATACCTCACTTGTGTGGGTAGGCCTAGCGCCCGCGATAGGAAACGCCCCAAAACGCAACGTGGACACATCCCATTTTTTTTAAAGAAAACAGAGGTGTTTTTTGCAAAGTGCCTACCTGTAGATTTTGGCCTCTAGCTCAGCCGGCACCTAGGGAAACCTACCAAACCTGTGCATTTCTGAAAACTAGAGACCTAGGGGAATCCAAGATGGGGTGACTTGTGGGGCTCGGACCAGGTTCTGTTACCCAGAATCCTTTGCAAACTTCAAAATTTGGCTAAAAAAACACATGTTCCTCACATTTCTGTGGCAGAAAGTTCTGGAACCTGAGAGGAGCCACAAATTTCCTTCCACCCAGCGTTCCCCCAAGTCTCCCGATAAAAATAATACCTCACTTGTGTGGGTAGGCCTAGCGCCCGCGACAGGAAACGCCCCAAAGCGCAACATGGACACATCCAATTTTTTGAAAGAAAACAGAGGTGATTTTTGCGAAGTGCCTACCTGTAGATTTTGGCCTCTAGCTCAGCCAGCACCTAGGGAAACCTACCAAACCTGTGCATTTCTGAAAACTAGAGACCTAGGGGAATCCAAGATGGGGTGACTTGTGGGGCTCGGACCAGGTTCTGTTACCCAGAATCCTTTGCAAACCTCAAAATTTGGCTAAAAAACACATGTTCCTCACATTTCTGTGGCAGAAAGTTCGGGAATCTGAGAGGAGCCACAAATTTCCTTCCACCCAGCGTTCCCCCAAGTCTCCCGATAAAAATGATACCTCACTTGTGTGGGTAGGCCTAGCGCCCGCTACAGGAAACGCCCCAAAGCGTAACGTGGACACATCCAATTTTTTGAAAGAAAACAGAGGTGATTTTTGTGAAGTGCCTACCTGTAGATTTTGGCCTCTAGCTCAGCCGGCACCTAGGGAAACCTACCAAACCTGTGCATTTCTGAAAACTAGAGACCTAGGGGAATCCAAGATGGGGTGACTTGTGGGGCTCGGACAAGGTTCTGTTACCCAGAATCCTTTGCAAACCTCAAAATTTGGCTAAAAAAAAACATGTTCCTCACATTTCTGTGGCAGAAAGTTCTGGAATCTGAGAGGTGCCACAAATTTCCTTCCACCCAGCATTCCCCCAAGTCTCCCGATAAAAATGATACCTCACTTGTGTAGGTAGGCCTAGCGCCCGCGACAGGAAACACCCCAAAGCGCAACGTGGACACATCCATTTTTGGAAAGAAAACAGAGGTGATTTTTGCAAAGCGCCTACCTGTAGATTTTGGCCTCTAGCTCAGCCGGCACCTAGGGAAACCTACCAAACCTGTGCATTTCTGAAAACTAGAGACCTAGGGGAATCCAAGATGGGGTGACTTGTGGGGCTCCGACCAGGTTCTGTTACCCAGAATCCTTTGCAAACCTCAAAATTTGGCTAAAAAAACACATGTTCCTCACATTTCTGTGGCAGAAAGTTCTGGAATCTGAGAGGAGCCACAAATTTCCTTCCACCCAGCGTTCCCCCAAGTCTCCCGATAAAAATGATACCTCACTTGTGTGGGTAGGCCTAGCGCCCGCGACAGGAAACGCCCCAAAGTGCAATGTGGACACATCCAATTTTTTTAAAGAACACAGAGGTGTTTTTTGCGAAGTGCCTACCTGTAGATTTTGGCCCCTAGCTCAGCCGGCACCTAGGGAAACCTACCAAACCTGTGCATTTCTGAAAACTAGAGACCTAGGGGAATCCAGGATGGGGTGACTTGTGGGGCTCGGACCAGGTTCTGTTACCCAGAATCCTTTGCAAACCTCAAAATCTGGCTAAAAAACACATGTTCCTCACATTTCTGTGGCAGAAAGTTCTGGAATCTGAGAGGAGCCACAAATTTCCTTCCACCCAGCGTTCCCCCAAGTCTCCCGATAAAAATGATACCTCACTTGTGTGGGTAGGCCTAGCGCCCGCGACAGGAAACGCCCCAAAGTGCAATGTGGACACATCCAATTTTTTTAAAGAACACAGAGGTGTTTTTTGCGAAGTGCCTACCTGTAGATTTTGGCCCCTAGCTCAGCCGGCACCTAGGGAAACCTACCAAACCTGTGCATTTCTGAAAACTAGAGACCTAGGGGAATCCAGGATGGGGTGACTTGTGGGGCTCGGACCAGGTTCTGTTACCCAGAATCCTTTGCAAACCTCAAAATCTGGCTAAAAAACACATGTTCCTCACATTTCTGTGGCAGAAAGTTCTGGAATCTGAGAGGAGCCACAAATTTCCTTCCACCCAGCGTTCCCCCAAGTCTCCCGATAAAAATGATACCTCACTTGTGTGGGTAGGCCTAGCGCCCGCGACACGTAATGCCCCAAAGCGCAACGTGGACACATCCCATTTTTTGAAAGAAAACAGTGCCTATCTGTGGATTTTGGCCTGTAGCTCAGCCGGCACCTAGGGAAACCTACCAACCCTGTGCATTTGTGAAAACTAGAGACCTAGGGGAATCCCAGATGGGGTGACTTGTGGGGCTCTGACTGGGTTCTGTTACCCAGAATCCTTTGCAAACCTCAAAATTTGGCTAAAAAAACACCCTTTCCTCTCATTTCAGTGACAGAAAGTTCTGGAATCTGAGAGGAGCCACAAATTTCCTTCCACCCAGCGTTCCCCCAAGTCTCTCGATAAAAATGATACCTCACTTGTGTGGGTGGGCCAGGTGCCTGCAACAGAATAAGGCCCAAAACTTGAAGAGATAGAGGGGATAGCACAGCAAGTTTATAAGGGCATATTCTTTTATACATCTTTAGACGGACTCTGCTTTGGGGACCCACATAAGTGAGGTGTCATTTTACTTGGGAGACTGAGGGGAAAACTGGGGAGTAGGAATTTTGTGCTGGAGCGGTGATCCTACTAAGAAAAATCAGGAAAATATGCTTTTTTATGCAAATTTTGAGGTTTACAGAGGAGTCTGGGTAAGAAAATGTTGGGGGAGCCACGCAAGCCACACCTCCCTGGACTCCTTGGGGTGTCTAGTTTAAAAAAATGTCTGGGTTTTGTAGGTTTCCCTAGATGAAGGCCGCACCCAGGACCAAAAACATAGGTGGGCCCTCCCCCTAAACACAGGTATTTTTGTAATATATCATTTTGATGTGTGCACATACGTCCGTGATGTGCCAAACACTAAAATTGTGAAAAGAAACACACTTAGGTAATGTGAAGAAGACCCCTCACCCACCAACCAAGTTGGTGGCATGCTTCATCATCGGGGTCCCACCCGAGGCACCTAGCGTGTCACAGGTGTGCTGCGACGCCTGATTACAGCGGAGCAGGTTTTGTCATTTTTACCACACATACTGGTTGGATTTGGCACGAGGGTGAGTGATGGTTCAGTGGATCAAATTTTATTAACAAGAGATTTTACAAAAATGAAATGCACTGCTAATAACTGAAAGGCAAAAAACTGAAGCAATGACTCACAGCTCGTGAGCTGTAAAGCCGCGACAAGGCACCAATCGCTTTACAGTCCATTCACACACCTTTCATACATGACAGGCACAAGACCATTCACACCGCCAGCCACGGGCCCAGCACATTACAACACTCACATCGACAGACAGCGCCACTCAAGGGCCCATCACTTACATACGCCCACATGCCTGATACAAGAATCACACCAGCTGATGGGAGTGTGGACTGCCGTTTGGCTGGCACCGCCAGCCAAGCGCCACCCCACGCACACCGCCAGCCAAGCGCCACCCCACGCACACCGCCAGCCAAGCGCCACCCCAAGCACACCGCCAGCCAAGCGCCACCCCATGCACACCGCCAGCCAAGCACCACCCCACGCACACCGCCATCACTTTTTTTGTTTATAAACAACAAAGAAACCACTAATTATAAAATAAGCACAAAACTACAAACACAAAAGCTCTAACTAAATACATGACAGAGATGCCAACCGTGAAACACATGAAAATATAAAACAGACAGCTTACGCTCACGGTATTTCCCAGAATTTTGTTTTGGTATGGTAACTTCTATAACAGCCGGGCACACACATCCCAGGCTTTGAATGGCATTCGGGGCAGTACATCCGGCTCTCCCTCCTGATTAATCTCCGGGCACATACTCTACATTTCTTTGTGGGCAAGTCTTTTTTGGGAGTGGGAGGAATGTGATCTGGAAAGTGCCGATCTTTCAATCTAGCCACATCCTCCACCACATCTACTCTAGGAACTCTTGCCGGTTCCACCACAATATGGCTTTCTATCACCGACTCCTGAAATTTAACAAATGTCATCCTTGACTCAGGTGAACAATCCTTGTATACAATAAAGGCATTAAAAGTTGCCAAATGAAATAAATGTAGGGCCAACTTTTTATACCACACATAAGACTTACGAAGAGCAGTGTAAGGTTCCAACCTCTGATCTACTCTATCAACACCACCCATGTGCCTATTGTAGTCCAAAATGCACGCAGGTTTGCGCACTTCCGCAACCTGACCCCAAACAGCCACAGGGGAAGTACTCTCATCATGGATGGTCGATAGCATGTACACATCCCTCCTGTCTGAAAATTTCAGAGCTAGCAGCTCATTATTCCGCAAGGCACTGCACTGTCCCCTCTCAAGTTTTTTACAGACAAGCTCCCTTGGATAGCCTTTCTGGTTAGAACGGATTGTGCCACAAGCAACAGTGTCCACTCTAAACAACTCCTTGAACAGCTGCACTCCAGTGTAGAAATTATCTACGTACAAATGGTGACCTTTGTTAAACAGCCGTCTAGCAAGTTCCCACACAATTTTTTCGCTAACTTCAAAAGTGGCCGGACAACCAGGAGGGTCAATACTGGAATCCCTACCAGTGTAGACCCGGAAATTATACACATATCCTGTACTGCTTTCTGACAGGAGATACAATTTAATCCCATACCCTGCCCTCTTACTAGGAATGTACTGCTTAAAAACTAAACGCCCCTTGAAAAGGATCAAAGACTCGTCCACACTTATCTCTTTGCCTGGAACATAGACCTCTGAAAACCGATCCACAAAATGATCAAGGACAGGCCTAATCTTAAAAAGACGGTCACAATCAGGGTGATCCTGTGGCAAGGCTAAAGCATTGTCTACAAAATGCAGCATACGAAGAAGAAGCAAATACCGATTACGTGTCATAGTTGCAGGAAATATAGCAGTTGCCATCAAGGGACTAGTAGACCAATAAGAAGCCAGTGACGGCTTCCTGATCAACCCCATCAAAAAAGACAAACCTAAAAACCTTTTCATCTCTTCCAGATATGTGGGAACCCACTGAGTAGCTCTAGACTGAGGCTTAAGTCTGGCAGCGTGGTCCCGCAAATATTGCTCTGGATACACATTTGTCTGCTCCACAATCTCTTCCAAAAATACATCGTCCATAAACAAGTGAAAGAAATGGACAGGCAAAAAGTTTTCAGTATTAACTCCACACCCTGGGAGACCAGTAAATGCAGGTAACTGTGGCTGCTCCAGGTTTGGGGCAATCCAGGTGTCAGGTCTTCTAATGGGAAACCCTTCAGCCCCAGGCTGCTGCACTCTTGGCACATCAATGTCCTCCTCTAACACAGGCCCTTCATCTGCACTGAGAGTAGCTTCCTCATCAGAAGAATACTCTCGGACAGAAAACTCACTTCCAGAATCTCCTGCTTCCTCCTCTGCCTCAGATGCAGAGTCAGTGTCGTAATCATGGTCTGAAGACGACTCAAAGAGCATGCGAGCAACCTGCTGAGCGGTCACTTTGCGGCTAGCCATGATCCTCACTAACAACAAATGGATTGCCAACAACAACTAGCACTAAAATAAGTAATAAACAAAGTGTAGCTTTATCACAAAGAGTTATGTACTACAAAAAACTATACCACTCACTTGCCTGAAAAAGCTACTCACCAAGCAACTACTCTGCACAGACACAGCAATCACCAATGATATCCCACTAAAAAGAAAAAAGAAAAAAGCAAATTAGACATATGACAACACAAACATCACTGTGCTCAAATCTAAGGACAATGTCAAACACACAATACTGCATTTAGTACACCACCTACAAACATGTCATTCATGCATGTCAACAATACTCCTTTGGAGTAAATTCCTTTCACTTACCTAAAACATGCAACTATGCAAACCGCCGGACAACTACTGCCAAAACCGCAAGGATCCACAGCAAAGGAAGCAAAAGCGTTGAACTAGAAGAAAAAGAAAAAATTAATTGTTATAATCCCAAATACAAATACTTCGCCAGTTGACAAACACCCCACCACCAAGAACTTAGAAGTTGTCCCTGGTACCTAAGTGGATCCTGCCCCCCTCGGGGGTCGATTGGGCGTAAACAAATTGGCCAATCAGCCCCCAAGGGGGGCAGAAATGGGCAACACCTCTGTGCCCCCTTTAGGGGGCGACCCTTCCCAAAGGGGGCACCCCCAGTACAAAACAAAACAAAAAAAAAATCCCTGGCATATTGTTGGTTTCTGCCCTCCTTGGGGGCAGATGGGCCTACAAAAAATATGCCCATCTGCCCCCAAAGGGGGCAGAGATGGCCAATACGAACTTTCCCCACTTTAGGGGGGCGACCGTTGCCCAAGGGGTGCCCCCAAACACACACCACACACACACACACCACACAATCCCTGGCGCCTAGTGTGCTTCCACCCACCCGGGGGCCAGATCGCCCAAATAAATGGCTGGTCTGCCATCGGGGGGGGGTGAAACAGAAAAAAAAAAATAGACCCCGAGGGGAGCGACCCTTGCCCAAGGGGTTGCCCCCAAAAAACACAATGAAAACAAAATAAAAACAAAATCCCTGGTGTCTAGTGGATTTCGCCCTCCCCCGGGTGCAGATCCGCTGAAAATTCAGCAATCTGCCCCCGGGGGGGGGGGGCGAAATACAAAAAAAAATAGCCCCCCAGTGGGGCAACCCTTGCCCAAGGGGTCGCCCCCAAAAGAAACTTTACACTAAAAATAAATCCCTGGTGTCTAGTGGATTTCGCCCCCCCCCCCCCCGGGGGCAGATCCGCTGAAAAAAAGGCGATCTTCCCCCAGGGGGGGGCGAAACACAAAAAAAAATTGACCCCCGGGGGGCGACCCTTGCCCAAGGGGTCGCCCCCAAAATAAAAAAACAAAACAAAATCCCTGGTGTCTAGTGGATTTCGCCCCCCCCCCGGGGGCAGATCTGCCGAAAAAAAGGCGATCTGCCCCCGGGGGGGGGGGCGAAATACTAAAAATAATTGACACCCAGGGGGGCGACCCTTGCCCAAGGGGTCGCCCCCAAAATAAACACAGCGAAGAAAATCCCTGGTGTCTAGTGGAGATTCCTGCTCCACGATCGCGAGCCCTACCCGCGATCGTGGATCAGGAATCTTGTGAAAACAGGCACAGGGGGAAAGGAAAAAGCCTTTCCTTTCCCCCTGTGTCTGTTTCCCCCCCCCCAAAAACCCCCAAAACGGAAAGGACTCACCTTTCGGGTCCTTTACTCCTCGCGCGCTGGAAGCAAATGGCTTCCAGCGCGTCCGGCAACACCTGATGACGTCGGCGCGCTGTGCGTGCTCTGACGTCATCGGATTGCCGGGGGGGGGTCGGGGGTGGAAGGGGAAGGTGTTCCCCTGCCATCCCCGCCTTGGGGGGGAGGAGGGTGCACGGGGGGGCAACTGTAGCCTTGGACGAGGTCACCTCGTCCAAGGCACAGAAGCGGTTAAAGCATTTGCACAACACACACAACACGTGACGCACTGTCACCACCACAAGGAAACACAACACCAAGTTATATCAAAATATTTTACACAACATCATTAGACCAAACACGATATGTCAGTAATACCGTTACCCAAGCAGTTGTCAGAACAATTTACAGTACTATTACTCTGCGAAAGCCAGCAGTAGTCACATAAAACACATATGTTACTGATTATTCTGCAACATAAGCAGTAGTCAGGAAAACATTAATTAAATAATGCACATGTCATAAAATCATCATAAAGACCTATAAAAGGAACATCAGAAAACACATGGCAAGTCATTTAAAACAGATTATCATAGATGTATAGGTCGTAGTAAACATGTCACTAAAATGCATTTACCCTAGTAAACACAACATCATAAATGCCCAGACATCATTAGGAATGCACAAATTTATGAAACATGTTGCCTATATGCAGGGCAAAATGCACCTGCGCTGCTATTATGGGGAAGATAGTATCTCACACACCAGGTTTCGCATAGGAGCTCCTGCTCTCCAGTCAAAAGGATGGGGGGGGCACAGACTGGCTCTCAGCGGGACTGGGCCTCTGTTGAGGCCTCTGTCAGTCCCGAAGAATAATGCCCCCACAATTCAAGGCTTCCCCCCACGTTTCCCCAAATGATGCATTGGGTGCAGGGGAGAGGCAAGGAGAGCCCACACCCAGAAAGGGAGACGCCCCACTCCTCACACGGGGACCACATCTCAACAAGACCCTCCTGATTCTGGGGTTGTGAACCACAAACTTCACTGAGCCCGTGGGCTCTGTGGACACGATCCTGCGCACTGACTTGGCTGCACTTACCTCAATTGCGGTCGGGTGGGAGACAGGCGGACGGCCTGGCCTTGATGGAGGGGATGCCTCCCACGGCCTAATCTACTCCACTAGGCGGTAAGGGAGGGGAGGCTCACCACAAGCTCTCCTGAGCCTGGCCCCTCATTTCCCCCAGTATGCCCACACCCGATCCTGGTGCACAAGTTCCTCTGGGCCGTGGCAATGGTCTCAGGCAAAGGTGGTGCCCTGGGGATGCTCTTCTTAGTAAACCTGGCCGCGGGGGACCGCTAGGAGCTCCCTCACTCCAGGCTTCATTTCCTCATGCCCCAGAGGCACAAAACAAAGTGCGCTTCAGACGCTTTCTGCGAATATGAGTGCCTGGGTTGCAGCAGTGATTTTATCTCGCAATAGGTGTGCAGAAGTGCTCTCAAAACAAAAATAGAAATGTCCAGTAGGGATAAATACACAGCCAAATATCAAAGTGAAAACATCAATTATTCACTGAAAAAAAATATTTCTTTATTCACGATAGTCAATTTCTAGTTTCTCCGACAAGTGCGGATTGATCTTTTTCTGACTGAATGAGAAACAAACAGTGTCAATTCTTGTGATGCCTTTAGTTTTTGAGCAAGGCTTTCAGCAATAACATCTCAATAAGGCACTGTCCCTGTTGTCCTGAGGAGGCCAGATTTATAAAGGCTGAAACGCGTTGACTACAATTGTGGAGGAATATTTGTTGGAATTTTTGAGAAACTCGATGATAAAAACTTTGGACTGTGTCGGATATTTACACCAGTGATAGACATTTGGCTGATAGACGATACGCTCTCTGCATTACTTCCATTATCTCATTGTAATACTGCTCGCCACTGAATGGCTAAGCAGTTTATGGTTAATATATAACGGTGCTCAAAGGAACTACTGGCTCATTGGTTTTTAACAGTGTGATGTTATGTATAGTACTTTAATATTGGTTTGTGTTATTCTTGTCCTTTGTTTGTTTAATATCCTTGATGATTATATTGTTTGTTAGTGTTACATAGATGTAAGAGTGTGACCTGTAGACACCAAGGCCCTCATTACAACATTGGTGGTAAATCCCACTTAGCTCCGTGCAGAAGACTGCCAACACACAGCTGCGGCGGCGGAAATCCTCTACAGCTATTACGACCCACAGCTCGGAATCTGCCAAAATCCAGACACCCACACAAGTCTGCTACACCAAAGGTCAGTGATAAACTGGCAATAACAAAACCTCGACCGTCACTCCAACAGGAATACGCCCACACTATCACGACACACGAATCCATGCGGCGGTCTTTCAACCGCGGTATTCCATTGGCGCAACACACTGCAGCGCTCAAAATACACACACATTTACAAAACACATCCACATTGGACAATTTGAAATACACACACCTGATACACATACACACACCACTCCCACACACCCAATCCAATATAAAACACACACCCACATCACCCACAAACCCTTACTAACAAAATTGCGAAAGAAGGCCAGAGAGAGACACCACCAGAAACAACACTAGAATCCACAGACACACAACATCATCACTCACACAACATCCACGTACCTCAGACAACAAACACATCCCCTCACACATCACAACAAACACCACCCCACACATCACCCACACCACATCATGGTGCCACAACAACACCCCAGGTTCTCAGAGGTGGAGCTCAGGGTCATGGTGGAGGAAATCGTCCGGGTAGAGCCACAGCTATTCGGATCACAGGTGCAGCACACCTACATTGCTAGGAAGACAGAGCTATGGTGCAGAATTGTCGACAGGGTCGACACAGTGGGACAGCATCCAAGAACACGGGATGACATCAGGAAGAGGTGGAACGACCTACGGGGGAAGCTGCGTTCCTTGGTCTCAAGACACAAGCAGTACAGAGGACTGGCGGTGGACCCCCACAACTAACAACATGGGAGGAGCAAGTCTTGGCAATACTGCATCCTGAGGGCCTAGCAGGAGTAGCAGGAGGAATGGACTCTGGTAAGTCAACTCTTAACTATTATATCCCCCACCCTACCTGCATGCCATCACATACCCCTACCCTCACCCTCACCCCCATCACTCCAACACCTCACATATGTCCCACTATCACAAACCACCCATCCCAACACCAAGCCCTGCATGCAACACCAAAGCATGGACACCCATCACCAAAGCATGTCCACTACAGATACCCACAGAAACCCCAAACCAAATATTACACAAGGACCTAGACATGAATGCAAGCATTGGAGTACAGGGTCACTCACCTATTGCACACAATAGCACACACAGATGCAATAATCATGCCTTTACACCCCTGCAGGACCCAACCCAACATCACCAGACAGGAGGTTCCAGACATGTCCACTCCCCCCACAGAAGAGGCCCACAGTGATGACAGCTGCTCTGTACAACTGGATCAAGATGACCAGCGCGGCCCATCTGGGACCTCGGGACAGTCGGTTCCCCAGACACTGGCACAAGCCACCACAGAGCCTCCCCCCTCAGGAAACACCAGCACAGCACCCACCCAGCGGTCCCATCCCTCTGTCCCCAGGACACGCCAAGCAGCAGTGTGTCCACAACTACAGGGAACCCAGGCAAACCCACCAACCCAAGACAATCAGGGACGTGGGGGCAGTGGGCACACGGTTCAGGGGATGAGGCACAGGAAAACAGGAGAACTGGGAGGACTGCTGTGCGACAGGGGGAGGACAGGCACAGGGAACCCACTCTCCACGAGGCCCTCTCCAACATCATGGGAGCGTACCATCATTCCCAGGAGACAATGGCAACGGTACTGGCCAAGTTTCAGGAGACCCAATAGGAGGAACACTATCTGGGTATCAGGGAGGAACTCAAGTCCATCAACACCACCCTTTTCACCATTGTAGGGGTGCTGCAGGACCTTGTCAACACCAGGAGGGACACTGTGGCACAACAAGGGGCCCCTGACACTAGCCTGGATGATGAGCAGCCCACCACCTCCGTCGGCGCTAGTGGACAGGAGGCACCACCACAGGACCACGACACCAGCACCCCACCCCCTGCAGATGGGGAGCCACCCCGCAAACGGTCCCTGAGATCCAGGAACAAGACAGAGAACATTGCCAAGACCCCCGCCAGGAAATGAGACCCCCCCTGAATGTCAACTTCTGTCCCACTTTGTCACCCCTTCCATCCTTAAACTGTCCTAGCTCCACTTCCTATGCCCCTTTGGACAATGCACCTGTGAAACAAATAGACTGGACTCTGCCATGGACATTCCTCCACCATCACCCCTGACCATTTTACAACCCCCTCCACTTATTTGCACAAAAATAAACACACATCAATCACAAAACAATCTGGAGTCAGTCTGTGCTTTCACAAATGTGTATTTACAATAACTATGGAATATAGCAATGTCAATTTTATTGTCAACATGCCGATGTAACACAGCTCTAGTCCATGAGGAAATATAGCAGAGGTCACACAGTGGGACCCACATCTGTGAAATGGAAAGGCAAAGTGACAAGTCAGGGTCCATACACTGGGTGAAAGTGACAGACTTATGATAGTTCAAACATTAGTATGAGATGAGGCAGTGATATCTTCTTACCTCTGTCTCACTGGAAGTATTGCTGGATAAACGTTGTTTCTGTTGTCGATGTCCTCTTCTTCTGCCTCCTCTTCTTCAATGACCACAGGCTCCACAGCTGTCACAAGACCTCCAGCTGGACCATCCTCCTGCAGAAAAGGCACTTGGCGTCGCAAAGCCAGGTTGTGCAGCATACAGCAGGCCACGATGATCTGGCACACCTTCTTTGGTGAGTAGTAGAGACAACCACCTGTCACATGGGGGCACTGGAACCTGGCCTTCAGGAGGCCGAAGGTTCTTTCTATAATCCTCCTAGTTCGCCCATGTGCCTCATTGTAGCGTTCCTCTGCCATTGTCCTGGGATTTCCTCCAGGGTCAGTAGCCATGACAGGTTGGGGTACCCAGAGTCACCTGCAAATGTCGAGGGACAACTGTTAGACACACACTAACCCGTAGGGACAACCCCAGACCCAGACAACTATTCACAGGGTATAGGCTTCTTGTCCTCGCCTATTAGCCACACACGGTGCCTCTGGAGTTGCCCCATCACATAAGGAATGCTGCTATTCCTTCAGAATGTAAGTGTCATGCATTGAGCCAGGAAACTTGGCATTCACGTGGGAGATGTACTGGTCGGCCAAAAACACCATCTGCACATTCATTGAATGGTAGCTCTTCCTGTTTCTGTACACCTGTTCACTCCTGAAGGGGGTACCAAGGCCACATGTGTCCCATCAATGGCACCTATGATGTTGGGGATATGTCCCAGGGCATAGAAGTCACCTTTCACTGTAGGCAAATCCTCCACCTGAGGGAAAACTATGTAGCTGCGCATGTGTTTCAGCAGGGCAGACAACACTCTGGACAACACGTTGGAGAACATTGGCTGGGACATCCCTGATGCAATGGCCACTGTTGTTTGAAAAGACCCACTTGCCAGGAAATGGAGTACTGACAGGACCTGCACTAGAGGGGGGATCCCTGTGGGATGGCGGATAGCATCAGGTCTGGCAGCAACTGGGCACACAGTTCATGGATTGTTTCACAATCAAGTCTGTAGGTGACTATTACGTGTCTCTCTTCCATTGTCGACAGGTCCACCAGTGGTCTGTACAACGAAGGATGCCGCCATCTCATCACCTGCCCCAGCGGACGTGCCCTATGGACGAGAACAGCAAGCAGAGAGTCAGCAAACACTGAGGTATAACAAATTGTCATTAGCACACATTTATTAATCTGCAATGTGCCTGTTACTGTGTGTATGCAAGGCCTACATAGGTGTGACGCAGTTATTGTTCTTGCCATGTGGCCCCCTGAAATGGCAGCTGCCTGACCTGTAAGGTGGGACAAGGGGATATGAGGTAACTGCGCTGGGGTTTTACATCGTCGCAGTAGGCGGTCAAAGACCGCGGCGCAATCCTGCATTGCTTAACAACTATGGGTCTCAGGAGCCAATGACGATGTACGCCGGCGGTTCTGGTACGCACCGCCGCGGACGTGACCGCCATTTTCTCTCTGTTCACTCACTTGATACCTGACCTTCAACAGGAGAGGACCTACACTGCAAGTGCTGCTGTGACCTCAGTCTGGAATCGACAATGGCTCATGTGTCTGGGGAAAGGGCCCCTGCCTTCACTTCGGAGGATTTGAAGAAGTTAGTGGATGGGGTCCTCCCCCAGTACACGCTACTCTACGGTCCTCCAGACAAACAGATGAGTACACTGTGAGCATGCTGCATGGGCAATGCCTGTTTGGAATGGTGTGGATGGAAGATACATCGGGGGGACTGAGACCTGCATATGCGGACAGTGAGTGTATGTGCATCAGGCTCAAGGGTGGGAATGTGGGCCAATGACTATGACGGTCTGGACGGTGAAAGATTTACCTTTTCCCCTGTACTATTCCTTTAGGTCAGCGCCCACCAGAAGAAGGATATTTGGCATGCCATCGCCAAGGAAGTCAGGACCCTGGGGTCAACCACGGACGGAGCACCCACTGCCGGAAAAGATGGGAGGACATTCGCCGCTGGAGCAAGAAGACGGCGGAGGCCCAGCTGGGGATGGCCTCCCAACGTGGGAGGGGTGCCCGTCGCACCATGACCTCCCTGATGTTCCGGATCCTGGCGGTGGCATATCCTGAGTTGGATGGGCGCTTGAGGGCATCACAGCAGCCACAAGGGGGTGAGTACAGACACATTCATGTGACTCTGCGCGCATTACGAGGTGTCTGGGTGGGGGAGGTGGGCAGTGGGTTCCCCTAGGCCAGGGCGAAGTTTGTAGGCAAGGTCCCTTGTGAGGCAGGCTATGTGGCACCCCAACCCCACCAGTGGTAAGAGCCATCTACACCTAGTCAGGCTCCTGTGAATTCCATGTGTGCAGCAATCGAGCATAGGCCATGTACCCCATGGCCTTGTGAATAATCTAGGAACTGTTAGTGCATGGCGTAGTGCTGAGGTCTGCTGTGTCTGTAGTGTCCGCCAACAATAATGATATTGCATGCACTGAACATGTCTTTCTTCTGTCTTTGCCCCCCTTTTTGTGGTCTCCCTGTTCTTGTGTGCAATAGCATCATCTGGCGGAGGAGGAGTGGCACCGGAGCAGGAGGGAGCTGCATCCCACTTTGCCCTGGAGGGTGAGACAATGGAGTCTGAAGCCACCAGTGGGACGGAGGGCGAGGGGAGCTCCACGGCGGGGACAGGAGGTTACAGAAGCGACAGCGACTCCTCCTCTGATAGGAGCTCCCTTGCAGTGGTGGGCCCCTCTGTGCCCCCCGTATCCACAGGTACAGCCTCCAACCCCCCTACCAGCTCCGCCCTCCCAGCAGCCCCTCAGCATGTGTCCTGTGCCCACTCACCCAGGAGGGTGGGCATCTCCTTCATCCCAGGCACCTCAGGTCCTGCCCCAGTCAGCCCTGCTGCCCTCAATGAGGAGGCTATTGACCTCCTGAGATCCCTCACTGTTTGGCAGTCTACCATTCTGAATGCCATCCAAGGTGTTGAGAGGCATTTGCAACAAACAAATGCATACCTGGAGGGCATTCACTCCGGCCAGGCAGCCCAACAAAGAGCATTTCAGGCTCTGGCTTCAGCACTGATGGCAGCCATTGTCCCTGTGTCCAGCCTCCCCCCTCCAACTTCCTCCACCTGGACCGAATCCCCTGTACCTCAGCCTATCCCAAGCACACCATCAGACCAACATGCACACACCTCAACACACAAAAGTGGCTCAGGCAAACATAAGCACCACACATCCCACAGGCACTCACACAAGCATCATACCCATGCAGACATACCAACATCCACTGCCTCCACTGTGTCCCCCTCCTCCACGTCTCCCTCCTCCCTCCCAGTCTCGTCTCCACTCACACCTGCATGCACCACATCTTCAGCCACTACCTCCATCACCAGCACGCCCATCACCACACACCGCTCACGTGCACTCACCACCCCCACTACCATTCACACATTCCCTGTGTCCTCTCCCAGTGTGTCTGTGAGCCCTCCTCCCAAACTATACAAACGCAGGCACACACCCGGACAACAGCCATCCACCTCACAACAGCCTCCAGCCCATGCACCTTCACCCAAATTCAGCAGACGTACACCTCCTACAACCACTACCTCTTCCTCCACTCCCAAACCCCCTCCATCTACCCGTCCCAGTGTGTCTAAAAAAACTTTTCCTGTCTAATATTGACCTCTTCCCTACACCTCACCCCCGCAGAGAAGACCGCCACCTGCACCGCCATCTGCACCGCCACAGAGCCCGCCACCAGCACCGCTGTCATTGAGCCCGCCGCCAGCACCGCCGCAACAGAGCCCGCCGCCAGAACCGCTGCCACAGAGCCCTCTGCCAGCACTGCTGCCACAGAGCCAGCCGCCAGCACCACTGCCACAGAGCCCGCCGCCAGCACCGTTGCCACAGAGCCCGCCGCAAGCACCGCTGCCACAGAGCCCACCGCAAGCACTGCCGCGACTGACACCGCCGCAAGCACCGCCAGCGCCCCCGCGACATCCTGAGCCAGTGGCACCACCGCAGACATGGCTGCCATCCCCAGTGGTCAGTCGTCCGAGGCTGGTGGTGAGTTCCAGGAGCCTGGGCAGCTTCAATGATGCATCACTTTCAGTGGAGAGATACAGCCACTACCTCTGTCCTTGGCAGGATGAAGCACTCTGGGCACAAACCCCCCCTCCAGAACTAGTGGAGAAAGACATCCACTACATCTGTCTTTGGCAGGATGAAGCACTCTGGGCACAAAGCCCCCCCCCCCTGAACCAGTGGAGAAAGACATCCACTTGAGAGACTGTGGCTTTGCACTCCCCGGGATAAAGCAGTGGGCAAACCACCCACTGGAAAGACTTGAGAGCCTGTGGCTTTGCACTACCCAGGATAAAGCAGTGGGCAAACCACCCACTGGAAAGACTTGCGAGCCTGTGGCTTTCCACTCCCCAGGATAAAGCAGTGGGCAAACCACCCACTGGAACGACTTGAGAGCCTGTGGCTTTGCACTCCCCAGGATAAAGCAGTGGGCAAACCACCCACTGAAAAGAGTTGAGAGACTGTGGCTTTGCACTCCCCAGGATGAAGCAGTGGACAAACCACCCACTGGAAAGACTTGAGAGACTGTGGCTTTGCACTCCCCAGGATAAAGCAGTGGGCAAACCACCCACTGTAAAGACTTGAGAGTCTGTGGCTTTGCACTCCCCAGGATACAGCAGTGGGCATGGAGCCCCCTCGTGGAGCAGTGGCGTCGTGCATTCATCAGGCTGAGGTGCCCCCCCCACTCCCCCTGAGGTGCCTGTTTATTTTCCATCTGATGCCCCTCCAGTGTTCTCTCCGTTTGGAGTCAGGTATCGAGTGTGGGCCTCGCCCATGTATTTTTGGCCCAGTGGTCCACGGACAATGATTGGTGCACTATCCGGACTTGTGTGGTTGGTACATAATTGTATATAGTGTATTTAGATTTTTGAGTACTGGATTTTTATTGATTACACTTGTTCAAATCAATTCCTTTTGTCCTTGCGTTATTGAAGGGGGTGGGGGGTGTATATGTAATGTTGCAGCATGTATTTGTGTGTATGGTGTTGTGGGTGAGGGTGGGGGTGTTGCGTGTTGCATGTGTGTGTCACTCTCTTTTCCCTCCCCCCTCCCCTGTGTTGTAGGTGCAGTACTCACTGAGGTCATCGCCTCCGTCTCTGGAGCTCCTGATAGAGGAGTAGGAAGACCTTTGCCGGCACGATGTGAAGTTTTGGCTCCATGGCGTCCTGGTTCCTCTTGGGGTGTGGAGAGGAGAGTGGTTTCCCCTTCTGTCTACTGTTTCTGCTGTGTTTTTGATTGCATTGGTTCCGCCCCGGAAAAGGTAGTGGTTTAGCATCTTGTGATAGGGTGGGCGGTACATTGTCTTCCGCTTGTCTGTTGGCGGTTACCGCCGCACTGTTTATTTGTACCGCTGTGGCGGTCGGACTGTTAAAGTGGCTGTCTATGTTGGCGCATTCCGCCGTGGTCGTAATCCCATTTTTTTTCTGCCGGCCTGTTGGCGGTATTACCGCCACTTTATCAGCAACCGCCAGGGTTGTAATGAGGGCCTAAGCGTTAATTAATTCTATTGATTTATCTTGAATAAATAAATATTTTTTCAGTGAAAAATTTATGTTTTCACTTTGATATTTGGCTGTGTATTTATCCCTACTGGACATTTCTATTTTTGTTTCGTTTCTTTCCCTGATCCAGTGGGGTTAAAGGGATCCCCCTCTAAGTATATTTCTTTCAGAAGGGCTCTCAAGGCACAAACAATTAAAAGAGGCGCTCTCAAGGCGCTGGGGGGCTAAAGTACAGCGCTCCTCAGGTGCTGCTGCAACCCAGGCAAAGCGCTCCTTTGCGCTGGAAAACAAGTAGATGTAGGGGGCAGGGGCTACAGCACCCAGCCCCAGGAGGACAGAAGTAGAGCACAGGGCGGTAGGGCCCAAAAGCAGTACAGCACAAGAGGTATGCAGTCAGTGGTAGTTCCTCCTAGTGACCCAGCAGGTCACAGGTCAGCATAGCAGCAGTAGTCCAAGGTGGTTCCTGGTGAGTCCCTCCAGCACCATTCTGTATCCATGGGCTAGATGTACTAAGAAATGGGTTTGCGACTCGCAAACCCATATGCAGGATGGTGTCCCTGACACCATCTGCAAATCGCAAGGGGGTCGCAAAGACCCACCTCATTGATATTAATGAGGTGGGTCGTAATTTGCGACCCCCTTGTGATTCGCTGCACTCACAGGGATGGTGGCCTGCTGGAGACAGCAGACCACCATGTCTGTGACTGCTTTTTAATAAAGCAGGTTTTTTTTTTTGTATTTCAGCCCGTTTTCCTTAAAGGAAAACGAGATGCAATACACTCGAGAAAATTAAACGATTTTGTTTCATTTTTTTAGAGCAAGCAAGCAGTGGTCCATAGGACCACTACCTGCTCTGCAAAAAAAAATTTAGAGCCATTCACAAAGGGAAAGGGGTCCCATGGGGACCCCTTCCCTTTTGCGAATGGGTGCTAACTGTGAATTGCCTTGCGACCGCGTTCGCTGTCACAAAGCAATTCTACATGGCATTGCAAATCGCAAATAGGAAGGGGAACACCCCTTCCTATTTGCGAGACCTGTTCCCATTTTGTGAGTCGGTAACCAGGTTACAGACTCGCAAAATAGGAATGAGCATCGCAATGTGCGTTTTGCATGGCGCAAACAGAGAAATTTGCTGTTTCCACCATGCAAAATGCTTTGTACATCTGGCCCCATATCCTTAAGATGTTTCTTGTGTGTTTTACATGGGGAAAACCCCTGTACTTATACTCAGTTTTGCAAAGCAATTTCAAATAGGAGGGGAAGAGGTTCCAACCAGTTACATCTGGTTCTAGGATTGTCCCGTCTCTCCTCCAGCACAGGCTCCAGACATTGGTTGGGGGCAAACAGACCCTTTGTAGGACGTCAGGGCGCAGCCTTTACAAATGCAGGTGTGCCCCGCCTCTTCTCTCAGCTCACGAGGACCATTCAAAATGCAGATGCACCTCTGAAACACCTCCAACCTCCCTGTGTACAGGCTGCCTGAAAAGTATGCACAAAACACAGCTGTCACTCTGTCCCAGACGTGGATTGGAGTCAAGCTGCACAACACCAGAGTCAGAAGCACAGAGAAATGCTCACTTTCTAGAAATGGCATTTCTATAATGGTAATGAAAGAATCCACCTGCAACAGTAATCAGCATTTCTCACTACCATTACAACCATACCATACATGCCTAAGGTACCCCTCATAAATCAAGCAATACTGCATAGTCATAAGGCAGGGTATTTCCAATGCAATCCTATGAGCAAGGCAGCATTCACAGCAGTGAGAAACCAAATAGGCTATTTGTCACTACCCGGACATGCCACACACCTGCTTTCTACATACATAGCACCCTGCCCATAGGGCTAGTTAGGGCCTACCTTAGGGGTGACTTACATGTAGTAAAAGGAGAGTTCTGGACCTGGCAAGTAAATTTAGATGCCAGGTCCCTGTGGCAGTAAACTGTGCACGCATGCCCTGCGCTAGCAGGCCTGAGACCTGTTTGAAAGGCTACTTCTGTGGGTGGTGGAAGCAGCGCTGCAGGCCCACTTGTAGCATTTAAGTTACAGGCCCTCTGTATAGGGATACCACTTTACAAGGGACTTACAGGTCAATTAAATGTGCCAATTAGGTGTAAGCCAATCATACCAACTTTAGAAGGGAGAGCACCTGCACTTTAGCACTGATCAGCAGTGGTAAAGTGCTCAGAGTCCTAGAGCCAACAGCAAGAGGTCAGAAAAAATAGGAGAAAGGAGGTAAAAAGTTTGGGGATGACCCTGCAAAAAGGGCCAGGTCCAACGTGGGTCCAACTAATTGGCCCTAGGACCTCATCCTCCTCCTAACAGAAAAAAGTATTTAAGTTGTTCAGTCTGTTCTACATTCACTTTTGTTCCTAAAAGCAGGAAAACAGCAGGTGTAAGACTCCTCTTAAAAAAACCAGAGTTGGACTCTTCCGACTTAAGCATCTTTCGTTTCATATTACATTTACCCACTGGTCAAAATTGTTAAGGAAATTTGCATTCAATCAACTGCAGCACTACATTGAATCTCACAATTGTCTGGAGCTCCTCCAATGTGACTATCAATCAGGTAGTAGCACTGAAGATGTGGGTCATCCGCAGCTTTGGTCCTCCTGGACCTGTTGGCTCCTTCAACACCATTGATCATTCCATACTAATTTCCAGATGGCAGTAATTAGGGATGTCACACTCCTCCTTTGCCTGGCTCTTCCCTTATCTTACCTACCTGGACCAAGTGGTAAATATTCCTCTCCACAAATCAAAACCCAAAACTCTGAACTGTCATGTCCCACAGTGCTCCATTCTTGCACCTCTGCTTTTTAATATTTTCAAGTGCCCTTTCAGCATTAGCCTACATTCTCCTCAACCAGCAATGTGCTGTTGGTCCCCCACTAAGGTGTTCCTCTTCAATACACAACCTCAGCATAAGAAATTGGGTTAGTGGTTGAAGATGGATGAAACCCTACTCAGGCAGCAAACACAATCCTTTTCATAATGAGGCACAAGAAAACCCCAAAGCAACCTGTGCTCAACCATTTGGTAGATTTGCACAGAGCAGTCAGGCTTAACTCAGAGGCAATGTGTAATGTATTTATGCAGCACTTCAAACAGTAGTAAAGGGAAAATAAAACACACACAGAATCACAAATCAATTTAGAAACAGAGAGTAACTTTTAATATATAAAACAAGACCAAAACAACAAAAAACAATCAGTAGAACAGAATTTACGTAATTATAAAGATTTCTGTGAAAATAACGCCAAAAAGCATAAAGTACCAACTGTGGAAATCTGGTTGAGCTAGACTGGAACAAAGTCACAAGTTCAGGCTGACTGCAATGGAGTGCTGGTCTGCTGAAGTGGGCTAGTTAGGCCAGTTGAACCTCCGGACCTTAAGTCCTAGTTGAGTAGCATTGTGAGGTCCCACGTCAAGGATTTGTCATGCAGCTGAGGTGATGCTTTGGTTCCAAGGAGCTGCAGAGCTGTGACGCAAGGTCCTGCATCTGTGTCAAGGATCTCATCAATAAGGTCTTGTAATGCGAAGCTCTGCATTGAAGATGTATCATGCAGCCAGGCAAATGCTCCGATTCCAAAGAATTGCGATCTGCAATGCGAGATTCTGCTTCATCGTTGAGGATCCCGTTGATGAGGGCTTGCAATGTGAAGTCTGGTATCCAGGATGAGTCACGTAGTTGAGGTGATATATCGGTTCTGAAGAGCTGGGAGGCTGCAATGCGAGAGCCTGTGTTATTGTCAAGGCGGCTGTCAACAAGAGACTTTCAATTTGACCGTCTGTGTCAATGAATCCCATAGCAGAGATTCCGATGTAGGCTGCAAGGTCAATGCCAAGTCCTTCCGCTGAGTGAATCCTCACAGCAGAGGCGATGCATTGGTTCTGCTTGGATTTGCGCCATAGAGCAGAAGAGATATGTTGGTTCTGCTGGATCCATGGCTGAACTGACAGAGCACCTTCAGGCCCACTTTAAAAGGTCCAGGTCTGGGGTGGCACCACTTGGCAGGGTAGGACTCACAGATGCAGAGTCCAGGTGCTGGGATCAAGGTTGTTGGAGCCTTCTGTCCCTAAAGCTCAAGTCCAGAGTCCAGACAACTAGCCTTTGGAGTCAATGTAGAGTCCAGGGTTCAACAGATGCAGGTCCAGTCCTTCTCACTCAGGCAAGAGCGCAGATAGCAGCAGGTCAGCACAGAAGGACAGGAGTCCTTCAGAGCAGTAGGCAAGAAGAGTGGCAGTCCTTTCATCCTTTCAGAAGCACATCAATCCTTTTTCCTGGCAGAGAATGCAGAAGTCCAGAAGTGTACTAAAGAGTTGGTGTCTAGGTCCAATATCTTTACCTGCACCTTCCGTTGTAGTGGGAGGTTTTTCTTTGAATTCTACAAGCACCATGCCTCCCCTCTCCTGTCTCCAGACTAACTACAGGAGGTATGCAGCCCTTTGAGTGGAGACTGGCCTATTTAAATGCAAGTAGGGCTGTGCCCAGCTTCTCCAGGCCATCCAACTAGGGATGGCCCATCCAGGCACACCTAAGCTCTCTATTGTGTGTAGATGTCTACAAGTAATATGCAAAGCCTGTCAGCTATACCCAGTCATGTGACCCAGATACAGGGTATAGGTACTAGATGACTAAGGCAGGAGAATGCCAACTTTTTTAAAGTGTCATTTTCAAAATTGTAATTTAAAATTCAGCTTCACCATGCAAGAGGATTTGTCATTACAATTCCAAAGACACAAAACAATAAACTAGTTTCCTGCTCCTAACTGGAACTTATCACTTATTGAATGAAATAAGGTAACATATGGGAGAGACAGGTGTTCCAGTAGTAAAAAACAAATTTAAGAGATTTTCCCAACCAGGAATTGTAAACTTTAAGAGTGCATCTCCTGCTTTTTAAATACACTGCACCCTACCCACTGGTCTGTGCAGGGCCTACCCTAGGGTGACTTATAAGTATTAAAAAGGAAGGTTTGGGCATAGCAAAATGTTTATTTTGCCAGGTCGAGATGGCAGAGTAAAAGTGCACAGCTGGGCTGTAATGGCAGACCTGAGACATGTTTAAATTGCTACTTAAGTGGGTGACATAATAAGAGCTGCAGGCCCAATACTAGTATTTATTGTACAAGCCCTGGCCACAGGTAATGTCATGTTACTAGTGAGTTACAGTTAAATTAAATAAACCAATTGGGTATAAGCCAATTCTACAATGTTTTAAGGACAGTGCATAAGCACTTTAGCAGCGGTTAGCAGTGGTAAAGTGCGTAGAGTCTTGATAGCCAAGAAAAATAGGTTCAGGAAACATAGTCCTGGCCCCTTGGCATACGTCCGTAAACAAATGTTGTCCAGAGATTTTTATTTTTGATTTGTGTTTTTGTACCATTGGAAAAGTTATTTACCTTGGGTAGACATTGCTAATCAGGGTCGATTTTTTCTTGACAACATTTTTAAAAATGGCGGATGTGTTGCAGTGATGATGTAATATTTCAGGCACCAGGAGACCTATACACTTCATTTTGGTGTCAAAACATAGGTTTTGGGGGTCAAGTAGTCTTAGAGTGACAGAAAATAACTCCTCAGAGCAATCCTCCCTCCATTTGCCATTCGTAATTTATTAAATATTGTTAGTGTTTTTGTTTCAGGTTTTCCGTTGAGTCAAATTCATAAACATGAGCGAAGCAGGTGGTATCAGTGTATCTTTACCTCCTGACAGAGTGTTGCTAACTACAAAAACTGAGAACTACTTCAACAAAGAAAAATATATCATATGCCAAACTAATCCAGAAGAAAAGCTAATATCAACTGCTGCTGGGCTGAAGAGAGCTCGAGATGCAGCAGAAATATGGCAAGACAAAGTTCACAAAAGATTGAAACTGATGGGTGAAGAGGATCAAATATTTTCCCTTTGTAACAACAAGTGCAACAAGTTGTATACAATGAAAAAAAGCCTAGAAAAAGTTGTCAAAAAGTAGCAGAAACCAGTGGATCACAACCAAACACAGTGCCTATCCACTTAGAAGATCGATGGCTACCTCTCAACCACCTCCACCAACTGATTAGAAAGCAGAGGCACTTCAATGTGTTATTTGTGATTTAGGCAGGACAAGGGCCAAAAGGATTGACGAAAGAACAAAGTGCAGTGTATGTGAGTCTCAAAGGGCAAACAAGTTCTTATCTGCAACTAGTTTCTTCCAGGATGAAGTTTTCAGACGAGTAGCTGATCTAAACAGCGAGGTCAATGTATTTGCAACTGATTTGTATGCCCATCCGAACTGCTTGCGTGCATACATTCGAAAATATGAATGTACAATGAGCTTCCAGCAGCAATGTAACCCGTAGCCTTCTGTTAAGCTTGCACTCTTTGAAAAAGCATGTGAAGTTTGAAAGCCACTCTTGAATGCTTGCTACGGGTTCAGACTCAGTGAGATCAGAGAAATAATGGTCAACACTGATGAAACTGTATTGATCCTTAATAGTGAAATTAAGATTTTTCTGGTAAGAATGTACAATGACAGAATTCTTTTTTGTCAGTCCAACAAAAATAATGAGCCACTTATGGTGTTCTCAGGTGATTTGACTTTTGAAGTTCTTGCTGCCAAAATATGATCACAGGATGCAATAAAATCAGCAGGAACCATTTTAAGAAACATCCTTTAAGATTTAGATTTTGGACCTATTGACAACTTTTGTGATGCCCCAGAGCCTGGCAAATCAGGGGAGTCAACAAGAATGGCTGATGTTGCCTTAACATTTTTACTTCATTGTTTAATATCAGCAAACCAAAACTGGAACAAACTAAAGTTATTGAGTTTGGAACAGAAACTGACAACATTTATGATGGTTATGAAGATATAGCCGAAGAAGTGGAAGACAATCCCATAAACCGACAGGCCTATGCTGTGCAAATGTAGTGTCTTTTCCAATCTTGTTATATGAATTACATCAAAGCAAAATAAAACTCCGCTACACATGTTGAGGGCCCACACAATCTATGACAAGTGAAAAAGTTGGGAACTAATCACTTCAATGAATAGGATTGGTGTAGCAACAAGTTATGATGACATAGTACACAGCAGGAACTTGTTAGCAGCTTATTTTGTAAACTTTTGTGAATCCAACAACACACCACTGCCAAGCCACTGCACCAGGAAAGGATTTACAATTGCTGCTCTTGATAATTTTGATTTTGAAGACAGCTCTTTTTGCCTGGAACATCCAGCACACATGATGCTGCCGTGGTACCTGTTCAAGACTGCACCAATGAAGTAGCTGCTGGAAAACAAGTTGTGTCAGCTGTAGGCATAAACAAACAAAGCTGCAAACTTATAACCAAACTATTTTGCCAACATGTGCAAAATCACTACAAGCCATCAGCACATCCCAGTCTACCAGAAAGTTACAAAGTGACCGAGGACATGGATCTTCTTCTACCTAAAACTGTAGTCCGCAAAACTGATTTAATTGAGTTTATCATTTCGCTTATTCAGTGCGGACAGAAGGATGAAGAAAAGCCAGTTCCTCTGTGGGTTGGAATTCATGCTCTGATCTCCCAGAAGACCATCATACTGAAAAAGGTTAGGTTTTTACCTGTAATACCATCTCCAGTCACAAAGTATGCAACAGTATGCACAGCTCTAAAAAAATTCCAAAATGTGCATGCTCAGCATGAAGACCAGCACATCCTGCCAATTTTCTGCGATGAAGGTTTTTCCGTATTGTAGCTGACATTTGTATGAGCAATTCAGTAGAAGGTAATGTCTTTATCCAGTTATTGGCATTTTCCACATGACAAAAGTTGTGCTGCGGTGTGCAGGAAGTTATCTTAGTGGATGTGGCATAGACGATGCACTTATTGAGGCTTAAATATTTGGAAGCAAAACTGTCCAGTCAGTAATGACTGGAACTCACTATGTTGGTTTGTTACAAGGTATGCTCATCATATCTGAGGCTATAGAAACATTATGTTGGAATGCTTAATGGAAAAAAAATGACAAATTAGCTTTTGCATATCCTATCTCAGAAGAGAACAAGGCACAGAGTGCAGTTCATTTAAAAGACATAATGCAAAGCCTGGCAATGTTCAATATACTCAGTTCAAAATCAGAAAACCAGAAAGACAAGTTTGTAGAGTTTGTCAAAGAATGTGAAGAAAAATTAGAACTGGGGAAAGGTTTTATACATGGTAGCTCTAGTCAAAAACGTGGTACATGCTGATCAAGAAGGTGATTGGGAGATGCATGTGAAGATTCTGGAGTCACTGTGTTTCGTGAATTTGATTGCATAAACTACCTGAGATATGGGTCCTGGTATTTGGAAAATGTGAAGATGCTAAAGGTGGAAAAACCATATATCTACAGAAAATTAATCCAACCACATTTTGTGATGAAAGACAGAGAGGGAAGGTTCAATGCTGTGTCTCCAGATATGAAACTGGAACAAATGATCCAGAGATGACAGAAAAGTTGCAAGGGAATTGTTGGTCAGACACGTAAAAGTCAATATGTTGCTCAATTGCAGCCAGTTTACCATGAAGTACTTTCTATTTGCAATGCTTTCAGATAGGTGACAAATTCAACATTAATGGACCTTCGTGAAACTGTTCCTCTCCATGAACTTGGGGGAAAGAGAGGGGAATGTTTAATAACACTCCAATCATATTACAATATTCCTGCAGGGCACTGGCAGGAACAGTGATACTATATTGTTCTTGGCTCCTTTAAGGGATCCAAGGCCAGTATTGTAGCACAGAGCACCCTCAGAATGCACACTGTCTGTAAAGCAGACAATCGTCTTTTCAAGGGTTTTTGGCTCGGGGGTCCCTGCACTGCCCATACCCTGGGCATAGGCAGTGCAGGTGCCGCCCCTGAGGCCACTGTACTGGCTTTCTAAAAAAAAACCTTTGTATGGCGGGGTCCCCCCATGGAAAGGCTGGCAAAAAGCTGAAAAGTAATCAGCCAGGCAGCACTAAGTTAAACGCCACCCTGGCTGAGAACAACTCAGACTGCCGTCATCCCGTGGGGAACCATGTTTCTGGCAGGAACGGCCACCTCCTGGCGTGTCTGCCCGCCAGGGGTGTAACGTGGCGGTCAGACCGTAAGGCTGACTGTCCTTGGACCGCCAGCCTCATAATGAGGCCCTTAATTCCACTTCATATTCTGTACAAGAAACTTGTGCCAGAGATTCCCAGTGTTCTTATCAAAGCACATATTCTTAGGGGTAATGACTCTATGAGTAAAATTGGAACAAAGCTTGGAGCTTTAAATGCTGAACCTGTGAAGTTTCTAAAAGGATTTGCTGAGACAGAAGAGGAATGTAATTCAAAGACGTTTGAGTGGAAAATTAGTTGTGACTGCAGACATTTGACGATCTTTGGTACAGTGAGTTCAAGAGATCAGTCCTGCTGAGTGACCTTCCACCAATGTTGTATTCCGTGCATGGACACATTAAAAGAGCATTCTACTTGATCAGAAGATGTGTAAATGTTTTTGATCATGCATATGTAGAGAAAGATCCATGTGAATTTGGTTGGGAAGATTTTGACGGGCTGCTAAAACCTACAAAATTTCTAAAGACTCTACCCACAGAATTTACACGTATATGTACTTGCAAAACCTTCCCCTATTGATATGTTCTTCTCAAATGTTCAACATTCTGCAACTCTATCACAAGCGATTGTCGAAACAAATAAATAAAGTGAATTATAAAATTGTGTCTAAAACAGGAGTGATAAACATTATTTTTTTCACATCCAGATCATAAACATTGTTTGGTGTGTGCATGAAGGGATTAAAAAACATTATTATTTGTTTCCTTTCTATTTTTGTTTATTCTTCCTCTATTATAGCTGCCATTTTGGGAAATGGCAGAAGGGTTGCTCTGATGAGCTATTTTCTGTCTCCATAAGCCTACTTGACTCGTAAAACCTATGTTTTGACACCAAAATGAAGTATATAGGTCTCCTGGTTATTGAAATTTTACATCATCACTGCAACACACCTGCCATTCTTAAAAATGTCGTCCAGAAATATTTAGCCAGATCAGCAATGTCTACCCAAGCTATATTACTTCTCTAATGATCCAAAAACACAAATCAAAAATGAAAATCTCTGGACAACATTTTTTTATGGAGGTCTGTCATGGGGCTGGGATTAACAGGAGGGTGAAGGCAAAACGTTTGGGGATGGCCCTGCAGAAAGGGCCTAGTCCAACACACAGTATAACCTTGGACTCTAAACTGTCCTGTGACCCTCAAGTGAAGAAGTTAACCAACACATGCTTCTATTATTCAACAGCTATTTGCATCTTCTTTGGTAGCTGTCTCCACATAACAGCAATAACTGCATTGAATCAATTCAGCATTGATTATGAAAAAGCCTGTCCTGTTAGCTGCCCCTGAAAAAACTGTAAATTCCTCCGATAATTGATAATGTACCCATACCATTAGTCTGTAATAAGCTTAAATTCCATCATATCCAACCAGATTTAAGGCAACTACACTGGCTTCGTGTACGCCAGCGGATTGTCTTCAAGGTTGGGACTGTTTTCTACAGTGCTATCTCTCGCCGGTCTCCTGACTTCAGGACAATGTATTAGACATACTGCCTTGAATTACCTTTTCCTCCTGTGCATTGCCTAACTTAAACCGACACATTCAGTGATCACGCCTTCTCTGTTGCTGCATCATGCCTCTGGAATTCTCTCCCACTATCTCTACGCTCCAAATTATCTTCACTATGCTTTAGACAACTGCTTTGGACTTACTTATTGTATAAGTAACTATAATGGTTCTGACCACGATCTTTGAGCTTCCATGTATGTGTGTAGCCACGAAACGTTGGTATGTGTGACGTATTCTCAATCTGGAATTACGGTTACCAGGCATCCTAGTAATTTCATGGACAGGTAAATAATAATAGTTATAAATGTTCAGGGAATACCATGAGGAAATTGGAATAATTGTCCTGATTTTTGTCTGTGTTCCCCGGTATTCCGCCCAGACTTCAACTGTATGTAGTCACCGAAATCTCCATATGAAATACCACAGAGCTGCAGTGTTCCAGCGAAACTTACAATTCCAACATGGCTGGTGAAGGGAATAAAAGTATAATTTCACTTGCCAGATGCCAGCCTGGTGAGCTCCAAAAATTAACTTGCTACGTTTTCTGTTGTTGCAGCATCTGGCAGCTGAATGTAAAGCTAGCAATCGAATATACAGCAGAATATTTGTTATTTTTTAATAGGACTTCCTTAGAGAACTGATGTACTGGCAACTCTGCACTGGAAAACTTTGGGTAACAAACTACAAAAATCCTTAGCATATGATGCACTTTTTTGGGCCAGGCACTGGTTTGCATACAGAAAAGCACAAGGGTGCGCAATAATCCTCTAGTCTAGTCCCTTCACACCCATTGATATGAGTGAATGTCTTATATTTGTTTAGTTTTTGTATAGCGCGAATATGGCTGAAGGGTACTTTACATGAGAAAGCTGTTATAGATTATAGGTTATTTTAGGCGTAGAGACGTCAAGTGACTTGCCCAGAATCACAAGATGTTGATCCAAGGCCAGGATTTGCAGACCCTGAAACCTGGTTCCTCAGTTCCAAAGTTGGTAGCTTTAGCCGCAAGGTCACAAGTCCCCATATACTAATCGTATGATAGCTCCATACTTCATGGATGACACATGCATTCTTTATCAACCACTAATCACAATGTCAACAACGTTGTATTCCACCGACCATTTCATTTAAAAAATAATCTTAACAATCTTTCTGATTCTGGGCTACACCGCTGTTCAACACAAACCTGAAAATATGTCACGTAATTGTAAAGATTTTAAAAAAAAGATTATCACAATAAAAGGCATGAAAAACACAGGGTCTGGAGAGAGAAGCCACAAGTTATATATTTTTTTTAATCAAAAGGGTGAAAATACAAAATAATTGTGATGTAAGGCATTATCAGTGAATCACTTCTGTTGCATGTATTAGAAATGAAAAGGAAGGTGTCCAATGCCCTTGATTTGATTGGATGTTTTCCGGTGTGGACATTGATGGTATGCAATAGTCTCAGTTCAAGTGGAGGTCGTGTGGCCCAATTGCATTAAATGCTCATAAAGCAAAATTGGATGAGTACTTACACTGCCTGGGGTTCCTGAGTATAATCTTGTTGCCAGAAAAAAGCTGAAGGGGTGATAATGGAAAAATGTGAAAACATTTTGGGCCTCTTGTGTAAAGGTGTTTTTAGTGGCAAACACTGATTCATAAAAACACAGGGTTTTCAACTGGAAAACACCTTTTCATAATGTATCAAAGCCCTTTTTCAAGTCAGAAAACATTTACATGCATCACAAATAGGAGTGGGCATGAAAGAGAGCTCGCTCTAATTTAGATTCACAATGGAATGTATCTGTGGTTTGTCATCAAAATTGTGGTTGCGAACCACTGAATAGTTACCGACTACCAAGTTGGGGTGGTAACTGATTGCAAGGTGGATGTGCCCTGTGGGACAGTTTTCTCTCTGAAAATCATGGCATTAGTCCTGTGGGGAGGAGGCAGTGATCCACTTAATTACTGCCTACTCCTTAGCCCTGAATTGTTCCGAAATGGAGAGCATTAAAAAAAAGCAACACCCATCCCTTTAGTGGACATTGGCTGCCTTTAAAAAGCAGGAATGCTGGTCGGCTGTCATTTGTGGGCCATCATTCCTCCATTTGCAGCCAATCACAGCGGGTGGAAAATTGTGACTACCCTAATTAATATTCACTAGAAGGATCATTTTGTGACCTGCTGTTAAGTGGGCAATATGGGATGTGGCATGGAAGAACATAGGTGACTTGGCAAATTGCACCCTGTTATACATATTTATGGGTGAAAATCTGATATTATGACAACAATTTATGAAATTGTTGAAGTAGTTATCAAGAGCAAAGACGTTTTCGAAATAAACTGAAACTTGAAGTTAAGAAGTCTCTCTAAGTGAGATTTATGGCCATAATTGAAGATACTTTTTGGGAGAGCAGGGGAAAGTGTGAAGAATGCCCACAGCAGATATACTTCCGGACTCAGAGCATCTAAGTCCTCAAAAAGAGCATCCCCAATAGCAATGACGCACAGTCCCAAGCATTCACATCACAGTTTTGATACATTGTTTCAGACAGAAAATGCTTTGTTCCCAGGATCCTCCTTGCTCACTTAAGTCAAGGCCTCAAGTTGCACTTCACTAATGAACACCTAAGGGTGAACAAAGGCTTATGGGATTTCTATTTTCCCTTTTTAAGGAGGAGAATGCTTGGTACTTTGTGTCAACTGGCTCCTTTGTGCCAAATCAAGCTTATCAATGAACTCTCAGCTGTGTCATTACAAAAAACACATTTTGAAGCACCACTGTAATAATCACTACACCACCCAAGCCTTGAGAAAGCTCCACGCAAGTTATAACAAATAATGTGATCTGCACAAACGTACTGCAGTTTCCTTTTGCAAAACCGTGATTAGTTTGCCTCTTCACAAAACCAGTATTTTAAATCTCCGGTACTGTCAGGTACTGAGCACTTCGCTCCTGTATTTTGAGAGGGAGAGTTCCAGCATTTCTCAGCAGAGGAGCAATACTTGAAAGTAGAGTACTTCTCAGAAGCAAGCAAGCCGTCTGGGGTGGGGTACCTTCACTTCCATATTTCCATTTCAAGCACTGTGCAAAAAAGTTTGTGGTTGTGGGTTGCCCTATAGGAAAGCACAAAATCTTGCAGCTGAAGAATACCAATTAGAATCCTATGAGTTTAATATTATTATTATTTCACTGCCTCTGGAATTCTTAGCATCCCAGGAAACCAAGACACCTGGAGGGGCATTCGGTCGCATCTGTCACCTGTGCTAAAACCCCCCTTCCCGCCATCGAAGGCCAGGCAGAGCCGCAGCGGTGCTTCTTTTAATGTGCCGGGAGTGTGTAACTGCCAATCTATCCGTGCGTTGTCCAGCCAAAGAGTTAGTAAGACACTAAATCAGTTCATTGATCCCAGCCCAATCGATTGAGTTACAGACCTGATCACTGCAATGGGCAATTAACAACCTCTGGAACGAGCTCCCTTCATGTACCATCAAATGCTCCACTAGACAAAGCCAATAGTCTGATTGATCCGAAGCCGCATCTTTAGCAGGCGTCGTGTAAATGAGTAAACAATATACAGCCAGGACCGGAAGAAAGGATGTGAGTCCTATACCCAATGAGCACACCTGCTACACGGACCCCGCTGGCATAAAATGAGTAACTGGAGGAGTTATAGGCCCCGATAAAGATTTTAGAAGCTTCGTTAATTTATGTTTGGAAAATTATAAAGTAGGCATTTACCTATTCACTCTAAATACTACTCCTGGAGACTGACTGCACGTGGACTGTCTGGAGGTTTATGGCTAGGACAAATATACAGCCGCACAGGCATTTTCATTTGTGTCCCAGCTTTTTTCTACCAGTAGAAAAAGTGTTTTTCCACACAAAGAAATCATTCTGTCTCAGTCTCATCAAAACATGGAAGCGTAAAGGTGGCTTTCGCGCCCTGCATACATACTTACGCCAGTATATCTTACACCTTAAGGTGCCTTCGCATTGTGAATGTTTGTGCATAGCTACAAAGTTATCAGTTTTGGGGTATGGCCACAACAATGCCCCCGACAACTAGCTCTGTTGGAACACTCGTTTTTTTCCATTAACCTCCTTTCCTATAAGCACGACAGCACAGGATTAGCCAACACAGCAGGTTTAACACTGTTATAAGTGGAATTTATGGCGAGAAAATTACGCAAAGCATGGTGCTGTAAATCAGGATTGGAAATTCCTACAGCAAAATGAACTTTTCTTAACTACTCCTAAGTGACTTCTGATACTGGGTCACAATGAAGAAGGGTAGGGGGTTAGTGTACTGCGTACAACATTCCAAAAACAGTGGCCCATTTGATAGGGAAGCATGATGGCTGTTGGCAAGCAAGTAAAATGGCAATATGCAAATATATATTTCTCTGTGGCCTCCGGGAAACTCCAAGTTAGGTCGGGTGGACAAGGCAATATTGACAATTATTTTCGTATTGGTAAAAAAACAAAAACTTAGGGCAACCTTGTATTATCCCCGTTTTCTGTTTTTTTTTCTTTAACAAATGGTCTATTGCAAGGCTGTCTCATGTTCATCTTTGATGGCCACATCCATGTTAGATTTTTCGTGGTAACTAGGGATTATGTCAATGACTGATATTTAGATGTATTTAACGTAAATAGGTTGCATGTTGATATCCCCAAAATCTGAACCAAGGCTGGAAATCACTGGAATAAAACATTTGCATTAATTGCTTTTACTTGGAAAATAAATCAGCGTGTCTGATCAAATATAAGATTTTCCAATTACTTATTGTTTTGAAATTAGAAGAGAATTTGCAAATTCTTTCTCATTGGTGAGATGTCAAAGCTATGGATCGGCCTCTGGTTCTCCATGACGACCTTTTAGTGATGGTGTAATTCACAAGCATCCCGTGTAGTTTTACAACGAGTGCATGTCTGTACATAGCACATATATTATTGTTACATTGATTTTCTGTTAATTCCGGTTCAGTGATGTCATTTCACTGAAGTCATAAAGTCAACAGCAGAGACAGCACCTCATTTGATCCTTAACGTTCTTTGATATCAAAAGACGTGACATCACTTGGTCATTGATGACAAGTTAGTTTAAAAAATCAGGAAATCCAAAAAACAGGCAAGTGCGATTTACTTCTTCTCATTTTAAGCACTGACTTCCTCCACATATGGGCCTTGAATCTGCACTGGTGCAATTAAAAATAGATTAAAGATTCAACTAATTGAGGAGCATTTCATCAATCTTTCATGAAGGCAGGCTACCTTCTCTGGCCACTGCTCTATTAATTGGACCACACACCCTTCCTATTGGGTAAGATTTCAAACGGATCCCTCCCTCTTTTTGGCATAGTTCATGTGTCTCTTATTAAAATGAATTAGAATTTAAATAATACAAATCAAAAGAAAAATCTTGTCCCTAGGAAGCTTGAGAGTGATGTGGGAGAGTGAATTGAACCTTTGTGCTATTAGAAACTGTGACCCGAATCATTGGATCTTTGGCAGAATTTAAGGTTTTCCAGAAGGGGTACATTTACCTACAATGGATATGATTCCAAGTTCAACTCTAATGATCCAGTTGTGGTCTCTGTACCTTGGCTAGAACGACTGCCATGGTGCAAGGTACAAAGAGATTACTAGACAACAGCTGTTAGTTTTGACTGCCAACCACCAAACGGCGAAAACGTTTCATTTTTGAAAAACAAACTCCAAAAGTGAGAGTTTGTTAATGAAAAAAAATATATACTAGTGACCCCTACACCTAGGGAGCTTTTCCTGAAAGTGTGTGTGTGGAGGGGTCATTATATGTGTTTTTGTGTCCCTCACCACCAGGTTTACCGTGTGATAATGGACAGAAGGAAAAAGGACATTACACCAGACACCCTAAATATGGTGGACGGAGTAGTGCCCTTCCTCTGACACCCTCTACTCCATTGGGCCACCGGAGTAGGTTTTCCATTAACAGAGCAAATGGAGGCTCCATTGACGGGAAGCCGGCAGTCCACTCTGACTGTAGATAAGGCGGACGGACCAAGGCCCGTATTTATACTTTTTGACGCTAAACTGCGCTAACGCAGTTTAGCGTCAAAAAATTTTGCCCCGGCTAACGCCATTCTGAAGCGCCATGCGGGCGCCGTATTTATTGAATGGCGTTAGCCGGCGCAAGCAGACCGGCGCTGCCTGGTGTGCGTGGAAAAAACCACGTACACCAGGCAGCGCCGGCGTAGGGAAAAATGGCGTTAGGGCGTCTTAAAAATGGCACAAGTCAGGTTGACGCTAAAAAATCGTCTTAACCCGATTTGCGCCATTTTAAACGACGCCCAGACGCCATTTACATGACTCCTGTCTTAGTAAAGACAGGAGTCATGCCCCCTGGCCCAATGGCCATGCCCAGGGGACTTATGTCCCCTGGGCATGGTCATTGGGCATTGTGGCATGTAGGGGGGCACAAATCAGGCCCCCCTATGCCAAAAAAAAAATATAAAAAAAAAAAATGTATACTTACCTGAACTTACCTGAATGTCCCTGGGATGGGTCCCTCCATCCTTGGGTGTCCTCCTGGGGTGGGCAAGGGTGGCAGGGGGGGTCCCTGGGGGCAGGGGAGGGCAACTGTGGGCTAATTTTGAGCCCACAGGCCCCTTAACGCCTACCCTGACCCAGGCGTTAAAAAGTGGCGCAAATGCAGGGTTTTTTGACCCGACCACTCCCGGGCGTGATTTTTGCCCGGGAGTATAAATACGACGCATTTGCGTCGCCGTCATTTTTTTAGACGGGAACGCCTTCCTTGCATCTCATTAACGCAAGGAAGGCGTTCACGCAAAAAAATGACGCTATTTGCCCATACTTTGGCGCTAGACGCGTCTAACGCCAAAGTATAAATATGGCGTTAGTTTTGCGCCGAATTTGCGTCGAAAAAAACGACGCTAATTCGGCGCAAACGGAGTATAAATATGCCCCCAAGAGTTTGGCAGACAGGCTACTCCATCACATTTGCAATGGAGTACCCTCTCGGCCAAACTAGATCAGCCACTTAGGGGGTCATTCCTACATTGGCCAAGCGGGAACCGCCGAATGACCGCACCGGCCATTCTGGCTTTCCCGCTGGGCCGGCGGGCGACCGCCAGAAGGCCGCCCGCCGGCCCAGCGGGAAACCCCCTTCTACGAGGATGCCGGCTCCGAATGGAGGCGGCGGAGTCGAAGGGGTGCGACGGGTGCAGTGGCACCCGTTGCGATTTTCAGTGTCTGCTTTGCAGACACTGAAAATCTTAGTGGGGCCCTGTTAGGGGGCCCCTGCAGTGCCCATGGGCACTGCAGGGGCCCCCAGGGGCCCCACGACACCCATTACCGCCATCCTGTTCCTGGCGGTGAAAACCGCCAGGAACAGGATGGCGGTAAGGGGGTCGGAATCCCCATGGCGGCCGTGGAGGATTCCCTGGGCCAGGGGTAAACCGGCGGGAAACCGCCGGTTGCCCTTTTCTGACCGCGGCTTTACCGCCACGGTCAGAATGGCCAAGGAAGCACCGCCAGCCTGTTGGTGGTGCTTCCGTCATTTTAGCCCTGGCGGTCGCCGACCGCCAGGGTTAGAATGACCCCCTTAGTCTTGATATAGACTTTTTTTGTACCATGCAAAGTTCTAATCATATCATACAACAAAGATGTTCTACTTCTGCAGGTCTTCTCACAAACACTCAGTAACATGACTTTGACTGTGGTGTTATTATAGTCCACAGTCAAGTGTAATAGCAGTCATTAAAGGCCATCTTTGTGAGTTATAGGCCAGATCCTCAGGCAAGAGCCTATAAAGAGGGTGAGGGCACTTAACTACAGGCATAATCCGAGGCACAAGAGCTATTATACTATTCGAATATTAGACCCAATGATGGAGGAATGTTCTAAATTAAACAAGGTGAAACAGAAAGACAGAGATGGAGCAGAGGGTCTATATCAGCTGTTATTGGCTTTCTACTACTCTATTGTCTTCAATACATTTCTTCGACATTTAAGTGCTTCAATAGGCATTATTGCCTGCACCTGTGGGAAAAAACAGCTGTTACTTACCTTCCTCATAATAAGGTATGGGCAATTAAAAACTGGTGTTGCCCTGCGGTAAAAGCACTAGGGGTAATAGACCTCTCCCAAACAATAGGAGTCATCTCTTACCTTAAAGGTAGAGAAGAAAACAGCTTCATTGTCCCAAGGCTCTCCCTCAGCCGTTTAAGACACAGCCGCTGATTCACCAGTGGCTCTCTAGGCTCTTCTTTTTGTTTTTTCTAAGAAGCCCAATGAACCAAAAAATAGAAAAACATTTGTTTACATGTTTTTACTTTTTTTGACTGACTGGATTTCCCTCTGTGAAAAAAAACAAGTTAAGGAGCACCTGAGAGTCATCTAAGAACTGTGGTTGCATTAGAAGTGGCTGAGGGTGCACCGCAGGAAAATGGAGAAGTGTACTTTTTTTTAACCTATCTGTAAGTTACGAGGAGTCCTGCTTGTTCCAGGGCCAACACCACAGGGACATTGATTGTTGGTAGCACTGACTTTTCCCTTTGCGGCCTGTAACAATAGCTATGGCCTGCTGAAGGAGCTTTCTGATTGACTGACAAGCTCTCAACATTCCATACAGGGTGTTTATATCCGTAAAGTCATAGCAGGCAGTCCTAGCTAAATTGGCAGCAGCTAGAAAATGCATGTATATGATATATATATATATATATATATATATATATATATATATATATATATATATATATATACATTTATATATATATATATGTATACATATATGTATACATATATATAGTTTTATATTTTTTTATTTAAAACACTAAGCTATTTTAAACAACACTATTGTAGAAGCTTTTGGTTAATTGATACAATGCAGATTAAAACTGGATTAGTTTGTATGAACTGAACAAAAGAATTAGCAAAAGATCACCTAGAAAAGTATTGACTATTTTTTATGGAGTATGTTTTTGGGTGCTGGAACTCTAGTATTTCGGCAGCTGTAATGCAATGGTAGGGTCCAAAGGCAACTCGATGGCAGGACCGGAGGCTCAGATTACGCGTCTCAAACTTTACTACTCCAAAAATAGCAGCCAATGACAACAACAGTAAAGATTAACACTACATCTCCCATGTAGCTTTGAACCCAACCTCTCATCAACCCACCAATAATCAGGCACCCAACAATAATCACTTACAAAATAGAAAGGCACTATCTTGACTGCCTCTTTCTTTGCTGCTCCGAAGTCAAGATAAGTGCCTCTCTATTCTGCTTCACAAAAAATGATTGATGATGTTCAGTATGGTTGTATATGTATTAAATTCGCACTGTGTACCTTACTAGATGTGAGCGCTACTGTGTTTCTGCATTCAGGCATCCGGTACAGATTGGCGAGCTCGCCGATCAGCTGACGTGACCGCTTGAGCCTAATTAGCATTCTTATTGTCTATTCTGCTTTTTCGTCCCAGATTCTGCTCCTTGTTGTTCTTTTGGTTCTTGTTCTACCCCACGTGTTCACGCAGCTGCACTAAGGTAAAGTGCCCCTCCTAGCAGCGAGGTCACCTGGGTAGCACATTTGGGCTAGATGCGTGACTTCAGCAGTGCAACTTGGATCACTCCGATCGTTCGAGTGATTCCAACCACCTTTCTAGTGCCGCCTCCCGCCCGGGCTATAATGACAGAGGCCTCAGCAAGAGTCTGTCACCTGGGGCAATTGTGTTTTATCTTTGACTGAAAGGCTTTTCAGGGAGTTGCACAATCTCTGTTCTAAGTCCTGTGCCAGAGTTAAGTGGGGACGTATAGACCGTTTTCACTCCTGCTGACAGCTATTTTCTCCCCTCGATGTCCTGTGCCTGAGCTGGACAGGACAGCAATAATTGTCATTTCAGGGTCCTTTTCTTCCCCTTTTGCCACTCAAAAATGTGTTAAGACCCCTGCTTTCCTTTGGGGATTTTTGAGATTGAAGAACCTCCCTCAAATGAGCATGTCTGCATATGAGACATTTGAGCAGGGCCTGGAAGGTTATGGCCCTAATTAAGGTGAGGACTAGTATTATGGTGAGTGCATGGAGGAAATAATTGATAAGTCTGTTCAAAAGATAAAGCCCTGAGTTCTGCTCTGCTTACTATTTCTTGATGACTTGATGAATTAGCTAACCAAGCATCCAGTACACCCTCAGCTCAAACACTACCACGCTAACTCCCCAATAACCCTTCAGCCTCCTGGCCTCATTCAGTGGCCATTATCAAAGTGGCTTATGCAGCTTTTTCTGATCATGCTTATAGTTCTGGAGCATATATAAACTATGAGGGGAAGCCCTTTAACCTCACTGTATCAGGGCCGAAGACACAAACTTAATTCAAATATACAGTGGGGATGAATACAAAACAGAATGCCATAGTGAAAACATAAATTAATCACTGGAAAATTATTTCTTTATTCACAATTAAATCTATTAAATTATGCTTATTGTCTCCAAGTCCCACTCTCATGGGCTGTGTGCCAAACTAACAAATAACAATGCTACCAAGTGTATTAAAGACCATTATACAGACATAAAACGAGAAAGCTATTAACAAATGGTAAAAATACTCAACACATACAAGACAAAACAATATTGAAAACACATTAACCAAGTAGTTCCTTTATGCACTGTTGTGCTTTAACCTGTAAGCTGCTTAGCCATTTACTGGTGAGCAGTATGACATTGAGGTAATGTAAGTAATGTATCGTCCATCAGCCAAACTTCTATCGCTGATGTAAACATCTAATACAGTCCAATTTATATCATCCAATTTTTTCAAAAATTCAAGTGTACATTCCTCCACAGATGTAGTCGACGTGTTTCGGCCTTTATAAATCTGGCCTCCTCAGGACATCAGGAACAGTGCCTAAATATACAATATGTACATATTGTTACTACACTAATGGTACTTGTTCTATAAACACAGACCACCAGGGGTGAACAACACCCCAGTTCACCCTTAGGACCCCAGTGCACATAGATTTAAGTGAATACTTGTGACTGACCTTAAAAGCGACTAAACAGAGTGTCAAAGCTAGTAAAAAACACCAGATGTCCATATCACATCTAGAGATTGACTATTAGACAGTATTGTAAAATTGAAAAGAAAAGAAAAGAAAAAGAGCGCCCCAGAAGTGATTTATTTCAGCTCTAAAATGGTGTTTCAATTAGGTTAGTACCCATGCAAGCTGCCAGAAAAACTGACCTTATCAAAATCGATTTTATATTTCTTAATGCCCAGCTGTAATTCAGGAAAAGGACATCTTAAGGGTCACAGTCGATGAAAATCTATTGCCAAAAACATTATTGGGCGAGTTATCATTAGCCGACTGTGAAGATACTCACAGACAAACACGGAGCTGTTTATATACACTTACCCAAGGTCTTAGAACGGCAAATCCATTTGGGAAAATGCACCCGCGCGTGTCAGACATTCCAACGTGTCTATAATAAAAGGCGCGTTGGCACCTAGAGGTTAAATACAGAGACTCTGTCTGCAAAGCAGCGTCAAGGCGATCTGGCAACGAGCACGGGTACTAAAACTAAAAGAAGGACTACCGACCACTCATACAGTTGGAGTCACAAGGAACTATAGTTCTGGAGCAGGCCCAGCCCCACCTCTTCCTGATGCATCCCCTGATACAAACTCTGATGCAGACTTAGACTCTTCTCATGCATCTCATGCTCGCAAGCGTACCAGAAAATGTAAACGCTCGCTTTCCACCCTCCCACTCCTTTCACTTTTGACCCTTCTGAGATTGTACATCCTAGATCTTCAGATTGGACCCCTGCACCTGTGGTGGCAGAGTACCTGCACCTCAACCTCCACAAAGGATTTGAAAATGAGGTCAGATCCTATCTTAAATCAGAATGTCCCACAGTGGATCTTCCCCACAAAACTGCTCTTACCCCCGATATTGAAACATCAATGCTTACTTTCCTTAAGAAACTCAATAAAGACCTGAAGAATGGGATCAACCGAGCCCTTTGGGCTTGTCAGGATAAGCTACTGAATGTCTCCGGTCCCCTTGGCTAAGAGCCTTGAACTGGCCCTTCATGCACAAGAGAAAGGGGAAGATATATACTAGGAAGTCTTGGCAGAGTGGACCCAACAAGAAGTCTGCCTGGTAGGCAATGCAAACTGCGTGTTAGCCTCGGAATGCTGCAAGTCAGTGCTGATGCACATTGATCCACAACTAGTGGAACTGGTTTTGGTTGAACTGGGACCCCTAGCAGAGGGCCAATTATTCAGTGACCATTTTGCCAAAGATATCACAAAATTTGTGAACACTTTCACCTCTCTGCACAAGTCCCAGAGCTCTTTAAAATGCATGTTTAACCCCCTTTGTGGCTGGGCCAGCCACGGCAGAGGATGAGCGACTGGCCGTTTTTGCCAGCAAGGTCCTCTAAGAGGTGCGAACCCCAGAAGAAGGGGTTATGTTCAAGATCCAGCCCAAGCAGTTTTCTACCCGACAAGATCCAGAGGTTACAGAGGCAGATTTAACACAGGGCTCCACAGAGGTTTCCGTGCCTCAGATAACCAATCTACAGGTAAGGATTTTCGATCCTCCTTCTTCTCTTCTGCTGGGGGGCAGGTTGAAACAATTTGTTCACAACTGGGCCAAAGTCTAAGACAGTTAAATCCTTTTGTGATATATCGATATTTCACAATGGAAGGCATCGATCTTTTGAGGGACTTGCTTCAGGAGCAAAATTGGATGGATCAACTCAATTTGAAAGATGCCTATCTGTCGGTTCTCATCTGTCCCTCACACAGACGGTATCTCCAATTCTGCTGGAAGGGTCGATGGTACAAGTACTGGCCTCTCCCTTTCACTCTCACTTCAGCCCATTAGGTGTTTACCAAGCTTCTGAAACCAGTGGTGTCCCGCTTGAGGGAGATGGGTGTCCACATGATCGTCTACGTAGATGACATGCTCATCCTAGCACAATGCAAGAATTTCATTGAGGGTGTCTCTTCTCCATGAGTTGGGGTTTGTGATCAACTCCAAGATATCAGTGATGACTCCCTCTCAACAAATAGAGTTCATGGGGTTTCAGGTGGACTCCATCAAAGCCCAGTTGTTGCTCCCCCCGAAGGTAAAATCCATCAAATAGGAGTTGAAGTCTACCCTGTCAAAAAATATAGCGTCTTTGAGGTCCCTAGCTCGGATAGTGGGTTTGTTAGCTTCCTCAATACAGGCTGTGTTCCTGGGTCTGTTACATTACAGAACTCTTCATTGCTTGAAGATCCAGTATCTTCAGCAGGGGTTCAGGTATGACCATTTGATTCCATTGACTCAGGACGCCCAAGAAGAACTTTAGTGGTGGCTTCTGCACATGGAAGCGTGGAGCGGCAAGGCCATTTTCGTATCCTCACCAGATGTAGTCATCAAATTGGACGCCAGTTGTTGGGGCTGGGGAGCAAGATTCAGAGAGTCCTCTACAGGCGGTCGATGGTCGTCAGCTTCACATCAATTGTCTGGGGCTTCTGGTCGGCTCCTTTGCCATAAAGTTATTTTCTTTTATCAAGAGCAACTGCTGCATCCTCTTACGGATGGACAATATCCCTGGGGTTTGTTACATCAACTGTCTGGAGGGGACCAAATCACGCCTTCTAGCAAACTTTGCTCAGGAGTTTTGGCATTTTTGTCTCTCACAGAAGACAACAGTCTTAGCAGAGTTTCTCCCAGACAAGGACAATTAGGTGGTGGACTCGAACTCAACGTTCCTGGTAGATTACAGCAACTGGAAACTTTATCCGAAGGTTATCCAGGAGATTGTTCAGTTATTGGGACCATGCTAGGTGGATCTTTCCGCATCTCGCTTGAATACTCAACTAAAGCCATTTAACAGTTGGAGACCGGACCCAATGGCCATAGTGATAGATGCTTTCCTGCAGAATTGGGCAGGACCGGTGAATTATGCCTTTCCACCGTTCTCCATGATTCCGCGAGTAGCAGCCCAGGTCAGACGTCAAATTGCAATGTTAGTTCTGATTACCCTAGTGTGGAAAACACAATTTTGGTTTCTGACTCTTCTGGAAATGTCAGTAGCATCCCCTGTTCTTCTTCCAGTTTTCTCGCACCTTCTCTTGGATCCAGTGGGATCCCCATATCCTCTGGTTCTGCAGAACCTTTTATCCCTCATGGTTTGGAAGATATCAGGAGACAGGGACAGTTGGCAGGTCTTCATCGACTATCGACAAATATGTACACCAAGCTTGAGCTGGAAACTATTCTCTTTGGCATGGAAGAGATGGGTGGATTGGTGCCTTCATCGGTAAGTGGATCCCGTGGGCTCCGATTTGAAGGATATCCTTAATTTCCATTCAGAATGTGCCAAATTGAATTTATGTCATAGGTAAATAATTTCAGATCTGTTTTATCTGCTGCCAACAACCTTATTGAAGGTAAATCAGTAGGTATCCATCCTATGGTATGTAAGTTGTTAAAAGGTATTAGGATGGCTAATCCACCTAAACCACGGTATTCCCACTTATAGCATATAACACAGGTTCTGTCTTTACTTGAAGCTTGGCCTGCTAATTCTGATTGGTCTTTGAAACAACTTTCTGCTAAGTTGACCCTGCTTTTGTGTTTGATTTCCTGCCATCAATTTTCTGATGTGCTAGCCCCTGATCTCGCAGGTAGGTTATTTTCTCTGGAAGGAGTCTCTTGTTTGATTTCCAAACGAACAAAAACTATGTCTAGGTCTGTTGATTATCCTGCTTTTCCTCACAACGAGAAATTGTGTGTAGTGCAATGTGGTAAAGTTTATGAAGAACGTACTTTAGCACATAGAATGGACCCCTGGGTACTCTGTTGTTGGCTCTTCAGAAACCATTCTGTTCAGTCTCGGCAGCGATCTTGGCTTGTTGGCGTCTCAAGGTGATGTCTGAAGCTGGAGTTGATGTTTCTTATTATGGTGCCTACTTGGTCAGAGAATTTGTAGAAATTTGCAACAAGATTTTTAGATTCTATTAAGGACACGGAAGCAAGGATTATCCCACCTGACGGGACAGGTTAGATAAATGATATCTTGAATGTTTAAGTTACTGTTTTGCACAGTATGGTTTATTGTCTCTCCCTTATGATCATGTTTTTATGGGGATGAGATCTAATTTAAGTTCTCTTTACAGGACTTGAATCAAAACAAGCCTGAAGTGCTGGTGGTAGTCGTTCTCCTGTGGATCATGTCCTGTTTTGTTTGATTTCTTCCCTTGGGAGATGTTAATTTGGACCTGGATCACTCTCCATTGAGAGTCTAATCTGTTCTTTGTTCAATTCATGGGCATCGTTCTTATATTTGGACTGAGTTGGCAAAGAAAGAGGCAGTGAAGATGGTGCCTTTCTATTTTGTATGTGATACTTCTTGATTATTTGTGGGTCGATGAGAGACGGGGTTCAAAGCCTCATGGGAGATATAGTGATAATGTTTACTGCTTTTTATTGGCTTCTATTTTTGGAGTGGTAAAGTTTGAGAAGCATAATCCTGCCTCCGTGCCCTTAATAGAATCTAAAATTCTTGTCACAAATGCTAGAAAATGTTCTATTACCATATCATGGGAGAAGGGGTTTGACAGCTACTTTTAAAGAAACAAAAAAACACAAAAAAACTGGGCCACTAACTTCTAGAAAAACAAATGAGAGGGACATTGTCATTGAAATATGAACAACAGTGAAGGACGGGAGGACTGAACAGGGAATGGGTTACCTCTTATTTAGGAAAACGAAGAGGAAATTACAACTCCCACATTTTGTGACTGGAAGTAAACCAATAGATGCCAAATTCATTAATACTGTTCACTTTTGAAAATAGGTAATGGAAACAGGTGTATCCGTGCAGCAGACTCAGTAGCACTAGATCCCAGGGGCGTGAGAGGATCACCCCACCCAAACTACAGCTGTCGTTTACGACCTGACAGAAAGCATGGGCCCATTTTCTTTGCTTAAATTATGGCTGAGTCTCTACCTACATGACTGCATCGAATGCACCTAGAGGAACAGAGGTTTATAATTCTAGGACAAACGTCTGAGCATCCGGTCATCCGCAGTGGGAGCGGTCCATCAGTGTTTTATTGTTGGGGGCCCTCATACTGCTAATTAAGGTGACACAGGCACATAGCAAGGATACATATAACTGGCCCTGGGCACGTGCGCCCAGCCCTTTTTATTAGCAGGGTCTGGTGATGCCTGTGATAGAAGGATGTGGGGTGAGTATGAAAACCAGCACTCAGCAGAGTGGCTGGTGGAAACACTAGAACGTGTCCAGCAAGACACTATTTTCCTCCCAAACTTTATTGAAAAGCAAACAACCAAGTCTAACGTGTGGGAGAGAAAACATAACCAATAAAACAGTCGCTGAGTGCCTTCAGGTGGTCCGCCGGATATGCTGCATGGAACAAGTACAGCTGGGCACTTGGTAGAGCAGTGTCAGGCCTCCCTCTCTTACCAGAACTCCACTGGACAGGAGTCTCCTCAAGGGCCTTTGGGGGGCTGACTGTGCTGGGCCTATTGCAGGCCAAACTAAGGCATCACTGAGGATCTGCCCACAGGACCAAATCCAAGTCACGCATGGAGCCACAAGGATGGTTGTCACAGGGTTGGCGTGCTCTGACCGTCAGGACTCAGGTGCTCTGTCTTTAGTCAATAGTCTTTGGGTGGCCAGGGCCAGTCTCTGTCTGGGACCTCCGTGGTTCCTGCTGCCTGTCATGGAGCTACCTCAGACACATCTCTCGTAGTGGGATTTCTCTCTCACCGGAATTACCTTGAGGCCCTTGCCCATGGATTGCCACAGGACCACGTTCGATCCTTGTGCAACCCCAAGTGTGGATGATCTGAATGATCTGGTCTGCTCTTGTCGGCAGGTGTCCGGTTCACGGGGGCTCATGGCAGGTGTTTGGGTGGTCAGCCTCCCACAGTGCCAGGGATGCCTTGTCAACTTCAGATCTTGCTACTGACTTTGGCTCCACTCAGGTGGTACTATGCTCCTCAGGTGTTTTGGGTGATGCATCTTGTAAAGATGACAATCTTGCTACATCTTGCAGAAGATCAACAGGTTGCAGTATTTTCCATGGTGAAAGAACGACTTGAGGGACTTCGTGGGAACTGGCGGTTCTTTCCTGGCATGTACTGTTGGCAACAGGAATGCCTTTGTGTTCAAGCAGCCTGTGACAGGTGACAGGATGATCGAGCTGGGACGCATGGAACCTGGATGCAATTCATGCATGCTGGCGACATACAGTTAGTCCACCCACGGAGCTGCGTCCAGTGATGTCTGTTCACCCGGTGGCTGTCTTATGGTGATGGATGTCCTCTTGTATGCTAGCACTAGTCCTCAGTCCTGTCGCTCTTCTCCCTTTTGCTAGCACACCTGTGGTGGTGTTTGTGTTGAGTCTGTCACACCCTTTCTCTGTATTTCCCATCATGGCGTCAGGCCATATTCTTCTCTCCCCTTTCCTTCTCAATGTGACGTCGCGCCACAGGTCGCATGTTGCTCCACATGGACCTTTCGCTGGCTTGTTCTGAACCTCTGTTGGTACATCCTGTTCCATGACAGCCTCTTGCAGGCTGAGTCCTGTCCGTAGGACTTGATCCTTTTGACCCATCAGACCACTTGCAGGCCTGGCCTGTTCCAGGATCTTCTTGGTGGTCCGCTCCATGACTGGAGGGTCACTGTCCTCTTCCACCATGACTTCGCTTGAGGGTGCTTTCTTGCTCCTCAAGACTGCACTGTCGCTGCACTTGCTCCTGCCTCTGTCTGCTTGGCAGGGTTAGTCAGTTCTGCTGACCTGCTGAATGATGGGCTCACGGTGGTCATCTTGTGCTGTGATTTGGCTGGCTAGCTTGGCCCCTTCTCTTTGGTGTTGCGTCACGTTCTTGGAGGCTCTGTCTGTCTCTCTGGCTCCTGCCCGTGTTCTCAGGTTCAGAGGCCCAGCTGTCTGCACACCTCAGACATTGTCTCTTTCCTTCATGGGTGCCTTTCGTTGGTGTCTGGTGTGCCCACCCTCCTGGATTGTGGTGATGTCCATCACCGCTGGGGGCATGTGGCGCTCTCTTCCCATTGGTGGCGGTGGCAGCAGACAGCTGCTCAGGGCTCTGCATGCCACGAGCATTCTCCTGATGCCCCATGGGGCACTTACGGCCTTCATAGACTTTAGCTAGTTGGCTTGGGCAGGTTTGGGCAGTAGAAGTCTCTCTTTTCGCTGTGCAGTGTTTGCACACATCTCTGCTCCTTTTGCGCAGTCACTGTCCGTGGGCTCTGCTGCCTTTCACCTGTGGGCACCGCAAGTATCCTGGCGCTACAGTCTGTTTTGGCCACTGCTCATTTTTTACAAAAACAATTCAGTATCTCTGTTTGGCCACTGTGGCAGCATTTCATTCTGAGCTCATAGTCTTCTCTATGGCTGCCTGCTGCTCTCGAGGAAGATCCTGGTGAGAAGCCACGTTGCACAGGAGCAGCTCGTCAGTTGGTGACAGTTCTGGCCGGGGCTGCAGCTCAACTCTCCAGTTGAGTGTAGTTTTCACTTTTCTGTACTCTTTTTCTTTTTTTTAATTAGCCTCACGGTGGGGAGGCAGGCAAGCTGCAGTATGCGCTGTGGGGGGAGGGGAGAGGTCGGCAGTTTCACAGGCCGATTACCGGTCCTATTGCTTCTGGTGTGGCCTTGCTCTCTGCCCCTTTTCCACGCTCCTGCCTGGTGCAGCTCCATCCCCTTGGATGCCACAAGGGAGGGTGCAGTGGGGCAGCGTTGTTCGGCACTCAGTGCTCGGTTTCAGCACACCTCTCGCTTGGAGTGCGGCCGACTCCGCCTGAATTGGTGCAGTGTCTGTTGGCTGCCCAGGTGCTGCAGGCAAGCAGGGGGTCTCAGTGGGGCAGGGCAGCATGTCCTAGTTCCAAAACTCGGCGCCATCGGAGCCATCTGGTGTTTGTTACCATTGGGTATAGCACAGGGGTTTATCACCGGGCTGCAGGCCTCATCACTCCCTCGGGCGCTGCAGTGGCAATCATACAGTAGTCCGTGCTGGGGGCAGTCTTGGGCTGAGACACAGTTCTCTCCTACTTCTCTGTAAGGCAGCACCGTCACTCCTTACTCCTTGCTGCACTCTCAGGGCGAGAGAGGCGTTTCATCTCCATTTTATTCACCTGCTGGCATCTCGGAGCTTCCGGCTTCCTTACCTTCACAGGCCTCAGCAGCTTCCCCAACTCTGCAGGCCTCTTGGAATGTCAGTGTGGGGGTCGCGCTGCAGGCACGACTTGGGGGCTTGCTTCTTTGCCACCCACTATATGAGTTGCCTGTATTCTTCCCCAAGTGCCTCAAACGGGGTCAACAAATGGCGGTCTTGCACCGCAACTTTGCCGGTGGCACTCTCTCACCTTGAGGGGCCCAGCCGTAGAGCTAGTACGGTGGACTCATGCTTGCCCGGCTCTGGCCTGTTCGTGCGGGCTATCGGTATAGGGGTGCCTGATCCGAAGGCTACTCTTTCCCTCACGAACAACGAAGTTGCTTCCAGCACCCACTTGTGGTCAGACCCACTCATCGTCATTGTAGTGTTGGGGGCCCAAGCCCTCATATTGCTAATTAAGGTGACACAGCCACATAGTGAGGGTGGATATAGCGTAAGCGCGGCCCTTTTTATTAGCAGGGTCACCTGACTGGTGACATCTGTGATGGATGGGTGTGGGGTGACAGTGGAAGCCAGCCCTCAGCAGAGTGGCTGATGAAAACACTAGAAAGTGTCCAGCAGGACACTACAACTGTAACGCTCCCCACACCAAGGTAAGATTGTGGTGTTCCTTAATGTGACCTGTCCCATCTTGCTGATCTGGCTGGTTGATTTACAAGGGCTTTAAACCCGACTGTGTGCGCCGCTCGTCAGTCCGCTCTCTCTATGGTTCTACCCTATATTGACAAGAGTCAGTGCCGAACCAGTCAGCTCTGCGCCGGAAGAATGTTGATAACATGGAACAACAGCACGGTCCGTAGCTCTCAACAGCAAAAATGAATTCAGGGAGTGGGTCGGGTTGTACCTTTTGGTCTAGAATTAAAAGCAATAAGAAAATAAAAATGATTGAATTCTAAAGGATTCTCAGTGAATGTGTCTGCAGTGGGTTCTCATCAAACCTGCTTCTTGCGCCATTCCCCAAGGAGGAAAAATAATACAACCATTTTCTTTATTCCAACCCCTCCAGGTGTCTGTCATTGCATTATCCGCTTCATTTAAGAGAAACAAATGATTTCTTTCTTTGAGAGACAGAGATTACCCTGACATTTATCCCACTCAGGGGTTCCAGATGCAGTGGTATTGTGAGAGCCAAACAGCTGAATGTCGCTGCAGTCAGCGGCACGTCATAACCTCTCTCTTACAGCCTCTGTCGTGCTTCGTCAACATAAAACGGTGCTCCGGGTCTGCGCTGCCAGTGCCGGAATTACGGTAATCGTCAGGCTGCCTGATGATAGCCCTGGTATGAGAGAAACGGTACAAGCGATGAGGCTGTCGCCAACAGATGATATGTTCAAAGCAGGATGCACCTGCTTAGGGTTAGCAGCTTCAAAATAACATGCAGACAGGTGAGCTAGACTTCAGGTTGACTTCCCATACTCGAACACCGATTTCTTTGATTATCATGTAGTATCTTTGGGCTTGGATCTTGGAAACGATATTCCACAGCAGTCTCCAGGCATGGTTTTAATGTTTCTTTTCTGTAATGTGCTTTCGAGTTTGGAAATTCATATGTAAGGCGAATAATCACATGTACGGACATGTGTCAAAAATGGTAGCCGACATCCCTCATGTTACTGAATTTGCCAGCCACTTTCAGCACAGCCGCCATTGTACTGTCTCTGAAATGACCGGAGGTGGCGTCTGCGTCTGGTGTCAATGGCCTGCCATAAAACGGAATTAATGGCTGAGCAAAGGGAGATTGTATTTTTAGACCTCCTTTTATCATCCTTTGTTCATTAATCCACTGGAACAACCTGGGGCCTGCTCTCTGTCCACTCAGGTTTAACATCTACACGCATCCAATGGCTGGGTTACTGTGGAAGCAGGAAGTGGACTTCCACATTAGTGCTGTTAACGGGGAGGGAGAATTTCATCTTGAGTCACCTAGTGGAGATTCAGACATGGATGCAGCATTGTGTTAACTCTTAATGAGGCTAAGGGAAATATCACATTTGTTAGGGGTTCAAGTCGATCATTTCTTCCCCTCTGGAGGTCTGAGTCCCACAAGCCTTGTTCATGATCTGGCTGTGTTTTTAAATAGGCAAATCTAATAACTGCCGAAGCCATTAAGCATAAGTTCTCATTGGTGAGGATCTGTGTTGTTTTTTAAACTGGTTTAATTTTGCCTGAATCACTAAATCTGGATCACATTTCACGCTATACTGGAAACCATTCATGTTGTATATATTGATGTCAGCTTAAGAGGTAAGACATCTCCTCCCTCAGCTGGAGCTTGTAGGCACGAAACTACATTTTTACTCAGTGAAGTATGGTAAATGTGTTTGTCTTGTATTTGTAAAAATTGTAATCAAACAACTTAACTATATGTTTTTCATCTAGACTGGTCAGCTGTGAAAAATACTCAACCTATGTCAACCTACCTTGCCATGTTAAATACTTCTCCTCTCTCTACCTGTCATCAGAAAATGTCCTCAGAATTAGTGGTGTTGTAGGAGGCTGGCTCTCTATGTACTGTGCAAATTTAGGCACACTGAGCAAAGAGTCCAGGCAACCACCCATTGGTTCACAGAGGAAAAAACTAGACCACCTAATGCTCTACTTTTTATGGTAGATTGGTCGAACAGATAGGCTAATCTTGGAGAAGTTCAAAGCATTTGTTGTACTCACAGTATCAATAAAGCAAGACACACACTCAAAATACCAACTTGACACCAATTTACAAAAATACTTCAGATTTGTATAAAGTTTTTAAGACCAAGATCATCAAAATTAGGCAAGTACTTTTTAAGTTAAAGTTTGTTTGACGTTTAATAAAAATAGTCTTTTAAGCATAATTACCCACCAAAGGAATCAATGGAGAAATATTTTTAAAATGCATATAAATTCAGGCAATGCGTTTACCAATGTCTCCTTTTGCAGGTATATTGAGGTCATCGGTGAGAACAATGGCCCAGCTGAAACTGTTCGGGTGGTTCCTGGTTTCGTCAGGAGTAGCTGCAGAAAGTCATCAGAGCTGGTGCCAGGCCACTGCGGGGGACCACTTAGAAAAGCACTGCACAGGTGGACCTAAAGGTAAGTCTGGTGGGTCCCCTTATAGTGTTGTGGTCACAAGGGGGGACCTTTAGGGCACTGCTGGATTTTTGGTGCAGGGCATAGGGTGGCCGGGTGGAGAGCGAATTGGTGAGGCAGAAGCTGTGTGCACAGGTGCCCTTGGAAGCAGATGGTAGGTCACTTTGAGGGTCTTCCTCCTGGTTCTTTTTCAGTCTGGAATGGACTGTCCTGGTTGTCCAACTTTAGATAACCACTACCTAGGGCAATGGTGTGGCTCAGCTGCAGGAGGGCACAGTGCCACAAAACATGGCACACTGTTTAGATTGTCATCACAGTCCACCAAATGGAGTTCGTTGTGACTGCAGCAACTGATTCCTTGGTTAGCAGCCGGTCAGCACTCCCCACACTCAGAAACACCAACACCCACCACAACCCCATCAACTGCCTCCTCCTGAACATCCGCTCCCTCCACAAGCATGCCACTGAACTCTGGGACTTGATTGACACCGCCTGACCGGACATCGCCGTCCTTACCGAGACTTGGACCAATCCCACCTCGTGACCGGACATCGCCATCCTGGACAGATACAGCATCCTAAGGATGGACGGGCCCTCCCGCCAGGGCGGAGGACTAGCCATCGTACACAAGTCCTCACTACATATCAAGGCCAATTCAGAAGAACAGTACACCACCATGGAACACCTTCACTTCCTAGCCCACACCTATCACTGCTCCTCCATCCGCGGCACCCTGGTCAATAGACCACCGGCCGTCGCCCAGCATTCATCAATGACATTGTAGACACTGCCAACCCCAGGCCCTGGCTTTTGATGACTACCTCCTCCTCGGCGACCTGACTTTCACCTTGAAGACTGCAAACATCCAAACATCACCACTCTACTCGACAGCCTCACCTCCCTCGGCCTCAGACAGCTGATCATTGCACCCACCGCAGGACACACACTGGAGCCAATCTTCACCTCAAGCAACCTGATTACCATCTAGACCATCTCCACCCCAGACTGGATCGACCACCGCTGCCTACACTTCACCATCTCCACACCCAGTAGCTGCATCCGTGCCCCCAGAACCCCTGACAGGAAATGGAACGAAATAACCAACAAGCAACTCACCACAACTCTCGCCAGATCCCTCCCGGCTCCCTCTGATGATGCCAACATCGCAGCGAGCAATCTCATTGCAGGTTCACTAAATGTGTCAACACTCTAGCCCCCCCTCTGTCTGACATCAGCCAAGCTCATACCAAAGAAAGACAGCTGGTTTACCACCAAACTCTAAGAACCCAAACGCAGGCACAGGCACCTAGAGATAAAATGAAGGAATAGCCAAACCAGTGAAGACCTCGTATCCTTCAAAGTCACAACCGTCATCCACTGCCAACACATCAAGAACGCTAGAAAGAACGCATTCCAGGAATGCATCAACTCCTCCACACACAACACGAAGGGACGTTTCTCACTCATCATCAAGTTCACAAAACCCCCCTCCGAAGCCACCAGCATCCCCTGTCACAAGATCTCTGCAACAAACTCACTGCCTTCTTCCACCGCAAGAGCCAAGACATTTACGACAGGTTCCCTCCGGAAAATCAACCCAGCACCAGAACCTACGATTGAGCCCCTCCCCCAGAACCCACCTAGACCATCCATAGCTGGTCCACGCTCACCACGGAGGAAACAGAAAGCATCATGAACAGCAACCACTCCAGAGCCCCCATGTACGGCATCCATTTTAGGACATCTTCATTCCTCACTCGTCATCCCTACTTCTCTTCCCTGCTTCTCATCCATCATCCCTACTTCTCATTCATCATACATCATCTCTACTTCTCATCCATCATCCCTGCTTCTCTTTCATCATCCCTACTTCTCATCCATCATCCCTACTTCTCATCCATCATACATCATCCCTACTTTTCAACTATCACCCTTACTTCTCAGCCATCATCCCTACTTCACATCCATCATCCCTACTTCTCATCCCTGCATCTCATCGCTGCTTCTCTTCCATCATCCGTACTTCTCATCCCTGCTTATCATTCATCATCCCTACTTCTCCTCCATCATACATCATCCTACTTCTCATCCATCATCCCTGCTTCTCTTCCATCATCCCTGCTTCTCATACATCATCCCTACTTCTCATCTATCATACATCATCCCTACTTCTCATCCATCATCCCTGCTTTTCATCCATCATACACCATCCCTACGTATCATCCATCATCCCTGCTTCTCTTCCATCATCCCTACTTCTCATCCATCATCCCTTCTTCTCATCCATCATATATCATCCCTTCTTCTCACCCATCATCCCTGCTTTTCATCCCTCATTCCTGCTTCTCATCCTTACTTCTCTTCCATCATCCCTACTTCTCTTCCATCATTTCTACTTCTCATCCATCACCCCTGCTTCTCCTCCCTACTTCTCATTCATCTTCCATCATTCCTACTTCTCATGCCTCAGCCATCATCCCTACTCCTCATCCATCACCCCTACTTCTCATTCCTCATCCCTCAGTCATGCTAACACATTTCCAGTTTTATGAAACACACCTTTACACTGATTAGCTGGCAACGCCCAATCAGAGTTATGAGAGAGGCTTGCATTCTATTTCACTCAAAAACAACCTTTTCATTGCATGTGCTGGGTGAAGACAGAGGAGAGGAAATGCAAGTGTTGGTTTGTTTCCATTGAATTCAAGGCTGCACAACATTTCATTTTATTTAACTAAGTGTTTTTCTGTTTACACAGGCCTGTGCAGAAAGCTCTGCTGGTTTGGGATATACCAGGAGCCCACAGCTTGGGCCATAAATCAGCTCTTGGAGAAAGGGTTATATAGTTCATTGAACATCTCTCTGGTTTCAGAAAAGAAAAAAAAACAGCTCTCAGAGATAAAAGCAGCCCCAGATCTAAACATTTTGTTCCTTACAAATAGAAAGCAGGTTTAGATTTAAACATTTTATTTGTTACAAATACAAATGAAACCAGAATAGGTTTGGATGAATTGGATTGCACTGTCACCAGAGTTGATTTTAAACATTTTCTTTCTACATATGAAACTGAAACCAGAAAGGTTGCAATGAGAAGGATGTTTTTCAGTGAAATAGAATGCAGCTCTCTCTCATAACTCTGATTGGCTGTTCCCAACCAATCAGTGTGCAGGTGTGTTTCACAAAACTGAAAATGTGTTGATATGACTGAGGGATGAGGAGTAGGGATGATGGCTGAGGCATGAGAAGTAGGAATGATAGAAGATGGATGAGAAGTAGGGATGAGAAGTAGGGATGAGAAGCAGGGATGAGAAGTAGTGATGATGGAAGAGGAGTAGGGATGATGGAAGAGAAGTAGGGATGATGGATGAGAAGTAAGGATGATGGATCAGACGTAGGGAAGATGGAAGAGAAGTAGGGATGATGGAAGAGAAGTAGGGATGAGAAGCAGGGATTAGGGATGAGGAGCAGGGATGATGGAAGAGAAGCAGGGATGATGGATGAGAAATAGGGATGATGGATGAGAAGCAGGGATGATGGAAGAGAAGCGGGATGATGGATAAGAAGTAGGGATGATGGATGAGAAGTAGGGAAGATGTACAGTATGATGGATGAGAAGTAGGGATGGTGGATGAGAAGTAAGCATGATGGAAGAGAAGCAGGGATAATGGATGAGAAGCAGGGATGATGGAGGAGAATTAGGGATGATTTATGATGGATGAGAAGTAGGGATGATGGATGAGAAGCAAGGATGAGATGCAGGGATGAGAAGTAGGAATGATGGAAGAGAAGTAAGGATGATGGATGAGAAGAAGGGATGATATATGATGGATGAGAAGTAGGGATGATGGATGCGAAGTAGGGATGATAGAAGAGAAGCAGGGATCATGGATGAGAAGTAGGAATGATGGATGATGGATGAGAAGTAGGGATGATGGATGAGAAGCAGGAATAAGAAGTAGGGATGAGGAGTAGGAATGAGGATGTCCTAAAATGGATGCTGTACCCATGGACCCTTTCCCGCACCACATCTACGTCAGAGCCGGCACATCCATCGCCTGAGCTCGGGAACACGATTAACCACTCCATCAACACTGGCAACTTCTCCGAGGACTGGAAACACGCCGAAGTATGCCCTTTCTGAAGAAACCCTCGACCAACCCATCAGAACCAAAGAACTTCCATCCCATTTCACTGTTACCCTACTCAGCCAAAGTACTGGAGAAAGCCATCAACACACAACTACAAAATTTTATTGAGGTCAACAACTCTCTGGACAGCTCCCAGTCCGGGTTCCGCAGCAACCACAGCATGGAGACAGCTCTTCTTGCAGCCACCGACGGCATCTGATCACTTCTAGACTGCGGCCACACCACAGCACTCATACTCCTCGACCTCTCAGTGGAAGGACTCAGAGGGTCAGACTCCCTCTCTTCACATCTTAACCCACAGGAGTCAGCAGCAGAGTTCCCCAAGAATCCTCTCTGAGTCCAACTCTTTTCAACATATACATGACCACACTCGCAGCCATCATCAGAAGCCACAGAATGAACATTGTGTCATACACAGATGACACACAACTCATTTCCCTCACCGAAGACCCAGACACGGCCAAAAGGAATTTCCACTCTGTAATGGAAGCCGTCACCACCTGATAAGGGAAAGCTGCCTCATGCTCAACTCTGACAAGACAGAGCTCACCATCTTCGGAAACGCTACCTCAGCATGGGACGATCCTGGTGGCCCACATCTCTCAGCACCCCGCCTTCACTGACTGAGCACGACCACAACCTAGGCATCATCCTCTACTCCTCCCTGTCTATGTCCTGACAGGTGAACTCAGTCACCTCCTCCTGCTGGCACACCCTCCGCCAACTCCAGAAAATTTTCAAATGGATCCCAGCAGACTGCCACAGGACAGTCACCCATGCCTTGGTCACAAGCAAACTTGACTACGGCAACACTGTCTACGCCAGCACCACAATGAGAAATATTAAAAAGCTGCAACTCATCCAGAACACCGCTGCCAAACTTGCCCTTAACCTCCTACTCCAAGAACATATCTCCCAGCACCTGAGGACCCTTCACTGGCTCCCGATAGAAAAACTAATCACCTTCAAGCTACTTACCCACATGTACAAAGCCATATACAACGTCGGACCGGCATACTTGAACCATTGTGTCTACTTCCACACACCTGCCAGATCCCTTTGATCTGCTTAATTGGCTCTGGCCAGTATTCGTTACATTTGAAAAACCACAGCTGGACGATGATCCTTTAACTACATTGCAGCAAAGAGCTGGAGCAACCTGCTCCTAGACCGCAGACAAAGCTAATCGCTCACCATCTTCAAGAAGAACTTCATGACGTGGCTCTTCAGATGAGGCCCCACCCTTCCCCCCCTCCCCAAGCGCCTTGAGACCCTCACGGGTGAATAGCCGCACTTTACAAAAACTGATTGATTATTTGATCAGTGAAGTGGCCTTCACTGAGTCTTTGGTTACAGGAGAGGGATGCCTTCACTCTGGAGAGAGATCTTTGGTGATTTTCAAATTAGGGAGGTCATCTGGGGCTTTTTAGAGTATGTCCAATGTCCAAGCAACCCCTCAGCTGCAGTTGTCGAGCCATGGGTGCAGCAGGCAGGGTTTGGCACCCTCTTGTGCAGCAGGACTTCAGTTCTTGAGCTTGGGGTCTTCTTTGTTCCTGGTCTTGTTTTGTGCACAAAATATGATTTTTTGGTCTAGGGATGTCCACTAAATACTGTATTTAGTGGACATTTAGGGGAATCCCTAATAGTGACTAATGGGTTATCTGAATGAGGGTGGCTACACCTACTAGGTAACAACTCCTGTGGGCAGAGGTCACTTCCATACACCTGATTGGCTATTTTTCGTCCATGAAAAAAGGAGAAAAATGACATGGAGTGGTCACCTTGCATGCAACACCTTAGGGGTGTTCCAAGCTGGGGCTGAGCACTCCTTCTGTCCTTTGTGTGGTTTCCCACTGTTGTGCCCACCAAACGTACAGTTTTGCAATGGGGATGCCCATCTGCTGGTAGCAGCAGGCTTAGCAGTCGAGTTTCTAGGGCGGTAAGCCCTTTAAAGCTCCCTAGCAGGGCAGTGCACATAGCTGAGGAAGGGGTTGGTTGCACTTCCACCCAGGAAGGACTTTGTTCTGGGACCCAGAGAGAAGGATCTCTCACCCCAGGGTTCCAGAATCTTGTCTGGTAGTGGCAGGCCATTTGTGACCGGCCAGCAACCATGCCAGGGTAGTTAGCTTTTACAGGGTGCACCTCTAAAGTGTCCCCTGGGTACATTTTGGGATAAAGCCAATGCTGGTACCAGCTTGGATTTATCATTCTGAGTTGTCTGATACCTAACAACCCAGGGTGCAGAGTAGCCATTATGTAGCTGTAAAACTTGTACTGACCAGTGCCCAGCACATGCATTAAAATGACTGCTCTATTCATTTACTATGTCCCAGGTTTATCAGGAACACAGTAGGGGCATATTGCTCATGCATATATACCCACATATACAGTATAGTGTACCCTGCTTTAGGGCTGGAAGGCCTGCCAGAGGGGTGACTTACCTATAGTGCAAGCAGTGTATAGTGGACAGTGCACACAGACTGTTTGGCATATTGAGTTTGTATTTTAGGATTTCATCAGAACACTCAGCCTGCAATGGCAGTGCTGGGTGTGTCCGGATTTATGGCCCTTGAGGGTGGCATAATTTGTGCTGCTGCCCTCAGGGGCCTACCATTTGTACCCCATGCCCTGGGTACCACCTAACCAGGGCTGAAAAAAGATAATAAAGGGGGGTCATCAGGGACCTTTGGGGACCACTGCCTCCCCAGGGCTAAATTGAAACATTGGTGGGAGGGTACCTAGCCCCCATCATAGAGCCAAATATGGCCCTGGGGACTGCCACCCTCCATGGGCCGGTCCCTGCGATGTCCCCTAGTGCCCACCCTGGGACATAGCTGTTTGCTCTGACTTGGCTGGAGCTTTGACAGCTCCCACCAAGTCAGAGTAAACACTGTGTTTCCAGGGGGCAAAAGCTATCAAGGTGCTCTCGTCCGCTGGAAACAGAGATCAAAGAATTGCACTTGCACACAGGGAGTTGCATGTTTAGCAGCTCAGTGTGTGCAAAAGCAATGCTGGCTCCCACAGGAGGTGGGGAGCCAACTGGGACCTCAGGGGCCTTGAGGCTCCTCTCACCATCCCCATCATGCACACGGGGTGCATGGGCACTGAGGTGACCTGGCTGAGTCTCGGGAGGATGGGGTCCCCGGGGCTGAAATCGGAATGGGGAGGGTGGCCACATGCCCCCCTCTCTCACTGAATAGAGGTGGGCCCCCAGAAATGGGGTCCCTGGGACTGTGATCGGCCAGGGAGGGAGGCCATGCAGTCCTCTCCACCATTGAATATTGATTGGGCCTGGGGGAATGGGGTCCCTGGGTCTGAAATCAGCATGGGGAAGTGGACTACGCAGCCGCCCTCCCCTACAATATATGGTTTCCCCTTTAAATTGCTATGAGTATGCAAATGTGCAAATCACCTGGAAACTGCACCCTCATTGCCCCATGGTGTCCACCTTAGTAGTATGCAGAGGTCTTACCCCTTTTGCCAGGGTGATGAACAGCTTCCCAAAGGGCCACCCAGTGCATTTCACATTGGGTTTAATTGAGCATTCTTGATGCTGAGGAATATGAGGACATCTGTGCAAACTAATGAAGCAATTACTTCAGATAGATACGAGGAAGTACCCTGGTTTGGTGGACATTTGGTGGACATTTATGTCTCTGTAGTTTTGTTGGGCTCTCTATGGGTGACATGTACTTGTGCGCCATTGCACAGCTGTAGTGTAGAGTACATACCGGACATTTATCCAAGGAGCAGAAAGAAATCCACTTGGGTAGATAGCTGTGGACTTGTGTTGGATAAAATGGCAGCTGAGGTTCCTTTGTGGCAGAGTCACTCACACAGCTACTGACACACCCAGAAAGACACTCACACCCATTTATCGACGCACTCACTCACTCAGACACTCATTCACCCACTCACTGACCCTATCAGAGACTCACAGACCCACTCAGAGACTCACACACCCTCTCACAGACCCACTCAAGGACTTGCATACCTACTCAGACACACATGCACCCACTCACAGACACACTCAGACACTCACACACCCACTCACAGACCCACTTAGACACTTATGCACCTACTCAACAGACCCACTCAGACATTCATGCACCCACTTACAGACCCACTCAGACTCTCACACATACACTCACAGTCCCACAGACACTCTCACTCCAACTCTCACATCCACATAGACCCTCTCACTCCCACTCTCATTCAAAGACAAACACTCTCACATCCACTCTCACATGCAGAGGCACCCTCTCACATCTATTCTTACATCCAAAGAGACAGGTCCTGTGGCCAACTCCCGCCATGCATGGGTGGGTGGTTAGGGGGGTTGGCCACAGGCCAGGCCTTGCAGTCAAACCACACCATGCTCGGCCAAAGGCCGTGGGTTCCGCAGGTTTGGGTGTTTATAGGGGGGTTATCCATATGTTCAACCCCGTTGCGCATGGTCAAAGGCTGTGCATGGCGGTGGTTGGATTAACATTTAGTAATGACAATTACTTTCCATTAAAAAAACCCATAGAAAGTCACTGAAAAAAATGAAGGTTACAGGGACGATATAGTAAGGAAATACAATTAAAAAAAATAATAGACATTTACTTAAAAAAACAAAGGGTACAGGTTTTTTCATGCATAATTTTACAACAAATGTGACAGTGATATTATCAATTATGTCATAAAAGATGTCATGAGTGCTGTAATATCTGGTGTAATTAGCAGTGCATGGGGACGGCTTGAGTTATAGTTACCTTAGGGCACGAGTTATAGGTACTTGAAATAACTATAACTGGTGAATTTCTAAGAGAGAGAGAACTATTTAGGCCTTGATGAATGATATACGTAGAATGAGATATTTTAGGACATATTAAAGGAAAAGTGTACTTGTCATTTAAAACGAGTGAGATCACTTTTTAGTATGAACCTTTGACTTTTGAAGTTTAAAACAAATTAGAGAAAGGAAAAGACCACAGACTCACCTGAAGTAGAACCCTCAACTTTTGGTGCAAGGGTCTGTGGTCTTAACCATTACGCCACAAGTGATTCTTTACACTGCTGTTTCCAGACTTACCTATGACATTCAATCCACGCATGTGATAGGAAAGAAATGTGAATGTTCCATCACTAGGAAGGATTAACAGTCAAAACACTAGTGAATAAATAAACACACTTCCAAGTGATACTAGGATTTGAACCTTCAGCCTACTGAGTGATAGCACAAGACTTTGACCATTAGCCCAGAAGTGACTCTGTTCTGCTCTGTATCCAGACGTAACTATAACATTTGTACCAGACATCTTCCTAGTCTGATTTATCAAGTCATTGTATGGAGAGACCATTGCAATGACAATCTCTCTCTCTCTCTCTCTCTCTCTCTCTCTCTCTCTCTCTCTCATCTCTCTTCCATCCCATTATGGGATGGAAGAGAGACATAGAGTGACAGGAGTGTGGGGGGAGCCTCAAGGCCCCCGCGGTCCTAGCTGTCTCCACATGTCCTGTGAGACCCGGCATTGCTCCCACAAGCAGGGAGCAATGTTTTTATCTGTTTCCCTGCACGCATATTTGCGTGCAAGGAAACAGATGAAAACTTCACTTCTGCAAGTGAGGGCAGTTTCACAGCTTTCACTCACAGAAAGTAAACTGTTTACTCTGACGTGGTGGGGGCTGTCAAAGCTCCCGGCAAGTCAGAGCAAACAGCTATATCCCAGTGATGGGCACCCAGGACGGTGCAGGAGCTGACCCTGGGGAGTGGCGGTCTTCAGGGCCATTATGGCTCCACGAGGGGGGCTGTGCGGCCCCTTCCAATGTAGTCTAGCCCCAGGGAAGGGGTGGTCCCCGGGTCTCATGGGTCCATGATAGAATTGACCCCTTTCATTTTTTTATTGTGGACCAGGGGAGCTGACGGTCCCCGGGGCTGCGTGGGGGCCATGCGGCCTCCCTGCATTGTATTTGTTTAAAGCAGAGGGGAGACGGTGGTCCCGGGGGCTGCGGGGAGGTGGGTGCCCACCCCACATTTACTTTGATAATATCCCCAGGGAGGTGGTGGTTTCCAGGGCTGAGGGGGTACCATGCAGCCCCCTGCTTACAATTATTGCAATGGAGAGGTGGTGGTGCCCGGGGCTGCGGGGGGGGCAGGTGGGTCTCCCACATTTACTTTGATATTAGCCCTGGGGAGGTGGCGGTCCCTGGAGCTGCGGTGGTCAGGAAGCTCCCCCGCATTACATTGTATGAGAGTCCTGGGGAGATGGTGGGCTCCCTGCATAGAATTGTAAATAAACCCTGGAGAGGTGGCAGTCCCCAGGGAATAAACTTCCCTAGGACAGGTGCCCCGTCCACTCCCTCCTCTACTTCAAAATTCCCCCGGGGAACTGGCCCACCCAGGGGGTTCCTAAAAACAAAGGCAGGAGTCTGCGCTTGGTTTTTTAAAATATTTTTGCCGCAGATTCTGATTATCTTTTTTTGTGGGACGTGGCTGAAGCCAAGTCCCAAGATGACTGCCCACACTTCCTGGTTGAAGTGTTGACAGCCAATGAGAGCTCTGCATTTACGTACACAAGCTCATAATTATTCTCAAACCCTTCAGGCCTCTAGATATCTATATTCAGTTTTCTTTTAATAGTTCAAAAAGTACTGAATGGATTTACATCAAATAACAAAAAACACTCTTTCTGGACAAAGAGCTATCCTTTGCCAAATTTGGTGTCATTCTGTCCAGCGATTTGGGCTGTAGTTGTGTCTAAACTCCCTATGGGAATTATAATGAGAAACACACTTTTTGTGAAGATTCATCAAACGGCACTGGGGTAACATATAGAGAATAAAAAAATAACTCTAAGCATGATTGCCACTAATCTAAGTCACTGTCTAGTCACCTTTAGCTGCTTTGGAATAATGCAAGCAAAATTATAAGCATAATATTAAAAATAATTAACACAAATCTAGCTCACTGTACAGCATTATAACTATCTAACATACATGTCATACTATACATGAGGAAACATTGGAGGAAAAATACAGTCATCATCAAACTATTTCATATTATTCTAGAACTACTGACGAGGGTGTATTTCAACAATAAATGGATACTGCACTCTCATAAACAACTTTTTTGGCATTTTGTTTGATCTATCTATCTATCTATCTATCTATCTATCTATCTATCTATCTATCTATCTATCTATCTACCTATTTTGTTAGAAATGTCCTTTTCTGCATGGTTATTCCCAAACCTTTTGCCTTCCTCCTACTTTTCTGACCTTCTTTTTGTTAGCATTATGACTCTGTGCCCTTTACCACTGCTAACCAGTGCTAAAGTGCGGTGCTCCCTGCCCTAAAACATGGTATGTTTGGCATATTTAATTTTTCTTTAAAGTCTCTTGTAAAGTGGTATGCCGTATACCCAGGGCCTGTAAATTAAATGATACTAGTGGGCCTCCAGCACAGATTGCGCCACCCTTAGAAGTAGATTTTCAAACCTGTCTCAGGCCTGCCATTGCAGTGCCTTCGTGTGCAGTTTACTGCCACTTTGACTTGGCATTTCAAACTACTTGTCAAGGCCTAACCCCCCCTTTTACCATACCTAAATCACCACTAAGGTAGGCCCTAGATAGCCCAGTGGGCAGGGTGCTAAGTAAGTAAAAGGTAGGACATGTAGTTTTATGTTTTAAATGTCCGATTAGTGACAAACAGCCCATTCTACTTTTCACTACTCTGGGGGCTGCTATTCTCATAGGTTAGCATTGGAATTTCCCTTATATATTTTTAAGTGGTAATTCCTGAACTGAAAGGAGTAGCGTTGGCATCTTTGATATGTTTGAAATGGTAGTGGAAAATCCTTCTTACTGGTGGAGTTGGATTTTACATTACTGTTTGACAAATGCCACTTATAGAATGTGTTTAAACTCTAGTGTTTTGCAGCCTCACTCTAATCCACATCTAGGGCAGAGTGATAGCTACACTTTGTGTATACTTTCCAGACAGCCACAACACAAGTGGGGCTGGGTGTGACAGGAGAGGCATCTGCATACATCTGCATACTAACAGTCTTCCTGGAATGGGAGAGGTAGAGGTTGTTCACACCTTACATGACAATAGGTTGTGCCCTACCCTCACACAAAGGGCTGATTTGCCCTTTACTGATGTCTGGAGCCAGGGATGGGTTAAAAGGGGTTGTGATACAATTGAAAGGGTTCCTTTTGAAGTCACATTTTGGAGAATAAGTACAACTCTGCCCCCATGTTTGAGAGTACTTTTGTAACTGGTACTTAATATCTGTCAGAAGAACTGCTGTGCTTCACAAAGCTACAGAGCTCAAACCTACAAGCTAGCTGAGAGGCTACAATAAGCCACAGGCTCACCTGAGATCACCCTGAGTATTTGTCTGACCCTCACCTGTACATTGTAGGTCCAGACTCTCTGTGCTTCTTTGCCTCACAGAACCAGTGGTTGATCCACAATGGGTTCTCTTCACAGGAGGGCTGAATTCCTCGAGTGCAGCTGGTGATCCAACCCCATGGAATGGATCACCATATAAAACCTAACAGGTGCAGAGGTTTCTGGGCCCTCTGCTAAGGCATATGTTTTCAGTGGCACAAAGAGGTTACAGTATCTCCGCTATTAGTAGGGCAGGTGATCCTTTATCTGTACTTGACTTCTGGGATTTATAGGCTTTTCTGCTGCATCTTTATGCACAATATTTCTGATGTATGTCATTTTGGTTTTCCTAGTGCCCAGGAGTACTAACTCAGTATATTTTATATAACCCTGTGAGGGAACTCCTTTATGATGTATTTATTGTGTCACTGGTGTGAGTGTGTTGTGCAACCCCTTTACACATTGCCTCTGTGGATAAACTTGACTGCTCTGTGCCAGGCTACCAGGGGATGAGCACAGGTTATCTTTGGTGTGTAACTTACTTGCCCTAACTAGAGTGGTGGGTTGTGTCTGGCTGAGGTGCATGGCCTAGGCAACCTGAAAATATATATATATATATTACCTAGTGGTGGTCACCACTAGGTAGTTATAGTTAGGACCTAGTTTCTATAGCAAAAGCATTTTTTGTTTGGCTAACAACTTTGGGCTGTTTAACAGATCTTCACGAAATGCTTCAGAAAAAACAGTGGTCACGAGCTGCTGTTTGGAGAGTTTCGGGGTGATCCGTCAAGCAAAGTCTGAGAAAAAGGGGGGGTCCCAAAACACGTTTTCCCCATTCATTTTTCTATAGGGATTTTGAACAGCGATATCGCAAAACCACTGGACAAAATTAAACCAGTTTTGGCAGAAAGGTAGCTCTTTGTCCAGAAAGAGGCCTTTTTGTTATTTGGTCTAAATCCATTCAATAGGTTTAGAGAATTTAATGAAAAACTAAATTTGTACATATAGGCATGCAAAGGATTTGTGACCCCTCCCAATCTTGTGCAGAGATCTGATTGGCTGCCAACACTTCAGAAACAGGAGGTCAGGGTAGAGTCACTTAAATGTAATTCAATGTGTGGGGCAGTGTGGTCCCCCACAGCCCTGAGGACGGCCACCACCCCGGGGCTTAAGTGAAATTTTATGTGGGGACGCACCCTCCCTCACAGCCCCAGGGACTGCCACCTCCCTATTAATACATTCAATGGGGGGACAAGTGGCCCCCCTGCAGCTCTCGGGACCACTACCTCCCTGGGGCACTAATTATAAATAGTTTAGGGGGCTGCATGGCCCCCTGCCGCCCCGGGACCACAACTTCTTTGGGGCAGTAATTTAACTAGTGTGGGGAGCCTCACCTGTGGCATAATGGTTAAGTTCACAGACCTTTACACTGAAAGTTGAGGGTTGTAGTCCAGGTGTGTCTGTGGTCATTTTCCTACTTTAATTTGTTTTCAATCTTGACAACTTTAAGTTTCATAATGAAAGGTAATATCACTCTTTTTAATTGACAAATACATTTTCGTTTTCAATTTGTCAAGAAATATCCCATTCTAAGTATATCATTCACCAAAGCCTAAAAAATTCTCTCTCCCTCTCATTCTCTCTCTCTCAATTTCTCTTTTTCAACCTCTTTCACCCACTCACACCCTTACGCATCCACTCACAGACCCACTCAAAAACCAATGTACCCACTCAGAGACTCACTCATACCCTTGTCCACCCACTCACAGCCCCACTCAGACCCTTACACACCACTCACAGGCCCACTCAGACACTCACACACCCTCTCACAGACCCTCTCAAACTCTCAAACACCTACTTACAGACCCACTGAAACTCTCATGCACCTACTCACAGACCCACATAGAAACTGACACATCCACTAAGATACTGATGCACCCACTCTCACACCCAGACAGACACTCTCACTCCCAGAGATACCCGCTCATACATATTCTCACACCCAGAGAGACAGGCTGTGGCCATCTCCCGCCACGCACAACCAAAGAGCTATGCGCAGCATGAAGTTGGGGGGTTAGGGAAGTTGGCCACAGGGTCTGGCACAAGCCAGGCCCTGTGGCCCACCGCCGCCAGTGGTTGGATTAACGTTTAGTAATGAAAATTACTTGACGTTGAAAAAAACATGGAAATTCACTAAAAAAACAAAGGTTACAGGGACGTTATAGTTAGGAAATAGAATTTAAAAAAACATAGAAATTCATTTAAAAACCAAAGGTTATAGGGACATTATAGTTACGCTCACATTTTAAAGGTACCAAACCATAGAAATTTGCCAGTTATAGTTAGAGTTATCTTAAGTAACTATAACTCGTGCCCTCGCCATACACAGTTTTTTCATCAAAAATGTTACTCCAAATATTACATAGATATTATCAATGATGTTATCAAAGATGTCATGAGTGCCATAGTTTAGGATAATTAGCAGTGGATGGCAAGAGCACGAGGGACCCCATCCCCCGGGGCATGGCCTAATTGTTTTGGGGGGTACGAGGGCCTGGGGCACAGTCTAATTATTTATTTTTTTGGGGGAGGAGGGCTGTGTAGCCCCCCTCCCCAAGCTGATCTCAGCCTCAGGAACCTCATCCACAATATTGGTGACTGTGGGGAGAGCCTGAAGGCTCCCCACATGGGTGGAATTAGTAGGAATCAGCATTGCTGTCATGAAGAGGGAGCTCGTAAAGCAGCTCCCTCTCTGTGAGAGCAGTTTCCTCTGTCTCCCTGTCTGCATCTCCGTGGATAGGGAGACAGAGAAAACCTCTGCTCGCAGTGAGGGAGAGCTTTTTAACAGCTCTCTCTCGCTGCAAGCAGAGTGTTCGGTGTGGCTTGGCAGCAGCTGTCGAAGATGCAGTCAAGCCACAGCAAACAGCTATGTCCCTGGGATGGGCACCCCAGGACATAACAGGAGCTGACCCTGCAGGGTGACGGGCCCCAGGGCCATCATTTGCTCCTTGAGGGAGGCTCTGCGGCCCCCCTCCAATAATCTATTTAGCCCCGGGGAGGTGGTGGTCCCCAGGGATGTGGGGGTCCAAAATGGACCCTCTTTTCTTTTATTAATATTTACCCTGGGGAGGTGGTGGTCACCCTGCAAATCTGCAAAAAATCAAAGGAATGTTACAGGGAGATGGCGGCCTCCCCTCCTAAAATTTGATTTTGAGAAATGCCCCATAGAGGTGGGGGTCCCTGGGGCTGTGGGGAGATCGGAGAGCCTCCTCACATTAAAAATGTAAATGGCCCTTGAATCTGGCTCACCACAGGGCCTCATAGAAACATGCACATTTGTTTATTTTTTATTTTTTTTGCAGCAGATTCATGGCAGATTTTTTGAATATGCATTAAAACAAAATGCTTTTTAGCCCTGGAGGGTCCCTCTGGGACCCCACCACCAGAGCTAAGAGGTTAGGGTGTCCCTAATCTGGCCCCTTTTAATTTTTTTCAAATTTTTTAGCCGAGTCCCAAGATGTCTGACAACACTTCCTGGTTTGAAGTGTTGACAGCCAATCAGACCTGTGCATTTCCTTGCATAAGCTTGTCATTATTTGCAAAAACATTGCAAAGGATCTGCGGCCCTAGATATACAATTGTATTTTCCTTTTAATATCTCAAAAACTACTGAATGGATTTACACCAAATAAGCGAAAGCACAATCTGCATACCGAAAGCTAGCTTTCTGGCAAATTTGGTGTAATCCCATCCAGTGGTTTGGGCTGTAGTGTGTTCAAAGGTCTATGGGACTTAACATGGGAAACACAATTCTTTTGGCTCCCTCTTTTTCACAGCTCCCACTTGATGGCTCCCCCTGAAACTTTACATGCGCAACATGAATCAATGGATAATTTTTTGGGAAAGTTTCGTGAAGATTCGTCAAACGTTGGCAACAGTATAGGCAATTCAAAAAAGTTTTTTCTATTTAAACATTGTCATGACTATAACTACCTTATGGTGACCACCACTAGGTAATGCATCCAGATGGACTGAACATCACTGGCAATACCACTTGATTTCTACATATCTGAAGAGTTCTCAGGACTTCATAGATTACACATTCCAATTGAAATCTTCACTCATGAATCTTTTTGAAAATCCAGCAGTGTCAGCTGTGCAGCCACTGAGCAAACCATCTTTTACTACCTGAGGAAGGCGGAAGCTGAAACGTAGTGGAGATATATTTTTGTTCTTTGGTGAGATCATCTGTTTCAGTCACTTCTTTCTTGGATATTACATTTCCTTGTGACTCATTGCATCCTTTGGGATCCAGATTTTTGCCCTGGCTAGCTGTTGTTTTCTTATGATCCTTCATCTTCTAGTATATATATATATATACATATATATATATATATACTTGGTTAAATCATTACAAAACACAAATCTTTCTGTCTTATATCTCTCTCCTAGCTGCACCTCACTACTCTTTCTTTAACTCCCTCTTTTTCAGGGGAGTAGCTTGGTCAGTAAGTCTGGGGGGTGTGAGCTTCAGATTTTCCAACAATCACTCTGGCACATCATGTTAATCATTAAATCAGAACTTAAGGGACGGGGGAAAGGAGTGCAGATTGTGAGGGGTACTTAAAAGACAGTGGGCCTCATTATGACCTTGGCGGATGGGATACTCCATCACAAACATGAAGGATATCCTGCCTGACGTTTTACAAGTTCCATTGGATATTTTGGAAATGTATTCATACACATCAATCAAATACAGGGCACCCATAGGTTTTTCTTTACCATCTCCACTGACTGCTTTGCAAAAAGGCCACTGGAATTATGCAATTCTGTGCAGAAGCATTTTCCTCATAATTATGGATTTGCTGGATTTGCCACATAATCCATCACCTGCTACATAATCCACACGTGTTAATAAAAAAAATAGTTTCTACCTTAAATGATTCAAAATCTACTAAAATTGCAGCAACAGTGTTGCAATATAGAGGAAGATCCTACTCAAAGGCTGACTGGTCACCTTTCCATTGATTATAATTGTAATTGCATGGTAAACAGCTACTAACGAGGCAAAACATTTGCACAGAGTGTGTTCAGGTCTAAAATGGAGAAATTATAAAGTAATAATAATTGTGCCGTATTTAATTGCGTAATTTGCCCTTTCTTTCTATATAATTAGGTCCACCTTTGCTACACAATTTGGTCCTTCCCTACTGCATAATTTCAGTGACCCTTTTTATAGACGCCTGATTTTACCAGTCTTACTTCAGACATTGGTAGAATTAGTACTCTGCAAGTGTCTTTGGTGTTGTGTAATCTCTGTTTATTGACATGTTAAAAACAAAAGATATCTTGAAATACAAATGAGTCATTTTCTATGTACAACTGTTGCGTGATGTACCTTCCTGTTGCGCTATGAGTGGCCTTAGATGGTGCAATATCTGTTCTACTGCCACTAAAACCTTCTGAGAAGCTACGGGTGGCTCCTTCGCTATGGCGAAGGAACGTCACCCCCCTGGCCAAGAGTCAGGAGATGAAAAATAAAACGATAGCTGCACTATCGTTTTATTTTCCATCTGCTGGCTCAGCTAGCAGTACAGGGAGTGGTGGGGCAGGGCAACGGGAAGTGGGAGGAGGGAGGAGAGAATGTGCACCTAATGCGCAAATAGGTTTCTCCAGCCTGACTGTGTTTCAAAGACGAGCTGTAGAAACTTCACAGAGCCCAGCGCACTGTTTGAGCGGCACTGACTGCTGCTTAGACCAATCCTGACTCTGCTTTCATGCTATGTTCAGCATTAAAGCGGCGCCAGGATTGTTGGGGAGCATGTGCTGGGACACCACATGGAGGGAAGAGTAGCGCAAGGTGGCAGGAGATGGAGATGGCGGTGAGGTAAGTTTATTTTATTTTTTGATTTTCCCCCCTCGGTTCCCATCCTCTTCCCTCCTCCCCCCATGAGATTTGCAGTGGCTGCTGCTGCTAAGCTATGCCATTTTGGTGGAAAGAATGCAAGTTCTCCCAGTATTCAACTTCATCTCAATTGCCCGAAAAACCAGACTGGATGTGTGTGGGTCCTCCAGATTTATCTTGCCTCACTGTTGAATATTTTTAACGTAACTTATTAAGGGGCATATTTATACTCTGTTTGCGCCGAATGTGCGTCAAAAATTTTGACGCACATTCGGCGCAAACCTTGCCCTATATTTAAAATGACGCCCGACCCCTCGGATGTCAAAATTCCACCGTGTGCGTCATTTTTGGGAGGCGGGAAAATGCCTTGTGTTAATGATATGCAAGGTAGGCGTTCCCACCCAAAAAATGACTTTAAGGCCTGTGCGCCTTATTTATACCCCAGCGTCATTTTGACGCACAGGAGGGGGTGGGCCTTAAAAAACGTTGTACAGCCTGTTGTGCGCCGTTTTTTAACGCCTGGGTCAGGGCAGGCGTTAAGGGACCTGAGGGCTCGGAAGGAGTCCAGAGGTGCCCTCCCCTGCCCCCAGGGACAACCCCTGCCACCCCCACCCACCCCTGGAGGACACCCATGGATGGGGGGACCCATCCCAGGTAAGTGCAGGTAAGTTAAGGTAAGTATGTTTTTCTTATTTTTTTAAAGTGGCATTGGGGGCCTAATTTGGGCCCCCCTACATGCCACTGTGCCCAATGTCCATGCCCAGGGGACAGAAGTCCCCTGGGCATGGCCATTGGGCAAGGGGGGCATGACTCCTGTCTTTGCTAAGACAGGAGCCATTTCAATGGGGGTTGTGCGTCAAAAAATGGCGCAGGTCCAGTTTGAAGCATGATTTTTGCCTCAGACCTGACTTGCACCATTTTTTGACGCACAACCCCCATTTTCCCCTACGCCAGCGCTGCCTGGTGTGAGTCATTTTTTTTTAACTCAGAGCAGTCTGCAGCGCCGGCTAACGTCATTCCTTAAATAAGGCGCCCGCATTGCGCGTAGGAATGGCGTTAGCCAGCGGTAAAATTTTTGACGCACAACTGCATCGGCGAAGTTGTGCGTCAAAAAGTATAAATATGGCCCTAAATATTTTTAATTAAGGTTACAAAATCACTCCATGTCACAAAGGAGAAACTATTCGTTTCGCAGCTTTAGCGTAACAACTTAATACATTCTGGTAGTTGTAGTTACGAATTTCAGCAATTAGTATAACCTATCAGATTATAACACTTTGAAAAAATGAAAGCCCAGGAGTGGAGCATTTCATCATTGATTACATGGAGCCATTTGCTAAACTCAACATTTTATGCAAGTGGCCGTTTTTTCTCATATAGGGAAAGCATAGTTTAGTATTTATTTTGGGGTAACAAGCTGCTAATCAGAGTAAAAACATGACGCATTCCTTAATTTGAATCCATGGTATTGTTTTTCGAGGATTACAGTTGAAAATTTACTGTTGCGCTAGCGGATTCGCGTGGGTACAAATGTGTTCATTTCTTGTCAGAAATCGAATCTTATCGGTGTCTTGGAGGTGGTTTATTTTAAAACTTGTGTAAATTTAAATGTGTCTCAGTTTCGCGTAAAAAAACACATCCAGTCCTATCCCAGTATTGAGTGTTACACCAGCAAGGTTCATAACACAAATGAAAAGGTCTAGGCTTTTCCTAATCGTGTCAAAGACATTTCACAGTTTAAGATACAGTTATTCTTTTTGTTGTCCTCAAGGCGAACAAAAAGCAGAGATTAATTGAAAGATTCCAATTAAAATCTGTGATTTATTCCAATGAGAAGTGTATGGAAACAACTCCCCGTGTTCCATTTAGAAGGCACAGAACGCCTGAAACCTCCTGGTCTAAATCACAAACCGTGTCACAGTGTTGCCTATTTTACCCACTAGGTGGCAGTGAAGTACAGTATTTCTCTTCTGGACAATTGCTGGACCAAAGTTATTGCTTAAAATCTTGGATTTCAGATTCCATATTCAGAAGGTGATATGGATAGGAAATAGGAGAGGAAAAATCTGCTTCTGAGGAGTGACTGGTTAGGTTATAAGAACTTTGCAACTGTTGAGGTAATTATTAAAATTAATGAACCTATGAAGTATGTGCTATGAGGACTTGCTGAGCAAAGGTCTTTCTTGTTTTCACCTGTTTTCATATTATGTTTGACAATGAAGCCACACTCGAGACAGATTTTCAATTCAAGTTCATCTATGTTAATTCGGGGTTGTGCTTTGATAACTATATATATGTGGTAATTAAAATTGCAGTATTGTTAATGTATATAATTATTGGCAGATCTTTATTGCATCCTCGAAGATATTCAACTAAGAGGCGCTAAGATTACCTAACTCAATACTGTTTAGCAACCTAAGACAAATAAATGCTAGGGCCAACCCGCAGGGATTCAAACCTGGAATCTTTATGCTCCAAAAAGTTTCTTAATTGTGTGCATTCCAGTGTTTACCTCTGCACCAGTCACCTATATGAGCGCCCACGTTCAACCCACTAGTATATGTCTATGCATGTCTATATTCACTCAAAAAAACAAAGGATACAGGGACGTTATATTTAGGCTCACATTTTAAACGTATCAAACGATAAAAATTTTACCAGTTATAGTTGGAGTTATCTCAAGTAACTATAACTCGTGCCCTAAGGTAACTATAACACATGCCCCGCCATGCACAGTTTTTTCGTAAAAAATGTTACCGCAAATATTAAATTTATATTATCAATGATGTTATCAAAGATGTCATGAGTGCCGTAATTTGTAGAGTAATTAGCAGTGCATGGCAAGGGTGTGAGTTATAGTTACCTTAGGGCATGAGTTATAGTTACTTGAGATAACTCTAACTATAACTGGTGAATTTCTAAGGTTGAGTATGTTTACAATGTGAGCCTAACTATAACGTCCCTGTAACCTTTGCTTTTTTCAGTGAATTTCTATTGTTTTTATAACGTACAGTTTGGCCATAGTGAGTGAGACCATGAGGGTGTCAGTTGGTCTGTGAGTGGGTGGGTGAGAGTCTGCGTGTGTCTGTGAGAGGGTGCATGAGTGTCTGGGGCTATGAGTGGGTGCGTGAGGGTATGACTGAGGCTGTGTGTGTGAACAAGGGTCTGAGTGGGTCTGTGAGTGGGTGTGTGAATGTTTGAGTGGGCCTGTGAGTGGGTGTGTGTCTCAGTGCATGTGTGAGTGGTAAAAAGAGATTGAAAGAGAGAGAGAAAGAGAGGGGGGAGAGTGATAGAGAGAGAGAGAGAGAGAGAGATAGGGTGGTTTTAGGCTTTGATGTATGATATACCTAGAATGAGATATTTCTGCACAAATTGAAAAGAAAAATGTATCTGCAAATTAAAAACAGTAAGATCACCTTTTAGTATAGCCTTAAACATTTTGCACTTGGGAAAAAAAGAAGGGAAATGACCAGGGATACACGTGGACTGGAACTCTAAAAATTCGGTGTGAAGGTCTGTGACCGTCACACTTGAGCTATTCAAGTTTTGATTTCCATATACTTTTTGTGCTTTATGGGCTATCTGGGACTATGGAGGGGAGCCTCAAAGCCTCCCCTGAGGACCCTAATGATTTTTTAAAATGTGTTTTATTAGATGGCCTTTACAGGCTATATGGGTCTGCGGGGGAAGCTTCAAGGCCTCCCATACAGTCCCATAGCTCCAGCAAGAAGGCAGCTACTTTTAACAGCAGCTCCGTGCTTGCTGGACCAATGCTTTCATCTTTGTTTCCTGCACACATATCTGCATGCAGAGAACAGAGATGAAAAGTCTGCTTTTTGACAATGGGACCTGTTTGAAATGGCCTTCTGTCAGAAAGCAGAATGTTTGCCGTGACTTAGCTGCAGCTGTCAAAGCTGCAACTAAACCACAGCAAATAGCTATATCCCTGGGGTGGGAACCCTGGGACATAGAAGTGGCTAGCCCGGGGGGGTGGTGGTCCCCAGGACCATCAGAGGCTCCTTGAGTGGGGCCACACCCCCCCCCTCCAACATAAAAGTAGCCCTGGGGAGGTGGTGGTCCCCAGGGCTTGGGAGTCCGGAACAGACCCCCTCTTTTTTTTTTACTATTTGCCCTGGGAAGGTGATGGTGCCTGGGGCTGCAGGGGACCTCGCGTCACCCTGCATAATATTTATATACATACCGGGTGAGGTGGCGGTTCCCGAGTCAGTGAGGGTGCGCAGCCCCCCGCACCATATAACATATAAGCCCCGGGGAGGTGGTGGTTCCTGGGGCAGCGTGGTGGTGCCCCCACTCCGCAGCATGTAACATTACAGCCCGGGGAGGTGGGGGTCCTCAGGGCAGTGGGAGGGGCCAGCTAGCACCTGCACCATTATGATAAGAATACCCCGGAACTTGGCCCACCTGGTGGCTTAAAAAGACGAAGCGCAAGAGCCTGCGCTTCTTTTAAAAAAAAAAATTATGGCAGACTGATGGATCCACCATAGCTCCCACTGTAAATTAAAAAAAATACTTTTTAGCCCTGGGTGTGATCCCTCTGGGATCCCACTACCAGAGCTAAAGGGTCAGGGTGTCTGTACCCTGGCCCCTTTTTTTTAATTTCTGTATGGGACTCGGCTCAAACCGAGTCCCAACATGGCTGCCAACACTTCTTTGTTGAAGTGTGGACAGCCATTCAGATCTCAGCACGAGATCGGGAGGAGTCGCAAATTCTTTCTGTCCCTATATATACAAATTGGATTTTCTTAAATTTCTCAATAATTTCTGGATGGATTTACATCAAATAACAGGGCTGTTTTTGGACCAAGAGCTACCTTTATGCCAAATTTGGTGTAATTCAGTCCTGTGATTTTGGAGCTATCGATGTTCAATTTTTCCTATGAGAATTAACATTGGAAATGCTTTAAATTTCTAGTCCCCTTTAGCACAGCCCCTGCTTAACGGATCACCCCAAAACTTTCCAGACAGCAGCTCACATGACTGTTGAATTCTTCTGGGAATTTTTGTGAAGATTCGTCAAGCTGCGCCAAAGATATAGGCAAGTAAAAAACAGCTTTTTCCATAGAAAGTAGGTCCTAACTATAACTACCAAGTGGTGGCCGCCAGTAGGATATATATACATAGCTGCCAGTGGGGAGTTAATATAGCTAGACCTGCACTTCCATAGGAAAAGCATTTTTAGTTTGCTTAGAACTTTCTAAAAAATGTTTGTCCATCTCAGTTCCTTTCTGGAAAGTTTCGGGGTGATCCATCAAGTAGGACCTGCGAAAAAAGGGGGATCCCAAAATCGATTTTCCTGGGTCCGAGCATGCCTTTTGCTTCCCTGCCCATGCTCTTGGGGCAGGGAAACTCTGAATTGCTTCTGGCCAGTGGGAATAAGCAGTAGTAGCTGCTCCTGCCAGGCAGGAGCTCTGCTAGCTCCAGAATGAGGAGCCAGCTGGTGTCATAGGGCCATGGAGTTCACCCGTCACCCCTAACATGATGTTTTGTGGGTGCCCATCAATGGGCACCAGACACCCTCTTTTAATATATTAGGTCCCAGGAGATTGCATCCCTGGTGTCACTAGGGGCTCAGGAAGGGTTCTGCATGCCCCACTATTTTTAGAGACAAAAAACCCAGCAATGGGGTCTCTGGGGCCAATAGTGGGTCTGGGAGGGTGGCAGGGGCACCCTTCTCTTCTTTATTAAAAAGAAAGCCCCAGGGGAAGATGTCCCTGGGGCCAATATTGGCTCAGAGGGGAGGACACCTGGCCTCCACCCCTTTAAATACATGTGGGATAATCAAACATTACTTTATATTTTTTTTTTTTACTAGAAATTCACTGAAAGAACCAAAGGTTAATTTGCTGTTATCATTTGGTGAAAATATCAGTGACAACATAATATTTTAAACTAAAAAAACACTGACATTCGCCAGTTAAAGTTATCTTTAGCAACTAAAACTCATGTTCTAGTAGACCTAGAACTTGCTCCCTCATCATGCACTGCTAATTTCCCCCATATCACATCCCTCATGACATGTTCTATGACATAATTGATAACCACTGTAACACTTGAAATAACATCATTGATAACAACACTGCACATGGTGGGGACGCACCTTAGGGATTGAGTTATAGTTGCATCAGATAGCTATATCTGTAGTTTTTGAGTTTAAAATATTACATTGTCAGAGCAATTCTCACCTAACTATAACACCACTTTAACCTTTGTTTTGTGAGTGAATACACACACAAATATGATGTGGCATTTGCATTGTTACCCACAATGCACCTGCCTTGGCATGTGCACACACACACACACAACCCTGAAGTGACACCTTAATTGGTGGCCATATTCCATTCACCTGTCAACCTGAAGTAATATCAGCATTGGTATCCATGAAACAAACACAGGAAGCTGAGCAGACATTTTTTGGGACCCGAACTGCACTTGCACTTGCATATACACAGAAAGAAATATACTTGCACATAATTACAGCTGCGAAGGCAAATAACATTGCATCTCCACTGATGTATGCCTTGCCCTTAAACACATGACAACTGTACCCATACAGCAGTCTAACTAACATTTATAATGTAAGGTGACACCTTGTTCCAGGTCATTACGGGTGCCATTTACACTTCTGTGCTTTCTTGTGCTATCTTAATGCATTCTGGGTGATGCAGTCTTGTTTGGGTTCCATTGAACTAAGTAGACGCTGTGGGACCTGGACGTCTCTGCAGGGTTACCCCAAATGTTTGCCTTCCTTGCCTGAACACTTTTTTGTTGGCTTTTAGGACTCTGTGCACTCTTATTAGATGTACACAGGGCCTGTAAATTAAATGCAGCTTGTGGTCAGCAGCACTCATTGTGCCACCCGCTAAATTAGCATTGTAAAACATGTCTCTGGCTTGCTACTGAAGCCTCTAGTGCAATTTTAAACTGCAATGTTTACCTGGCAAAATATAACTTTCGCCTAAGAATGTCAAGTTTATTATTTAGGTCATGGTTCAAGAAAGACATTCACAAACAATATGAAAAAAAATGTGGCTAAGTGGGGTATCTGAATTGTGACCTGGGGCATATTGTGTATCCATCCACAGATGACATTCTTATATACTTGAGAAGCTCAGCAACAGATGTCCCAAATATGCTGAAGAGGCTTATTGATCCTGGTGATCTTTCAGGCCTTTGTAGTTATTGATGGTCCAAGTCAGGTTTCTTCCTGGAGCATTGGCTCACAGAGGAAAATACTCAATATCAGAGATAGGGTTAGTGTGGCAACATTAAGTCCTGAAATACTTAGGGTTCAATATCACCTACAGCCAAGACAGTGGCATAGATCTGAACATTGGCAGAGTCTTGGACAGCATACACTGCTCAATTTGTTTCGGAACAAAGCATCCCCTTCTTAACAATAGAGTTGCAATAAACTGATAAAAATGGTGATATCTCTTGATGCATATTTACCTTCCAAGGAGTAACGTGTCTACTACACTGGACGGAACTTTTATAAAATACACAGAATATTGAACGACTTTATATGGGCTGGTTCTTGTCCCAGGATTAAGCTGGGTACTTGTAAAATGCTGTAAAAACAAGGAGGCCTAACTTTTCCAGGTTTTAAATGATATTATCTGACATTCAAGTTATTGCATCTATCTCTGTGGCTGAATGATTTTCTGAATTGTGGCAGTTGTTATAAGCCGGCTGTCACCGGACGGCACACTAGGCCTTTTATTTACCAAGACAACATGGTCTGGGAGTAACTTTCTAGATCACACTGATACCTTTAATTTTGAATTAGGGATAAAGGGAGTGGTGAAACAAGTCCTGTGAACTATCGGGTCTCTCTCACTATCATAATTTGCAATGTGTAGCTAGTATAGCTGGATGGATTGAGACAGGAAGCCGGACGATTGAGGACATATATAACAACAATAATTATTTAACATTTGAAGTGGCTAAGTGCCAATCTGCGACTAGGGTGAGCTAGTTTGTGGTGTATTTTAGATTAAATATCACTCCCTGAGTAACCAGAAATAGATTGTTGGAAAGGCTGCCGGACCAGGCCATACACTTAGGCAAGGTGGAAGACTGGTCATTACAATTTATAAGGCACACAGTTATACGGCACACACTGGTGAACCTTTTAGTGAATATAATAAAAATGTGAAAAGGACATAGATGCACTACTAACAGACAATGAATGGAACAACCATACTAAAAGCCTTATAGCCTGCCATGGTGGGCTATAATGGCCATTAAAGGTCTGCTCCAGCGTTAAAGGCCTAAGCCAAAGGTGAGGACCTTTAACAAGGGAACAGGACTTTAATGGCTGGTATAACCCAGCTACAAATGGCTATAAAGCTATTAGAACATTCAGCCACTAGAGGGCAGATGTTCTAATAAATAAAACATTTGAATGTTTGAGCTCCATGCTTCTACCAGCCATTAGAAGCCCGGAGCACTCCTGTAACGTGGGTTGGTGACCAAAGGACTCAGGGACTCAGATAAGTGACGAAAATTGGTTTATTAAAAGTTTTTTTGTTAATGTGGTGGTAAGTTAGTCTGGTGTTGTCCCCGGTCAGTTCATCTCTTTGTCCCTTTGTAGCTTCTTGCTTGACTTGGCTAAGACTTGGGCTTCTCTCCCGGTGTGCCGGAAAAAAAAAAAAGGTCAAATGGAGGTAAGTCGGGGTAACGTCCTTTTCAGAATTTTAATAGCAGCTGGGGACAAAAGGAAGAGAAGGAAAGAGAAAAGGAAGGGGAAAACACGAAGAGAGAGAGAGATCCCGGGTGTAGATATGGAAATAATGAGTGGTAGGGTGTGAGGAGGTCTCCTTCATGTGCAAGATCTGAAATTATTACGGTCTTGGTGCTCGTGTTGGTTGTTCACCCAGCGTGCAGTTCCCTTGCTTATCTCTTGTCTCAAAATTAGTCTTTTTTCTGTCTGTTTCCCTCTTCCCTCTCTTTAGTTCCCCTCTCCCTCCCTCTGTCTCTTCTCCCCTCGTCCCTCCCCAGGTGAAATAACTGTTTATCCCTCAGAAGGTACCGTACCTTTGAGAGCCACGTCCCTCCTGGGACGTGGCTGGACTCTGTTGCTCCTCTCGTCGGCTCCTGGATTCCCCAGTTTCCCGGGTCTCTGCCGCGATCAATCTCCTCTGTATCCGTCGCACGCGATGACGTTGGCTCCTCTCTGATCTCTCCGTCCGTCTCCGGGTTATCTCCGTCGGCGTTCTCCTCCTCCTCCGTCGTGCCTCTCCCGTAGTCGCTTTTTACTCCCTCGCAAACCCGGAAGTCCGGGTTTGCGTCTCCGACGCCGGCCCTCCGGTCGTCAGGACAACCAGAGACGCTGTTATGGAGTCCGCATAGCCGGACAGCCGGCTACAACTCCATTGTCTTCTATGGAGCTCCAAACATTCTAATGTTCTAATAATCTATAATGAATTGATGACAGGCAATGCTAGATTTTTTCTTACCTAGTGTAAAATAGTGAATAAAGCCTATCTCACTCATTAGTCCAAGATAAAATGTTCCTGACCAAATCAAATACCGCCCAATGATATCATCAGAAGGAAGATGACATCGTACCCAAAAGGAGGGCATGCTCAATAAGGCTGGATTATTGGATTAATGTCATAGGCCCTGAGGAGGGCAGCAGGGGTCATAGTGATTAATGCCCTAAAACTCAATATATTTGTTTGTCACCCCAGACCAAAGAAGGGACACATTTATTCACATTTGATAATTCACTGCAAAGTGAAAAATAAACGTAAATGGTAACCACATCTATTTGCAAAAAAAATACACAATGGATACTGAGAGAGCGTAGCTTATATAAACTATATTAACATGAAATGTTTATGAATTAATGTGTGATAATGCCACATAGAAATTGTATTAATACATTTTGCTTAAACGTGCACTTGAAATATGACCACGGGGAGTGGCCGTCAATGTATACATGGACTAATAAAAATGACTAACGTTATGAATTGAAATAAAGAATAAGGTCATACTAATTATTAATAATTGCATTATTGAAATTTGTACTGAAATCCTTGTAGGCCTTAAGTTAGCATGAGCCGAAGCTTAGCCGCTCGGCTCTCATATTAAACGTATTTTTCCTATCTTGCAGTGTGCTGACTCGCAAAAGGAATTGACCTCTTGTTTTCTTCAAACTAGAAGCTGAATGTAACCATAGTAGATCCGTTCTCACGAAATCCACATTGCTTGTAGAAAACTTTTAGACAAAATGAAACAGTGTAGATTAATGTAATGTACAAGATCGTTTAAACCGGTGGAGACAATGGAGCTACTGACCAAAAGATGTGCAAAGAATTACAGAAGGATGAAATCATACCGGATGTGCTACCTCCGAAGACGTCAATCATGTGGACCGATAAAAAGCTTGCAAAATAATATGGGGTGAAAGATTAATGACATAATCCATTTCCTAATTGGGTAAAGATAGTGGGGTATAACCAAGATCCAATGGAATCTTAGGGGACTGTACAACGAAAAAGGGATAAAAACCCATGACACGGAGAACCATTAGAATTAGGTAGGGAATGCTATTGATTTTATCCATAAACTTTGTCACTCTGTTTGGTGACTTTGCTGTTTTAATTAGAACCATCCTCTTCCTTAGATTGCCCATTTTACACTTTGCCTCCTTATGAGGGAAGTGCCCCTTTTTGCCCCGGAGCTGAGTTCTGACTGATGGCGATTTGACTGGTGTCCTGAGGACGAAGACTGAACCTGAGTGCTGACCTAAACCTTGGAGGGTAACTATGACAATGCAACTGTGATTTGTCTGTCTGCTTTTCCTTTCTAGGTACCAACTGCTTACTTTTGACAGGGACCAAAGCTAGATGTTTTCCAAATTGGTGTTCTAAATTGTTTTGCATGAAGCCCAACATGCTAATGCTAATCAGTGGTTAGGACAGGGGTTCACTAAAATTGATGCAAATAGACAAACAACTGATTCCATGCTTTGTTGAACTGACGCGTTATTGACACTCTGCTAAATTGATCTATGTTTACACCGAGTTATGTTTTGATGTTTGTGATTCTCGCCTTAATGAAATCTTATCAGAGTTGCCATATTGTGACTAGGCTATTGTGTTTCTTGGTTTTGAGATTAACACATCTACTTTTAGAACTGTAACTAATAGGGAATAACACTCATAAAATTGTACTAAACTGGTGTGGTTATTCATGACTGTCAGGTCATGGTGGTGTCTTGAATTGATTAATGTCTTTGACTAAAGTGAAATGCATTGTTGTGATAAATATTGATTACATTATTGACGTATTGATTGACATATTGATTAGCTATCTCGTCCTAAGGTGTCTCTCAACTGGGTCAAAAGATTCATTGGCCTAAAACGAGTCCTGATGTGTAATAAATTATCGTAAAGGGACGCGTTAACAGTTCTGGTAGCAGAGCGACGGTTTGGCCCTTTTGGGGCCCTGGGACGGAGAATTATTGTTTAGATTGTTTTTCTGAGATAATGCAAATTGGAGGTATGATGTGTTTCTAAATTCACCATGACTTTCCCGGGATCTCGGAACCTGCCTAAGTGAGTTGGAAATGTTCTCGGCATCATAGCATGTGTGGTGTAGAATTTGCGCTTGCTCAGCTTATGCATTTTGCAGGGGATTTGTGAAGTGTATGTGTGTTTAGGCCAGGTAAATGTTGTTTTAGTAGGAGTGGGCGTACTCCACAGTATGAAAGTAGGGAAGTCTGCAAACTTCATATGAGTGTGGCGCTTTGTGCTCAAAATTATCCACGTGGTTGGTTGTTAATGTTCGGACCCATCGCGGTCTAAGACTCCGGAGTATATTGACAAGTGTAGGAGACACTTGGGTTTATGTTGTAATTTGTGCGGTTTAACTAGGTCAATCAAGCGTGGTTGACAAGTCAAGTTTGAGTCAAAATTGTATGGGTGAAACCTTCGATGGAGATTTGGCAAGTTCTAAAGTGCACTAGGACAAACCATTGACAAGTCGAGAGTAGGATTTGTGGGTCGAATTCTGCTAGCGGGTGTGGGAACTGAGAAGGAAAGAGTAGCGGCCGAGGCTTCAAGTGAAATCTCTGTAAAGTTCTGAAGCAAATGTATTACCCTTCCTGTAGTAAACCAGCAAATTTGAGTTGTTGTTGCTGTTAAAGGTGCTCGCAGTAATTTTGCATTAGTTTGGTGTGAATCTAGTGAGGGGCGGATGAGCCGCAGGACTTTGTCAGCTGCAGTGTGTGAGTGTGACGTCAGTGGTGCCGCGCTGGGATAGGTCAGTTGCCGAGAGGGGTCACGCACGGGATGGCTGCCGTCCTTGAGAGGCAATAGGTTGAGAAAGGTGGGTGAAGAATGTCCTGGGAATTAAAGTCACTACCTGATTAAATACAAAACAAAAGAAAAGACGCAAAAATGAATTTTATCAAGGCTTTTAAGAGCGCTCTGAAAGGAGACGCATACATTGTGGTGAGTGAAGGGGAGCCTACACCGCCTGAGGGAACTCCAGCTTATATAGTCATGGAGGAAAAGGGTGTCGCGCCTTGCTTGTGGATGAAACAGTGGCGCAAACTGACAGAAAAGGAGGGATGTTTGGCGTTTCCGGAGCATGGAGCGTTCAATACGAAAATTTTAGAGAGTTTGAGGTGGATGTTAAGTGTACAAAAGCCACCTCCGAGGCCAGCTCAGTACGAGGCTTTAGCAGTCTGGGATTTAATGGCTATTAAACAAAGACAGCAGAAATTCGAGAGGAGAATGAAAAGGGCAGAAAAGACTTTACCTGAGACTAGATGGGACAATGAGAGCAAAATGTGGAGACGGGGAATAGTTGACGGACTCAAATTGTTTCCAGCAATAGCACAGGGAGGCGAGACGCAGGGGAAGAAAGCCACCTGTAGAACCGACAAGGACTCTAATAAGCTCAAAGAGACTTAGAGGTCTTGGATAGAAGAAGATGATTGAGACGATGAAGAATTCCTAGATCAGTTATTACATGATCGCCCGCCACCTTATGCGGTAGACGACAATGTCCTGAGCACCAGTGCAGGTCCTGGGAACCAGACGCAGGAGAATGGAGTTACCGATATAGTACAGACTAGTGATACGGGTTTGATACAGAATGGTGTCAGTGTACCCACTGCGCCAGACATGCAGATACAGTTGCAACATCCACCGCAGATACAGAGGATCTATCCAGACGTCCCAGTACTAGAGACTACTACAAATCTGATAGTGCCGCCTGACCCGATATATACAAAATCAAAATTAGTGCAGATTGAGCCGACTCCGCAATTGCTGCCCCAACCGCAGCAACAGCTGATACCAGGGTGTAATCTAGCAGCAGGACCTCCATTAGTACATGTCCCGGCTTCAGAGAATCAAACTCTGGGAGTTGCTGCTCCGTGGTGTTTTGGACCAGGCCAGACACCTGCTGCCATATCGTTACCAATTACTGTCGGTCCACCAGTACCATGCGCAAGGTAAGCCTGGTATGTGTGATCAGGGAGTAATGACCCAAGATGCAATAAGAGGAGGGTCCATAGGAACTCCCCAGTTAATGACCCCGGGAGAGCAATCAGTCGAAAGACCAAGGTCTTTGTTAAACCTTAGTCCGGTTGAAACACCTTTGGAGGCAATGAGACAGGCAGGGCTAGGTGTACTAACTCCACAGCCAATAAGTACGAATGCTTCACAGTCGCCAATGATGCATGCAGTGAATATTTCACTGCAAGGTTTTACGGTACAACAATTAAATGAGTGGCTAGAAAAAACTTACGCTTCACAAAAGACTGCAGTAACTGCGGAGAAGCCAGAAAGGTCAGAAAAACATGAGTACCTGAACTTTGTGAGACTGGGTGTGGAAGCTGCTGAACTAGTGGAAGGAACAATAGGGGTAAACAAATTAGAGTCATACACAGAAGCGGAGCTAAGGTATCTGTGCCCCAAGATTACTAAAGAAGTGGGTAAGGTGCATCAGAGGTTGGCGAACCTGGCAGACAAATACAATATTGATATTGAGAATACTAAGCATTTGAAAAGAAGTTACAGACTAGACTTTGACTCTAAAGATTTTGACCATATGAGGTTGGCCGGAATAAAAGTGCATCTTAAAGAAATACTGCAGAGTGCTCAGATCTGGGGAGCCTTAGAAAAGTGGGAAGGCAGATGGGCAAAGAAAAGTGATGAGGAGAAAAGCGACAGTCCGGGATCGAGTCCGACTAAAGCCTCACCAGACACTGGGACAGTAAAGATACTACCAATGAGAGAAACAGCTGTAGGGGTTCTAGTCCATGTACCGTGGTCCAAGGGAGACATTTTGTAATTTACAAACGATCATCCCAGGTTAAGGGAGAAACCAATAAAGTGGTATCAGCAAACGGATAGGTTTGTGAAACTTGCGAAATGTCTCTGGGAAGATTTGAATACCTTGTTTGAGATCAATGTTCCGCCCGACTTATGGCTTGAGTGCAAGAGAGGTGTAGACTGCCCGACACAGGAGCCGGCAAGAGATAAAGCGACCGGAGCACCATCTGAGGAGGTGATGAAGTACTATCATAAAGTGATTGAGTTTTTGAAGCAAAAGGTTTCGCCGAAAGTAACAGATTGGCAGAAAATCGACCAGACCTCACAGGAGGTTAAAGAGTCAATCCATGCTTACTGTGGGAGGTTATTGAAAGCATTCAAACATTACAGTGGCACTGAGACTATTGAGCCGAAAGACATGAACCATCTTGTGTTTAGATTTGTTGAAGGGCTGAGACCAGAGGTTAGCCAGATGATTAAGAATCATTTGATTTGTTGGCAAGCGAAGCCGATTGATGAGGTGTTGCAGTATGCGAAATACTGTAGTGACGAGATTGCGCTGAAGCAGAGAAAACTGAAGGAGAAAGTGATGGTGATGCAGATAAGGGCAGCGCAGGCAGGTATGCAAGGGAATGGAATCCAGCAGATGGTACAGCAACAACCGCAAGGGAATGGCGTGTTTCAGGCGCAACCGAGAGGCGAGGTCGAGGTTTTGTGAATCGCAGTCCAGACTTAAATACTGTTGTGGTTCAAAATGACGTAGAAGGGATGAAAAAGATGTCACCATGTCACGCGTGCGGGAGCGTGGGGCATTGGAAGCGGGAATGTCCAAATGCGGTACATGATGGTGTTGTTCAACAAAGCACTGATGTTGGTACATTTCAAAATGTGAGAGGTCCAAAAATGAGAGGTCAAAATCAGAACTTTCAGAATAACATGGTTCAGATGCAGGGGCTACAGCCCATCCAGCAAATGCAAATGTCGCGTGTTCAACCAGCAAAAATGCAGCAGGTACAACAGCAGGTTTCCATGGTACCTAGAGAGCAAATTCAATTACCATTAGCTCCAATGGGACAGCAACAGGTGATGCTTCCTCAGCAGGTCACAGGTCAAGTAGGGAGTCAAAATAATACAGTACAGTAGTTCCCATTACGTGGTGAAGATGGAATGAATGATGAATGGTCGGATGAGAGTTCAGACAGTGAAGAGTGCAGGCTTGCAGCGTCCCTAGAAGTAGACCAGAGGGGACCCTATGTAGAGGGGAAAGTGATTGTTCACAAGGTTTCATTCTTGGTTGACACCGGAGCTACACGCTCTACAGTCAGAAGTGCAGAGGTTCCGAAATTGCCACTTTTAGGGCGTACCATAAGAGTGGTAGGAGTAGCAAACCAGTACTTGACAAACCCGATCACAGATCCGGTGCAAGTTGAGATTGGCAACTTTCAGGGACTGCATAAGTTTGTAGTCTGCGATTCTAGTCCAGTATCCCTACTGGGAAGAGACTTACTGTGCAAGACAAAATGTTCGATTACCTGTTCCAACGATGGAATTGAGGTGCAGACAAACAGTGATGATGAAGGGGATGATGGTCAGTTCTCAGAGTTAGAGACAGAGACCACGAATGAGGATTACCCTTTGATAACCTTATTCCCGATGCTTACAGTGACTGACTTACCAGCTGAGTTACAGGGAACGGTAACAGAGAAAGTGTGGGACTTGATAGGAAAAGAAGTGGGGTTGATAAAAGTAGTGGAACCAGTTAAAGTACAAGTGAAGCCAAATGCAGTGTTTCCCCAGGTGCCGCAGTACCACATGGCACAAGATGTCCTTATTCAGGTGTTGCAGGTAATTGCAGATTTTGTGAAACAAGGAGTTCTGAAAGAGGTATTGAGCAGCCCATGTAATTCACCAATAATGGGTCTGAAAAAGCCTTGCGGGAAGGTTCGAATTGTGCAGGACTTAAGGAAAATAAACAAGATTGTGGTAAAATGTTGCCCCATAGTGCCGAACCCAGCAGTGATTATGTTTCAAGTCCTGTGTGATGTAGAATGGTTCACCGTTGTAGACTTGTCACAAGCCTTCTTTTCGGTGCCTTTTCATGAGGACAGACAATTTCTCTTCAGTTTCAAATTCCTGGACAAACTGTACAGTTGGTGCAGAATTCCTCAAGGGATTTCTGAGTCACCGTCTATCTTCAATCAGATATTGAAGAAGGATTTGGAGTCATTAGAACTGCCTTTCAGTTCGACTCTGGTACAATACATCGATGACTTACTGATTGCGTCCAGGACAAAAGAGGACTGCAGGTATGACACAATTGCCTTACTGAACCATTTGGGAAAAAACGGACATAAAGGTGGTCATTACAACCCTGGCGGTCGTCGTTAAAGCGGCGGTAAGACCGCCAACAGCCCGGCGGTAAAAAATTTTGAATTACGACCATGGCGGAAACCTCCAACAAAGACAGCCAGTTTAACACTCCGACCGCCAGGGCGGTACAAACAAACAGCTTGGCGGTCACCGCCAACAGACAGGCGGGAGACAATGTACCGCCCACACTATTATGACAAGCCAATCCGCCACCTTTTCCGGGGCGGATTCACCGCAGATAAAAACACGGCGGAAGCAGGAATCCCCAAGGGAAAACGCTCACCTCTACACACTCCACGAGGAACGAGGACACCATGGACCCAGAACTCCAAATTCTCCCTGCTATAGTCTTCCTGCTCCTCTACCAGGAGCATGAACGCCAGCGGCGAAGACCACGGTGAGTACTGCACATACAACACAGGGGAGGGTGGAGGGAAAAATCAGGGACACACACACGCAACACCCCCACCCCCACCCACTACAACACACATACTAATGCATATCAATACATCACAGTTACACCCCCCAAACCCCATGGAAGACTGCAAAGACAATAGAAAATGAGTGCAACCATTGTAATATATTAAAAGCAAGTAGGCAGAAATATATATATACACCATGTATATAATATATAACAAGCATAGTAGTCCAGGTAGTGCTCTATGAAAGTCCGTGGAACACTGGGACCACACGGTATGGGCGAGACCCACACAAGATCCCCGACCATGATGGAGAGAACACTGCAGGGGCATCAGACAGCAACTAAACAGGCACCTCAGGGGGAGGGAAAGGGGGGGCAACTCAGCCGCTTGAGTGCACGACGACAAATCCACGAGGGGGCCACATGCCCACTGTTCAATCCTGGGGAGTGCAAAGCCACAGTCTCACAAGTCTCTACAGTGGGTGGGTTGCCCACTGTTCAATCCTGGGGAGTGCAAAGCCACAGTCACACAAGTCTCTACAGTGGGTGGGTTGCCCACTGTACAATCCTGGGGAGTGCAAAGCCACAGTCTCACAAGTCTCTACAGTGGGTGGTTTGCCCACTGCTTTGTCCTGGGGAGTGCAAAGCTACAGTCTCACAAGTCTCTACAGTGGGTGGGTTGCCCACTGTTCTATCCTGGGGAGTGCAAAGCCACAGTCTCACAAGTCCCTATAGTGGGTGGGTTGCCCGCTGTTCAATCCTGGGGAGTGTAAAGCCACAGTCTCACAAGTGGATAACAGTCTCCACTGGTTCTGGAGGGGGCATGGTGCCCAGAGTGCTTCATCCTGTTGAGGACTAAGGTAGTGGATGTATCTCTCCACTGGTTCTGGAGGGGGCTTTTTGCCCAGAGTGCTTCATCCTGCCAAGGACAGAGGAAGTGGATGCCTTTCTCCACTGGCTCTGGAGGGGGCTTTGTGCCCAGAGTACTTCATCCTGCTAAGGACTGAGGTAGTGGATGTATCTCTCCACTGGTTCTGGAGGGGGCTTTGTGCCCAGAGTGCTTCATCCTGCTAAGGACTGAGGTAGTGGATGTATCTCTCCACTGGTTCTGGAGGGGGCTTTGTGCCCAGAGTGCTTCATCCTGCCAAGGACAGAGGAAGTGGATGCCTTTCTCCACTGGTTCTGGAGGGGGCTTTGTGCCCAGAGTGCTTCATCCTGCTAAGGACTGAGGTAGTGGATGTATCTCTCCACTGGTTCTGGAGGGGGCATGGTGCCCAGAGTGCATCATTCACCCCGTGACGGACTCAGTTGCGTCAGTGCCCTTGCCGCTCATGGGCCAGCGGTGCTTGAGATGGTGGTGCCCTGTTCAACGGTGCTTGAGATGGCGGTGCCCTGTTCAGCGGTGTTCGAGATGGCGGTGCCCTGTGCAGCGGTGCTCGAGATGGCGGTGCCCTGTGCAGCGGTGCTTGAGATGGCGGTGCCCTGTTCAGTGATGCTTGAGATGGCGGTCTCCATTGCAGGGTCTCAGCTGCTGGTGGTCCTTCATGGCCCAACGGGGCTTTTGCTGGCGGTCCTTCATGGCCCAGCGGGGCTTTTGCTGGCAGTCCTTCATGGCCCAGCGGGGCTTTAGCTGGCGGTCCTTCATGGCCCTAGGGGCTAGTGCTGGCGGTCTTTCATGGCCCTAGGGGCTAGTGCTGGCGGTGGCCTCCTGGCCAGCTGGGCTGGTGCTGGCGGTGGCCTCCTGGGCAGCTGGGCTGGTGCTGGCGGTGGCCTCCTGGGCAGCTGGGCTGGTGCTGGCAGTGGCCTCCTGGGCAGCTGGGCTGGTGCTGGCGGTGGCCTCCTGGGCAGTTGGGCTGGTGCTGGCGGTGGCCTCCTGGGCAGCGGGGATGATGGTGGTCTTCTCCGCCGTGCTGCTCTTCCCAGACTTGCCGGGTTTCTTGTGGCCCTTCCCCACCTTGGAAGGTGTCACAGCTGACTCCACACTCCCACCGGGACCCCTGGGAGCGGCTTTGGTGGCTGGAGTCTTCCCCCTCTCCCGCCGGGCACTGGACAACTTCTGATGCTTCACAGGTGGGGGACTGTCTGTGCTGTGGCTCCGTGCCACACTAGCTGCCCTGGTGGCCGGTACACTCCAGATTCCGGTGACTACAGGCACCACTGGTCCCGGAGATGTTGTGGCTGAGGTGCTAGTTTGGGACCTATGAGATGGACGGGGTGGGGGAGGTGTGGGAAAGAGGTCAAGGGTGGACAGGAAAAGTTTTTTGGACACACTGGGGCGGGTAGCTGGAGAGGGTTTGGGAGTGGAGGAAGAGGTGGTGGTTGTAGGAGGTGTACGTTTGGCGACTTTGGGTGAAGGTGCATGCGCTGGAGGCTGTTGTGAGGTGGATGGCTGTTGAGTGGGTGTGTGCCTGCATTTGTCTATCGTGGAAGGGGGCATCACAGACACACTGGGAGAGGACACAGGGGACGTGTGAATGGTAGTGGGGGTGGTGGCTGCACGTGAGCGGGGTGTGGTGGTGGGTGAGCTGGAGAGGGACGTTGTGGCTGTAGATGTAGTGCATGCAGGTGTGAGTGTAGACGAGACTGGGAGGGAGGAGGGAGACGAGGAGGAGGGGGACACAGTGGAGGCAGTGGATGTTGCTGTGTCTGCATGTCTGTGATGCTTGCGTGAATGCCTGTGGGATGTGTGGTGCTTTTTTGCCTGAGCTACCCTTGGGTGTTGACGTTTGTGCATGTTGGTCTGTAGGTGTGCTTGGGATAGGCTGAGGTACAGGGGATTGGGTCGGGGTGGAGGAAGTTGGAGGGGGGAGGCTAGAGACGGGGACAATGGCTGCCATCAGTGCTGAGGCCAGGGTCTGAAAAGCTCGCTGAAGGGGCGCCTGACCAGAATGAATGCCCTCCAGGAATGCATTTGTTTGTTGCAACTGCCTCTCTACACCCTGGATGGCATTCAAAATGGTAGACTGCCCAACAGTGAGGGACCTGAGGAGGTCAATGGCCTCCTCACCGAGGGCAGCAGGGGTGACTGGGGCAGGGCCTGAGGTGTCTGGGGCGAAGGTGATGCCCACCCTCCTGGGTGAGCGGGCACGGGGCAAAGGCTCAGGGGCTGCTGGGAGGGTGGTGCTGGTAGGGGGGGTGGCGGCTGTACCTGTAGATGCGGGGGCACAGATGTTGCCGCCACCACAAGGGAGCTCCCATCAGAGGATGAGTCCGTGTCGCTGGTCTCAGCTACTGTCCCTGCCATGGAGCTCCCCTCGCCCTCCGTCCCACTGGTGAATTCAGACTCCGTAGTGTCGCCCTCCAGGGCCATGTGGGATGCAGCTCCCTCGTGCTCCGGTGCCACTGCTCCTCCGCCTGATGATACTAATGCACACAAGAACAGGGAGACCACAAAAAGGGGGGGGGAGACAGAAGAGAGACTTGTTGAGTGCATGCATTACCGCTACCGTTGGCGGACACGACAGACACAGAAGCCCCCTGCACTACGCCGCGCTCTTGGGCTCCACTGTTCAATTCCTGGGAAATGGCCTATAAGGCTATGGACGACATCTGCACACATAGGTGACACAGGGGCATGACTAGGTGTACTTGGTACTCTACAGAGGTGGGGTGGGGTGCCACATGGCCTGCCTTACGGAGGGGCCTTGCCTACGGAACTCGCCCTGGCCTAGGGAAACCACAGCCCACCTCCCCCACCCAGACACCTCCACTGCGCGCAAAGTCAGCAGAAAGAGAGTGTACTCACCCCCTTGTGGCTGCTGTGATGCCCTCAAACGCCCATCCAACTCCGGGTACGCCACCGCCAGGATCCGGAACATCAGGGGGGTCATGGTGCGATGGGCACCCCTCCCATGTTGGGAGGCCATCCCCAGCTGAGCCTCCGCCGTCTTCTTGCTCCAGCGGCGAATGTCCTCCCATCTTTTACGGCAGTGGGTGCTCCCTCTGTGGTAGACCCCCAGGGTCCGGACGTCCTTGGCGATGGCACGCCAAATATCTTTTTTCTGGTGGGCGCTGACCTACATGAAATGTACAGGGGAAAAAGAGAAGTTATTACCAACTGCACTGTCAAAGTGATTGGCCCCCATCCCTACCCTTGCCATGTGGCACATGCATTCACCGTCTTTCATGCATGCAGCACTCTCCCCCCTTCCTTCTTACATCCAGCCCTCTCCACACAGGCTTAGCCCATACAACATGCTCCCTGTGTACATACATGTTTGTCTGGAGGACCGTAGAGTAGTGTGTACTGGGGGAGGACCCCATCCACGAGCTTCTCCAACTCCTCCGATGTGAAGGCAGGGGCCCTTTCCCCAGACTCTCGATCCATTGTCTCTTCCAGACCGAGGTCACTGCAGCACTTGCAGTGTAGGTCCTCTCCTGTCGAAGATCAGGTATCGAATGATTGAACAGATAGAAAATGGCGGTCACGTCCGCAGTGGTGCGTACCGTCACCGCCGGCGTACATCGTCATTGGCCCCTGGGACCCATAGGGTCCAATCTTAACCAATGCAGCATTGCGCCGCGGTCTTCCACCGCCTACCGCGACGGTGTACAACGCCAGCGCAGTTACCTCACATCCCATTGTCCCACTTTAGAGGTCAGGCAGCCACCATTTCAGGGGCCCACATGGCTTCATTTCCAACTGCGTCACACATACCTAGGCCTAGACTCAACACACATACAGGCCACCTTATGTGTATGATTGGTGTTCTGGGTAAACTGTGGGCACGTACCTCTGAGTTGTTTGACTCTGTGCTCGCTGTTGTCCTTCATAGGCACCGTCCGCTGGGACATGTGAGGAGATGGCGGCATCCTCCGGTGTACCGACCGTTGGTGGACCTGTCGACAATGGAGGAGCGACATGTCATAATCACATACAGGTTTGACCGTGTCACAATCCAGGAAATGTGTACCCAGTTGGAGCCAGACCTGATGTCAGCAATCCGCCATCCCACGGGAATCCCCCTTCAAGTGCAGGTGCTGTCAGTGCTCCATTTCCTTGCAAGTGGGTCATTTCAAACAACAGTGGCCATAGCATCAGGGATGTCCCAGCCTATGTTTTCCAACGTATTGTCCAGAGTGTTGTCTGCCCTTCTGAAACACATGCGGAGCTACATCGTTTTCCCTCAGGTGGAGGATTTGCCTACAGTAAAAGGTGATTTCTGTGCCCTGGGCCATATCCCCAACATCATAGGTGCCATTGATGGGACCCATGTGGCTTTGGTCCCCTCCCACAGGAGTGAACAGGTGTACAGAAACCGGAAGAGTTATCATTCTATGAATGTACAGATAGTATGTTTGGCAGACCAGTACATCTCCCATGTGAATGCCAAGTTCCCAGGCTCAGTGTATGACGCCTACATCCTGCGGAATAGCAGCATCCCTTATGTGATGGGTCAACTCCAGAGGCACCGTGTGTGGCTATTAGGTGAGCACCTGGAGGCAAGTCAGTGGGAATGGTTGTCTGGGTCTGGGGTTACCCTACAGGTTAGTGTGTGTCTAACACTTGTCCCTCTCCATTTGCAGGTGACTCTGGTTACCCCAACCTGTCATGGCTACTGATCCCAGTGAGAAATCCCAGGACAAGGGCAGAGGAACGCTACAAAGAGGCCCATGGGTGAACTAGGAGGGTGATCGAGCGGACCTTCGGCCTCCTTAAGGCCAGGTTCCGGTGCCTCCATATGACAGGTGGATCCCTATTCTACTAACCAAAGAAGGTGTGCCAGATCATCGTGGCCTGCTGTATGCTTCATAACTTGGCATTGCGACGACAGGTGCCTTTTCTGCAGGAGGATGGTCCAGATGGCGGTGTTGTTGCAGCTGTGGAGCCTCTGGATAGTGAAGACGAGGAAGCAGAGGAAGAAGACATGAACAACAGGGACTCAGTGATCCAGCAATATTTCCAGTGTGACACAGGTAAGAGTACAGACCTGCCTACTACATGTACTTAAACACTACTACCTCTCTACTGTCTGTCGTTTTCACCCAATGTATGGTCACTGAGTTGTCACTTTCCCTTACGATTTCACAGATGTGGGTCCCACTGTGTGACATCTGCTTTGATTCCTCATGGACTAGAGCTGTGTGACATAGGTATGTTGACATTACAATTGAAAGAGCATTTTGTCACTGTAATTGCTAATAGACTATTTCAAAATCACAGACAGACTCCAGATTGTTTTGTGCTTTAAGTGTGTTTATTTAAGTGCTCAATATTGGAGGGGGTAGTGAAATGGTGAGGGGTGATGGCGGAGGAATGTCCATGGCAGAGTCCAGTCTATTAGTCTCACAGGTGCATTGCCCAAATGGGCATAGGAAGTGGAGCTGGGGCAGTGTAAGGATGGACAGGGTGACAAAGTGGGACAGAAGGATTACAATTAGGGTGGTCTCATTTCTTGGCGGGGTCTTGGCATCGTACTCTGTCTTTGTCCTGGATCTCAGGGACCATTTGCAGGGTGGTTCTCCCTCTGCAGGGGGTGGGGTGCTGGTGTGGTGGTGTGCCCTGTCCACTAGCGCCGCAGGAGGTGGTGGGCAGTTCATCGTCCATGCTAGTGTCAGGGGCCCCTTGTAGTGCCACAGTGTCCCCCTAGTGTTGAGTACTTCCTTCAGCACCCCTACAATGGTGCCCAGGGTGGAGCTGATGGTTCTGAGTTCCCCCCTGAAGCCCATATACTGTTCCTCCTGCAGGCGCTGGGTCTCCTGTAACTTGGCCAGTATCGTTGCCATCGTCTCCTGGGAGTGGTGGTAGGTTCCCATGATGGAGGAGAGGGCCTCGTGGAGAATGGGTTCCCTTGGCCTGTCCACCCCCTGTCGCACAGCAGCCCTCCCAGTTCCCCTGTGTTCCTGGGCCTCCGTCCCCTGGACCGTGTGCCCACTACCACTGCCCCCAGGTCCCTGTTGTTGTTGGGGTGGTGGTTATCCTGGGTTCCCTGTAGTGGTGGACATACTGCTGATTGACGTGTCCTGGGGACGGAGGTATGGGCCCGCTGGGTGGGTGCTGTGCTGGTGTTTCCAAAGGGGGGAAGGTCTGTGATGGCCTGTGCCAGTGTGAGGGGAACCGACTGTCCCGAGGTCCCCGATGGGCCGGGCTGGTCATCTAGATCCAGTTGGACAGAGGTGCTGTCATCACTGTGGGCCTCTTCTGTTGGTGGTGTGGACATGTGTGGACCCTCCTGTCCGATGACGTTGGGTAGGGGTCCTGCAGGGGTATAAAAGGATGGTTATTACATCTGTATGTGTCATGGTGTGCAATGGGTGGGTGACCGTGTACCCCAGTGCTTGCATTCCTGTGTGAGAGCTTGTGTGATGATGGTTTAGGGGGTTGTATGGGTATGTGCAGTTGGCATGCTTTAATGATAGGTGTCCATTCTTTGTTGTTGCATGAAGGGCTTGGTATTGGGATGGGTGGTTTGTGATGTTGGGACATATGTGAGGAGTTGGGGTGCTGGGGGTGAGGGTGGGGGTATGTGATAGCATGCAGGTAGGGTGGGGGATGTAATAATTAAGATTTGTCTTACCAGAGTCCAATCCTCCACCTACTCCTGCGAGGCCCTCAGGATGCAGAATCGCCAAGACCTGCTCCTCTCATGTTGTTAGTTGTGGGTGAGGAGGTGGGGGTCCGCCGCCAGTCCGCTGAACCGCCTGGGGATGTCTTGAGACCACAGAACGCACCTTCCCCCATAGGTCATTCCACCTCTTCCTGATGTCCTCCCGATTTCTTGGGTGCTGTCCCACTGCGTTGACCGTGTCCACTATTCTTCGCCATAGCTCCATCTTCCTTGCAATTGAGGTGTGCTGCACCTGTGCTCCGAATAGCTGTGGCTCTACCCGGACGATTTCCTCCACCATGACCCTGAGCTCCTCCTCCGAGAACCTGGGGTGTCTTTGCCGTGCCATTGGGTGGTGTAGGTGATGTGTGGGGTGGATTGTGTGGTGATAAGTGTGCTGATATGTGGTGGTGTGTTGTGTGAGGTGCGTGGAAGTTCTGTGGGTGATGGTGTTGTGTGCCTGTGGATGCTGTTGTTCTTGCTGGTGCTATCTCTCTCTGGCCTTCTTTCGGAATTTTTTGTCGTGGGGGTTTGTGGGTGATGTGGGTGTGTGTTTTATATTGTATTGGGTGTGTGGGAGTGGTGTGTGTATGTGTATCAGGTGTGTGTATTTTGAATTGTCCAATGTGGTAGTGTTTTGTATGTGTGTGTATTTTGAGCGCGGCGGTGTGTACCGCCAATGGAATACCGCGGTTGAAAGACCGCTGTGTGGATTCGTGTGTGGTGATAGTGTGGGCGTATTTCTGTTGGTGTGACGGTGGAGGTTTTGTTTTCGCCAGTTTATCACTGATCTTTGGTGTGGCGGACTTGTGTGGGTGTCTGAATTTTGGCGGATTCCGAAATGTGGGTCATAATAGCTGTGGCGGAAATCCGTGGCCGCGGCGGTGTGTTGTCGGTCTTCTGCACGGTGGTAAGCGGCTTTTACCGCCAATGTTGTAATGAGGGCCAAAGTGTCTCCAAAGAAGCTACAGTACTGTCAGAAAGAGGTATAATACTTAGGGCACTTGATTGAGAGAGGGTCTAGGAGAATATCAAAGGAAAGGGTGACAGCTATACTACAGATGAACCCTCCGACAACAAAGAGAGATGTCAGGATGTTTTTGGGAATGGTGGGCTACTGTCGCCAGTGGATACCCAACTTTTCAATTATCTCTAAACCATTAATAAAGCTGACAGGCAAGGAAACTAAGGATGAACCGTATACTATAACCCTGTCCAAGGAAGAGCTTGAGTCATTCATGGAATTGAGAGAGTGTATGTGCAGGGCACCAGGTATGCCTGATTACACGAAGCCTTTTCTACTGTTTTGTCATGAACGTGATGCTTGTTCTTTGTCTGTTTTGACACAGGTCCATTGAGGTGCAAACCGCCCAGTAGCATATTTTTCAGCTACTCTGGACCCAGTCGCAGCAGCCTTACTGGGTTGTTTGCGCGCAGTTGCAGCAGTTGGTCAGAGCCTCACGCAGTGTGAAGGCATAGTGATGGGACATCCCTTAACAGTAATGGTTCCACATTCAGTTGAAATTCTGTTGACTCGAACTACAACCCAGCACATGACAAATGGCTGACTTACCCGATATGAGACAATTATTTTGGGGTCGCCAAATGTCTCCTTAAAGAGATGTACTGTATTGAACCCGGCAACTCTACTTCCTGTTGAAAGCACTGAGATCAATAATGAAGAGGAAGAGGAGCATGATTGTCTTGAGGTAACAGAACTATGTACCAAGCCACAACCTGACATTCACGATACACAGTTAAAAGAAACTGACTGCATTATGTTTGTTGATGGATCCTGTTTGAGAGACTCAGTCGGAATACTGAGAGCCGGTTATGCTGTGTATACAATTGCTGGTATTATTGAAGCTTTCTGGCTCGAGAGAGTGTATTCCGCACAAGTGGCAGAATTAATTGCCCTTACTAAGGCATGCCACGCAACTGAAAATTTGAAAGTCACTATCTATAATGACAGCAGATACGGATTTGGCATTGTACATGATTTTGGCCAATTGTGGTCACAGAGGGGTTTCATGACATCTTCTGGTTCTCCAGTGAAAAATGGTGAACAAATTAAGGATTTGTTACATGCGATTCAGTTACCTCTTGAAATTGCCGTGGTGAAATGCAATGCTCATGTTAAATCACAAGACTTTGTGTCAATGGGAAACGGCTATGCAGATCAAGTCGCAAGATTTTGCGCACTAAATTGTATATCGTTCAAGGATCAGTGGGAATTGTCACCGCAAACTGAAAATGAAACATGTTTGAACTTTGCCTTAAGAGTAGTTGATACCTTAGATGAGTTAAAATCACTGCAGGGCGTACAAGCAGGGAGGAGAAACACTCTTGGCAGAGAATGCAATGTGTACAGAGGGCTGACGACTTGTGGGTCTCAGAGGAGGGGAAGCTGGTTTTGCCAAACAGTCTTCTGTCACAATTTGCAAGGCTTTATCATGGACAGGCACATCTTGGGAGAGATGCAATGATCAAGTTATTCAAAATTGACTCGTTTAACCCGAAATTCAGACAAGCCGCAGAGGTTACTTGTCACAGGTGCATCATCTGTCAACAGATGAATGCAGGAAAAGGGACTGTGGTAACTTTGAGCCACATAGGGAGAACTGGCGGTCCATTTAGCAAAATGCAAATGGATTTCATTGAGATGCCTGTTTGTGGAGGATTGAGGTACGTGTTGGTGATTGTGTGTGTTTTCAGCCACTGGATTGAAGCTTACCCCACACGTAGGAATGACAGTCTCACAGTTGCAAAGCTGTTGCTTAGAGAACTAATACCCAGGTTCGGTTTTCCGGTCTCTTTAGAATCAGATAGGGGCAGACACTTCGACAATGAGGTAATTAAGCTCTGGTGTGCTGCATTAGACATTGAACAAAAGCTGCATTGTAGCTACCGCCTCAAAGCATCAGGACTAGTGGAACAGATGAATGGTACCTTGAAGTCGAGAATGGCAAAAATGTGTGCAGCTACCAATATGAAATGGCCAGATGCATTGCCTTTAGTGCTAATGTCAATGAGAAACACACCTGATAAGAAGACAGGACTATCTCCCCACGAGATATTGATGGGCAGAGCTATGAGGCTACCTGCAGTACCCGCAAATGCTCTTGTGAATATCACGGATGATATGGTGTTGGACAACTGCAAAGGTTTGGCTGATGTGGTTCGCTCTTTTTCCCACCAAGTGGAAGCCAACACTTTGCCACCGATCAGTGATCCAGGTCACAACCTGCAAACCGGTGACTGGGTGGTTGTCAAGAAGCACGTGAGAAAGTCGTGTTTGGAGCTGCGCTGGAAGGGGACATATCAAGTAATACTGACAACAACCACTGCTGTGAAATGTGCAGGGGTTCCAAACTGGATACATGCCAGTCACACAAAGAAGGTAACATGTCCGAATGAAACTTGAAGTTTCCAACTCAGCAATTCCAGAGAAGGAAGTCTCAGGGCCAGAAAACAGCCAAGGGGGAACTGAGACTACCGGAGAGCCCACTGAGGACGGCCTAGTCCCTCAAACAGTAAACGAGTTCGATAGAGGTGACAGTGAGCCTATCTCAGTAGAGGCAACAGGAGAACTAAGTTAAGGAGAGGTTCTCCCAGAAGTAAACGGGTACGGGTTAGAGCTTGAACCTGTTACAGACCCAGAAGAAGAAGAAGGGGAAATAGTAGAGAAAGGTCAAAGCATACCGGCATCCCCTGAGCCAATTGCAGGTCCGTCAAGCGAAAACACCATAGCACAAGAGGAGGGTGCTGTCCAGCGTCCTGAAAGGCCAAGAAAGAAGAAGACGCAGAAAGGTGATAACTGGCCAGAGAAGCAGGCTGTGAAAGAAAAGGTCGTACCAGGTGAAACAATAGCGGAGGAAAATCGATACAACCCGAGTAGAGGATCTAAGTGAAGGAGAATTACAAAGTGAACGCAGGTTGAAAAGAAAAAGAACCGCAAATGGAAGGTACGCAGGTCCTGAATGGGCATATGCAACAACATCCGAATGGCAACAAGAATTCTTAGCATTCTGTTTTGATCAAGAAGTACCAGGCCAATACTACAGCACCTGAAATCAATCAGAGAAAGAGACTGTGTTAAAACTAAAATTAAATTTTGAAAGCTGAAAAGCTGAGAAAGAGACTTATAAACTACCGGATGTGACACTGATAACCTGAATTGACTTTGAAAACCCAATTATGACAAGCTGCTAACCTAATTTGACAAAAGGGTCCTGTAGTGAGTGAAACGCTGTAAATACACGCAGAGAGAAAGAGAGACTTTGCATCAAGAAAAAAAAAGAGAGCTTTTAAATTGTCCTCAAGTTGATTGTTTTCCTTTGAGTTAATCTGCTAACTGATTCTTTACAGACCATGGCTCATAATAGAGGTAGTAGCAAGAAGGGTAAAGTGTGTGGTTGGTTAAGTGTTATCTTAGGTATTGTGTGTGCAATAATAATTGTAGGTGTGATTGTGGGAATGCCGTGGTTGGATAAGAAAGCGACTAACAATGCTTCAAAACCTGAGACTACAACACTAACACCGTGGGAAAAGTTTGAGCAACATACAAAACACTTGCATGAGGGAACTAATTCAAAAGGGGAACTCTCCACTAACGTCTTCTATCGCTTGCTAAAAGAGTATGTTGAAACCATGGATGCGAGAAATTGTTATGTGTGCACAAAGATCCCTTCATCAGTGCAAGAAGGGGTTACTTATCATAGCCTACCTCTAACTTACGGGATAAGCTGTATTTTGCTACTAACAAGATTCTATAATCAGGAGCATGTGCAATACTTTTATTCCAATTTGGATGTGGTGTTTTCTTTTGTGCCAGTAATTGAGTTTTTGAACAAACTAGCTAAGGAGCATAGTATAAAAATAGTTAGAGGTTTCTTTGAACCAACACTTACATTTGGGACAGCTTATGCACACCGCAACAATCTGACTTGCTTATTAACACCTGTAGAGAAAAGCTTCTTAGATCACACTGATGATAGACGCAAAGCACTGAAAGAAAGATTAGAAAAAGGGCTAGAAAAATGCACATATGCAAATGATTGTGCTTACACTGCAATAAAGACGCAAGGCAAACTAGCTATAGATGCACTACATGTAGGTAGACTTTGTATATATAGGCCAAAATCTGATCATGACACTTTATTTGTGGGAACGAGTGAATGCAGGCATGTGTTTTTGTTTCAGAGTAAATGGACATTCATGTTAAATGGACAGGATCCAGCGATCCCTGGGATCTATTACATCTGTGGACTTAATGCTTATTACCGTCTCCCTAAGGGATGGTATGGGACATGTTATTTGGAGATAGTTTTCTGTAAGATTTACCAGATTGATGACTTAAAACAAATACCTTAAGCGTCTCAATTACAACATGCAAGACAAAAACGAGAGACAGCGGCTGCTGTCGTTGGTGACATATTTGGAGCCATAATTCCTTCAGTAGGGGTTATTCTAAACTCCATAAAGATTCGAAAGTTGTCTACTATTGTGGATAACATGCTGACAAATTTTACAGAGGCTATACTCCTGATGGATACTGAACTTGCTGCAGAAAGAGCTATGACTCTTCAAAATCGGCTTGCTTTAGACAGTCTTTTAGCAAAGAGCAGCGGAGTCTGCAAGATGCTCAACGAGCGTCATTTTTCCTCATTTATAATGGACAATAGTAAAAAGATTAGAGGTATGCTTACTAACCTAACTAGAGATAGCGCAGATTTGAAGGAATTGAAGGAACCTGGAGTGTGGGAGAAAGTTGGAAAGGGAATTGCCAGAGTGGGGAGCTGGTTTACCAATATTTTGAATGGGTTGCTTGCAAAAATACTAGGGGGTCTATTCATTGTTTTGGTCTGTTTATTAGGTTTATGGGGAGCATGCAAAATTAATGACAAAATTAAAAGAAATTGGACAAAGAGAAGCAAGAGAAATGAGGAAAGTGAAAGGGAGAAAATGTTCCATGAAGTTTGGGAAAGTTCACACAAGGGACAAGATGTTGAAATGCGCATTATGCGCAAAGTGAAAAATAAAAAGTGAAAGGTCGAAAGGGAAAGGTTTGTGTGATGACGAACGTCATCAGAGGAGGGACTGAGAGAGCGTAGCTTATATAAACTATATAATAGGAAATGTTTGTGAATTAATGTGTGATAATGCCACATAGAAATTGTATTAATACATTTTGCTTAAACGTGCACTTGATATGACCACGGGGAGTGGCCGCCAATGTATACCTTGACTAATAAAAATGACTAACGTTATGAATTGGCATAAAGAATAAGTTTATACTAATTATTAATAATTGCATTATTGAAATTTGTACTGAAATCCTTGTAGGCCTTCAGTTAGCAAGAGCCGAAGCTTAGCCTCTCGGCTCTCATATTAAACGTATTTTTCCTATCTTGCAGTGTGCTGACTCGCAAAAGGACATGACCTCTTGTTTTCTTCAAACTAGAAGCCGAATGTAACCATAGTAGATCTGTTCTCACGAAATCCACATTGCTTGTAGAAAAATATTAGACAAAATGAAACAGTGTAGATTAATGTAATGTACAAGATCGTTTAAACCGGTGAAGACAATGGAGCTACTGACCAAAAGATGTGCAAAGAATTACAGAAGGATGAAATCATACCAGACGTGCTACCTCTGAAGACGTCAATCATGTGGACCAATAAAAAGCTTGTAAAATAATATGGGGTGAAAGATTAATGACATAATCCATTTCCTAATTGGGTAAAGATAGTGGGGTATAACCAAGATCCAATAGAATCTTAGGGGACTGTACAACGAAAAAGGGATAAAAACCCATGACACGGAGAACCATTAGAATTAGGTAGGGAATGCTATTGATTTTATCCATAAACTTTGTCACTCTGTTTGGTGACTTTGCTGTTTTACTTAGAACCATTCTCTTCCTTAGATTGCCCATTTTACACTTTGCCTCCTTATGAGGGAAGTGCCCCTTTTTGCCCCGGAGCTGAGTTCTGACTGATGGCGATTTGACTGGTGTCCTGAGGACGAAGACTGAACCTGAGTGCTGACCTAAACCTTGGAGGGTAACTATGACAATGCAGATGTGATTTGTCTGTTTGCTTTTCCTTTCTAGGTACCACCTGCTTACTTTTGACAGGGACCATAGCTAGATGTTTTCCAAATTGGTGTTCTAAATTGTTTTGCATGAAGCCCAACATGCTAATGCTAATCAGTGGTTCGGACAGGGGTTCACTAAAATTTACGCAAATAGACAAACAACTGATTCCATGCTTTGTTGAACCGACGCGTTATTGACACTCTGCTAAATTGATCTATGTTTACACCGAGTTATGTTTTGATGTTTGTGATTCTCGCCTTAATGTAATCTTATCAGAGTTGCCATATTGTGACTATGCTATTGTGTTTCTTGGTTTTGAGATTAACACATCTACTTTTAGAACTGTAACTAATAGGGAATAAAACTCATACAATTCTACTAAACTGGTGTGGTTATTCATGACTGTCAGGTCATGGTGGTGTCTTGAATTGATTAATGTATTTGACTAAAGTGAAATGCATTGTTGTGATAAATATTGATGACATTATTGACGTATTGATTGACATATTGATTAGCTATCTCGTCCTAAGGTGTCTCTCAACTGGGTCAAAAGATTCATTGGCCTAAAACGAGTCCTGATGTGTAATAAATTATCATAAAGGGACGCATTAACAATATCATAGTCTTCTCCAAGCCCCATCTGGATGAACAATGAAGATAGGTGACAGTTTTCTGCGATACTTTATCTTCCTCACGGTCACCAATCAGTTCAGCCAGCTTGCCAAGCCAGTGTTGCATCTCAGATATTTGAATCTCTATCCAACCAACTACTCTCTCATATTTATTTCAGGACTGAAAGGTGGGGCAGATGGTTGCAGCTATTGTGTTGTTGCGTGTCTTTTAGGTGATAACAGAGATAAGTTCAGACCCAAAAACGTGGAGCACACACTTTTGTCACACAGGACACCTTTAAAATTCCAATGGTTGGCTATAAGCGTTGTTAGATGTGACACCCTTGGGTACAAGTACACTAAACCTTTTGCCTTCACCCCTCCTATTTTCTGAATTTGTTTTTTGTTGGCTTTAGGACTGTGTGCACCTAACCACTGCTAACCAGTATTTAAGTGGCTATGCCCTCTACTTCGAACAGAGTAAAATTGGTCTACATTTAATTGGCACATTCATATTACTTGTAAAAGCCTGGTACAGCGTACTACATATATACATGGCTTGTAAATCAAATGCTACCAGTGGACCTGGAGCATGCATTTTATCATCCAATTAAGTAGCACTTCAAAACCTGTGTCAGGCCTGCCGCTGCATCCTGTAGAGCAGTTTTAAACTGCCAATTCGACCTGGCAAAATAAAACGTTTGCCAGGTCTAAACCTTCTGTTTTAATACATATAAATTACCCCAACGGTAGGCCTTAAAGACTCATAGGGCAGGGTGTATGGTATTTGAATAGTAGGACATGTGTTTTTATGTTTTACATACCCTGGCAATGAAAAACTCCTAAAGTTGTTTTTTCACTGTTTTGAAGGATACCTCTTCAATAGACTATCACTGGGTATCTTATTACATTTAATAAGTGAAAACTTCAGATTTAGATCAGTTAGAAATATACTCTTTACACTCAAATTTTATTTGTGATTTAACCCCTTGGGTGCCTGGTACGAGCTGGTCTTGTCCTCGGCCGCGGTTCCCGTGTGCCGAGGACGAGACCAGCTCGTCCTGCACCCGGCGCTAGCGCTCCCCCGTGGGCCTCCCACCCACACACCCCCATCAGAGAAGGAAGGGGAATATTTTCCCCTTCCACCCCTGATCCCCCTGGCAATCTGATGATGTCAGTGCGCTCACAGCGTGCAACGTCATCAAATGCTGTTGGGGATGCGCTGAAAGCCATTTGCTTCCAGCACACTTAGAGAGAGGATGCCTTTGAGGTGAGTCCTTTGCCTGGGGGGCTTTGGGGGGAAAACAGACACCGGGGGAAAGGAAAGAGTTTTTCTTTCCCCCTGTGCCTGTTTTCAATGGATTCCTGCGCCGAGCAGTAATCCACCGCTAAGGACCAGGGATGTGTTTTGTTTATTTTGGGGAGTGACCCCTTAGGCAAGGGTCGCTCCCCTGTGGGAATTGTAGTATCCATGTTTTGCCCCCTCCCCCCCCCCGGAGGCTAGATCAGCCATTTTTTCAACTTATCAGCTTAGCCTTGCCTTGAGATCACCTTGATTGTGACCATCTTTTTAAGATTTGGCCTGTCTTTGATCATTTTGTAGATCTGTTTTCAGGGGTCTATGTTCCATGGAAAGAAATATCTGTAGATGAGTCTTTGGTCCTATTCAAGGGCATTTGATTTTTACATAGTACATTCCTACCAAGAGGGCACGGTATGGAATTAAGATGTACATGCTGTCGGAAAGTAGTACAGTATATGTGTATAATTTCTGGGTCTACACTGGTAGGGGTTCCCGTATTGACCCCCCTGGTTGTCTACCCACTTTTGGAGTTAGTGAGAAAATTGTGTGGGAACTTGGTAGACGACTGTTTAACAAAGGTCACTATTTGTACATAGATAACTTCTACACTGGAGTGCAATTGTTCAAGGAATTGTTCACAGTGGACACTATTGCTTGTGGCAAAATCCATTCTAACCACAAAGGCTATCCAAGGGAGCTTGTCTGTAAAAAATGTGAGCGGGGATAGTGCAGTGCCTTGCGTAATAATCAGCTGCTAGCTCTGAAATTTGCAGACAGGAGGGATGTGTACATGCTAACTACCATCCATGATGAGAGTACTTCCCCTGTGACTGTTTCGGTCAGGTTGTGTAAGTGCGCAAACCTGTGTGCATTTTGGACTACAATAAGCACAAGGGTGGAGTTGATAGAGAAGATCAGAGGTTGAAAGAAATGTAGAGTCTGTGCCTGAAGAGGTATCCGGAGGGAGAGCTGGATGTACTGCCCGGATTGTCCTTCAAAGCCTGGGCTGTGTGTGGATGGCTGTTTCAGGAGTTACCACACCCAGAAGAATTACTGGGAACTACCGTGAGCGTAAAATACCTGTTTTATATATTCATATGTTCAGTTTCACGGTTGGCATTACTGTCATGTATTCAGTTAGAGCTTTTGTGTTTGTTGTTTTGTACTTATTTATAAATAGTGGTTTCTTTGTTGTTTAAACAAAAGTGATGGCATGTGCATGGAGTGGTGCTTGGCTGGCGGTGTGCGTGGAGTGGCGATTGATGGCGCTGAGCGTGGAGAGGGTCTTGGCTGGCGGTGTAAATAGTGACTTGCTGTTGGCCACTGCCAAACACTGCTAGCCAAATGCCAGTCCACACACTCCCATTAGCTGGTGTGATTGCTGTATCAGGCATGTGGGCATACGAAAGTGATGGGCCCTTGAATGGCGCTGTCTGTTGATGCGAGTGTTGTAATGTGCTGGGCCCACGGCTTCTGGCGTGAATGGTCTTGTGCATGTTATGTATGAAAGGTGTGTGAATGGACTGTAAAGTGGTTGGTGCCTTGATGTGGCTTTACAGCTCACGAGCTGTGAGTCATTGGTTCAGTTTTTTGACCTTTCAGTTATTTACAGTGCATTTCATTTTTTGTGAAATCTCTTGTTAATAAAATTTGATCTACTGAATCATCACTCACCCCTGTGCCAAATCCAACCAATATGTGTGATAAAAATGACAAAACCTGCTCTGCTGTAATCAGGCATTGTAGCACACCCGTGACACGCTAGGTGTCTCAGGTGGGACCCCGATAATGAAGCATGCCACCAACTTGGTTGGTGGGTGAGGGGTCTTTTAAACATATCCTAAGTGTGTTTCATTTCACAATTTTAGTGTTTGGAACATCACAGAAGGATGTGGATACATCAAAATGATCTATTTCAAAACAACCTCTTTTTTCCAGGGAGGGGAGCGGCACCTGCGTTTTTGGTCCCGGGTGCGGCGGTCATCTAGGGAAACCTACCAAACCCAGACATTTTTGAAAACTAGACAACTGGTGGAATCCAGGGTGGTGTGGCTTGCCTGGATCCCCCAACATTTTCTTACACATACTCCCTGCAAACCTCAGAATTTCCTTAAAAAAGAATATTTTCCTCACTTTTCTTCATCGGATCACTGCAATGGCACAACTTTCCTACCACCCATCGTTCCCCTCAGTCTCCCAAGTAAAATGATACCTCACTTGTGTGGGTCCCCAAAGCAGGTTCGGCCTGAAAATGTATTAAAAAAGAATTCTGCTTATCAACTCGCTGTGCTATCCCCTCAATCTCTACATATTTTTGGCCTTTTCCTGGTGCAGGCACCTGGGCCACCCACACAGGTGAGGTATTATTTTTATCGGCAGACCGAGGGGAACATTGGGTGGTAGGATATTTGTACCGGCATAGTGTTCCTACAAAGAAAAGTGTGGAGAATGTGATCTTTTAGCTATATTTGAGGTTTGCAGAGGAGTCTGGGTAAGAAAATGTTCGGGGATGCAGGCAAGCCACAGCTCCCTGGACTCCACCAGGTGTCTAGTTTTAAAAAATGTCTGGGTTTGGTAGGTTTCTCAAGATGACCACCGCACCTGGGACCAAAAACGCAGGTGCCCCCCACCTGCAAAAACAGGTAGTTTTGTAATAGATCATTTTGATGTGTACACATTGTGTTTTGGGGCATTTCCTAACGCGGGCACTAGGACTACCCACAAAAGTGAGGTACCATTGTTATCAGGAGACTTGGGGGAATGCTGGGTGGAAGGAAATTTGTGGCACCTCTTAGACTCCAGAACTTTCCATCACCAAAATATGAGGAAAAAGGGTTTTTGGGCCACATTTTGAGGTTTGCAAATGATTCTCGGTAACATAACCTAGTGAGAGCCCCACAAGTCACCCCATTCTAAATCCCCCTAGGTGTCTAGTTTTCAGAAATGTCCAGGTATGCTAGGTTTTCCTAGGTGCCGGCTGAGCTAGAGGCCAAAATCCACAGCTAGGCACTTTCCAAAACACATGTCTGATTTCAATGTTGTCCATGTTGCGTTTCCTGTCGTGGGCATTAGGCCTACCCACACAAGTGAGGTACCATTTTTATCAGGGTACCTAGGGAAATACAGAATAGAAGAATGAGTGTTATTGCCCCTTGTCTTTCTCTACATTTTTTCCTTCCAAATGTAAAACAGTGAGTAAAAAAGATGTCTGTTTGAGAAATGCCCTGTAGTTCACATGCTAGTATGGGGACCCCGGAACTCAGACATGTGCAAATAACCACTGCTTCTCAACACCTTTTCTTGTGCTCATTCTGGAAATACAAGGGTTCCCTTGATACCTCTTTTTGACTTTTTATATTTTACCAAATAACTTGCTGTATTCCCAATATACAGTGAAACCGATTGCAAGGTGCACCTCATTTATTGGCTCTGGGTACCTAGGGTTCTGGATGAACCTACAAGCCCTATGTATTCCCGCAACCAGAAGAGTCCAGCAAACGTAATGGTGTATTGCTTTTGAAAATCTGTCATGGCAGGAAAAAGTTACAGAGTAAAACATGAGAGAAATGGCTGTTTTTTTCACCTCAATTTCAATATTTGTTTATTTCACCTGTTATTTTCTGTAGGAAAACCTTGAAGGATCTACAGAAATGACTCCTTGCTGAATTCAGAATTTTGTCTACATTTCAGAAATGTTTAGCTGTCTGGGATCCAGCATGGTTTCACACCCATTTCTGTCACTAACTGGAAGGATGCTGAAAGCCCAACAAATAGTAAAAATGGGTATGTCCCAGTAAAATGTCAACATTGTGTTACAAAATGTGGTTTTCTGATTCAGATCTGCCTGTTCCTGAAAGCAGGGAAGATGGTGATTTTAGCACCACAAACGCTTTGTTGATGCAATTTTCAGGGAAAAAAAACACAAGCTTTCTTCTGCAGCCCTTTTTTCCCATTTTTTTTTGTAAACCATTTTTTTCCCTTTATTTTGGCTAATTTCTTGGTCTCCTCCAGCGGAACCCACAAACTCTGGGTACCTCTGGAATTCCATGGATGCTGGAAAAAAAGGACGCAAATTTGTCATGGGTAGCTTATGTGGACAGAAAGTTATGAAGGCCTAAGCTCGAACTGTCCCAATTAGCCCAAAAAAGGCCTTGCACCTGAAGAAGAAAAGGCTGGCAGAGAAAGGGTTAAAATCCTCTTTAATGGTAAATGCGGATTTAAAGTTACAATTTTGAAAATAGCACTTTTAGAAAGTTGAATTTTTTTTTCCCTAAACCAAATGTACCTTTCTCTCCAGGGTCACATGACTGTGAATGGCTCTCCTGTGGTGTTTTGTGTATTGCTTCCAGAGAGACAAAAAAGGGCTAACTGTAAAGGGAGATGGCCTCCTTACAGGAGGGCTGCAGAGGAGTTGTTCCCTGCTCTAATTACTCTTCAAAGGACCTTGTCTGCAGAACAAACAAAGGAAGGTCCTTAGAAGTGACTCCAAGGGTCAGTTGGCTGACTGCCTGAGCTACAGGGACTAAAAACAAGCATCTGGAGGACTCCCTGCAACTGCCCAGCTGACCATCACCAACTGGACCTGCCTGGACCCTGCTGCTGGTCTCTGCTGGAGTGAGCCTTGATCCTTAAGGGGTGCCTCCACCATCTTGGCTGGCTTCAGAGAGTACTCCTCCTGAAAAAAAATGTGAAGATACGGAAGGTTTGGTACCCTCAAAAACACAAAGTGATCTCTTTGCACTGACAGTTTACCTCCTGCGATGACAAAAAATACAAAGCTGAAGCGCACCTGCTCTTCACGATAACCAAGACTGTCCACGTCAACTACCAATGCGAGGCTCCAGCAGGGCTTGAACCTTGCGGCGACAGCAAGATTCTGCATCGCTGTCAACGCCAAGCTCTAGCGATGACCGGCTCTTTGCACTACAGCTGTAACCATGCACAACACCCAACCCACTCCTTGTACTGACAATGACCTCCTTGTGACTCCCACCAACACAAACAACAGCTCTTTGTGTGGACTTGAGAAGATATCTCTTCAGCAGGACCAAGCTGCTCCCTGTACCTGATCCACTCTCCATTGTGGTCAGCCTGAACTTGTGTCGTTCTCCCAGTTCACTGTGATTAGATAACCGCAAGTGGTGTTTTTGGCTTTTTGGCACTATTTTCACCTAAGAACTTTGAAAGCAAATATTTCTGGATCTACTGATTGCAGTTTTGTCATTTGGTGTCAATTTATTCTGTAAAATATATAAAATTGTTTTTAAATTGGTTTGGTTTTTTTCTTGTGTTGTGTTTTCGCTTTATTAATGTTTAAGTGTTGCATAAATACTGTACATATTACCTCAAAGTTAGGCCTGACTACTTTTGTGCCAAGCTACAAAAGGGTTAAGAACAAGTCTAATTAGTGACTTTTGTGATTTACCCTAACAAGGAATGTTTTTGTTATTATTTGGGTTCCTCCCCCCAACTAATACCCACATATCTTACAACACTGTTTTAATTGTGTTTAGATCCAAACAACTGAATGTCCATGTTCAAGAAAGTCCAATCAGGTAATTTCACCTGACGTGTATGTCTCCAGCCACAAAGTCCTAGCAACAGTATGGGTAACGGGGGATATGCGTTAGCTGAATGCATGTTAGACTGAGCCAGTGAGTCAGTTTCCCTTTTAGGCAGTGCATCCCTGCATGCCCTTGACACCTAAGGATGTGCATCCCTATCAGGAAACTCTACCTAGATTATGATGTGACTTCTACATAACGTGAAACAATGTATCTGTTGACTCATGCCAATGCGCATGCAACGAATGACAATTTCTGACGTCAGCCATACACTTGCAAATGCATTAAAAAGGTCATGGCTGGTGCCTGTTAGAAAAAAATCCCCTATCAGCTGAAAATATCCACACTCACTTTTTCAACCATGGGCGTTCATTTGTTTCGGTCAGAACAATAATAAAATACCATTTTCAGAGAAAATTCTAATTTGAAATTCTCCTTCAAAGAAAATAAGTAGAGTGCACTTTGTGACGGCCCGTCCAATCAGGGTACTATCGCCTGCAGAGCATTCTGCAACACGGCCACACTACACTCTCAGTTCCAGCTCCTGTGCTCACCACGGGCAAAATCCTATACCCTAAATTATTCCTGAATAAAGTAATCATGTTATACTAACTACTACCCCCTGGTTTACAATCTGAGACACCGCCCACAATAATATATTAACTATCCTAAAATCTCAAAGGGCCAGTGTTAGAAACGGTTTATTTTCAACCAAAAGTTTCTGCCATCTGGAACAAGTTTACAATTTTAATGAAAAAAAAATCTACATGAGTTAAAAAAAAAAAAAAAATTGAAAACACATCAACGTGAGAAATATGAAGCAGCCGAGATCCTAGACTATTTAGTGGATAATAACATAATTAATCTCCAACCCCAACCAGCCATCATTAATCAAGTGGACATTGTGGAATATTTATTGAGAGTGATGAAAGAATGTGAGTAGACAATTTAGGCCCCGACCTAGAGCTTGGCAAATGGGTAACTGTCACAAATGCATGTATTTCTCCTGCAGCGATAGCGAGAATGAACCTAGCCACAAGGCTCTAAATCATCTAAATGTATCTTTTTACTTGATTTGTAAATTGTATTTATAGGGGTGGAAGAGCAAATTGCTGATGCCTGCGGGTTGAGTAGCAGACTTTGAGAATATGATAATAATTTTCACAGGATACACACATGCGCACTGTCCGCTGGAGGAATGCCTCTGCAAAGGTGGCAATGAGTTGTCATCAGGAAGGGGCAAGGGTGGCCTCCTTAGGCGCTATACATCTCACCCAGTGGCCGGAAAACAACCACTCTTTGAAAGAAAAACAAGTTTCATTCATTTTGTCACCTTTTTGTTTGGTAGCTGCATATAATGACGCTCCAGAGTGACAGAGGGTTCTTTTAATGAGTAGAGGGGCATTTTAATTAGTAAAATGCTAATCCACCGCGGAATTTCACGAACTGTACACCCCAGTTACGGATTAGTATCTTTTTGTTCCGGGGAGGAGGGGGGGTTGCAGAATTATACAGCCCATTTTGCCTTGGAAACTTCCACGACTACTTCACAGTAATGTCCCATGTAAAAAAAAAAAAAAAAAACACACTATAGACCGCTCGTTCTGGCACCCCACGCCCGCCTAGTATTCCTGAAACACTGGGTGGTCTATTAAAGGAATGTCAGCCAATGGAAGAGGGGACACAAATGAACCACATTCCTTCTGAGCATAAAGACAAGTTCTCCAGCATCAAGGAAACCCGTCAACAGCCACATTGTCTCATCGATGACCACCAGAGAAAATGCACCAACAACACCCGCGTCTAAATCACCAGATCTGAGGATGTTTTGTGCATCACTTTACCTTTGAAGGTGAATGTTAATGATAGTGTTGTATACTTAACAGGAAAAAAAGAGAATATCACACAAAACACCAAGAACAGCATTACAAAGTGCCAGTCAGTGCTTTTGTGCCTTCAAATATCCACACAATTGTGCCATTGCACGGCGTAGAAGTATTACTTTTTATAAACATCCTGTGATTAAGGTTAGGACTAGGCTAATTGAATCTCGCAGCTCCAGTACCGCCGTGTGCTGTACTGTCCAAAACAAAGCCAAATTGGCCATAGTTTGAAAATATAATCCTATTTGTCAATTTCCTTCTTCAGAGCAGCATCTTGCAGATCTCCCGAAAATGCGAAGGAACCCTTACCCTGTACCAGGCACTATCACCTTTCACCTCATCTCCATGTGGTGAGACAACCACTAAAATAAACCTAATCCCTCATCTAGTTAGCCAAGATTTCTGTGTCCTGCAAAATACAGCATTTCTGCCCCCAAGGCTACATTGCCACACTGCTTCAGGTATCAAAGCTTGGTGCTATTTCCCTGTTACAGCTGACCCGATTCAAATATTGATTATAAGAAAAGTCAAAATGTATAAGTGACTGTTTTTCAGGTCTTGGCTACAGACTGCTTTAGCTCTCTTTCACAATCTTTTTGTTTCCAATATATAACATATTTTTGAGTGGGCTTTGGGCCAACCACTTTCTCATGACTGGATGTCTTTGTTGTCTATCTCAGGTTTCTGCTCTTGATTAGTTGTATTTTCTGCCTATTCTTCCATGGAAGTCCATTCTTTCCTTGGCCTCTCCCCTGCTTGTTCCTTCTAACATCCAGGCGCGTGTGCCAGACCATATACTTTGGATTTGCTAGTATTGGAAACTGGGTTACTAGTTAAGGGAAGGGCGAAACCCTACTCAAGCAGCAGCCATAATCCTTGTTAGGTGAAACACATGCAAACCTTAAATTAACCTGTGCTTAGCCCAGTAGTAGCTTGGCACAAAAGCACTCAGGCTTAACTTAGAGGCAATGTGTGAAGTATTCATGGAGCACTTCAAACAGAATATAGTGAAAACATGACACAAGAAAAATTCCTCAACAGTTTAGAACCAGAGTAAAAGTTAATTAATGACTTGAGACACAAACGACAAGAATCAAATCAGTAGAACTGGAGCTACCCAGTTTTAAAGGTTTAAGGTAAGTATAGCACCTAAAAGCAGAAAGTGCCTCTCACAGTTATGTGGTTGTGTGAGACATGGCCAAAGTCACAAGTTGAGGCCTGCTGAGTTACCTTCTAGAGTCTGATGTGAACAGTTCAGTTCGTGGTGGAGGGGGCCACGAAGAGCAGGGAGAGCGTCACAGATGGTTGTCACTGTAGTTCAAAGAAGAGGCATTGTGTTGCTGATGGTCGTCACTGTATCACAAAGATCCTGTCAGGCGTCACAATCGATCATTGCTGGAGATTTGCGTTGGGGAGGTCACTGTGGGCTGTTGATGCTGTAGTGAAGATCATGCGTTGCCGGGCTGTGGTGCTAAGAGTCCAGTTAACATGAGCTCTGTGTTTAATCTCCTTGGGCAGCAAGATTCTGGTATGAACAGGCCTGTTCACGATCACAAAGAGTCCAAAACCTTAGGATCTCTCCTATTCTTTGAGAGGGGGCTCATTTATGCTACACAGTGGGTGAAGGACCAGAGGAATACCTCTTGGGGCTCAGGAACCCACTCCAGCAGAGGCCAACAGGGCTTGAGCAGGTCCAGCTAAAAGTAAAGTTGCAGGTCCAGGCAGCAGGTCAGCTGGGAAGTTGCAAATGGGCCTCTGGAGCTTGTTCTGCCACTGTAGCTCAGAACAGGATGTCAATCAGCTGGCCCTTGGAGTCATTTCAGACTGGGATGTTTAAAAGGCTACTTAAGTGGGTGGCAAAATAAGTGCTGCAGACTCACTGGTGGCATTTCATTTATATGCCCTGGGTACATGTAGTACCACGTCACTAGGGTCTAAAAGTAAATGAAATGTGCCAATTGGGTGTAAGCCACTTTTACCATGTAGAAAGGAGCTGGCCCTTCAGAAAGGACCAAGTCTTACAGAACTCCCCTCCAGCCAAAAGCCAGGGTAGACCTTAATGGGCTTCCCAGCTTAGGCGATAAAACATGGACAAAGGCCCTGTTATGCAGGGGACTTGGCAGTTCTGCACCTCTGTGAACTCAGTTGTTCCCTCAGTCTACTCTGTTCTGAGCCATTAGACTGACCTACGGGGGACCCTTCTCCTAACTTGTGGACCCTATCTGTGAAAAACCTATCCTTATCTTGCTCAGAAATGCATCCCAGTAGGCAGCCAGTACCATCATAGCCAACAAAGGGGTGAAGCCCATTCCTCCCCTTGGATTAGACTTCTGTCGCCAGCTCAAGGAAAACTCTGCCCATAAGGGCAGCAACCAGCAGAGGCCACTGACAACAATCAAAAGAGCCAGGCCCCGGCCATCCACTGCCAGGTGCAAGCTCCTACCAGGGACAATGGGTAGGCCTCTCTTCCGGTCTTGGGGCTGGCACCGAGTTCCCTGTAGGCTCCTGAGAGTTCTCTGACCTCTGAGGTTTCTCAGAGTGGGGGGGGAGGGCAAGATCCCCTGTTGTTAGGCACACTAATTTCAATCTACCTCCCACCAGTTCAGGAGGAATATACCGAGTCTGGCTTGTCTAAGCAGGGTTTGTACCCTGAGACAGGTGACAGAGGTGAGTCCTTACTCATCCTCCCACTTCATATGGGCTTCCATATCTTCTGCTTGGGAGTGGCACCCCCAGAAAGCAGAACTGTCAGGGTGCTCTGGGTGACTGCCCATCCAAGCTCTCCTGAGACCAGGGACAATTCAGTCCCTTAGAATGCCGTCTATGGGCATCTGGGGACTATTTATGACCTTCCTCTGAGTCACCTGACCTCCTCACCCCACTCCAGGGATGCCAGAGCCATGGGCCTGTGTTACCCTACACACCTGCCTGGTGTACAGCTCTTGGGAAACCAACCTCTCCACTACCACTGTCTGGTTAGCCCCTGTGTCCCTCAGAGCAGTGACAGGGATCGCATTCACTTTCACCTGGTGGATATGATGATTCCCACCCTTGGGGATCACAAGATCACGCCAATCTATCTCCCATCTAATGGAGATCATGGTATGGTCTATGACCTGCCTCTGCGGACTACTTAACCCTAAGGCCACATTGTCCACCCTTGATGTGGGTCCCACTAGTGGGTGGTTTCTTTGGATAGACTCCCCCGCTTGTGTCCTAACTCAGACCAATCAAAGCACCGAGGCTGAAAATCGAATGCCCTGGGCCACTGTCCACCAGAACCTCCCCCTTGTTTCTCTGAAGGGGCTTGGCAACCTTTTTCCTCCGCCTTATTCAGAGTCTTGTCTGGGTCACTTTTAACCTACCCCTCTCACTCTGGGGAAAACCTGCACCACCCTAGTTGGTTCACTCTCAGGTACTTTATTGTAGACCCTGGCGATGAGCCAGTGGTCTGCCTCCTTACCAAACTACATGGGGTTAATGAGCTTACTATCAATCAGGTATTGGCAAAGCCCTGGAAAACAATTACTGAGCATGTTCTCTCTTGCAAACAGATCATACAGCCCTTTGTAATCATTCACATCACTGCGCTTGACCCAACCATCCACTGCCTTGCAAAAGGAATCCACGAGGTCCACCCAAGACTGCTGGACCAGCTTCTCGCAGTCCCTAAAGTTTTGCCTATACTTCTTTGAGGCCATACTTTCTCATGCGTTGTTCTTCATGTGAAGGGCATACCTCATCCTGTCCCCCTTCTCTAGAGCCAGTATGGCATCCCTTTATTAACTTGGTATGGACCTCCAGAAACTGGCCCCCCAATCATTTGCAGGGATCCTATTCATCTCCAGAGCAACCTCATAGGCTTCAAATCACTTGTCAATGTCATATCCCACAAAAACGTTGTGCACCAGATGCGTTTGTCTTCAGAAGGCACTGTGGGTATGCGGCCACCATTTTTGCTGGAGTTCACCTGTTTAGCTCTGACATCCAGTTCTCTGAGACGTAGCTCATGGGCCATTGTCCTCTTCTCCATGGCTAGTCTCTTTTACCTCTAAGGGTCTTTTAGCCTCAGCCTTTTTGTTTGCTAAGGCTCTCTCATCTTCAGCTTTCTTCTCCTCCAACTTGAGTTTGGCGTTTTGCTGTCTACCCTCCCTCTCTGCCTGCCTCTCTGTCTGCTCTTCTGGGGTCAGGCCTTATAAAGACACACTGCTTTCCACTCTGGCAGGTTATCCCAGCTCATAAGACAGGTCACCCCATCCCATGAGTGCTGCCTCTCCAGGCTTGCATCTAGACTCTGCTCCTGCTCCTCCAAGTCATCCTCCTCATCTCCATCCTCTGTTGTTGTCAGTAGCTGGTGAACCTCCACCCAGGCCCTCAGAGCTTTCTGAAGGTCCATCTTCTTTGTGCCTTTTTTGGTTTGAAGTCCACTTTCAGTATAGAATTGCTTGACCTCAATCGTAGTGTAGCTTTCCAGGTTGATGAGCTCAAATTACATCTCTGCAGCTATGGTCGCAGACAGTCTGGGAAATTTAGAGTGACTTTGAAAAAAGCAAAAGAGCCAAACAAGATGAATTTAAAAACCTCAAATTAACATCAAGTTATTTATCTGGGATGTAAGTGTAAGACAAAATCATTGTATGGCACTGCACAAACACAAGTCCTAAATCCCCCCACTGAGCACCAATGTTGTACATTTGTTACTGGTTGAGGGAGGTGAAACTCCACTCAAGCAGCAACCACAATTCTTGTCAGGGTGAAATACAAGCAAACCCCAAATTAACCTGTGCTTAACCCTCTAGTAGCTTGGCAGAAAAGCAGTCTAGCTTAACTGAAAGACAGTGTGTAAAATATTTATGCAGCATGTCAAACAGTAATAAAGTGAAAATACCACAGAAGAAAGAACCAACACCAATTTAGAAAAATAGATAGCATGTAATACATTATTTGAGATAGAAAAAAACAAAAATCCAAAAAGTAGAAACAGAGATATTCAATTTTAAAGATTTAAGATAAGTATAGCACCTAAAAGCACAAAGCGCCAATCACGGCTATCGGGTCATGCAAGACTGGGTATATGTCACAAGGTCAGGCTAACCGTGATGGAGTTCAGGCTGGACACAGGGACCGGGTTGGTCCTGCTTAAAAAAAGTTACCTTCTAGAGTCCGATGTGAAAAGTCTAGTGGAGGGGGGCCACGAGGAGCCAGGATAGTGTAGTGGATGGATGTTGCTGTAGGGCAAAGAGAATGAAGGGCATTGTGGACGGTCATCAGTATAGTGTCAGGCATTGCGAATGGTCATTGCTGGAGATTTGCGTTGGCAATCACCGCAGGCTGTCAGTGCTGCGGCATGAAGGGCAGCTCTCACGTTGCCTGGCTGTAATGAAAACAGTCAGGTTCACAGAACCTTCCCATTGGCGGGTGGCAAAATCTTGGTGAAAAGAGCCCTGTTCGCAGTTGTGAAGAGTCCAAGACATCAGGATTTCTCTTTTTCTTGGAAAGAAAGCTCAATGATGCCACACCAACGAACTAAGACCTGAGGGATACCTCTTGGGGCTCAGGAACACTTACTCCAACAGGGGCCAGCAGGGCTCATACAGATCCAGTTGCACATCCAGGCAGCAGGTCATCTGGGCAGTTGCAGAGAGGTCTCTGGAGCTTGTTATGTTTCTGTAGTTCGGAACAGGAGGTCAGTCAGCTGACCGTTAACACTCACTGGGATAAAGGGTGCAGGATCAGTCTTCCTTACCAGTATTATTTATACGTTGTGCCTACATTGAAGTAAGACAAGGTTCAGGAGGTTTCAATCCCCAGAGATGCTTGGAACTTCCTGCCTTCTTTCCCTAGACTCAGCTTATCTAGGGTCACAATAGAATAGTGTCACACCCTTTGTGAGCGTGTTCAGGCAGATTCTATGTGATGTGTAAGTATGGCAGATGACAGCTTCTCCTCCTCATCAAGTCACAGATGGCCCATTCTGCCAACACCTATTGCCCCCTTTGTCTCACCGTTTGGGAGCAATACACAAAGACCAACTGCCAGGTACACCTAGTAATGTGAACCAGGATACAGGCTGCATGCACCAAATGGTTGGGAAAAGAACATGTTAACTTTCTAAGATTGGTATTTTCAAAATTGTCACTTAAAATGTAACTTTACCTGTAACTTTACCATTGAAGAGGGTTTTAAATTATAATTCTCTAGACCAGTGGTTCCCAACCTTTTGATTTCTGTGGACCCCCACTTTAACATTAATGGAACCCAGGGACCCCCACTGAATCATCAGGGGAATCCAGGGACCCTCGTCTGAGTCATTACTGGAAGCTGGGGACCTGATTTGTCAATATTTGTTAATACTTTTAAATTTTCTAGGCTCTTGCGGACCCCCTGAGATGGCTTTGTGGACCCCCAGGGGTCCCCGGACCACAGGTTGGGAACCACTGCTCTAGACACCAAACTCGAAATTTCTAACTGCTCCCAAATGAAAGTTATTACTTATTAAATGTTGTAAGGTAACCCAATATTATTCTATGACAGAGGTAGGCGCTGTAGGCGCTGTAGTAGTGAAAAAGGATTTTAAGAGTTTTTCACTACCATGACATGTAAAATCTAAAGGTACAAGTCTAGCGTTTTAAATACACTGCCCCCTGACAAATGGGCTATTTAGGGCCTACACTAGGGTGACATATGTATTAAAAAGGAAGGTTTGGGCCTGGAAAAAGGTTTATTTAACCAGTTAGAACTGGCAGTTGTAAAATTGCACACACAGGCTTCAATGGTAGGCCTGTGACATGTTTAAAGGCTGTTTATGTGGGTGGCACAATTAGTGCTGGAAGCCTACTAGTGACATTTGATTTACATGTCCTGGATTCGTGTAGTACCACTTTACTAGGGACCTACGAGTCTATTAAATGTGCCAATTGGGAGTAAGCCAATTTTCCCATGTTTAAAGGCGAGAACAGACACACTTTAGCACTGGATTAGCAATGGGAAAGAGTTCTAAAAGTAAACAAAAATGTGATCTGAAAACAGCGGGGAAGACAAAAAGTTTGGGGATGACTCTGTTGAAAGAGCTAAGTCATACAACTATCCTTCTGCACTCCCCAAAAATCTCCATCCCACTCCACTCCCCATTTTCAATTCACATTTTTTAATAGTAGTATTTTTGCAAAGGTCAGGGAGCTGCAAAGTCTTACTTGACTACGTACTTCCTTCTTTCTCCTTTTTTTAACCACTGACTTACCATTCTAAACTGGACACTGCCAATATTGGAATTTTAAATTAAAAATGCCGTAATTGTTATTTGCTTTTCATGATGTATGTGCGCACACATGCCACAACAGATTGAAACCTATGCAGCGCTGGTTATCACAGAATGGCTTCATTTGCGTGCTTCTTTTAAAACACATGTAGACACATGCATCACAGAGTAAGTGTACACATTGGTAATCATCTTGGAGCGGTTTAATTCACGACCATTAATCAAAACCCACAGAAACAATGCATGCGTATGCATTGGTGCCCATTCATAGAATGGCTTTTTTTTAAAAAAAGAAAAAAAGCTCTTTCCACAATGGCTGACAGTAAGCCTGCATGTGTGCACAAGCATCATGGTCAATGTGTTCACATATGCTGTGATGCACTGAAGGCCATTTTGGTATAAATTTAACAAAAATTGTCAAAGACAAAAGTTCAGACTTTATTTTAACCTACCCATATTAGCACATGAAAACTATATAGCAAAATCTAACTTTTTGTCCATTTTAAAACTACAAAAAGTAGTGTGTGAAAACAAGCCTCTTCTCCAAAGTCTTTGGTGAGCAAAACCTGTTAGTACTAATTAGCAATGCTAAATTAGACATGTTTCAGAATATTGTCCAAATTAGAGACTATCTACCAACCCTTCACAAGTGTGTGAATGGAAAAAACAGCCATCCTGTACACATCTGGTTATCTGCCACCAGACCAGAGATCTTATCCTAACCTCCCCATTCTCAACCATCCATGCGTTTCCTGATCTTTTTCCCAGATGGGAGATTTGTCAGTGATGGAAGTTGGGATGAGGTTATAATGAGATACTTTGAGTGATTACACTGGAACCCTGATAGGAAAAATTATTAGATGCTTAATATTTGTCAATAAGCTTCAACAGACATCATAGTCCAAATATTAGCAAATAGAGGTCGACGTCAGGATGACTTTTGTAGCACTCTTTTGGGTCTTGGTAATTTTAGTTAAATTTAAATATGTGTTCTAAATATTAGTCTAAGGAACATAATCATCTGACAGAAGCTTGTTACTTTCAACAAAAATTTATCAAATGAGCAGGTGACAGGATCTTCTCCTTGAGGAAGCACTACACATCCTTGAGAATAAGATGTCAGTCATGAATAGAATACTGAGCTCATTATGATCCCAAAACCCAGCTCTCAGCTTCCACCACGGGAAACGAGGTTACACTTGCAGAAATGCGCAAATGCACTATCTTGGATAAAACAGTGACATTTGACAAGCAAAATTGAGGCTAAAGGATACTTTAAATCAGTAAGAAACAATATTTCATCATAAAGTATATTGTTAGACAATAGTACCTTCAGGTCTATATATTTATAAAAACAATTAAACACTGCAACACATAGGGATATATAATAAAGTTTTCATATTCTGTCAATAATGATTAGGTAGCTGCTTGCAATTATCAATCAGGTTAGGTTAAACAATATCATCAGCATTGATATGAATTAGGCTAGAGAGTTTACACCTCAAGTTCATTGGAAATAAGTCCCCCAATGGGCCAGTTTTGAGAAGATAACTCTGCCTACCATGCTCGAACAACCAAAAAATTGATGTGTATGGAGAACATCTTCCGCTCGATATCCTCATTTAGGTAAAAGCATCATAGACATTCTCCAGGAGATTTGTAGTCCCAGACTGGTATCCGTTGTGGTTTGTAAGACAATTTAGGGATTGGTTTGTAGCATTTTCTAAAACACCTAGTTACAATATAGCCTCGTAGAGTGTGCGTAGACAGACTTTGTAAGGTAGCACAGAGGCATTTTATAGCATTCTGTAAAATGGGAAGTTACTTTGTAGCTTTATGAGTGCTGGGCTCAAAGTCCATTCTCTGTCATATGAGGAAGAATGTTTACAAATATATCTAGAATTTTAATTTTTTTTATAACACAGAGAGACAGTTTGATAATTAGGCCAAGCCATTAGCTCAGTTCAAGTATCAAGATCCAGAAATCTAAACTAAAAATACATCTCAGAGTCCCTAGAGGACTTAAAAAGTTCCTACGCCTCCAAACTGTCAAGTGTGATCAGAACAAAATCACTGGAAACTCCTTCAAAGATGACGGTATGAAAACCCCTTCTGGTGAAATGAGTAAAAACATGAAACAAGGCTCATCAAAAAAAATCCTCCACCTCTAAAACCATGTCCTTGAGAGAAGGTCAGCTTCATTGGGTGCTCATAACTTCGATATTTATGTCACAGGGTGTGCCTGTTGGTATGTGTTTTTAGGCAGTACATGGGTTATGCGTGTATCACTGTTACTGAGGTACAAGTGAAAGGGTACATGATTTTTCCCCTATTTGTGGCAAAACTGAGATCATCAAATGGCTAGGGATTCCCACCACTTCATTTGTCCCTGTCCCCTATCAAAAAAAGATCTATTATCAAGGTCACACAGCTTTTGCCATAGAAACACTGAATAATAAAAAAAAAAACATGAAAGCATAAACTTAATATACCATTTAAAACAAACATAATAGTTGAATAATATTGGCAGTTTAAAATTATTATTCCATACATGCAGCAATCTCCTATATGATGCTCAAATACGTGCATCCAGCAAAAGTTACTTCTTATACCGCTGCCACACTCATGTTGCAAAAGAGAAGCAAGGGGAATTACTCTTGGAAACAATTTCAATCTACACAAAGTTTGCCAAACTACACCAATCAGCTTTCAAAAGTAACACAGTTTCGGACAGCTGAGCGAGAGAAAACAGAGAAGGTGAATGCATAAAAAAATAAGAAGGGGAACAAGGCGAACTTAATCAGATGGAGAGAGCATGGTGAGTGAAGATAGAACAGGGGAGTGAATTTAGAGTTCAGAGCCAAGGGTATTGTGGGAAACTGGCACCCTGTTACAGTACCCCCACACATTTTCTGCCTGGTTTTTGGATGCAATTTGGACTGGAGTGCACTGGGCACTGGAATCCTGCTAACCAGGTCCCAAGTGCCAGTGTTCTGTCCCTAAAATTACAAAGGTATTGATTCAATAGGCAACACCTTTAGCTGCCACTATTAGTCCCTAGTAAAGTGTACGTAGGTACCCAGGGCATGGGGTACTAAGGGTAGGCCCCTGAGGGAAGCAGCACAGGTTGTGCCACCCTCATGGTCCATGCATCCATATGCTCCCAGCACTGTCTTTGCAGGCTGAGTGTCCTTGTGTAATCCCAAAATGCAAACTAGACATGGCCCACAGCCCGTGTGCCCTGTCCACTACACACTGCATGTAATATAGGTAAGTCATCCTTCTGGCAGGCCTTCCAGCCCTAAGGCAGGGTGCACTATACTGTATGTGTGGGCATAGATGCATGAGCAATATGCCCCTACTGTTTGCTTGCCAAACCTGGGACATAGTAAGGGAACTGTGCAGCCATTTTAAATGCATGTGCTGGAGACTGGGCAGTACGAGTTTCACAGCTACATGATGTCTACTCTGAAATCTGGGATGTTTGGTATCAAACAACTCAGAATGATAAATCCAATCTGGTATCAGTGTTAGATTTATTGCAAAATGCACCCAGGGGCCACCTTAGAGGTGCCCCCTGCAAAGCTAACTAACACAAGCATGGTTTCTGGCCAGTCACAACGGCCTGTCACACCAGCCAAGATTATGGAACCCTGGAGTGACAGCTCCTGCTCTCTGGGTCCCCGAACAAAGCCTTTCCTACGTGGAGGTATCACACCTCCCTCCTCAGGAATATACACTGCCCTGCTAGCAAGCTTCAAAGGGCTTACCACCTTTGAAACTCAGCCAACAGGTGTGCTGCTAGCAGCAGATGGCCAAACCATCATTGCAAACCCCCACTTTTTTGTGGGAGCAACGGCGGGAAAACACACAAAGGACAAGAGGAGTGCCCACCACCAGCTTGCACCACCCCTATGGTGTTGCATGCAAGAAGACCCCCTTCATTTCATTTTCCTCATTTGCATAGTAGGAAAATAGCCTATCAGGGATAGGGAGGTGACCTCTGCTCACAGGAAGGGGTCACATAGTGGGTGTAGCCACAGTAAGGTAGATGAACCATTGGGCACTGCCAGGTACTGTCCTAAACACCCACTAAATACAGTATTTAGTGGGCACCCCTAGACCAGAGATACAGATTCCAAGGACACAAGAAGTCCAGCAACAAAGAAGAACCGAGGCTCAAGAATTAAAGTCCTGCTTCATCAAGAAAAAGGTGCCAAACCATCCCTGCTGCACCCATGACTCAACAATCGCTGCTGATGTGTTGATTGGACATCAGAAGGACCTCCACTCTTCTAAAAATCGCCAAAGATCTCCCTTCAGAGTGAAGGCATCACTCTTTTGCATCAAAGACTCAAAAGCCATTGAAGTCCAGTTCAGTGACTGGCTGCTGACCAAGTAACTGGATGCCGCAGCCAGACCACATTTCACCAAGCAGACCTGGAGGATGAACCCTGCAAGTGTGCCAAGTTTGATTGGACTGCGATTTCCAGTTGCTGAAACGCACAATAGCCAGGGATGCTGGACCCCCATTGACGGACACCCTGAAGGAAAGTCCACTCTGGACTGTAAAAGGGCCATGAGGAAGCTCCCATTGAGGGACTTCAGAAAACACCAGGACCACCCACAAGAGTGACCCTGCTGACCTGCAAGCAACCCTCAAAGTGACCTACCTCCTGCTTCCAAGGGCATCTTTGCTCACAGCTCTTGGGTCACCGATTCGCTCTGCATCCAGCCGCTGTGTGCCTGCACCGAAGATCCAGCTGTGTTCTAAGGGTCCCCCACCCCTTGCAACCTCGACATTTCAGGGGGACCCACCGGACTCACCATGAAGTCTATTTGTGCAGTGCTTTTCCAAGTGGTCCACCAAAGTGGCCTTGCACCAACTCCACAGATTTTTTGCAGCTGTTACTGCCGAAACCAGGAGCCGCCTGAGCTTCTTCAGCTGGTCCACATGGCCCACCCATGACCTCTACCTGCAGCCAAGAGGAGACATTGGTAAATGCATTGCCTGATTTTTTATGCATTTTTAAAGTATCTCTCCGTTGATTCCTATGTTGCGTAATTACTTAGAAAACTGAGACATTTTCTAAACTTTGAAAATTCATAACTTAAAAAGTACTTACCCGATTTTGATGATTTTGGTCTTAAAATTGTGTATGAATCTGAAGTATTTCTGTAAACTGGTCTTGAGTTATTCTTTTGAGTGTGTGTTTTCATTTATTGATACTGAAAGTACCACAAATTATTTGCACTTCTCCAAAATTAACCTAACTGCTTGATCCAAGCTACCATAAAAATCAGAGCATTAGGTGGTCTAGTTTTTACCTCTTTAAACCAACGTGTGGTTGCCTGGACCCTCTGCACAGTGTACAATGTTTTGCACAATACATAGAGGGCCAGCCTCCTACAGTTATTATAGAGATTCCCCTGTGGACATAACATAAGATGGCAAATTAATACATGAGGATGCCGGGCATTATACCATGTTTTAGCAACATGGACACATACGCAGGAGAGTTAAGAGAAGTTATTTTGAAAAACTTTGATTTCTTTTAAGCTATTTCAATAAACTGCATTGTAATACTATTAACATTAACTTCAGTTTTTGTTTCTCCATTATAGCCAATGTCATCTTAAATGGAAATATTTTTGGACTCGAGCTGTGAGTTGATGTACCCTATGGTTGCACTCCTGAAATGTGCTTAGCGTATGTGAGCTTCCTTGAAACAAAAAACGGAAGTAGCTGTAAATTTGCGCCACCTTGCAGTTAGAGCCTAAAGAGTGCTAGAACATGCTCTCTGATAACATCAAAAGTTGTCTTACCAGTGTATGTGAGAAGAAAAAACAAGCCACTGGCATTAGTGTCTCCACTGTGAATTGCTGTTTTGGCCTACATGGATAAGATCAAACTTGTTGCTGAATAAACGGAATGCAAAGGAAGTAAGCCCTTTCCCCTGCACCCCCCCCCCCCCTTCCAGTGTCCCTCCATGACTGAGGAAGCTATGATGGCTCAAAGCCCCACCCCACTCACTCTACCCTTCAGCTTTGAAAATGTCTGAAGGTTAGCAGATCTGCAGAGACTAACAGAAGGCCACTTCACTAAGGATGTAGCAACCTAGGATTTTTTTTTAGTTATTCGCTCAGAGTAAAACCATTAGAGTGATCATTTATATGGGATACTAAGCAGGGATGTTAGTGATTTTTGATGGCATGTCACTGTTGCATCCTCTCCATACCAATCCCAGGCCCAAAGCAAGTGGAGAGCCCCATTTATTATGATGTAGTGCAGGCGGCCTTCAGGGGCATCCATCATGGGTAGCCATGGGTAGTTACCTCTACTCTTGACTTCCCCTTTGGTCCCCGGCACTGCACTTGTACATGAAAGGAGTAGCAGGAACAGAATGTAAACAGGGATGAAGGAGGCTCTTTGCTCTCAGGAATTCCCAGCCCGCTCTCCCTCATTGGTCAGCATCCCGTGGAGAGCGGAAAGGGGCGAATGGCAGAACAAGAAGTCACTTTTTAAATGCCATCAAGGGGTCGAGAAGTTGATCATTCCACTTCCATGCGTCCAAGAATTTTTTGGGTGAATTGATGTCCATGTTTGTATTTATCCTTCAACATGAATCCTGACACATGCCGCTTCTCAACTTAGTTAGACTGTTAGTTTGCGTTCCTGTAGCTGTACCTTGGCTGCCGCCTATTTTCGGTGTTGTTAATGGCGTTATTTACACAAGCAGCAAAGCATTTGCTTATTGAAATAAAAATTGAAAAGATTTAATTTGCTTAATGCTTAGATAACATACCTGTTCCCTCGCAGGAAAGGCATGTTTGTCCTCTGAGCTGTCGTTACAGGTCTCACGGCAAAGTTACAAGGGGCTATTGAACTGAAAAGGCGCTAATCTATGCAGACGATAATGACTATTTATGCTATCAATAACTGAAAATATAAATGACACTTCAAATAAAGTGACACTAATTGCACCGCAGACTGCCTGCAATTAGCATTTAACAGCTAATTTCCCTTTTTTTGTACGGATACTTTGAGCGTTCAGAGGTGCCTCGCAGACCTGAAGCCACAGTATGCTTTGCACAAGGATTTTGCACGTGGTGCGATTAGGCAGCGCACAAAAAGAAAAAAAGCAAGTGCTACAACATGATTTTGCATAAATGCCATATGCGTTAGCATGAAATGGCAGACTAATTAGATGTTAATTAGTCTGTAGTCATCATTGCTTAATTAGTTCCACTTAATATGAAGTGTTAAATTATGTTTTAATATTATTCCTTCACAGCGTGAGCACTTTCAGCTGTGGATGGGGAAACAAAATATAGATTCATCTGTCTTTGAGGAATCTAGGAGAATTTGTCTGGTATAAAGAATGGGATTAACGCTGATGAAAAGGAATTTGGTCTGGAGGGATGGAAGATAATGGAAAATCAACCACTCTGACTGTTCCCTTATTTTACCAGCCATATAGCATTAGATGAGTGGTTGGACGAGTGAGTAACATGTCAATGAAGATTTAATAAGAAAGGAAAAAGGAAATGTAGGTCATACTAAATCTATTTATTATTATCCCTATAGCAAATACTTAATCTGAATAACATCTAGCAGTGGTGGGAATTTTATGGTGAAAATGCATTTCTGAATTAAAGCTCCATCTAAGTTTATGTCAGCCTAAACTTCTTCACACCCTCTGCCCACCAGACCGCACCAACTCAGATAATCTTTAAGGGACTCTGATAAATGAGACTACCAACATCAGTTATAGGAGTCACTTCCTGAATATTGTGAAGTAAAAAAAGAACTGCAAGCCGCCTTTGTAACTTGTTGCATCACTAATATAAACACAAATCAGTTGAGATGATACAGTTGGAATCTGGTAGCCACTTTGAAAAAGTGGGCATTAATCTAGGAGATCTATTGAAAGCATGATTATATTATGTAAGAACAAGTGACCCCATTAAAAAAAAAATTATGTGCACATTATTTCAACCCAGGTGCACCAAAATGCGATTTGCAAGGGCAAAACATGCAGTCAAATCAAAAAGTCATTTAATGATGTGGAAGATCTATATGTGTTCTCGCAAACAAAAACATCATGGCTAGTCAAACATGTTACTAAATAATGGCAAAGCCTTGTAAACGGTATCTGCACAGTGGTGTGAAATTGCAACTATCATGAGGAAAGGTGTCACCTTAAAATCTTAAGTCACGTTTACGTTGAGGGGTCTCCTTACTCTCTTCCAGTGTGGTGTAATTTCCTTAAGCCCAATCAAAGTATTTTTTATCATCTACTTCCAGCAGCATGGGGGGCTTCCACCTTTTGAGGAAAAGCTCGATGTTTGCTTGTGAATGTAATAAATGTGAAAAAAGTGGTGATTTCTCAATTTTTTTAGGTGTCACGAGAAATCATGAAAAACAGATTTACTCCGAACATTCCCTAGATATTCTTTCAGCATTTAGCTTTCACCTTATTCCTGGTGAATATAAGATTTTCTCAGAAAATGATGAAAGCTTCCGGAAATGAATCAAGACGTACTGAGTTTGTAATAAGAAAGTCTACTTGAGATGAGAGCCTTGACTGCAGTTACCCCGACTGCTGAGTGTATATTCCAGGCAGTCTTCTCAGGATCGGCCTGTTTCAGTTAATATCTTCAGCCTTTTCGGAAACGGCTTGTTAATTGTGAAACAAAGTTGCAGAATGAAGAGTACGCCAAGTTTTCCATCAAGCACAAAGGTACTCTAAGCCATTTTTTCCCACATTCTAAAGAATAAAAAACATATGGTTGTATGAGTTCTTGCTTGATAAATTAAAATTGCTGGAATTTGGCCCTCTGCTAAAAAAATTATTTTTACAGTTGTGTTATAAGCTAGAGTGGGATATGTAATGAGACAGACCTTTAATGAATTTGGGAAGAGAACTGGCACTTAAAGTTATATTCTAGTGGAACTTTTAATGTTTCTGTTAAATGGCGAAAGATAAAGCCAAGATAATGAATCGGAAGGGATTGCTCTCCTTTTTAACTGATTAAGGGGACATGGCAAGTCGAACTCAATGGGACAAACCAATTGACTACATTGTCCTGTCACAAGTTGTTAAGGGGTCACCGGCTGCAAATAATTACTCTGGATTCTTTCCTCCGCCACCACTCCATTACTCCAGTCAATCTAACTAACAAACTCTCATATGCACGGCTCAAATTAACTCATGATAATACTAAAACTATACTCATATTTCTCAATACTAATCCATCACTAATTCTTGTTGGGTTCCAGAGTAGCGTGCTACTCGCCAAAAAGCGCTTCGATGCCTCGTCAGGGGTAGTAAGCGCTATATAAATACTATTACAATACAATACAATACAAGACCGAGAGCATGGCAGCGCCAAAGAAAAATGGCAAAATACCCTCTCATCTTACAGCAGCTCAAAATCATATGCATCAGTAAATTGTCCATGTTCCATTCCTATTCAAACCACATGAGCACCAGTGGTGCAGACATCTTAGGTGGCAGCTGCATCTAATGAGTGTCAGGTTCAAAGGTCACCTAAAGTCTCTCTCTAAAGTAGACTTTCCTGCATGAGTAAGGCATCGGTGAAGGTGCCTGGGTGGAGCACTTCAATGATGGCCCTTGTAACCCAGCTCTGCAACTTATTGATCAAGGAATAAAGATGTTAAGGCTGTCAATCTGCAGCCCAGCCACATTTTCAGTAAGGCGGGTCTTGGTGCACTTATTTTCTGGGTGCAGCACCACCTCTCCCACATGTTGGGAGCTGGAGGCAGGCCCGATAAGGGGCGTTGGCAGTAGCCACTCTGTAGTTATAGTTAGGGTGACCAGAGATATGGAATTTATGGATTTTTGTCCCTTTATAACTTTGCACCCATTTCACGAATCTGCAAGAAAGTTTGCAGTCCTACTGCCCCTATTTCATTTTAGCAGAAATTGTTGCAGCGTTTGTTTAAAGATGTGCAAAGAAAAAAGTAGGATCCCAAAAATTGCTTCTTATCCATTGTATTTCCATATACTTTTGTATTTTGGACAGCATGAAAACAGTCAGCTGGATTTTCATAAAATTTGGTAGTATTACATAATAGGGGATGAAGATAATTATGTGGGGGTACTGTATGTGAATAGAGTAAGTAAATGTTAAGTTATCAGGTTTTTCAACTTTGTGAAATCTTGTAGTACAATTCTACTAATGAAGCAAGGAAGTGCAAAAAATAAGCTAGCCTGCATGTGAAAACTGACAGATTTACTACATGAACAAATGAAAGACCCATTTATGGTCACATGCTAATGAAAACCTATTAACAAATACTTAACAATTAGAATGCATCTTAATCTACTTAAGTTTCCTTTGTAGGCTTTCTTGCTCACAAAATAAAACTGCCTCAACAAGCCAAACCAAAACCATCTACCATATGCACCTCTGTGCAACAAAATGGAAAAGTGACCTATCAGTGAGCAACACAAACTACTATATGGACATAAAAGAAGAATGATTTGCTTTCATTCACTTTGAGCTTCATATGATGCACAATCCTACTAAAAGTAGCAAGAAATCCTAAAAAATAAATTAGAGTGCATATTTAAAGTTTCAGAACTACTACAGGAATATCTAAAAGACATATTTATGGTCATGTGATTATCTAAACCAATAAACAAATACATAACAAATACAATAGATAAAAAGAAAGTAATCACATTAAATCTGATTGCCACTCTATAGTTTTAGTAAGTATTCCCACAGATAGGAATTCCATGGATATTACCTTCCTAATAACTTTCCAGTTGTTTAGCGAATCACCACAAAACTTTCCAGATCTAAAGCATTTTCTACATTTTGAAATGATGTAAAGTTTTGTGGTGAATTTGAGGACCGGACCACCTACCCACAATTTGGCAAACCTAGCACAAGCAAGGGCACTGCCAAACAGAACTCAGCATTTGTTAAAAAACAATGGGACAAAAATAAGCCTAAAGGATAGGCTAAATATTGCTGAGGTTCTCCTCCACTGGAGACCCCAGAGAGAAAATATAATTTGGGTGGTCGCACACAGATTAAAACCTGAGACAGATATAAGGACACTGACACTATCCTTCTTATACCTTCCAGGACTAATCTGACAGAAAGTATGAGAGAGGAGGATTATAGCAGAGCTGACCCTCCTGTGTAAACTGGGTTGACACTTCCCGATGAGAACTACTTGACTACGCAAACAGAGGTATGAAGTTCGCTCCTCTCAGAGATCAATAATAATAATAATAATAATAATAATAATAATAACAGTCTTCCTGAGCTCAAACAACTACATGTATTAAAAAATACAGTGGAGCAGAAATCCCACAGATGTCTCCATTTAAGGTGTGAGGGCACTATAAATACTGAGGAATACTATTCACATGACCTATTATATAGGTACCATACAAAAGATTGGTAGCATCATTATCTCAGTCACACATATCCATAGCAACAGTAAAAATGACACAATGAAAGTACACAATGGATTTAATGCAACTAATGTAGTCTATTATGTAGCAAATTAGATGTGATTTAAATACTGCAATAATTATACAAATCAGAATAGCAGTTAGAAAACTTTATAATACAAATAGTGCCACCATAATGCAAATCTAGTGGCCCAAGCCTACCCTGTTATAGTATGCACAGGAAGACTATTAATATTATTAGTGATCTGTGGTAGCAGAGAACCCCATAGCTCTGGTTGGGTAGTCAAGTGGCCCTGTGCTGATTCATGAATGTAGAGAAACGCAAGGTTTTACAATTTGCTGTTTTGAGCTACTCTGAACACCATAATCTACATTGCTCCTAAAGTTCACATCTGCCATATGCCACACCACTGTAGTCACTGCACTATACGGTATTCCACTCCACACCTCTTCACTGTATGAGACTCTACTCTAAGCCACTTCACCTTACACTATTACAATGTACACAACACCACTGTGCACCACTCCAGTCTAAGTCACTCCACTGTTCTCCACTTCACTGGATGCTACTCCATTATACAATATTCCACTCTATGCCATTCTCCTGAATGCCACTCTGCTCTATTTAACTGTATGCCAAACCACTCTACACAACACTCCTCTGCACGCTGTTCCACTGAATGCAACTTCACTGTATGCTACTCCACTCTATGCCACTCCAGTTTATGGCACTATACTCTACTCAGCTCCATTTTATGATATTTGATTAGACATGACTCTAATGCATGGTAATCCACTGTATGCTATTACACTCTTCCCCATGCCACTGTATGCCACACCAGTCTACCCCACTCTATTATACGCCACTTCACTGGATGCTACTCCAATATACACTATTACACTCAATGCCACTCCACTATACAAAACTCTGCTATTACACTGTACACAACTCCCCTCTACGCTATTACATTGTATGCAACTTCACTCCATGCCTCTCTGTTATACACTGTTCCAGTAGATGCTATTCCATTCTACACCATTCCTCTCCACTGTATGCTATTACACTCTATCCAATTGCAGTGTACACTACTCCATTCTATAGCACTTCACTGTATGCCAATGCACTGTATGCTACTTCAGTATATGCTGTTCCAGCCTGTGCTATTCTACTCTACACCACTACATTGTACTCCACTCTACACTATTCCTTTGTACGCCACTCCATTCTACGCTATTACATTGCATTCATCTTCAGTCTTTGCCCCTCTACTGTATGATATTCCACTCTACCCCACTCCACTGTATGCTTTTACACTCTTCCTCAATCCACATTGAGTTACTCTAGTCTAAACCAATTCACTGTATGCCACTTCACTGTACACTACTACACTATATGCTATCACACTTTGCCCCGCTCCACAGTCTGAAACTACACTATACGCTACTACATTCTATGCTGTTCCACTGTACACCACTCCAGTCTATACTACTCCACACTATGCTGTTCTATTTTACGCGCCTCCGCTGTGAGCTACTCCATTCCAGTGTACTGTCCTCCACTGTTTATGACTCCAGTCTACAAAACTCTACTGCACTATATGAGACTCTACTCCATTCTATCCCTGTACACTCCACTGTCCAAATTTACTGTCAACTCTGTGCTCGCACATTCTATTGTACAACACTCTACTCCACTTTACAACAGTTTACCAAACGGTACGATATAGCACTCCACGCTACTGTATGAGACAGCACTCCAATTGATAACAGTTTGCTTTATGTGACACCACTTCAATATGTGCCACCTCACTCTACACTAAACCACTGTGTACTAAACCACTCTACGCAACTACATTGTACACCACTCCAATCTGTGCCACTCCACTCTTCTACATTCTACTGTACAGTATTCTACTGTACACTATTCCACTTTAAAATAATCCACTCTAAACCACCACAGTGTACTCTACTCCATTCTACACTGCTCCATTGTATAATGCTCTTCTTCACTCTATAAAAGTCTACCACACTTCATGTCATTCTATGACATCCTACTCTACTCTATTCCCATACACTCCACTGTCCGAGTCTATACTCCACTCTATGTGCATACACTCCAATGTACAACACTCTATTCCACTGTACAACACACTATTCCGCTATTATACTCTTTTCTATATGACACAGCACTCCAAGACTCAACTCCAGTTTATAACAGTTTACTACCTACAGGAGCAAACTCCACTCCATGCCACTCTACTCACCAAAACAGTCTAATATACTTTACATACTTTACTCCACACTATGTTACACCACTTCCCTAGACTCTGCTCCTCTGTGCAAGACTTTACCTCACTCTATGCTACTTTAAAGCAATCCACTCTATCCATCTCCAGTGTTCCACACACTACTGTACTCTATACAACTCCACTTGATAACACTCTACTACACTGTGTGCCACTCTCTGACACTTTACTCTTGTCTATACCCCGTCACTCCATAGTCCAACAATCAACTATACTGTGTGCCACTGTACAACACTCTACGATACTCTAGTCCCGTACACAACACTTTTTTGCAACTCTTTGTATTCCACTGAACCCCACTTTACTCCACTCTACTATGACACAATGCTCCACTCTACTCCACTACTCTGTTGTACGTCACTCCACTCTATGCCACTCAATAATATTGTTTTCTATAGCACTGTAAACTAATCAACTGCACACCACTACATAACACTGTCCTGTACACCACTCCACTCATCAGAAATCAACTAGACTGTATGCCACTCTACTCAACTGTAGTCTACATCACTTTCCAATACTGTACAACACCCCACTACACTCTACTGTACAACATGGTACTCCAATGTATGACACTTTACTTGACTGTGTGCTACACCACTCTACTTCACTCCAAGCCATTATAATCTAGGCGACGTCACTCCACTCTATGACACTTTGAGGGTCATTCTGACCCTGGCGGCCGGTGGCCGCCAGGGCCACCGACCACGGGAGCACCGCCAACAGGCTGGCGGTGCTCCAACGAGCATTCTGACCGCGGCGGTTCAGCCGCGGTCAGAAGCGGAAAGTCAGCGGTCTCCCGCTGACTTTCCGCTGCTCGTTTGAATCCTCCATGGCTGCGGAGTGCGCTCCGCAGCCATGAGGATTCTGACCCCCCCTACCGCCATCCTGTTCATGGCGGGAAAGCCGCCATGAACAGGATGGCGGTAGGGGGGGTCGCGGGGCCCCTGGCATGGCACCATGGGCACGGCAGGGGCCCCCGTAAGAGGGCCCCGCAAAGTATTTCAGTGTCTGCCTTGCAGACACTGAAATACGCGACGGGTGCCACTGCACCCGTCGCACCTTCCCACTCCGCCGGCTCGATTACGAGCCGGCATCCTCGTGGGAAGGTCGTTTTCCCCTGGGCTGGCGGGCGGTTTTTCAGCAACCGCCCGCCAGCCCAGGGGAAAACTCGTAATACCCGCCGCGGTCTTTTGACCGCGGCGCGGTATTTTGGAGGGCGGCATCCTGGCGGGTGGCCTCCGCCGCCCGCCAGGGTCATAATGAGGCCCTTTATCCACTTTACATTACCCAATTCCAGTGTTTCCCTCTACTATACTCCACTCCACTAGAAGTTATCCCACTCTACACCACTGTACTATGCTCCGCTGTACTGTGCGACACTCTACTCCACTGTATGCAACTCCACTCTACAACACTGTATTACACTCTATGCCACTCTACTCCACTCCTTGCACACCCACTCTGCACCACTGTACTACACTCTGTAATAGTCGACAATATGCAACTCAGCTTCTCCCTGTGATTCACCACACCACTATGTGACACAGCACTCCACTCTACGACACTCTTACAACAGTGTACAATACACTAATACACTCCACTCAATTCCAATCTACAGCACTCAGTCTACGACAATAGACTTTACAACACGTTCCTCCAGTGTATTGTACAACAGTCCACATAACAACTCTTCACTTGTGACTCTGGACTCTTTGATTTGAAGCACATTTTTATTTTAAAAATGTTTAACAGATAGGAAAATGTGTTTTCCCTATACAAACCACGTTTAAACTACAAAAACTTAAAAAATTCAAAATTACAGTTATAATTTTCATTTACAATTTATCCACCACTATCAAATTATTATAAGAAGCTGGCCTTATTACACATTCTTCTCAACTCACTTGGGAGACAACACTAACTAAAACTCACCATTCTACCATGCTGTGTGTGGTGACAAACAATGTAATTTGAGAAGTTATATGTGTTGTTATGAATGCTACGATGTAAGCATTTTATGTAGTTTTGGTAACTAAACCTACTGGTCTCTGAAAAACCTGAATACAATTAGTACAGGAAAGAAGTGGATCAAGTATGTAATTATAGTGAAGTGTGAAAGCAAGGCTATCATTCTTGTGAAGTCATCCCTCAGGCCCCAAACATTGCAAATCACGTTTACAAATTAGTTAAAAAACACCCTCCCAGCCACCATACGAATCACCATTCACTTAATAAATTACTGATTGGTGCAACAGTTACCTATTCCAAGCATGGTACATATTTGTCTATTGTATCTTCTCTTTTCCAATGAAAGCAACAAGAAATGGCAATCTTGTATAATTAATAACTTTTACCGGAAGCCCAGCTAGGGAATGAAAAAAAGATAGGGATGGGGGCATTGTATTCATGCCCTTTAAGCAAATGGGGAGTCCTTGTCAGGAATAAGGCTGTGTGCGGTCCAGGACCCACCCTGACCTCTTCTTCGCATCTTTGCGGCGCGTCATGCGCACCGCTTATTATCCCTGCTTGCTCCAGAAGTGGTCATCAGCGTTGCCTGCCCTGTAATAAAGCTCATGTAGCTGCAGGGTCAGGACATTGGTGGACAAGATGCACTTATCAATGCCATTCTATGAATGGACTACAACTCCCAGGTTTTTAGAGGCAGCGGCCATCTTGGGGTGTGGCAGGCCTATAAAGCCCAGCCACACCCAGGCACATTGCTCACTATTTTGAAGACTTCGGTGCAGTCGGACCTCATGGGGAGTACCTCTGAAGAAAGCGGATTTCCTGCATGGCAGAGTGGCAGCATGGCAGAATATCCTTATTTCCATGGTGAATTAAAAAATGAGTAGGTCGTACTCGTATCGGTAAGGTCCTGATGAGTCAAATCTTGAAGTGGGTTGTTTACTCCCAAAAGTAAAGCGTTCCTTAACAAAATGAGCAAAACTTTTTAAACCAGAAGTAAAGCACTCCTGGCACTACGATCAAAGCACTTCAGGCCAAATGAGGAAAGCACCCTTGGCACGACAATCAAAGTGCTTCAGGTCACACGAGTAAAGCACCCCCTAGCACAATGAGCAAAGCGCTTCAGGCTAAACGAGTAAAGCGCCCTTGGCACAACAATCAAAGCGCTTCAGGCTAAACGAGGAAAGCGCCCTTGGCACGATAATCAAAGCGCTTCAGGCCACACGAGGAAAACACCCTTGGCACGACAATCAAAGCGCTTCAGGCCACATGAGTAAAGTACCCTAGGCATGACAATCAAAGCGCTTCAGACCACACGAGGAAAGCGCCCTTGGCGCGACAATCAGAGCGCTTCAGACCACATGAGTAAAGCATCCTTGGCATGACAATCAAATCGCTTCAGGCCACACGAGTAAAGCGACCTTGGCACGGCAATCAAATCGCTTCAGACAAAATGAGTAAAGCGCCCCTTGACACAATGAGCAAAGCGCTTCAGGCAAAACAAGTAGAAGCGCTCCTGGCATAATGGGTAAAGCGCTTGATGCATGACGATCAAAGCGCTTCAAGTTCAATTAGTAAACTTTTTCAGGCCTCAGTTGCAAATGTGAAAGCGCTTAAGAAAAGCAAGCTGTAGTTTCATTGTTTTTTGGGAAGTACAATATGTGAGATACATATTTAAATCTTTGTGCATTTCTAGGCTGAGATCAAACGTTTATGTTCTGAAAGCATAATTGTTACATGGTTAATATTCAGAGTATGATCATAGTCCAAAACTCTTGCCATCTTTAGGTACAGAGATTGCAGTTCGTTCTTGTTCCATTATTCAAAGAAGGGGCCATGCCCAGTTCACAAAGGGTCTCAATCCGATATCACAGAGATGCTGTTTTTCCGGAGTCTATTGGTGAGTTTATACTGTTATGAAATGGTATATGCATATTTGTCTTAACCATTTTCTTTTCAGATCTCTCTCCTGGCAGTTTCCTACCCTAATTCCCTTCCCCCGCCAGGCTTCATCAATACTCTGCACTCTGATAGCTTTCTGAGTTGGTGACGCCAGGAGGTGGGTCTTTTGGTCAGCAGCGTGCAGATCCTGAGGAAAGGGCACTTTGACAGTCCTCTTCTGTGCACATTGGTCCAACTCCACTACATACCTGTGAAGAAATTGTGGGGCTGCATAAGTCAGACACCAAATGCATAAATATTCTTCTACATCCCTTATTTTTTGCAGAGCAGTTCAACGATCATGTATGAAAGTTCTGTTGTGGCCTATTTAGTCAGGGAAGTAGAGTTCATCCTCATACTCAGAGGGTTCACCTAGAAGTTGATCAACTAGCACACTTGAGTATGACTAATTACCCTCATCCTCTCCTCCTCTATGCTGTTTCAGGAACTGTGTAATTTTGCGATGTGAAGTGTTGGTTCATTTTTAACATGGTCAAGCCCTCCACATTTTCAGGTGAAAGACTGGGCCTTCTGACTGTGAGAACTGCACCAGCTGCACCGACCATGCCCTCAGAAGACACTTTGGCTATCGGACAAGCCAAATACTTTATTGCCAGCCTATAAAGCTTTGGCTATTGTTGTATCTTCCCTACCAATAGACCAATGCGTTTTGATCCAGGTAGACTTATTTTGGGTCATCCAGATAGTCTTGGACAAGTCTCTTAATGATTATTGGTGCTACCACTTGCTTGACTTCTGTTGCCTTCAGCTCTGCAACTGACATAAGTCCTTCCACTTGAAACCAAGAGGCTGCAGCGGTTGACCCAATTCTTTTTCTGCTGGTGATGGTTGTGACACAACTGCACTGCCCTCTCTGGAGGTTAAAGGCTGCACACCAGAACTTCTGCCCAGGCATGTAACTACCAGCTGTTCTTCCTCGTCTCTTGCTTGATCAACAATGCAAATCTTGTAAAGTGAAACATACAATTCTTAAAAAGTAATTAAAGTGGCCAGTATTTTTTTGTACCGTTGATCAAGTATTGCGGCACATACGTACTCTTTGGAGGACACAATCTCTCTTTGCTGCCTTGGATTAATAGCCAAGCAAAAAATTAAGGTCTGAACCAATTTATATGCTTCTTCATTTACATCGGTGCAACATTTCTTTCAGCTGGTCCTGTAGCAGTTGCAACAACAAGATTGCTTGGCTCATTGTGTGTCCTCTTTGCTGACTTCCTGTGTAAAATCCTCAAAAGGAAGTATCATTTGTGTCACACATTTGACTAACCCCCAATTGCCCATTGCCAGTGTCATACTTTTTCCAGTTGCCACCCCTCCTCTTTGAAGGAGATAGTCAATTACTCTGTACTGCTTAAAGAGATGTTGTAACATGTAGTAGGTTGAGTGCCAACATGTTGGCACCTCTTGTATAAGTGCTTTAACCGGTACTCCATTAGAATGATTAATTATCCTCAAGTGCTTCAGGGCTTTAAAAGAATTCATGAAATGAGTACAGTTCCTTCAGTAGGTGGCCAATTCGCTACTCAAATATCTACCATCTGCCATGGCCTGGAATATATTACTGCCATTGTCTGTGGTAACAACTCAAATTCTGAGACCTCTGGATCGAAGCCATTCAAACACCTTGCTGTTAAACTCTTTCAAGATGTTTGCAGGTGTATGGGATTTCTCCATGGCAAACATTGCTACTTTTGCATGCCACCAAATACCCTTAAAAGCTTCTATAGCGCTGAAACCTGGAGATAGATGTTACCTAACTCCCAGTTAGATCCCCTGTGCAGTGATACAGATGTAATCAGTTGTTTGACAACTTGTCCGCATGTCTGTCGTCAGATGAACTGTGTGAACAGCACTTTGCAGATTAGCTTGGCCAACCAATTGCACCACATTATGATGGAGCACTGGAATAGCAAATGTTACAAAATATGTCCAGCTGGAAACCTTCCCTTTCGGGCACATGGCCACCACAAATTCTAAAAGTCCAACTCCTTCCATGAAAGAAAAAGGGAGAATGTCCATCGATAACATTTTAACCAGATTCCCATTGTACAATTGTGCAATTGGGTGGTTGTGTTTGTTCGGCCCTCCTGCTTAAACATGCCCATAACAATATGTTGAATTTTTTTCCTTTGTGGTGCCACTGGCAATATCTGGAGAGAACCACGGGGTAGTAGACTCAAGGAGTGTCTTAGGGGAATCACTGAATGTGATGTAGGGTTAGGTGTATAAATCTTAGTCTTGTTGTATTTGCAGGTTGCTGATACAGGTGATGCTGGTACACTGTGGGGGACAGGGCTACTTTGTTTAATGCCATCATCCTCTTTCCCCTTATAATCACTTTCTCCTTCTGTCACTGTGCGCTCCGCTGCTCTTTCTCTCTCATCACCACCACCAATCTTTTTAAGGTGCTCTTTCCACCGGGTTGTGTGATGTTTTCTCAGATGGGACGCTTGGCTTCCAGTACCGTAGTGTGAACCTGGCTTATCTTGATGACACTTGTGTGCCAAATGGAGCACATTGTTGTTATCCTCCTGCTTGCTAATCGTAAAGAAGTCCCAAATTGCAGAGAATAACTTTTTTAGTGTGCCACTGCCAGTGCAGGTCTCGAAGGAGGTCTTACAAATATGGAAGTCAACAGTGGTGGTGGTGGAACCGCATCCCTGTGAGTAGGTTGAACACGAGGGGTCATCTCAATGTCCTTTGAGCTGCCTTCCATACTGACAATCACTGACTCGTCATCATCACTGTCACTTTCCATAATTCTAAGGCTTTCATGAACTTTCCTTTCCCCTTGTCTGTCTTGGCAGATCTTGGACTCAGCCGGTATCCAACCCATGTCCAGATCTTCAGAAGGGGTACTTGGAAAAAATGACAGAGTACCCTTTCTTTTTCTTGCTGGAGATTGTGAAGCCAAAAATTGAAGAGCAGCATCTTGTGCCCTATCAAACTCAACCTCCTGCTCTGCTCCTTCTTGCAAAAGGCTGCGGCTCTTCTTTCCACTTTCCTGCGATGATTGGGTACTTTGTGGCTGAGTCCAGTTCAATTCAGACTCACTGCTCATCGCATGACTGCAGTGGTTGCATCGCTGAGAGACATGGCTTCAACTTAGCTTTAGGCTTCTAGCCTTTTGGTGCCCAGACGATGGTGGAGCCGGCACACCACATTTCTTGAAAAAGGTGTAGGGTGGCATGCCATTGATGGCAATATTCTTCTTCTCCTCCTCACTGGCTACTTTCTTGGCAGGAACACCCTCCTTTGGGGCCATCTTCAAGTTCTATCTTAGCTCTGGCAGTTGCCATTTAGCTGCACAAGGAGGATGACAGGATAACTCAACTGGTGTGTGTCACTGCTGGCCTTCTGTCTGGCTGCACTGTTTGAGATGATGTCACGTGTGCACCTAAAAGCAAACAAACAAGAAAAAAGTTGAATGAAATGTGGAATTTGCTGTTGAATCAACCAACAATATAATTTAGTGAGGTCACATAACAAAGAATTAACAATAGTGTATCCATTCCAAACCATAACATGATATTTCGTTGACATACAGATTGAAAAGTTTAGTGTATGGGCCACTAAGGTCTGTGAGATGCCTGTCCATTGTGGGCATATGTATGGACAAAGAAGACACATGCAGGCCTATGGCAAAAAGCACACTGACTACGCAAAACAAAAGAGACACCGTCCCACAAGGCAAGGAGAACGAAGACACAGTTGTAGCCTATGGCAGACAGACAGGCACACACATCCATAAATGCCAAAAATGAAAATTACCATTATCTGTCAACTTTAAAAATTCAGCAATCACAAACATCCCAAGTCATCAAAAATTACCCTACCAAAATGCTTTAACACTCTTTAGGAAATGTAAAATACAAAAAATCAAATTTTGCATTTAATTCAAGGCCATCCATAAATCAATAGATGTTTAAAAATACATTTACCACAGAAACAGTTGTTTAATATATACCCAATGCCTAGTAATGGCTGGCTGGCCACGGCCAATGGGCAGACTAGGCCCTACTGTAAAATGAGAAAATTAGTAGCGCAAAATTCAAAAACACTCAACAGAAATAAAGAAAAAAGTAATTTAAATGTTTTAAAACAATGTTTTCCTATTGCCAATTGTTCCTGCCAGAGGTTTGAGTGAGTTGAAAGCAGTAATGTGCAGTCCGCTCACTTTAAGAGTATTTGAGGTCAGAATAGTCTTGAGGATGAGTCCAACTTGTGTTCCAAAACGTAAACTCAGCTTTTCACAAAAAAGCTGGAAATAATTCTGCCTGTTTCATATACTGAACCAATTTCTGAAGAGCACTTTCAACTGAACGCGTTGGATATGATCAGAACAATAAAGCTATATTTGAGAATGTGTTTTTTTGTTTGTTAACTTTGAAACATCAAAAAAATGAAGTAAATCTCCTTTTCCACATTAAGTACATGGATAAAGGAAGTAACTGGGCTGGCATTCAACAAGTCTGGGAATTTTCGTCAAAGTTTGATGCAAGCTCGCTCCACAAGTGGAATGACGGAACATGGGCAGAATCACCTGAAGCATCTATAACATACATTTGTGATGCTGCAACTTGGGCAAACCCTGAAACATTTGTAACTCAATATAGGGGAATTTGTCTCAAGAAACAGAATTGGATTTTGGAACAAAGGTTTGCGTGTGGAAGAACAATAATTAAAGTGTTTTTTCTGACATGACTCATTCATTTGATGTGGTTTCTTTCGACAGACATGAAGAAAACATTCATACTTTGGTATATCTGCAAATAGAAAGCAATGGGACGAGGAACACTGGATAATAAGATAATTTCTTATTTACTTACTGGTGAACTTCATTATTCTACATTCCTGATCCCATTACTTATATAACCGCCCTCCCACCCTAAAACCTCAATTACAACTTTGGTGGTAAATAATTACAAACTCGCACATTCAATAAATGTGATTCTGCATGGTTGTGTAAATAATGTGCTGACCAAATAGTTTGAGATCTTACAGTATGCGCAGAATTAGTATTTATTGCATGTATTAAATATTAAATATGAGTTATTTAGCAGTTGTGGTAAATACTGCCCCTGATAAGCAGCACATTCACAAAACATCAGAAAGTGCTCATTTTTAGACATTTGATGTTCATGGAGCAAGAAGCGGAATCACTAGAGAACAAAAACAGCCAGAGCAGCAGAAACAAAGACCATGGGACACCCTCAAAGCACACCAACTCCTCCTTCCGGTGTGGGAGTATGCAAACAGCCATTTTGTGTGGTCAAAGAACCTTAAAACAAGACAACCAGAATTTGGTACTGTTGGACCTGGCCCTGACTGCAGGGTTATCCCCAAACTTTTTGCCCTCTTCCTTTTATTTCTTCTGACCTGTTTTTGTTGGCTTTAGGTCTCTGGGCACTTTACCACTGCTAACCATTGCTAAAGTGCATATGCTCTCTTTACAAATTGTATTGGTGATTGGTTTCTACATGGTTAGCATATTTAATTTACTGGTAAATCCCTAGTAAAGTGCACTATGTGTGCCCAGGGCCTGTAAATCAAATGCTACCAGTGGGCGTGCAGCACTGATTGTGCCACCCACATGAATAACCCTGTAAACATGTCTCAGACCTGCCACTGCAGTGTCTATTTGTGCAGTTTTAAACTGCCTGCTTGACCTGCCAAGTGTACCCACTTGCTAGGCCCAAACTTTCCCTTTTATTACATGTACGTTACCGTTAAGGTAGGTCCAAGGTAGCCCCATGGACAGGGTAGATGGTATTTAAAAGGTTGGATATGTAATGGTGTGTTTTACATGTCTCCATAGTGAAATACTGCTAATTTTAGTTTTCACTATTGCAAGGTCTCTCTCTCCCATAGGGTAACATGGGGATTGCCTTGAAATATCTTTTAAGTGTAATTTCCCATTGGGAGCAGACAGAGTTCTGGTGCTCGAGGTCTCTGAACTCACAATTTAAAAATACAACGTTTGGTGAAGTTGGTTTTTGAATTGTAAGTTTGAAAATGCCACTTTTAGAAAGTGGGCATTTTCTTGCTTAACCACTCTGTGCCTCTGCCTGTCTGCTGAATTCAAGTCTGGGTCAGGATGACAGTTGGGCTGTTTGTGTATTCACTCCAGACAGTCACATAAAGGGAGCTTAGATGTGCCCTGCATAACCTGATGGCCCGTCACCAGGCTGATGGGTCTTCATGAAACTAGAGTGATGAAAAGAACGGACACCTGCACATGAATAGGACTGTGCCTGTTCTCACACAAAGCAGTCTCCAAACCCCTAGAGTGTGTCTGGGGCCAGGGCAGGATAGCGGGATCTTCTACACTACAATGACTTCTCATTGAAGTTTACCTACTTCACAAACAGAAAGGGGTATAAGTACTGGACCTCTGACACCACATAGTTAAAACACTTTTGGACTGAGGACATCCTGCTAGGAAGAAGAGCTGGATGCTGTAGGAGGGACTGCAACTTTGCCTGTTCTTTTGTTGTGTTGGCCTGCTGCTTGCTGCTTCTGTCCTGGGAGTGAAAGGACTGGACTTGGCTTCCTACTTCCTGCTTCCAAGGTTCTGCAAGGGCTTGAGTTGAGCTTGCCTCCTGTTAAGAAGTCTCAGGGACATCAAAGACTTCATCTGCTAGCACCTAGCACCTGGGATCCTCTGCTGAGCGCCCTGTGAGTGGTGTCAAATCCAATTCTGGGCACTTAAAGGAGGTTTTTGGTGCTACAAGGAGAAAATCCTCAAATTGTCTCACAGCTTAATTCCGAACCGACGCCTCGCTGTAAGGATTTGATGCATTGACACTGCCGGCACAGGAGCGTGGTCCCCGCTTGATGCATCAACCACAGTGTTCAACGCAGGCCCCAGTTTTTCATTGCAGTGCATCAGAAAAACCACAGGTGCGTGAGTTCCGAGCACTGCATCACCGATGTCTGTGACTCACCGCCTGAACTCTGAAGCAGTACCTGCTTCATCGATGTGACATCGACACATCGCAGCTTGACTTGTGATGCATCACCTACACATCGTCTCTGGGTGCCATTTGCTACATCAACACCGCACCTCAGTAAGGAACTGACAGTTTGTGTCACAAATGGCGCATCACTTCCCCTGTGGCAATAAGGAACCAACTCATCACCTCCCCTGCCTAACAGTAAGGAACCAATGCATCACCTCCCCTGCAACAATAAGGAACCAACGTATTACTGGCTCTTTTGACGCATCACCACCCCTGCGGTCCACATGGTCTTTGTTTTTGATGCATCTCAGGTACTTTGCCTTAGGCAACCGCTTCATTGATTTCAAGGAACAAAGGGCCAGATGTATAAAAAAAAAACGTCGCGAATCGCAAATAGCGATTTTTAAGAAATCGCTATTTCTGAGTCGCAAAATGCAATGTAACAAAATTGCGAATTGGAAATAGCGATTTCTTAAAAATCGCTAATGCAAATTGTGACGCCCAAATACAGAATCGCAAAAATATTTGCGATTCGGTATTTGAATATCGCAAATTGCGAAATGGACACCTGGCACAGCCTGATGACATCGCAAGCAGGAAGTGAGTCAGCCCAGGCTGTTTCCAGGAGCCACACCCAAAGGAGCAGTGAGAGAGACACAGCCCAGCCCCAGGGAGCAAGTCTGTGAGCAAGCCAGGACTTGACATCAACATGGCCAATGCTGCTAATGGGAAGGAGAAGGGAGAGACGAAGAGAAAGCTGAAGTTCAGTGAGCAAGAATTGGAGGTGCTCACTGAGGAGGTGGTGAGGAGCAATGACCGGCTATTTGGGAAGAGCTCACTCCAGGTCCCAGAGAGTGAGAAGCGAAAACTCTGGGCTGACATCCAGACCAAAATCTGTGCAGTGTGGGTTGCGCAGCACTCAGTGGAGGAGATAAAAAAGAGGTGGTACGACCTGCGTTCCCGTGCCAAGTAGAGGGTGGCCAGCAGGCTAAAGGAGGCAAGGAGCACAGGAGGCGGACCATCCACCCAGGCACCCTCCACCCCCATGGAAGACCTGGTGGAGTCGACACTGCTCCCAGAAGCAGTCAGTGGGGTCACTGACATAGACACGTCCGGCACACCCAGCACCAGTAAAGGTAAGTCCAATAATTAAATGTAACCCCATATGTGTATGTACAAATGCCCCTTAGGAAATAGCAAGTAGTGCAAACCATTGTGATTAGTACTCCATTCCACATCTTAGATGCGGCACAACAATGCCTTTTGGGAGTGGTAGTCCACAACCCAGAGCTGAAATTAGCACATAGAATGCAATTAAATAGAGCGACACCCAGAAGAACACCCACTACTTAGTGATACGATGTAAGTGTACATTTATTACCATTGTGCAACATTTGGTGATACATACATAAATGACATGCTGCACATTGTCGTTGCAGATGGCCCAGGCCCAGCAGCAGCAGATTGTGCCATTGTGGGGGATGCAGAAACACAGCCTCCATCCGACTCCAACACCAGTGAGTCATTGAGTATTGCGCCAATCAGACGCAGGGCAGTATGAGCCTGGACTCGGATGACGTGCGGGATGAAGGCCACACTCCATCCCCAGCAGCCAGATCCACCGTAAGGCAGCAGTCCCTGCCCCAGCGTCACTCAACTCACTGCAGGAGGCCTCACAATGCAGGCACAAAGCACACGGAAGTAGGTGAAGGCCCATCATTCTTCAGTGGCCTGGAAGCATCAATGCTCAAAGTGCAGCGCCTGCAAAACAGAAACATGAGGCAATGCACAGGCAGATGCAGGCACACAACGCCAACAATGAGGGGCTGCAGAAGCAGTTGGAGTGGCTGAATACAAACATTTGCAAGCTGCATGAGGGACAGCTAACAGCTGCGGAGAACATCAGGGAACTGACCAATGCAGTAAAGGAACTCTGTACTGAGATCAGGCATGAGCGAGTCAGCCACCGCAGGCATGAAAGGTGATTCATGGGGATGTTCAGTGGCTTTTGTAGATCAGTCAATCGCCTAGCTACATCTACTGCCCTCATATCACGGCGTGCTGTGGCCGCACAGGTGGAGGCAGCACATAGCAGTCGGGATGTTGCCCAGGGACTGGTCCAGATTACCAAGGTTCTGGATACTATGTTGGCAAATCGCAGTGCTACACCCAGTGAACTTGGATTTGGGGATACTGAGGAGTCATCTAGCCTCAGCAGCCTTGCAGTGCCCATGATGGATCCTAGGCGTCGAAGTGCCAGGCACAGCACTGCCACTGAGGCTGATACAAGAGGTGCCCGCGAGGCCACTGTGCACTCAAGTGGAATGCGTGGCTGTAAAAAGTGACTTTGATGGCCACAGGGGACTAACTTCACATGTTGAATTACAGTAAACTATGAAGAAAATAGTGCGACACTGTAAATGGCTCATTTATGACACATGTGTATTGCTTTGTCCTAGTGACACGTATGTTACCTGAAGTCAAGGTAAGAAAGGTGCTAACTACCAGAATACATGTCACTGAGGTTGTGTTGTCATGACTTACATCTGAAATGGTCGCGCGTGATGTCAGCACGCCTTTGCCTGCCCTCTGCTGCATTAGTCCTGTCGGATGGCTGTAGGGGTGGTATGGGATCATCATCATCATCTGAGTCTGGCTCTGATATTTCCACAGGTATGCCCCTGGTGGTAGCTATATTGTGCAAGATCGCACATGGGGCCATTATACTACAGGTCGTGCCTGGGCTGTACTGTAGTGCCCCTCCACTTTTGTGGATGCACGGAAGCGACTCTTCAGCAGGCCAAAGGTGCACTCCACCACATTGAGGGTTGCCCTGTGTGGTGAATTGTATCTCCGCTCTGCTGGTGTTGCAGGATTTAGGTAGGGCGTCATCATGTAGGTGCTCACGGCGCAGGCACTGTCACCTGGAAGGAACAGAGTGTATAATGAGTAGCTGAGCCATCTGACGTCACACTGCCATCAATACACCATTGTAAAGAGGGAAAATACCTAGTAGATATCCTTCACCAAATTCCCCAGCTAGCAGTCTTGTGTGAATCGCGCTTTGGCGATACATGTAGGAATCATGTGTGCTCCCTGGGTACCTGGCCACGAGATCAGTTATGGTATAGGAGGCATTGCATATCACCTGTATATTCATGGAATGTTGGTATGTACGGTTGCGGTACACATACTCTGTGGCCGATAGTGGACAGATTGCAACATGTGTCCCATCTATGGCACCTAGGACGTGGGGGAACTGTGCTATCTGGTAGAAATCTATTTTTTTCTGCTGTATTTCCTATGGGGTATGGGGGAATCTGATGTACTGGTGTATCCTATTCAGCATGGCGTTTAGAAATGCATTGAAAAATCTAGAGAGGGCACTCTGTGATACCCCTCCAGCTGCTGCTATGACCCCTTGATAGCTCCCTGAGGCAAGTAGGTGCAGGGAGCATAATACCTGCACATGGGTGGGTATGCTATTAGTCCTGTGTGTTGTGCGCTGCAGTATGGGTTGTAGCTCAGCTCTCAGGTCAAGTATCATGGCTGAGTTCAACCTGTACTTCTCAAATATTTCCTCCTCAGTCTGGTCAAAAAGGGCAATGTGCACTCTGAAAATGCGCTCCTGTCTCCTCCACCCTCTCCTCAAACCTGCCAAGATCCTCATTCTCCTCGCCATGACGTAGAGTGCAGCCATTGTGGAAAAGAGTCTGAGGCATTCTGGGCCTCTTTATATAGGTTGCACCTGGTTACCACCTGGTTTCAATCCGTGGTAAATTGCATGTGCGTGCAAAAGGCCATTCTGCGGAAAATTTACAATTTGCGAATTTTTGATGCATCAATTTGCGACATGGTTTTGCGTGTCGCATTTTGCGTGTCGCAATTTCCGACGTGAAATACTGATTCTGTATTTGCGGGTCGCTATTCGGACTCGCAATTTGCGAAATGTTAATAGCGATTCGGTATTTCATGTTGCAAATTGCGAGACGCAAAATGTGGCACGCAAAACCATGTCGCTTCGCAAAAAATCGCAAATATTGCGATTCTTTGTTTTTGGCCTGCGAATGCCTTTCATGAATTGCAGACCACGTTTTTGCATTTGCAAACGGCCGATTTCTGCGATTCACACCGTTTGCGAATGCAAAATCGTTTGATACATCTTGCCCCAAAATTGCATTTAATTTTTTTTACGTGATATCTTTGCTTGTGTATGTTGGATCTTTGTTGTTTTGGCCTTGTTTTATTCAGAAAATATATTGGCTACTTTTCTAAACTGGTTTGGAGTCCTTTTGTAGTGTTTTCACTGTGTTACTGTGTGTGTGTGTGTGTGTACAAATACTATACACATTGCCTCTGAGATGAGCCGGACTGCGTGACCCAAGCTAACCACGGGATGAGAAGGGGCTTTCTTAGCTGTGTGGCTCCCTTACCCTGACTAGAGTATGGGTCCCTACTTAGACAGGGTTCAAACCACTGCCAACTAGAGACCCAATTTCTAACAAGTACTGTAAGGAAATGGCTACTGGCTGATTGGGGTGTGAGCCCTGGTGAAGCAGCAAATACAATCCTTGTCAGGGCAATGCACAAACAAGCCCCAAATTAACCTGTGCTCAACCACCTGGTAGCTTGGCAAACAGCAGTTGAATTTAACTTAGAGGTAATGTGTAAAGTATTTGTGGAACACTTCAAATGGTGAAAACACCACACAAAAAGATCCCACACCAGATTAGAAAAATAGACCTGAATTGAATTAATAAAACAAGACCAAAACACCAAACATCCAATCAGTAGAAGCATAGTTATGCATTTTTAAAGAATAAAGTGTAAAATAGCACCTAAATGTATAAAACACCAACTGTGGGTATCTGGTCGCGCTGGAACGGGTGATCAAGTCAAAAGTTCAGGCTGACCGCGATGGGGCAGGGGACGGATACGGTCCCAGATTATTCCCACTCAGGTTTTGTGCCAGGAGTCCCATTCATGTTGGAGAGGATCACAAGGAGCACAGAGAGCAGCGCAGGTGGCAGTCGGTGTGGTGCAAAGAGGAGAATGGGTGTTGCAAATGGGCAGGCTGGAGCTTTGCTTTAGTGGTCTCTCCCACCTGGGCTGTCGATATTGCTGAGATGGGCTATCGGCAACTCATGCTAATTTTCGGTGCAAGCTGTGTGCTCTTGTTGCAAATGGGTCAGTTTGCGGTCTCCGAGAACCCACAAAGGCTCCAGGATCTGGGAGGCACCATTTGTGGGTCAGAAACTCACTGCAGCTGGGTCCAGAAGCTGGTTGGGGAGCCTCTTATGTCTCTGAGGCTCAGATCTGGAGGCCAGCAGACTAGCCCCTGGAGTTACTCTTGGTCCTGGGTTCAAGCTGAGGTTGCAGGTCTAGTTCTTCTTCCCCAGGCAAGAGGGCAGCAAGCAGCAAGTTACCACAGCAGGGCAGCAGTTCTTTTGTAGCAGCTGTCTGGCAGAGTGGCAGTCTGTATCAGCACAGCAATGATTTTCCCTGGCAGAGTATAAACAGTTCCAGAAGTGTACTGAAGATTAGCTGTCTGAGGCCCAGTGTTTTTACACAATTGTGCCTTTGAAGTGGGGAGAAGCATCTAGAGGCATGCCTTTGAATTTCCATATGCCCTGTCTTCCTGGACCTGACTCAAGTTTAACTACAAGGGGTATGCAGCTGTTTGTGTGAAGCCACGACACAGCCTTTTCTAGTGTAAATGGGGCTGGGCCCAGTTCCTCCCACCCATCCTGCCAGTGATGGCCCATCCATTCACACCTAAGGTCTCCATTGTGTGTGGCTGTCCAGGAGGAATACGCACAGCCCACACCAGCGATTTGGGCTCCCTACCCCCTAATCTGGTGTGTACTTCCGCAGGTTGGTTCAGGACTTCAGGATCCTACCTCTGGTGTTATCCAGGGGGCCCCTAACTTTGGGACCCCTCTGTTGGTTCTGGTTACTTTAGTACTTCTTCTCCCGCCACAAGGCCGACCAGGGGCCAAAAGGTCCTTCGCCCTCCCCACCCGCAAACAAACTGTGAGAGAAGAAGCACTTATCTGAAATGAATTGGTCTGTCCCAGCATCCGACAAGTGCACCATATCCCTGTGGAACATATCAGGACCCTTCAAAAGTTTATGCAAAATGTTCCATAAGCATCTGGGACCTGGGCATAGTTTTGCCATTTCTGCGTTGAGCCTCCGAACAGACACATTGCTTGTCCTTGATTTAATGTTTGCACCCCATTTGCGGCAAAGCACCATATGTGACCATGCAATGGCCACGTTCGAGAATTCTTTAGATAACTTGGTGATTTCGGCAAAAAAAAAATCCCTGAACGCCTTGCGTCCCATGCGCACTAAGTCATTGTCTCCAAGATGTATAATAAGATGTACAAGATGCGGAGGGTTCAGGCCACGGCGGTCCTGATTCCTAAGGGGCCGCGCTCCCCCCATATTGGGGGGACGCTTTCCATTTTAGGGACACTAGGTTTAGCTGTGGCTAAGAGAAATATAGTGCGACTATGGGGAGCCGACCAAACCCAGCTGCTTGAGAATTGGAAACCAGATATGGATGGGTGCATGCTAGCAGAGAAGGTGGTTTACAAGGGCAGAGGATGTCCCCAAAAATGCTGTAAAATTTGGAAGCAATGGAATGCCTACAGAGGCAATATATGAAGCAAACCCAGCATACTCAATGTTGATGAGACTTTACCAGAAACTATCGCCCATGCAGTCCATGTACGGAGGAAGGGGAATGGGAATGAGGGGGCAGAGGGGATTGTCACATGATAAACAATCCAGATGTGTGAAAGTGCAAAGTTACTATATATATATATATATATATATATATATATATATATAACAGGTTCCACACCTTGAAATGGTAATTATGTAAGTGAGTCACTAACCACAAGCACGAAGCATGGCAACTGGTGGTGGTTCTCCATCTCAGCTCTACCTCAAGCTGGGGGAGGAAAAAACTGACTATCCTTAACATGTTCAGAGTGGAAGACAATCTGAAGGTCTCAAGGTCAGAGAAATCCTAGGCAAGAGACATTAGAGTTGCAATGAAAGTACATGTGATTGTTAAAAAGTTGACTTGGCTAAAAATCATCATCATTGTGAAGAGTGTTTGATGTAATTTGTTACATATTTTCCACATTGATTTATGTATGTGTGACCATAGAGACTAACAACTCTCTAATGGTACTGCTGGCTTGTACTGAGATTGAACTACAACAATCATAATGCCTTCTAATATTGAAGGGTTGTTTTGTCTGCTAATCACCAAACCACAGAGTACGATGTTCATGGCATTTTGGTTTGAACCAGGGCATCTAGTACAGCAGTTCAATTTACCCAGGTCTGCATCTCACAACATTTTACACATTAACAGTGTGCTTTATTTTACAGTTTGAAAAAGAACAAGTGATGAATGGAATGCTGAGCAATGTCAAACATTCACCTCCAGTGCAGAGATCTGGGCCTAAATCCATTATTTTTTTGCTACCCATGTCATTCTAGTTTGGACCCAGCTATATGCAAATCAGTCTTGACCCTGTTCCCCATGGGAACAGTACAGCCCTAAGTGTGCTGGGTATGCCCAGACGTAGGTCCCGGGCTCACTATTCCACTGTATTCAAGCTAGCCTGGCTATGAAGGATGATGCCCTGAAACCAGTCCCGGGATGCTTGTTTCCGGTCCAGGAAGGACCTAGCCTAGCAGTTTGGGCTGGACTGTTCCCATGGGGAGCAGGGTTAATACTGATTTGCGTATGGCTGGGTCCAAACTGGGGTGGCATGGTGAGCAAAAGAATTGATGGCTTAAACCCAGATCTGTGACTGGGGGTGGATGTTTGATTGGTTCTGCATCCTGTCCATCATTTGTGTTTGCTTTATTTTACAGTTGCAGCACACTTGTTCCTGTCTACATGAGGCCATCAGATATATATGAGTGCAGTCAGTTGACCATAGGCCATCATAAAATACCATTGTCGCACAGAATGTTTCTTTTCTGACACTGGCTGTATGGGTGCACATGGGTAATTGTATATTCTTTGCAGCCTCTCTCAGCAAAACACCCAGCACTCGTTTGAGTAAGTTGCAGAAAGATGGATAAGATGGATCAGAAATGCCTTTCACCAATACCACTGTCCATTGTGAGGTGTCAGTTGCAAATAATGCTAGCATTGCTAACAATTTTCAGCTAAACAAATGGCGGTGGAACCCTCTGGTGGGCTCCAAGGTATTACTAATCATGCAAGTGTGTTTTGTATGGTGCACAAATTGAGCTTGTATGTCCTCTGGAACTGACTCATGTTTAGGGGTTCCAGCCTTACCCGGTCAATCCTTGCTGTCATCCTGTAATGCTGCGTCCTTTCAGGTTGTGGCTTTGTGGTCTGGTTTCCATTCTCACACTGAATGGTTTCTAGTAAGAGAACATATCTAGAGGTACTGCATCCATTGTGGTGTACTTCAGAATGGAAGTGTGATCTCCAGCAATCAATCTGTGAGTGCCTCACATTTGCATTACTGCTTCTGTAGAACTGGCACTATGGGGGTCATTCTGACCCCGGCGGGCGGCGGGAGCCGCCCGCCTGGAGGGAACCGCCGAATGACCGCACCACGGTCAAAAGACCACGGCGGCCATTCTGGCTTTCCCGCTGGGCCGGCGGGCGACCGCCAGAAGGCCGCCCGCCGGCCCAGCGGGAAACCCCCCTCAACAATGAAGCCGGCTCCGAATGGAGCCGGCGGAGTTGTAGGGGTGCGACGGGTGCAGTGGCACCCGTCGCGATTTTCAGTGTCTGCAAAGCAGACACTGAAAATCATTATGGGGCCCTGTTAGGGGGCCCCTGCACTGCCCATGCCAGTGGCATGGGCAGTGCAGGGGCCCCCAGGGGCCCCACGACACCCATTCCCGCCATCCTGTTCCTGGCGGTAAAAACTGCCAGGAACAGGATGGCGGGAAGGGGGTCGGAATCCCCATGGCGGCGCTGCAAGCAGCGCCGCCATGGAGGATTCCCTGGGCCAGGGGTAAACCGGCGGGAAACCGCCGGTTGCCCTTTTCTGACCGCGGCTTTACCGCCGCGGTCAGAATGGCCCAGGAAGCACCGCCAGCCTGATGGCGGTGCTTCCGCGGTCCCCGGCCCTGGCGGTCATGGACCGCCAGGGTCGGAACGACCCCCTATGTGTGTATGAGTGTATTTGAATTCCTTCCAGCTCTAACAATGCACTTGTTCTGCTTTTGTGCATTATGTTGTCTTAGTTTGTCCAGCTTTTCTTTCATTCTCTACACTTTCAAGAACTTTTCCCACCTACTTTTGACTGGAAGAATTTTAAGAGGACAGTTTCACTGGTTTTCAGTGACCTCTCATAATTGTAACTGGACTTTATTTAATGTATGTGTTATTTTTCATGTAGTAAAAAGCACATGTGACAAATAGCGCATGTGGACCACAGTCGTGGTATTTAGCACATATAATAATTACTACATCCAATTTTGACTCACAATCAGACAGGTATATAAATTCATGCACTGTTTACCCTGACATGCAATAATTATCACAATGCCTAATTTATAGTAAAGGCCTTAGGGCGAGATGTAGGAAACTCTTTGCGACTCGCTAACGGCAAAAAATGCCGTTTGCGAGTCGCAAATGTGAGTTTCCAATGCAGAAATGCATTTTGCGAGTTGGGACCGACTCGCAAAATGCATTTCCGAATCGCAAATAGGAAGGGGTGTTCCCTTCCTATTTGCGATTCGCAGTGGAATGCAATACCATTTGCGACCGCATATGCGGTCGCAAATGGTGTCGCAGTTACCATCCACTTGAAGTGGATGGTAACCCACTCGCAAATTGGAAGGGCTCCCCATGGGACCCCTTCCCGTTTGTGAATGGACCACAAATTATTTTTTCAGGGCAGGTAGTGGTCCAAAGGACCACTACCTGCCATGAAAAAATTCTGATTTTTTTTTATGTGCAGCTCGTTTTCCTTTAAGGAAAACGGGCTACACTTAAAAAAAAAAAAAAACTGCTTTATTTACAAGCAGTCACGAACATGGAGGTCTGCTGACTACAGCAGGCCTCCATGTTTGCGAGTGCCCATAGTCGCTATGGGGCCGCAATTTGCGACCCACCTCATTAATATTAATGAGGTGGGTCTTTGCGACCCCATACCGACTCGCAGACAGTGTCTGAGACACCGTTCTGCATACCAAATAGCGAGTTGCAATTTGCGAGTCGGAAGGACTCGCAAATTGCAACTCGCTATTTGGTTTTTTGCTACATCGGGCCCTAAGTCTTCTTTGCATGTTGGGAGCTTAAAACATCAGAAAGTCCAAGTGACACTAGCCCCACGTACTTAGGGCTTTCAATTAATAGTAGAAAAGAGAGGAAGTATCTTTGGAGGAGTGATTGTTGGGAAGCAGTGCCTCTCCACTGCAAATAGTAATCGCTGGCAGTGGCAGCTTGCGGGAGGGAAAAGGGGCAGAGCGGCGGGGGGAGGAAAAAAAATAATAATAATCATTTAAAAAAAAGACTTTTCTTTCTGTGCTGTGCTGATCCTCAGTCCTCCCAGACTGCCCTGCTTCCACTCCTAACGCTGCTTTCATGCTGCTGGCAGCATGAAAGCAGAGATAAGATTGGACGGAGCACCTAGCCAGGGCATTCCGAGGCAGAGTGGAAGTCTGTGTCTGCTGTCTCCAACCTGCCATAGCGTACCTGCCATAGTGGAGGAGCCACCCCTGACACTGGGACAAACAATGCGTAATCAGAGTAATGAAGATTATCGGTATTTTATCTAAACAGTACACTCTGTACATCGGCAATGTGATACACACACACACACACACACACACACAGATATAGGTACATACAAACGCATGCCTAAGTTATTGACGTGGGTACACACTTCTTTCTTTTCTCATATGTGTAAAAGCAAATAAAATTTAGTTTGGCCGATATTTATTGTCAATTCACGTGGCCCAGGGTCACACAATTAGACCCATCCCTGGTCATTGGGAAGACATTTCTGGTGGACTTGAGGAAGTTGGAACGGGAAGTGTAAACGAGAAAAAATCTACTTAAATAAGGACAGCAAAAACTTTTGCTGTCCAAAGATCCTCAATGCAAATTAGAGGGGAGCGGTAAGAATCGCACGCGGGAAAAATGCTAATTCCAGTGACACCGCGTCAGTATTATGGGTTTGTCTTGAGATGCTAAATGAGAAGATGAGTGCGTTGAGGCGAGCACGTTTTAGTTAGATAAAAGGAGTGCAGCCCTTGCAGTTAATGTAGTCAGTAAATAAATAGAGGAGGGCTTAGTCTTGGCGTACAGCAATCAGTTTAGAAGTACGGGATAATTAACACAGCAGGGGGCCCAAGTGCTCTGTAGTCAGGTCTAAATGAGCGAGTTCACGTTCATTGAAACAAACTTGCTCGGCTCCCTGGCGAGCGGAGAACAGATTTTTTTCCCGCCGCCTTAGAAATCATAGTCATTGCCTTTCACGCACTCATGCCCGGACCCAAACAAATAAAGAACCGTGACACCAAAAATACAGATTATGTGTCAGCGCCATCCTACACCGAGTGGCTTGGTGCTTTTCGAAGACCTCTCCTTTCGCAAGCACCGATCCTTTGGACGACAATTGTCAAAGAAATATGAGATGTGGTCGTTCGAGGGTTATAGTGGCCATTGATGGCTTTGGAATATCTAGTTTCCTTGTGCTCTTACGCCATATAGAAGAACATTTGACATTTTCAGTAAGACTAATATCTCGACCATAGTCTTAGCAACCAGTCTTTAACCACTGCTTCCATTTGTCTAGTCTGTGTTCTGGTGCAACGCTATCTGACTTCCAAGTACCATTGCCACCTTTTACAGAAAACAATTCTACCCGTTTTTTATGTTTTAATATTCTGCAGAGAACCAGACATGGTTCTTAAATAACACTTTATATAAAATAGATAAAATGGTCTCTATTCATTTTTAACATGGCTTTTCTCCCTATTTTTAAATTGAACTCGGGCACGGATCACTAAGGCAGCTTTAGAGTACATTTGAATGTGCTTTATTTTTATTTTTGCTGTTTTAAGTATGTACTGCTAAAACGAAAAACAAGCTTCAGGTGATTTTCTAAATTTTTTTGTACAGACCAGAACAATAAAATACTGGTCATGCTGGTGAAAAAAAAGGTAGGTGGCAATCTTAAAACAGTCTAGTTTTCAAACCGTACCCACCAGAGTCCTTCAAGCTGCCTAATAATAATAGAGTTTTGATTTTGACAACACCGTTTTCATCCTACCGATGCTGCCAACAACATAACAATCAGTGGCAAAGCCGTTAGGTCTTGCCTATGCGAGAGTTAATGACCTTGGCAATGTGTTTTAGCCATTATGATCGCTAGTGTGGTAACTGTACAGCAAAGCAAGAAGTGCCACGGGTGGGGTAGATTGGAGGGGGAAGATTGGGGTAGAGTGGAATGGGGTTGTTTGGGGTAGAGTGGAGTTTGTGTAGAATGGAGTAGGGTGAATTGGAGTAGATTAGGTAGATTGGCGTGGGGTAGATTGAGATAGATTAGAGTAGGATAGATTGGAGTGAAATAGATTGGGTGGGGTAGATAGGAGAAGGGTAGATTAGTGTAGACTGTGGTAGAGTGGAGTGTGATATATTGGGATAGATTGCAGTGAAGTGGGGTAGATTATAGGAGGGTAGAATAGAATGGAATTGGGGTAGTTTGGAGTGGGGTAGAATGGGGTGCATTGGGGTAGATAGTGGTAGTGTGGAGTAGATTGGAGTAGACTGGAGTGGGGTCATTTGGGGGGTGACGTGGAGTTGATTGGGATGGAGTGTGGTAAATCTGAGTGGAATGGGGTAGATCGGAATACAGTAGATTGGAATGGGGTAGATTGGAGTGGGGTAGATCGGGGTAGAGTGGAGTGGAATACATTGGGGTAGACTGGAGAGTTGTGGTGTACAAAAGAGTTAAGAGGAGTATATTGGTGTGGAGTGGGGTAGATTAGGATAGAGTGAGGAAGAAGAGTGGGGTACATTATGGTGGAGTGGGGTAGAGTGGAGTGGGGAAGAATCAAGTGGGATAGATTGGGTGGATTATGGTAGGGTAGATTAGAGTGAAGTAGGGGTAGATTGCAGTGGGGTAGTTTGGAGTGGAGTAGATTGGGCTAGATTGGAGGGGACATGGAGTGGAGTTGGATAGAGGGGTGTGGAGTAGAATGGGATGGGGTAGGTTGGGTTAGGGTGGAGTAGATTGGAGTAGAGTCGATTGGGGTAGATTGGACTGGGAAGGTTGTATGGGGTAGATTGGAGTGGAGTAGATTGGGCTAGATTGGAGTGGTGTAGATTGGAGTGGAGTTGGAGTGATGTGGGATAGATTGTGATGGGGTGGAGTAGATTGGAATGGGGCAGATTGAGTTAGGGTGGAGTAGATTGGAGTGGGGTAGATTGGAGTGGGTTTATTGGATGGGATAGATTGGAGTAGGATAATTTGGGGTGGAGTGGGGTAGGGTAGATTGGAGTGAGATAGAATGGAGTGGACTGGCGTTGAATGGGTTACATTGGACTGGAGTGGGGTAGATTTGGGTGGCGTGTGGTAGATTGGAGTTGAATGGAGTGGAGTAGATTGGTAGAGTGGAATGGAGTGTGATCGCTTTGTGTAGAGTGGAGTGGGGTAGATTGGGTGGATTAAAGTGGGTAGATTGGAGTGGAATAAATTGGGATAGCGTGAGTGGTGTAGATTGGAGTGGGTTGGAGTGGAAGTGGGTAGATTGGAGGAGAGTTGAGAATGGAGTAGCGTTAGATTGGGAAAGAGTGAAGGAGGTAGATTGAAGTGCAGTACAGTGCAGCAGATTAGGGTGGAGTGGAGTGTAGTAAATTAGAGTAGGATAGATTGCAGTGGGGTCGATTGAAGAGGGATAATTGGAGTGGGGGTAGTTTAAAGTGAGGTAGATTAGAGAGGAGTGGGGTAGATTGGAGTGGATGATTTGGGTTGGATTGGAGTGGGGTGAAGTGGAGTGGGGTAGATTGGGGTAGTGTCAGAAAAACTATTGCCAGTGTTGTTAAGTTCTTCCCTCAGCAAAAACGATTCCCCTTTTCCTTGTACCCACGTTGGTTGCAGCGGCGTCCTCACTCCCTGTGGCTCTTGCAGAGGCTGTTCTAGCTTCGGCAGGTTTAACTGCCACTCAAGATGGTGGCCGCAAATCTTTGTGAGGTCAGTGCTCTAGGGTTTCTACCTTAGTCTTGTGCTGAAGCTTCCCTCCAGCTGTTTCTTTCTGGGAGCTGTGCACTTCAACTGTCACCATGAGGAGAATGAGCAGTGTTCCTGAGGCGCTTCTTTCATAGAGAATTCTTCCAGTTTTGAGTAATTAATTCTTTTTTTGTTACGGTGTGCACACCAGCTACTTTTTCCCTTCTAGAGAAGCTGAATTTCTTGCTTCTTCCAACAACTGGCTATCAGCTTTCTGAGGAGAATTCGTTTTGGCTTCACAGAACTTAAAGCAACTGCAGTAAGGAATCCTTTTGTATGATTTCCAGAGTTGCCAATATATATATATATATATATATATATATATATATATATATATATATATATATATATATGTATATATATATATATATATATATATCTATACATAACAATTCAAAAACACTTCACCTTGCAGACTTGCCAGTCTTAGAGACAAACCTTAGGGCTCAGACTAATTTCTAGAGACTGTGTTTGAGACAACTGAACCTTGAGAAGGAGTTATCATTTCCTGTAAAAGACATTAGTAGATTGTACATTTGTGAACCTTTGAACTGTTCTCCAGAAAACCATGAATACCTCTGACTCCTGGAGAAAAGAAGATATTAAGTTAACATTGTTGTCTTAGAGAGAGGCTAGTCTCTCAAAAGTTGCAGGTTAGGTGAACGATAGAATTGGGTGAATGTGAATGGCTGAACAATTGAATGCGCATTAGGGATGTACTTATCTATGCTCCTATCACCCGACTGCAGGTCTTTCCTTTAAAGAAATCCATATAAGAAGAAAGGTGCAGTTACAGAAGCACACACTGAATATCCTATCTTCAAGTGGGAAACACAGGCCGGAACTGGAACTGGAGGCGGTCTCTTTTTTTCTATTCCCATTCCCCTTTCCCCCTACCGGATGCAGGGTTCAGATAATCAGTAACGCCTGAGCAAGCATCTGTTGGAGGGAGTTGGGTAAAAGGCATCTGCTCCTGAGAACATTTGATTTAATGGGTAATCTCCTGACAGGCAGATTGGAGTGAGGTAGAGTGGAGTGAGGTGGAGTAGCGTGGAATGGGGCAGATTGGGTCGTTTGGGAGTGGAGTGGGGTAGATTGTGGTAGATGGAGTAGGGTAGATTGTGTTGGATAGATTGCAGTGGAGTCTAGAGTGGAGTGGGGTAAATTGTAATAGAGTGGAGTAAATTGGACTGATGTAGAGTGGAGTGGGTAGATTGGAGTGCAGTGGGTTGGATTGTGGTGCACTGGAATGGGTTGGTGTGGGATAGGTTGGAGTGGGGTAGTTTGGAGTGGAATGTGGTAGACTGGGGTAGATTGGAACAGAATGGGGTAGACGTGAGTGGAGTGCAGTAGATTGGGGTGGAGTGGAGTAGATTGGAGTAGAGTTGAGTGCGGTACAGTGGAGTGTCATACAATGGTGTGGCGTGGCATAGTTTGGAAGAGCATGGAGTGGAGGGGCATAGTGAGGGGTATGCATAGTGTGGTAGCACACTGCCATTAAAGAAACACATTTTCAATTGAAATGACCATTACATATCCACTGATATACAGTTTTACTACACACAAACAATAATGTGTGAAAATGTCATCACCTGTGTTTCGATTTTGTTCAAACTTACAAAGTGCTTTATTTGTACTAATTCTGATATATTCTGAAATATCAGCACAGTTAATTTTTTGTGTGCTGGAAAACAAATCCTACACCCTATCCTCTTATATGGATACTCAGCAGGGTTGTTACATAAAGTGTCTCACTTTAAAGTCAGAGAAAGAAAAGTAAACATTAAGCTCACTCAGATGAGAGAGCTTGACATTTGACCTCTGTCTCTGAAAGCACATCAAATGTGGCAAGAAAGAATAAGATTTAAAGGCCTGGTTACAAAAAGCAAGTTTGTGGAAGACAACAGTAAACAACGTTTTGGCAATGGGAGGAACAAACTCAAGCTGGACATCCTAAAGCAAATAAAGCCAACAAATAGAAAGCCAAAAATGTGAGTTACAAACCACAAAGCCCATGGTAAGCAACGGTTGGAATGCATTCCTAGATCAGCTTTCTGAGTGTCCCCAAGATGCCTCTCGCAAACCAAACAGTAGTGATGTCTGGTAGGCTTTGACCAAAAAAGTTTAGACACAACAGCAGATTTGAATTCATAGAGAGGTCTCCATCTGTTCTGATGGTTACAAGATAAGCTTCCATGCCCATCACTGCAAAGAGCTTGCCCTTATCTTTGCTTCAGATGACTGAGTCATTAGCTTTGTTATTGTTTTTGACATAGAAAAGCACAATATCCTGACCAGATGCCAGCCGTCAATTGGGCTTCACAGGTCTGCCCTGGCACGCATCACATCTTTCTTCCACAGAGAATCTCCAACGCCTATATAGTACCTGGAGCACCTCAGTTGACCAGGTTCCTTTTAAACGCAATGTTAAGAACATTGAGGATTAGCTTGTCAATCAGAAAGTGGTGGCAAAAAAATTCCAGCTCTAAATAATAATTATTCAGAAGTGGGCAGGGAGTCACTGGCTCCATTAGAAACTGACAAGAGAAATTGTGGTTCTAAGCAGGATCCTTTGGGGCTAAAGCTTTGCCACCTGGCAAGGCTGGATTGGGGAATCAAAAGCGGCCCTGGTAAAAATGTTGGAACCTGCTCTGCACACTTTGGCCCTCATTACAACCTCGGCGGTCGGACGAGGCCGACTGCCAAGGTTGTACCGCCGGTCGGCCGCCCATGCGGCCGCAAACCAGCCAGCCGCATTTGGACATCCCCGCTGGGGTTGCCGCCCGCCAGCCCAGCGGGGATGTCGGCCGTAACATTGCAGCCAGCTCCTAATGGAGCTGGCAGCAATGTAGCGGTTCGGCAGGTGCAGCAGCACCCGTCGTGCTTTTCACTGTCTGCCAGGCAGACAGTGAAAATCGTGACGGGGCTGTGCCTGGGGACCCCTGCACTGCCCATGCCAAGCGCTTGGGCAGTGCAGGGGCCTCTAGGGGCCCCCGTGACTCCTCTTCCCGCCAGCCTTTCCATGGCGGTCTCTACCTCCATGGACAGGCTGGCGGGAAGGGGAGTCAAAATCCCCAGGGCGCACTGCAAGAAGCGCTGCCTCTGCGGATTCAAACCACCGGGACAACCGTGGTGGAAAACCGCTGGTACCGGCGGTGTGACCGCGGCGCTACCACTGCGGTCCAAATATGGCGATTTGTACCGCCAGCCTGTCGGCGGTATGATCGCCACTTCAACCATGGCTGTCTTTGACCGCCAGGGTTGTAATGAGGGCCTTGGTCTTTTCTACCAACCTCTCTTTTTATCCATCCGTTCTCTCTTCCTCATTCTGTCCTCGCTCTTGCTAGCGCGCCTGGTCCTTAGTAAGTAAACTTACAAGGGGACGCGTATAGGCCGATGAACCTTTTTGGATCACCTGGAGTATCCTAGCCATGTAGTAACCAAAGCTAGCAATATTCAATATACCCAATCAATAACTACTACGAGAATTATTAATCATTAATCAATTAAATCGACATTTCATGAATAATCACAACTCAATATGTTTTAGTAATTTTATTTCCCTATTAGTTACAATACTAATCCATATGGTTAATTCAAACTTTATTCAATCAGCTCAGATTTAATTCATTAGTGACCACCAATAACATAATCTAATCAGAACTTGAGAAAACATATGCTCAAATGCTTCAGAATAAGCCAACAAAGATGAATATAACAGCATTAATAGCAGAGTTCAGCAATCAATTTGTCAATCAGTTCTCACTGTCAGCGTCACCCAAAGGAAACCTTACCTAACCCAAATTAGCATTAGCATGTAGGACTTCATGCGAAAACAATTTAGAACACAAATTTAGAGAACTGGTTCTTTCAATTCTTTTAAATCCTTACTTGAGTTAGTCAGGTTAGTGAGTAAGTCCCTTATTTCCTTACTATTATCTGGTATGTAAGAACAGCAGTGCCTAGAGTTAATCATTTTACAGACTCCGCCGTCTTTCGCTAAAAGAATGTTTAAAGCAAGTTGATTTTGAAGCGTCATAGCTCTATCCATGGCTAATTCAGTATCTATCAGGAGTCTTGCTCCTGTAAAATTTGTCAGCATGTTATCCACAATAGTAGAAAACGTTCGTATCTTGATCAAATTCAGGATGACTCACAGTGAAGGAATCACCGCACCAAAGATATCTCCCACAATTGCAGAAGAGGTGTCCCTCCTCTGTCACTTATGATGTAATTCAGTCAATTTCGGAAACTTCTTTAAGTAATCTATTTGATAAATCTTTGGGAAAACTATCCCCAAATAACAGGTCATATGCCATCCTCTTGGAAGATGGTAATAAGCATTGAGTCCACAAAAATAATAAATCCCAGGAATCACAGGGTCCTGACCATTCAACATAAAAGTCCATTTACTCTGAAACAAAAACAAATGCCTACATTCATTCGTTCCCACAAATAAAGTGTCAGTGCGTGATTTTGGCCTGTAGATACAAAGCTTCACTACATGCAATGCATCTAATGCTAATTTCCCTTGCGTTTTAATTGCAGTGTAAGCATAATCTTCTTGTAAGTCCTTTTCTCTAAACCTTTTTCTAATTTATCTTTTAATGCTTTTCTTCTGTCATCAGTATGCCCTATGAAGCTCTTTTCTAAAGGTGTAAGCAAACATGTGAGACTATTTCTATGTGCATATGCGGTTTCAAACTTTAGTGTAGGCTCAAAGAATCCTCTAACTAATACTATATCATGCTCTTTAGCTACTCTACTCAGATACCTAATAATAGGAACAAACGAAAACACAACATCATAGTTAGAGTAAAAACATTATATATACTCTTGATTATAAAACCTTGTTAGTAGCAAACTACAGCTTATTCCGTATGTTAATGGTAAAATGTGGTACGTAACTCTTTCCTCTACTGTTGAAAGACAATCCGTTGAATCCATCGTCTAAACATATTCACTCAATAATCGATAGAAAACATTAGAAGAAAGCTCTCCTTGAGCATTAGTATAATCATGCAAATATTTTTCATCTAGCTTAAACTTCTCCAAAGCCGTTAGTGAAGTAGTTTCAGGAGTGAAAGTAAAAGTGGCTCTTTTCATATTATGAACAGACATTCCCACAATCATCACAATAAACAAAATTGTACACATAACTGCCAATCCAACACTCCTATATCTACAGCACCTAGCATTTCTACCTTGATTATTTAACTCAGCCATGATCTGTAAAGAATCAGAAAGCAGAAGTAACTTTTTTATAAGGTGCAGTAAAAAATCAAAAATAAGGACAACATTTTCTTTCACAGTTCAGTTTCACATCCAGGAACCCTTTTCCTTTGTCAAAATTGATTGCTGCTTGTCACATCCAGTTTTAATGTCAAATCAGGTTATCAATGTCTCTTCCAGTTTATTTTCAACAGTCTGTTTTAGGTTTTTCAGATTAGCTCAACAATTCAGTTTCTTGTTTCCCTTCAGGTTACATCAAAGTACTGACTCGGAACCTCTCTATCAAAACAAAAGGACATAAACTTGTGTTGCCATTCATTGGTAGTTGCATACGCCTATTCAGGACCTGCGTAACACCGACTTACTATTCTCTTTCGTTTCAACTTTCAATCACCACTTAGTTCTCCTTCACTCAATTCTTCTTTTCTCGTAGTATCTACTTCTTCCTCTATTGTTTATTTATGACCAATTCTTTGCTTTTCCCTACTTGTAACTCAGGCTAATTACCTCCTTTTCTCAATCCTTCTGTCAGTGTTTTCCTTAGAATTGGACTCTTTTCCTTTTCTTTCTCTATGGTGTTTTCTCTTGATGGACCAGCAATGGGCTCAGGAGGAGTCGGATCACCTTGACTTTGATCCCTCTCAGCTCTTTCCCCCTCTTTGTCTGGCACTTGCTCTGTCTGCTTCTCAACACCATCTGCTTCTGGGAGTACCTCTGCTGAGCTAGGTTCTCCTGCTATATCCGTTGAGATAGATTCTTCTGCACCCTCCTGTAATTCTTCACTCTCGTCTATTACAGGGGTAATGGAACCATCTTCCACCAGCTCAAGTTCAACTTCAGGTTCTCTTGGCTGTTTTCAGACAATGACCCAGTCTCCGGCTCTCAGATTGTGACCTGGATTGTGGATGGGTGACAGGGTGGAGGCCTGCGAATGCTGAGAGAAAGAGTGAACCAGCCAGACCCTTGCAGTAGTCCAAAACCATATAATCTATAATGTTTACAAGTGCATTGGCTGGAACTGCTGGCAATCTCATTGCTCTGCCCATGAGGATCTCATGGGGCGACAGCCCTGTCTTCCTCTCAGGTGTATTTCTCATCGACATCAACACCAAAGGCAATGCATCTGGCCACTTCAGATTCGTAGCTGCATGCATCTTTGCAATTCTTGATTTCAAGGTACCATTCCCCTAGTCCTGATGCTTCAGGATGATAGCTGCAATGCAACCTCTGCTCAATGTTTAGCACTGCACATAAGAGTTTAATCACCTCGTTGTTGAAGTAAGTTCCCCTATCTGGTTCTAAAGAGATTGGAAACCCGAAACGTGGTATCAGCTCCCTAAGTAACAGCTTTGCTACTGTGAGACTGTCATTCCTTCGTGTAGGGTATACTTCAATCCAGTGACTAAAAACACACACAATCACCAACACATACGTCAAACCTCCACATGCAGGCATTTCAATGAAATCCAGTTGCATTCTGCTGAATGGACCTCCTGCTCTTCCAATGTGGCTCAAATTCACCACTGTCCCTTTTGCCACGTTTAGCTGCTGACAAACTATACAGCAATGACATACTGCCTCTGCTGCCTGCCTAAACTCAGGATTAAACCAGTCAATCTTGAACAAACAAACCATGGCATCCCTCCTAATGTGTGCCTGACCATGATAATAACGGGCCATTTGTGACAATAAACTATTGGGCAGGACCATCTGACCCACCTCAGAATCCCAAATCTCATCAGGACGTTGGACACATTTTAATTTCGACCAGAGTCGTTTCTCTTCTTTGTCGACATTATCTTGCAATGTTGTTAATTCTTCCAAAGTATCAATCACTTTCAATGCAAAACTTGTACATGGGTTATCTTCTTCTGACATCAGTTCCTACTTGTCTTTGAACGATATACAGTTCAATGCGCAAAACCTTGCGACTTGATCCGCATATTCATTTCCCAGTGAGATGTAATCTTGTGTCTTTTGATGTGCATTGCATTTTACCATGGCAATTTCTTCAGATAACTGTATTGCGTACAGCAAGTCCTTTATTCTGTCGCTATTTCTTACTAGTGAACCAGTAGAGGCCAGTAAACCTCTTTGCGACCACAAATCCAAATCCATATTTAGTGTCAGTATAGATTGTGACTCTCAGTCTTGCAGAAAAATGGCACGCTCTAGTAAGAGCTACCAATTCTGCTACTTGTGCAGAATATACACCGGGACGCCAAGAAGCTTCTAATGTCCCTGTAATGGTGCACCCAGCATGTCCTGCTCTCAATGTTCCCGTACCATCTCTAAGACATGAGCATCAACAAAGACAATTTGGTCATTTTCTTCCAATCGTGTATCTCTGATATCTGGTCTTGGTTTTGTACACAGCTCAGTTACCTCGACACAATCATGCTCAATGTCTTCCTCTTTTTCAATCTAAACAGTATTACTCAGAAGAAATGTTGCGGGGTTCAGCACTGTACATCTTTTCAATGTTTTATATTTGGAGCACCTAGAATGCTCATCTCATACCTTGTCAATCTGGCACCAGTCAAATACTGTGTTTTCGTCCTTGTCAGTAAGATCTCAGCAGAGTGAGGTACCATTACCATCAATGGGTATCCCATCACCACTCCCTCACACTGTGATAGACTTTGAGCAATTGCTGCAACCGCACGCAAACAACCTGGTAAGGCTGCTGCGACTGGGTCCAAGGTAGCTGAAAAGAGGCTACCGGGCGATAAGCACCTCCATGGACCTATGTCAAGACCGACAAAGAACAAGCATTATGTTCATGACATAACAATATGAATGGCTTCATGTGATCAGGCATTCCCAATGCTGGAGCTCTGCAAAAACTCTCTCTCAAGTCAGTAAATGCTTTCACCTGGTCCCGATCTAGTGTAATGGGATCTGTAACCTCCTTATGTGTCAGCTGCTGCAATGGTTTAGCAATCTCAGCAACATTTGGAATCCACTGACGACAATAACCTACCATTCCCAGAAACATTCTGACATCTCTCTGTGAAGTTGGTGAACTTCTCTGCAATATCATTGTAATCCTTTCTCTGGAAATTCTCCTTGACCCGTTCTCAATTTGGTGTCCAGGTATTTCACTGATTTCTGACAGTACTGCAATTTCAATGGTGACACTCTATGTCCAAATTTTCCCAAATGATTCAACAGGGCAATCGAGTTGTATTTACACTCGTCCTTTGTCTTGGACGCATTCAGCAAGTCATCAATGTACTGCTCTAGACTCGTTTGGTACGGTAGTTCGAATGACTCCAAGTTCTTTTTCAGAATCTGACTGAACAGAGACTGTGACTCCGTGTACCCTTGAGGAAGCCTGCACCGACTGTCGACTCTGTCTAGGAATTTGAAACTAAAAAGATCACGTGCAGGTAATATCATATATGATATTACCTGCACATGATCTCTCACCCCCCTCTTCAGGAGACTTTGTGTCATTTCACCCTGTTCTCCTGCAATCGGTTTATTCTGCTCAAATGATAGTACTGCTGGACCAACAATAATTGGCAACAATATTGCATCTGGTGCTGCTCTGACACCTGCAGTTTGTGGAAGGGCTACTCCCATACTCTGATTCATCACTGGTGTCACATCTGACTGTGTCTCTGTCATTGGTGTGAACTTCGGCAAACCCTGTGGCTGTGTCTGAGGCAACAACATTGGAGTCGGCTCAGTCTGAACTAGCATTTTCCTCGGAACCACTTGCTCCATGGGAGCCACTAAGTTCAAAGTTGTCTCAAGAATTGGTACTTCTGGATAAATTCTCTGTATCAGTGGAGGGTGCATCTGCGCTTGGACCACCAAAGTAGTCTCTGCATTAGGAGTACTCTGCAGTACCCCTTGTACCTGTCCATTATCTGTCTGACCTGGTCCTACTGTCCCCGACACTTGGGCTGGGGCAGTTGGAGCAGAACTAGTTCTTGGACCCACTTCACACACCGCATACGGTGGAGGTCGGCCCCTCAAAACCTGAGTAATGAGATCCTCAACATCTGAATCTTGCTGTTCCACATGTCTTTTTCTTCTTCTTACACTCTGACAAACTGTTATCACTCTTGCTAGTATACTCTTTCTCTTCCAACTCATCTTCCTCTGTAATTGCGGGAAACAATTTAACATCCTGCAATGTCGCCATTCTCCACTTTTTCTGTTCCCAATCCCATCTCGCTTCTGCTAAGGACTTCTCTACCTTCCTTATTTTCCTCTGGAATTTAATTTCTTGCTGTTGTCTTGCTATGAGCTCCCAAACCACTAAAGCCTCAAACTGTGCTGGTATCAGAAGTGGCTTTGTCTCATATAATGTCAAATTAAACGTTCCATGCTCTGGAAACGCTAAAGCTCCCTGTTTCTCTGTCAATTTGCACCACTTCTTTAACCAAAGACATGGTGCGATACCTCGCTCCTCCATCACAATAAATGCCGGAGAATTTTCCGGTGGGGTAGGCTCCCCCACTGTCGCCTTAGTGTAACTATCACCCTTCATGGCACTCCTAAAAGCTTTGAAAAACTTCATCTTTCTCTTTTGTATTTATTCAATTCACTAAGGAAATGACTTTTATTCCACTTTCTCAACAAATTGCCTCTTACAGGCTGCTGCCAATCCGCTTGAGACTCTTCTCACTAACCAACCAACCCAGCATGGCTCACTCTGACGTCACACTCACACACTGCGGTTTGTCCTCCTAATCTCCAACTCACACTAAACTAATGCAAAAATACTGCAAGCACTAATCAAAAAACATTAACCGAAAACAAATCAGCTGGTTTACTACAGGAAGGTACACAATTGCTTCAGAGACCTTACAGATTTTCACTGATGGCCCTTTCGCTCATGCGGCAATTCCTCTTTCTCAGTCTCCCACATTTGTAAGCAAAATTCGACCAGCAAATTTCACTCTCAACTGATCAATGGGTCTGTCCTGGTGCACATAGGGCTCACCAAATCTCAGTCAAAAATGTCCCTTACTCACTTAATTTACACACTGACTTGTTGACTACGCCCGATCAACCTACTAAACCAGACAGATTACTGAATATAACCAAGTGTCTCTTACACTTGTCAATATACTCCGGAGTCTTAGACCACGCAGGGTCCGTACATCACCAACAACCACGTGTACAATTTTTTAGCACAAAGCGCCACACACATATGAAGTTCAACGACTTTCCTACTCTCATACTGCAGAGTACGCACACTCCTACTAAACCTCATTTGGAGTACGCAAACTTCCTACTTTACCTTTCATACATCACAATTCACTTGCGATCTGCATAAGCCTTTGCAAGTGCAACCTACCACTTTCACACTATCACAAAGACGCCGAGAACATACCCAACTTTACTAGTGGGATCCAGGATCTGGGAAAGTCATTTCTGGGCTTATAGGGACATCATCTTTGCTATAATTGCCATTATGAAAATAAAATCCAAATCACCATAATAATGAACAACTAACCCTAACTCAAACTATTACCATAACCATCAGTCACCGCATAACTCGTTCTCCAAGGAAACTAACCATTAAGCTGCTACCAAAAACTGCTAGTGCGCCTGGTCCTTAGTAAGTAAACTTACAAGGGGACGCGTATAGGCCGATGAACCTTTTGGATCGCATGGAGTATCCTAGCCATGTAGTAACCAAAGCTATCAATATTCAACATACCCAATAATAACTACCAAGAGAATTATTAATCATTAATCAATTAAATCAACATTTCATTAATAACCACAACTCAATATACGTTTTAGCAATTTTATTTGCCTATTAGTTACAATACTAGTCCATATGGTTAATTCAAACTTTATTCAATCAGCTCAGATTTAATTGATTAGTGACCACCAATAACATAATCTAATCAGAACTTAAGAAAACACATGCTCTAATGCTTCAGCATAAGCCAACAAAGATGAATATAACAGCATTAATAGCAGAGTTCAGCTGTCAGTTCGTCAATCATTTGTCACTGTCAGCATCACCCAAAGGAACCTTACCTAACCCAGATTTGCATTAGCATGTGGGACTTCATGGGAAAACAATTTAGAACACGAATTTAGAAAACATCTAGCTAAAAGAAAAACTCTTTAAACAGCACAGTTGGTACCCAGAAAGAAAGACGCAGAAGTTAACAGTCACATTGTCATAGCTACCTATCCACAGAATGAATCAGCAACAAAATCAGTCTTGGTCTTCAGGTCATCAATCGATCAGCAACGTATCAGGCTCTCAAAAGAATGAGCCCTAAGACAGAATCTCAAATCGCGTCTTCCAACAGCTAACATCTGCATCAGTTCTCCCCTCACATCTGAAGTTTTTGCCCCTTGGCATGACTTTTTATTAAGGTTACCCAGTCCAACCCCCTAATTCCTAATTGGTCAGTCAATCACCATTTATTACCCTAGCCAATAATGCTTATTTTACGAATCTATAAGTTCTAAGATTATGCCTTTCTCAGTTTGTTGATTGGTTCACTGTACGATGTCCTCATCATTCGGCTCATCAGCTATCGAAAATGTTGCATCTTCTTCTCCAGTTAGTGTCTCTATTGTTTGAGTCCTGGGAAGGTACATCTTGTCTGCTCTACACAATATATGTTGCGATTTGATTCACTCATGTCCTGTCCGTCGGTAGACTGCAGAAAAGTTTAGCTAAGCAGACTTTATTAACATGAGAAGTTCAGGGACAGTTCAATACATTAGCTTCTCTACTGTGCTAGTAATTCATCTTTTGCATGAGGCCTGGCAAAACTAGGCCACAACTTCGGCCAAGTTAGCTCTACAATATAATGCAAAACATACATCAGACATCTTAATATGACACATTACTATATTATTATTATATGTTTTCAATATTTCACACAATGTTTAGTCATTTTAGTATAACTTGTGAATGATGGCAGCCACTCTTTGTGGGCCCATTTTCAAACGTGCACATTCATTTTTCTACGTTTAATTGTTACTACCATTTTCTTGTTAATCAAAATGCATAACACTCATTAATATTTCAAATTAACATATCTGCGTCAGCACTCTCTTATCGCTCTATGATCACAATCTCTCTAACTTCTCTCTCATGCCATAACTCTCTCCCTTTCTCTCTCTCTTGAAGCCTTGCTCTGCATTCTGCCCTTACAGTCAGGGAGCAGTGGAAAGCGACAAAGGCACCAGGAGTGGCCCTGGGCTTTCAACATCACTCCAACGGTTCCGGCCCACAGGAAATGCCCGGTGGAATAAAAGGCTTGTTCGGCCCTGCCACCTGGCTATTTGCTAGTGCCCTACCTCGGTTAATAAAGAACAAATCTGTGATTACAAACTTATTTCAACATTTCCCTATTTCCTGTATTTATCTATATACTGTAACTATCCGTTTAAGATTTTGCACTAGATTCTTCATGTCTTGCCTATCCCAGTTGCATTTAAGGATACTCAACATCACTGTTTAATGAGTTTCAGTTTTGTATCGTGTTTTCCTTCAAAATTACCCCATGCAAAATATTTTAAGCTTAGGTAATTCCACAGCTCTTATTTAGAAAATAATTATTTATTTCTCCTTTTAACCATAATAATTGGGCCCACTAATTCAACACAACATTAAAATGGCTGCATGTGACATATTAAAAAATCTTGAAACTTTCAATTTTTTATAGTATCACATTACAGATTGTTAAGGCTATGGAGTTAATATACACTGCATAATTATAGTATTGTATCAATTCTCGTTGGCTGGTAGTCTGGTGACTTAAGGTCACCACGCAAGCCAGTCCACTCAGATTCTGCCTAAACTAGCCTCTTATTTAAATCACTCTTAACCCCTTCTGGGCCGGGGACGTAACGGTTAAGTCCACCGGCACAGTGGTCCTGTGCCGAGGACGAAACCATTAAGTCCTCGGCCTGGAGCTAGCGCTCCCTCCGTGGGCTTCCCTCCCATCCCCCCAAAGCAGGGATGGAAGGGGAAGCCCTTCCCCTTCCAACGCCACACCCCGCCCCCCCTTAATGACATCAGCGTGCGATCGCGCGCTGACATCATTACAGGGTGCCAGTCCCACTGGAAGCCATTTGCTTCCAGATTGCGATCGGAGAAACAGGTGAGTTTCTCCTCCGATGGGTGAAGGGTTTGATTCAAAGAGGCATTGGGGGAAAGGAAAGGGTTGCCCTTTCCCCCGGTGTCTCTTTGAGCATTCCTGCTGCCCGATCGCATTGCGATCGGGCAGCAGGAATGCCCACAGACGCCAGGGATTTTTTTGTTTATGTTTTATGTTTCTGTGCCGGGGAGCGGCCCCTTGGACAAGGGTCACTCCCCTTTCGGGGGCATTTGTGCTGAGGCCATTTCTGCCCCCTTGGAGGGCCTCCAGGGGGGCAGATCGGCCTATTATTTTTAGGCTGATCTGCCCCCCAAGGGGGGCAGACACCACTAGAACGCCAGGGATGTTTATTTACATGTTTATTTATGTGAGGGGTGCCCCCTTGGGCAAGGGGCGCCCCCACAAGGGGGGCATATAGCTGTTGGCCATTTCTGCCCCCCTTGGGGGCAGATCACCTTTTTTTAGGCCCATTGTCCCAAGGGGGGCAGAACCACTTAGGCACCAGGGATAGTGTGTGTGTGTGTTTTTTTTTGTTTCGGGAGTGGCCCCTTGGGCAAGAGTCACTCTCCATGGGGACACACTACTAATGGTATTTTCTGCCCCCCTTGGGGCAGATAGGCCTATTTTTAGTAGGCCCATCTGCCCCTATAGGGGCAGAATCCACTTAGGCACCAATTTCTAAATGCTTGATGGTAAGGTGTTTGTCAACTGGAGAAGTATTTGCATTTGTGATAAAAAAATATGTCTTCTTTTTGTTCTAGTTCAAAGATTTTGCTTTCTTTGCTGTGGCTCCTAGTGGTTTTGGCGGTGGTTGACTTGCGGGTTGCATAGTTGCCTGTTTTAGGTAAGTAAAAACAATTTACTCCAAAGGAGTATTGTTGCCATGCATGAATGACATGTTTGTAGGTGGTGTACTAAATGCAGGATTGTGTGTAAAATTGTCATTAGATTTGTGTACAATTATATTTGTGTTGTCTTATTTCTAATTTGCTTTTCTTTCTTTTTAGTGGGATATCATTGGTGATTGCTGTGTCTGTGCGGATTACTTGCGGGTGAGTCAAGCTTTTTCATGCAAGTGAGCGGTACAGTTTTTGAGTTTGTAACTCTTACTGATAAAGCTACACTTCATTACTTATCTTACACAGTGCTGGTCGTTGCTGGTGCATTTGTCCAGTTATTTTTCGTAGGAAAGATCATGGCTAGCCGCAGGCTGACTGCTCAGCAGGTGGTTGGTATGCTTTTTGAGTCATTGTCTGATCATGATTATGAGACAGACTTTGCATCTGAGGCAGAGCAGGAAGTGAGAGATTCTGGCAGTGAAGTTTCTGTCGGAGAGGAATCTTCTGATGAGGAAGCCACTCTCAGTGCAGATGAAGGGCCTGTTTTAGAGGAGGACACTGATGTGCCATTAGTGCAGCAACCTGGCGCTGAAAGGTTTCTGGTTAGAAGACCTGAACTCTGGGTTGCCCCAAACATGGAGCAGCCAGAGTTGCCTGCTTTTACTGGTCTCCCGGGGTGTAGAGTCAATACAGAGAACTTTTTGCCTGTCAATTTCTTTATTTATTTGTGGATGATGTGTTTTTGGAAGAGATTGTTGAGCAGACTAATTTGTATGCAGAGCAGTATTTGAGGGACAACACTGCTAGACTTAGGGCACACTCTAGAGCTACCAAGTGGATTTCCACAAATTTGAAGGAGATGAATAGGTTTTTGGGGTTGTCTCTTATGATCGGATTGATAAGGAAGCCATCACTGGCTTCTTATTGGTACTACTAGTCCCTTGATGACAACAGCTATATTTCCTGCAACCACGAGTCGTAATCGGTATTTGCTTCTTCTTAGGAAGCTGCATTTTGTTGACAATGCATTAGCCTTGCCAGGAGATCACCCCGATTCTGACCGTCTTTTTAAGATTAGGCCTGTCCTTGATAATTTTGTAGATTGTTTTTCAGAGGTCTATGTTCCAGGCAAAGAAATAGCTGTGGACGAGTCTTTGGTCCTCTTCAAGGGTCGTTTGGTTTTTAGGCAATACATTCCTAGCAAGTGGGCACGATATGGAATTCAATTGTATATGCTGTCTGAAAGTAGTACAGGATATGTGTATAGTTTCCGTGTCTACACTGGTAGGGATTCCAATATTGACCCCCCTGGTTGTCCTCCCACTTTTGGAGTTACTGAGAAAATTGTGTGGGAACTTGGTAGATGACTGTTCAGCAAAGGTCACCATTTGTATGTAGATAACTTCTACACTGAAGTGCAGTTATTCAAGGAATTGTTTAAAGTGGACACTGTTGCTTGTGGCACAATGCGTTGTAACCAGAAAGGGTATCCAAGGGAGCTTGTCTGTAAAAAACTTGAGAGGGGACAGTTCAGTGCCTTGTGGAATGGTGAGCTGCTAGCTTTGAAATTTTCAGACAGGAGGGATGTCTGCATGCTAAGTACCATCCATGATTAAAGTACTTTCCCCATGAGTGTTTGAGGCCAGAGTGCTGAAGTGTGCAAACCAGTGTGCATTTTAGATTATAATAAGCACATGGGAGGTGTAGATAGAGTTGATCAGAGGTTGGAACCTTAAACTGCTATTCATAAGTCTTACGTTTGGTATAAGAAGTTAGCAATTCACCTCTTCCACTTGGCAACTTTTAATGCTTTTATTGTGTTAAGGATAGGTCTCCAGAGTCAAAGATGACATTTGTGAAATTTCAGGAGTCAGTGATAGAGAGCCTTATTGTGGTGGAACAGGCAAGAGTTCCTAGAGAAGCAGTGGTGAAGGATGTGGCTAGATTGAAAGATTGCCACTTTGCTGAGCACATTTCACCTACGCCTAAAAAAGACTTTCCAGCTAAGAAATGTAGAGTCTGTGCTCGAAGAGGTATCCGAAGGGAGACTGGAATGTACTGCCCAGATTGTCCTTCAAAGCCTGGGCTGTGTGTGGGTGGTTGTTTCAAGGATTACCACACCCAGAAGAATTACTGGGAACTACCTTGAGTGTAAACTGCCTGTTTTATATTTTCATATGTTCAGTTTCATGGTTGGCATTTCTGTCATGTACTTAGTTAGAGATTTTGTGTTTGTAGTTTTGTAATTATTTCTAATTAGTAAGTAGTTTCTTTGTTTTTAAAACAAACAAAAAGTGACGCCATTGTGTGTGGAGTGGCGCTTGGCTGACGGTGTACATATTGACTTGCTGATGGCTACTGCAACACACTGCCAGTCAAAGGCCAGTCCAGCCACTCCCATCAGCTGGTGTGATTGCTGTATCAGGCCTGTGGGCGTATGAAAGTGATGGGCCCTTGAGTGGCGCTGTCTGTCGATGCAAGTGTTGTAATGTGCTGGGCCCGTGGCTGGCGGCGTGAATGGTCTTGTGCATTTCATGTATGAATGGTGTGTGAATGGACTGTAAAGCGGTTGGTGCCTTGTCGTGGCTTTACAGCTCACGAGCTGTGAGTCATTGGTTAATTGTTTTGGCATTTCAGTTATTAACAGTGCATTTCATTTTTGTGAAATCTCTTGTTAGTAAAATTTGATCCACTGAACCATCACTCACCATCGTGCCAAATCCAATCAGTATGTGTGGTAAAAATGACAAAACCTGCTCCGCTGTAATCAGGCGTCGCAGCACACCTGTGACACACTAGGTGTCTCGGGTGGGACCCGATGATGAAGCATGCCACCAACTTGGTTGGTGGGTGAGGGGTCCTTTTAACATAACCTAAGTGGGTTTCTTTTCACAATTTTAGTGTTTGGAACATCACATAAGTATGTGGACACACCAAAATGATCTATTGCAAACTACCTGTTGAGGGGGGGAGAGGCACGTATGTTTTTGGTCCCGGATGCGGCCTTCATCTAGGGAAACCTACCAAACCCAGACATGTTTTAAAAATAGACACCCCAAGGAGTCCAACAAGGTGTGGCTTGCCTGGATCCCCCAACATTTTCTTACCCAGACTCCTCTGCAAACCTCAAAATTTGCTTAAAAATCATATTTTCCTCACTTTTCTTTGTAGGATCACAGCTGCGGCACACATTTCCTACCACCCAGCATTCCCCTCAGTCTCCCAAGTAAAATGATACCTCACTTGTGTGGGTCCCCAAAGCAGAGTCAGCCTAAAAGATGTATGAAAGAAAAATATGTGCTTATCAACTCGCTGTGCAATCCCTTCAATTTCAACAGGTTGTTGCCATTTTTCTGTTGCAGGCACCTGGGCCACCTACACAAGTGAGGTATAGTTTTTATTGGGAGACTTGGGGAAACGCAGGGTGGAAGGAAATTTGTGGCTCCTCTCAGATACCAGAACTTTCTGTCACCGAAATGAGAGGAAAAAGTGTTTTTTGGCCAAAGTTTGAGGTTTGCAAAGGATTCTGGGTAACAGAACCTGGTCAGAGCCCCGAAAGTCACCCCATCTTGGATTCCCCTAGGTATCTAGTTTTCAAAAATGCACAGGTTTGCTAGATTTCCCGAGGTGCCGGCTGAGCTAGAGACCAAAGACCACAGCTAGGCACTTTGCAAAAAACAGCTCTGTTTTCTTTGTGAAAATGTGATGAGTCCACATTGTGTTTTGGGGCATTTCCTTTTCGCGGGCGCTACGCCTACGCACTCAAGTGAGATACAATTTTTAACGGGAGACTTGGGGAAATGCTGGGTGGAAGGAAATTTGTGTCTCCTCTCAGATTCCAGAACTTTCTGTCACCGAAGTGAGAGGAAAAGGTGTTTTTTTGGCCAAATTTTGAGGTTTGCAAAGGATTCTGGGTAACAGACCCTGGTCAGAGCCCCACAAGTCACCCCATCTTGGATTCCCCTAGGTGTCTAGTTTTAAAAAATGTGCAGGTTTGCTAGGTTTCCCCGGGTGCAGATGAGCTAGAGGCCAAACTTCACAGCTAGGCACTTTGTAAAAAACTGCTCTGTTTTCTTTCTGAAAATGTGATGTGTCCATGTTGTGTTTTGGGGCATTTCCTGTCGCGGGCGCTAGGCCTACCCACACCAGTGAGGTACCATTTTTATCTGGGGACTTGGGGGAACACATAATAGTAAAACAAGTGATATTGCCCCTTGTCTTTCTCTACAGTTTTTCCTTCCAAATGTAAGACAGTGTGTAAAAAAGACGTCTATTTGAGTAATGCCCTGTAATTCACATGCTAGTATGGGCACCTCGGAATTCAGAGATGTGCAAATAACTACTGATTGGCAACACCTTATCTAGTGCCAATTTTCGAAATACAAAGGTTTTCTTGATACCTATTTTTCACTTTTTATATTATAGCAAATTAATTGCTGTATACCCGGTATAGAATGAAAATCCATTGCAAGGTGCAGCTCATTTATTGGCTCTGGGACCTAGGGTTCTTGATGAGCCTACAAGCCCTATATGTCCCCGCAACCAGAAGAGTCCAGCAGACGTAACGGTATATTGCTTTAAAAAATGTGACATCGCAGGAAAAAGATACAGAGTAAAACGTGGAGGAAAATGGCTGTTTTTTTCACCTCAATTTCAATGTTCTTTTATTTCAGCTGTTATTTTCTGTAGGAAACACTTGTAGGATCTACACAAATGACCCCTTGCTGAATTCAGAATTTTGTCTACATTTCAGAAATGTTTAGCTTTCTAAAATCCATCCAGCATTGGTTTCTCACCCATTTCTGTCACTAACTGGAAGGAGGCTGAAAGCACAAAAAATAGTAATAATGCGGTATGTCCCAGTAAAATGTCAAAATTGTGTTGAAAAATTGGGTTTTCTAATTCAACTCTGCCTGTTCCTGAAAGCTGGGAAGATGGTGATTTTACCACTGAAAACCCTTTGTTGATGCCATTTTCAGGGAAAAAAAAAACACAAGCCTTCATCTGCAGCCCTTTTTTCCTATTTTTTTTAAAAAAACGAACTTTTTGCTGTATTTTGGCTAATTTCTTGATCTCCTTCAAGGGAACCCACAAAGTCTTGGTACCTCTAGAATCCCTCGGATGCTGGTAAAAAAGAATGCAAATTTGGCATGGGTAGCTTATGTGGAGAAAAAGTTATGAGGGCCTAAGCGCGAACTCACCCAAATAGCCAAAAGAAAGGCTCTGCACAGGAGGGGAAAAGGCCTGGCAGCAAAGAGGTTAAGTAATAATACACTGAAAGCATGGTATAAGCTCTCACTGCTTTGTAAAGTAAAGCCCTACTTCCGCAGGTCAGACCAAAGAATGACCATTGAAGCCCTGCCACTTTCCCTGCTAGTCAGGGCAGTGCTTTAAATGGAAATACAAAAGTGCAGGTCCTCACTATTTAAAGTATCTGTCAGTACCGGAGAAGTGCTGGTACTTTCCCAATAAATGTATTGCAGCAGTGCAAAGAAGTACAGGTACTCTTCCTTTCAACTTAAAGCAGTGCAGGTACCGGTATCAGGCAGTACCTGCCATCACTGAGTCAAGGGCATACTTTTCACCAGAAGCGCTGACTCTATTAGTCCATTTGAAGTAGACATGTACTAATTTGCCAAGTCCTCAGACCTTCAAATTTGTTGCTCGTTTTTTTATAATATTGTGAGCATCGCAAATCACAAAACTCACAAGTCTTTTTGAAAGAAAAAGAAGAGGGAGCATCCAGTGGCGGCTCCTCCATGTGAGCGGAGGAGCGTTGCACTGCCAAAAAAAATGCCCCCCAAAACGGAAAAATAAAATGGCAATAAACTTTATTTATTACCATTTTGTTTTTCAACATCGTGTCCTGAACCGTGTGTCAGGACGGGGCGTGGTAATTGCTGCCGAGTGACAGCAGGGAGGTGTGAACTTGTTTAAAGTGTGCATGTCCCTTTGGCCGGCCGTCTTGTGATGGCCAGCCTTACGTGCACACTTTAAGCATCTCTAACCCAGCTGTCTTTTGACAGCTGGGTTAGTGAAAGCATAGGCCTCCAGCACTCTGGTGAGCCCTGAGAGTGCCCGCTCACACCAATCCAGACACTGGTTTCCTGCTGGTTACCAGCGTGAAACCAGCGTCAGGATTGGCTTGTGCAGTTTCCTGGGTCCAGTGTCCGTCGTGTGTCGGAGCAACGTGAAGAGAAAACCTTGTCTACAGGTAGGTGCCTTTTTAAAAATATATATTTTTGTTGTATCCCCCTCCTGCCCATTGTAAATACGAGCTGGCTGCCACTGAAAGGATCCCTCTGCAGCAGTGCGACCCCATTGTTGGTCCTGCAGATTGCTATGTAGAGTGGCGCGTGGACTGGAGCAGCTTGTCAGCCATTCTGTGCTATTCCCTGACCTTCCTCACCCCCCATGGCTTCCCATTCCCTCCACTGCCCAGTTTTATGGGTGTTTCTCACAAGCTAGGCCATGAGGCATATCCAGTTGGCCAGACACCGTAGTGCACCTCAGTCCTTTCACCCCTCACCTCACACATTTCCCAACAGCTCTTTCCGGCACCTTTTAACTGATGATCGTGGGAGGGCTACAGGCTTCAGTGATCCATTTCTCCTTATTATCCCATCTACAGGACATCCTAGAGAAGGAGACTGTCAGATGGCAGGAAGCTGGGAGATTTCTTACTACGTGGCCTTATGAAAAGTCCATCCACCTCTAGGCTAAAGAGCATCATACATACTGCTCTACCTCAAATGATTTAGCAGCATATACATATTGCTCGCACCACGAAGGATCTACACTGGCTCCATCTATACATGACTGTCAAATCTACTGCATATCCACAAAACAGGCCAACTGGTGCTCCACTGAACACCACTCATAAACTGGCCACTCCAAGGAGCTCAAATAAAGCAAAGAGTCAATCCAATAAAAATCAAGAATTGCTAAATGAAAAAATAAATGGGTTAAGCCTAAAGCTCTATGCATACTGAATAAGTAATAACCCACTATACATCAGGTGAAATATCCAGTTGGCAATTATTCAAGGCTCTCCCCATCAACTATCAATCACAAACCTCCCACTCCTCCTGCCACAGATCCATCAACATAAATTGACCACCCTCCAACGCCATACCATGCAAGGGCTGAAACTGTTTCATGCCGTACTTGTGCAATGTCCTACGCTCTCTCCCTTGTTATATACATCTCTGAGTAACTCCCCAGATGGGTTTGAGTTGTACACATACCAGTGAGCTAACAGCGCCACAGAAGGCTCTTTCCTGAGTGGTCACATGCACGTTGACGATTATCTAACTCAACTCTCTTACTTCAGTGATCAGTGGAATTACTACATCATTCATTTTGATCATGTTCTAATGCTTGAGAGTGTGGCTCGAGGATGTTCTTTGCAACATTAGCCAGTGAGTGATGTTAGGGCTTGTTTAGGTATTCACGTAACTACTTTCATGATTTATGGTTCGAAGTGAAATGATGGATCTATAGTGCACATCTAACTTCAGAAAAGAAGGTTCTAAGTAACTTTACAACTACAGATCGGGTTCATATGGCGAAACCCATCAGATAGATTTGCATGTAATTAGACGAAAAGAAAGTCATTTAGATAGTCAGTTGTTATGAAAATCTGTCAAAGTCTGCTCTTTTGGATCTTAATTGTACAACTATGTCACTGAGCAAGCACTTGAAATGAAAAAAAAACTATATCTCCAGCTAAAAGATAACCGGAAACAAGGAAATGGAAATTATGTCCAGTATTTGGGAACGAATGGACAAATGTCAAGGGTCCTCGTTGCAAGTCGGCCCAAAGGACGTTTAATGCAAACTGGTGATGGCCTTTCACCTCAGAAAAATACCTGCAACTTTTTTCTCTTTGCCGGGATGAATCACCACACCCATACCCATATCTTCATTCAGCTTCCTATACCAAAGCCAGTTCACCCTCCTTCTCTTTCAACCATGCACTTACCTTTACCACTGTCCTCTAACCCTGCCTATGCCCTGGTACCTCCATTGCGAGTTGTAGTTTTATTCTCCTATTGCTGCTTCTGCTCTAGTACCTACACTCATACTATAGTACCACTATCTATACCCTGGTGTAGTTACACTACTACATTACATTGGCACATCTACCTCTACCTGTCCCCTAGTATTTCTACCATTACCTATGACCCAGAGCTCTAACCATACCGATTCTGTAACTATGCCTCCATACCTCTACCTATGTACACACAATAGTACCTTTACTCCTATCTATCATTTATTACCATTGCCTCTGCCTATAGCCTGGTTACTCTACTCCTAACAACACCATAGTACCTCATTAGTACAATTATACCCTCTTACCTCAACCAATCTTCTACCCAAATTTCTTTTCCACTCTACATCTCTGCATGTCTCAGTACTCATTGCTCCATTTCACCTGCCCATTTTTATCCTTACTTGTTTTTTTTGCTGGACTCTAATAGTATGTGCTCTCTTTTTCAGGTGTTTTTACTGGTTAACCTTCATAACATTCATCAGTTTTTTTGAGGAAAATGATTTCCCAGACTTTGGAAATATAACAAAACGAAGTCTCATCAACAGAGGATGATCAGTGATCTACTCCATTTTGTTTTTTTATCTTAAATTAGGTGGACCCCTGTGGTCCAACAAATTACACAGCATCTGTGCTCTGAAAGATTTCTGCTGGCACTAGACGTGAGGCATGAGAACATTTTGTACAGACCACCCCACCAGTAGGGAGGGTGTGCCGTTTAGGACCCTTTGGCCATCATGGCTTTGGCCCCTTTCGGCAATGTGCCAGCCTTCGCAGTGGGTTCCTGTTGACACGCGAGATGCGGAGGCAGGGCAACAGGAAGTCCAGAAGCTATGCTGCAGGTGTGTCACTTCTGCCCACCACCTCCGCAATGGCCAGGGACATATAGGCTATTTTGCCCCTGGCCTCTTTTTTTTTAAGCAGTGGTGGGTGCTCAGGATGGCGAATCTTTTCACCCACCCAACCCTTACTTGTTGGGCATGGAATTGAGGGGACTGCCGCTCACCGATGCAGGTGGTTACACCTGTGTGATCCAATGGCGTTTGGGATTGCCGATGGCCCTAGTGTTGTTCATCTGTCATGATATATTAGTTGTACTGCATTGTTTATTTGATGATGTTTTTTCTGCTCATGGGTGCTATTTCTTCATGATGTGTTACTGCTACCTAAGCTAAGTATGCTTTACTGTAATAAATCTTTCCCACCAATATTTGAGTGCTGTTGGTGCCCCGTTTGGGTTGTGTGGGGGCGTGGGCCAGACTGGGGTCATCCAGGTTCTAAAGTTTACTGAAGTGAATCTAGAGGACCTGTTGCATGAGAACCAGGAGGAGGATCTGCAGCCTCACAGCTAGCTTGTCAACCAATCACAGACAAGATTTAAGAGCTGACTTAGGCCAATTATCAATGATGAAAACACAGCTGCAGTAATTCCATGAACAGGGCATTCACTGAAACGAGATCGACTGTCATTCACCATCTTCTACTACAAGAGTTATGACACCTTCTGCAGGATCCACAGGTGACAGCACAACAAAATTATCAGAAGCATAAGGAAGCCATTGACAATACTAGTATCCATGATCAGGTGAACACCAAAACAGGAAACGTCGGCACAGTACCACATCTTTATACCAATAATGTTGCCTCAATGCATGGTAGAGAACAACTGACATGGGCACAGTTCATACCTCAATGTGCTATATATGACTGTAAATTTATGAACTGCACAGTGAAAAAAAGATCTCTGTGACAAAAGTGGTATTTCACAGAGTATTGCACATAAAATAATGTTCTGAGATCTGCATAATACACATTTTTTGCAGCAGACATATTAACCCTCTACCCTACCTTAAATGAGTCAAAACTGCCACTAGAAAAAACTCTGATCTCGCTCCAGCAGGCACATTAAATACCAGAATTATCTTGCCACTTTTATTGTTGCCTGAAAGCTGTTGGGTATGCAGGGAATTCTGCAGTGTTTTTAAAAGTGCTGCACTGCTAGAAAACCGCCCCAAGTAACAATAGCAGCCCTCCAACCGTTCCAGCCTCCCCGATGCCCAGGACCGCAATTCCGACCTTGAGTGGGTAGTTTTTCAGAAGTGATTTCCGAAGTGTAACTTAACCACACCTCCAGTTTAGAAAACACACAGCATGTTTAAGTGTGGGTATTGAAAACATTCTCAGAAATCATTAACCTGACAAGAAAGCTCATCTAGTTAAGCACTCGTTGCCAACATCTGCAGGCCAGACGTTTGAATCCCATCAAAACAAAATCAGCTTATCATACTCACATATGTTAAAATATTGAGCGCCTTTTAATTAGGAATTAGTAACAACTGTTAATTACAGTATAGAGAAATGGCAAAAAGTCCTATTACCTGCTGAGAGCATATGTGATTATGATATACGAATTGAAATAGGGAGCCACTGTTTTCACTACCAATCGCCCTCACCTCACAGCAGCATTCGTCCAATTCACTGAACCCCTCACTGGCAAAAATTGCTGTTGGCTAGTGACAAGGGATTTCTGCTGTAATCTGTCCTTGTTGCATTTTGAACATCTACGGAACTGGTATGAAAACAATTTCTGTTAATTCCGGTTGTAAAAATTACTGAAGCAGCACAAGGGTCTGCTGTGCTTATATCTCCTAGTGATCTAAGTGCATTAAAAACAAGCATTTTCAATGCAATGGATCTCGCATTTGTTCGAGTTAGAGCTATTAGCGTTGTAAAGCAAAAAAAACACAAAGCACGATCGCGCTATGTATAATGCAGCGCGATCGCGCTGCGTGGATAATAAACAGATAAAGTAGTCCGGACCCCAGGCTGAAAACATCGAGCCTTGTATGTTTTTGGTACTTTACCGGTGCTGTGTAGGTAGGCTAAACACCGGAAAAGGCATGACAATCTGGAAGGAAACTCCTGAAGACAATCACAAGTTCCAGATAAACAGGTAAAATCTTTTATTGGATCCACAGCAGGCACACACTTCCAATCCAAGAGAAGTCAGGACAGGGAGTGCCAACCGAACACAAAAGAACACTAGGCAACATTCTACAATGATGACATAAAGTAAAACAGTTAAGAGAAAAAGAAGTTGCACATTCAAATGTGAATTAAACATATACATACATTAAAAATGATACATTCAAATGTAAACTGAATATAACATTATCTTCCTCCTTTAAAATAAAAACAACAAAAACAAACATTACACAACAAAATCCTTATATTTAGATGGAAATCTAACCAGTCTGTCACTGCGGGTGCGCATACACTCGTAACACTGTCACTAGCGCAACTCTCTCTCGTGACAGTAGTCGGACAAACCTGCAGATCTGACGCATCTTTCATAGCTTGACTACGAGACAAATCATCAAAAAACACTGTGTTAGAATTATCATCAGATCCTCTTCCCAAGTAAACACGTTTCAAGATTTCAGCTTGAGATTTCGTGATAGGTACAACACTGTTTTTGTTCCACCAACCTTTACCCTCCAATAAAACAGAATGTTTAGAAACTTGAAGTACTTTAATCGGAAGAGAAAACTTTGATTCCCCTTTACAAATTTTCTTTGTTTTTTTAATTAAAACCCAATCATGAATATCGATACTAGAGTCTTTAACTCTATGTCTTGCATCATATATTTTTTTCTGTGACAACTGTTTCATACATACTCTGTTCTGTAATTCATCTAAGTCCACCTCTGTATCACATTTGTTACCCAACCTGTCACACATCCAAGAAGGCTGAAGTCTAGATCTGGACTCTCTACCTCTAAGGAGAAGAAAAGGGGATACTCCTGTGGTAGAATGGGGTGTATTAAGATATGCCCAGACCTTTTCTTTTAGAAATAACTGCACATCTAGATTAGCAGCCAGAGCAGTTTTCATTGCTTCTTTCAAAATGTAATTAGCTCTTTCCACTAACCCATTGGAAGCTGGACTGTACAAAGCAACACAAGAGTGCTTGATATTAAAAATTTTCATTAGCATGTCCATCTTCCTGGACACAAAATGTACCCCATTATCCGTGACAATATTTAATGGAGGACCCTCCAGAGCAAAGATAATTGTCAAAAAGAAAACAACAGACTCTGTATCAGTACTCTCCACAAAAGAGTAGTAGATCTATTTCGAAAAGTAATCTATGGCTACAATTAAGAATTTCATGCTCTTTGGTAATCAGTGAAATGGTCCTGAGAAATCTATAGCAATACTTTCCCAGACTTTACTAGGAAAAGGCCCAGTGCACAAAGGTTTGGTATCATTTTTCCAATGTTTGTCAGGCATGATGCAAAATTGACAATTATTAACAAAATCTGATACTTGTTTGTCCAAATTTGGCCACCAATACTTTGATTTCAATATTTTGCAAGTTGCAGAAATGCCAAGATGACCTTCATATCCTGCCTTCACCAACACATGTCTGATATCAGAAGGAGGAATACAACCTGAACCCCTCATACAAATCCCATTCTCACAGGACAATTCTGGGGCCAACTGATGGAAAATTCCCAATTCACATCATATTTATTTTTGTTGGGCCACCCTTGTTTGATGTAGTTTAAGACCCGAGAAAGGGTCTCATCCCTAGACATAGCTAACTGCCAATCTTGTTTGGTGAAAGTACCTTCTGAAGCTGATACCATATCCAACACACCTACCACACATTCAGTGTCGTCATTATCACTCATGTTTTGAGAAACGGGAAGCTGCAACCGTGAAAGACAATCTGCTCAAATGTTTTTTCCACCCACAATATACTTCGCTTCCAAATTGTACTCCTGCAATTTTGAAAGCAGTCAAACCAATTTTGCAGAAGCTTTACCTAAGCCATTTCCACTCATAAGGAACACAAGGGGTTTGTGATCAGTGTATATAATGCAATATGTGCCCCACACATATGTTTTACATTTTTGAACTGCCCACACACATGCAAGAGCTTCCATCTCTATGGTGCTATAGTTGGACTCAGCTGCAGATAGAGCTCTGGATGCGAAAGCTACAGTGTGTTCCTGTCCGTCAATCCACTGTCCAAAAACAGCACCCAGACCTTTCAAGCTAGCATCTACGGTGATAAAGGATTGTGCAGACTGTATGTAAGGTTTCAAAGCAGGAGCAGACATCACAACTTGTTTGATAGAAATGAACGCATTAACAGCTTGCTCATCCCAAACGAATTTGGTACTATTCTTCAGTAACGACCTAAGAGGCTGAACCATCAAAGCATAGCCATTCACAAACCTAGAATAGTATTCGCAAAGACCTAGAAAAGAATGCAATTCATCCTTATTAGACGGTGAAGGAGCATCTCTAATCGCCTCCAAATTGCTCTGCTTTGGTTTATTGCCATTGGTGGATATAGAATTACACAAATATTCTATGCTATCAACTAAAAAATAGAATTTTTCTTTTTAATGGTCATGCCAACCTCCTGAAGAATAGAAAAAACTTTGTTAAGGACCTTTTTATGCTGTTCTATATCTTTAGTATGTACCAAAATGTCGTCTTGAAATAAATGCACAAACACTGTCTAAATGGCCGAATAATGAGTCCATCATTTTTTTAAATACACAGGCCGCAGACTCCAGTCTGAACGGCATCCTCAGATACTTAAAAGCACCATAAGGAGTAACGAAGGTAGTAAGTTCCTGTGAAGTTTCACTAAGACAAATTTGATGATAGGCAGAATGTAAATCTATGGTAGAGAAAACCCTAGAATTTCCTAGACACTAAATGAGTTCCTGGATACGTGGAAGTGGATGACAATCATCAAGAATGGTCTCATTAAGAGATCTGAGGTCCACACTAAGATGAATATCACAATTTTTCTTCTTTGTTGAAACGATAGGTGAAACCCATTCAGAAGAATCAGTAGATGTTATAATTTTCTCTTCAACTTAATTGTCAAGTAAAGTCTTCAATTGCTCCCTGGCCGACATAGGAACTGGTCTCACTGTATGCAAAATGGGAACTGCCCCCTCTCTAAGTTTGATGTGATGCTCGAAACCCTTAACTGAACCAATACGGTCAGCAAACACACCCGGAAACTTATTGGGGAAAAATTCTTCAAAATCACTGGTGATTAAAACTTCTTAAATTCATTTTTCATCAGTGTGAGACCTACCTCTCCTATATGATATCATTGGAGTTACCTTATTAAATTTCAGAAGCTTTATCTTCCAATTGAGAGCAACCAGGAATGTCAAATTTGGTGTCTAAAGAATTATAATTAAAAGCCATCTTTGAAGGTAATGTTGGATTTTTTGTCACATCTGTGAAAATGACACTTTTAGAGCTTTGTCATTTTCTTGTTCTAACTATCAGGTGCCTGCAGCCTGTTCCTGGGACACACGTTTAGGTGTCGCTGGCAGTTGGTCTTTGTGTATTGCTCCAGACAGTGAGACAAAGGGAAGCTAGCTGTTGACAGCATGGGCCACTCTTAGTTAATGGGGGGAGCTGTCACCTACCAAACTTGCACATCAGAAAGGCCCTGCCTGAGCACTCTCACAAAAGGTTTGACACTGGTCTTGTGTGACCCCAGACAAGCTACGGCAAGCACAGGGAAGGAGGGGAATGCCTGACACCTCAAGGGGTGAAAACCTTTAGAAGCTTCCTCTCCTTCAAAATGAGCACCAGATATAAATATTGGACTCTGAGACCCAACTCTTCAGTACTCTTCCAGACTTGTAGACCCTGGTAGGAAGAAGGTCTGATGTGCCATGAACATTTTGCCACTCTACTGAACTGCTGTTCAGAAGGACTGCTTCCCTGCTATGTTGGCCTGCAGCACTCTTGCCACGGTGAGAAGGACTGGATCTTCATCACCAAACCCAAGACCCCAGAGTGACCCCAAGGGCTAGTTAGCTGGTCTCTTGATCAGAAGCCTCAGGGACAGAACAGGCTTCCAAAAACCTTTAAGCCAGAACCTGGGCTCTGTCATCTGGAATTCCTGCCCTCTAAAGTAGTGCCATCCTATTCCTAGACCATTGGATGTAGGCCTGAAGGTGCTCTGCCAGCCCATCTGTGGATCCAATCGAACCAATGCATCTCCTCCATGAGGCATCTCTTGCAGAGCCAACTTTGCTGCTCAATGCATCGCCCTCGGAACCGACGCCCATCTCTGCTGCGCAAACTTCCCTTACTGAAGGACTTTGCATCGCTTTTATGGCCAATCTGAAATAACGCATCTCCATGCAGGGATATCACCTAACCTAACTCAGCCCTTGCATCCAAACCAGGATACAGCTTTCATAAGTAGGTTCCTGCAGCTAGGCCTCGCTCCATCGTGGTCGGCCTGAACGTGTGGCTTTGTCCCAGTCTGGCAAGATCAGGTAACCCACAGGTGGTGCTTTTGTTCTTTAAGCTTTTTGGTACTCTTTTTCAATGAAATATTTAAACTTGCATACCTCTGGTTCTACTGATAATAGCTTTGTTGTATTGGTCTTGATGTATTTATTAAGATGTACTCTATTTTTGTACATTGATGTCGGATGTTTGTTGTATTGTGTTTTAACTTTATTACTGTTTGAAGGAATGTATAAATACTGTATACATTTCCTCTAAGTTAAGCCTGACTGCACTGTGCCAAGCTTCCAGAGGGTTGCGGACAGGTTAATTTGGGGTTTGCTTGTGACTTCACCCTGACAAGGATTGTGGTTTCTGCTTGAGAAGAGTTTCACCCCCCTCAACAGGTAATCCAATTTCCTAGAAATATGCAAGTCATTATTTTAAATGTGCATTACACATAGTATACAATAGGTTGCCATAAAATGTGCAAAACGATTTAGGTTTAAGATGTAAAAGTGCTTCAAAATAGAGATTTTAGTAATGTATTGTTAGGTGGATTTGTAGAGCTCTGCTTGTCACCCGTGAGGGTATCCAGGCACTGAGTATATGACAGCATGAGTGTGGTGAGACTGTGCCTGAGTACAGGCGGCCTTGATGGTCCTACAAGAAGACTGAATGAAAAGCCAGGTCTTCAGCTTCTTGTGGAACTCAAGAAGTGAGGAGGAGGCCATGGTGCATTGGGGAGGTCATTAGGATTTGGTGGCTTGGTCGAGGAATGATCAACCTCCTATTCTGGTTCTGTGGATGCGGGCTGTATGAGTGAGAGTGATGCTGATTGAGGTTGTCTGGTGGGTTGTTGGAAGAGAAGCTGGTGACTGAGGTAAGTAGGGTCCCGTGTTGTGTAATGACTTGAAAGTATGTGTAGCACGTGTAAGAAGTTTGAACTGGCAGCACTTTTGGATGATGAGCCACTGGCTTTTCTGAAGAAGGCAGTGGCTTTGGTGTGTTTCTAGTTATCTGGGAAGATTGCTGTCTTGAGGGGGGTGTTGATGATGGAAGTGAGTGCAGTGATCATAGTAGCTCTTACCAGGTTGTAGATATAGCAGGGAAGAGGGCTGCCCATGCCTCTGAGTGGACTGTCTTCATTACTGCTGCAGTGTCCTCAATGTATAGAGGGTTCCATGCTGTCTATCGTTAATGAGGTTAGCATGCGGGGAAGAACAATGGAGAGTGGCTGGGTATCGAAGTTGCTATAGATCTTGGTAATTGTTCCATGGAAGAAGTCAGAAAAGTAGTTGAAGAGTTCTTATGTAGAGGGGATGATGCTGGTTGCAGCTGTTTGGTTGGTGAATTCCTTGACAATGGAGGAAAGGTCCTTGCAGTTGTTGGAGCTAGACCTGATTATCAGGACCAGGGCCTTTTCTTGGTCTCTTTCACTTGATTGTTATATTGTCTACGTTTGGCATTGTATTTGTTTCTTGCAGCGGTTCCTTGGGTGGGTCTCCATTTCCTTTTGAGGTTTTTGCAAACACTCTTGAACTCTCTGAGGTCAGCGTAGCATCAGCTAACTTGTTTGTTAGATGTTTTGTGCTTGCTGTTTTTCATGGGTGCCAGGGTATTGGTGCAGGTGGTGATCCAGCTGTTTATGCTGTTGATGAGGTCATTGGTATGCTCTGGGTAGTGTTTGCGGAGGGCGCTGAGCTATTCCATTTCTGTAACATTCTCCCAGCTGTGGTTTGGGTTTTTGCTAAACTTTGTAGGGGTAGTTAGTGGCCCTGTTTTGTGGAAATGAATGATGGAGTGGTCTGTCTAAGTGAGGTGAGTGATGTGGATGACTATAACCTTAACTAATGGAAGAGAAAATGGGGTCCAGGGAGTGTCAGGCGATGTGGGTAGAGCCTTGCACAAGCAGGGTAAGGCCGATGTTCTGTAGACTTTCAACCAAGTCCATGGAGTTTGAGTCCATGGGGTAATCGAGATGAAAGTTGAGATCACCTAGGAGCATGAATTTTTTGATGCCCATGGCGAGGTGGCTACTGAAGTGGGTGCAAGGTCCTATGGGTCGGTAGGCAAGGGTGTTTGATAGTGGTTTTACTGTCTGTCTGAAGCTTTAAGTGCATGTGTTCCATAAAATTGGCTTCTGGATCAGTGTAAAAGGTACGCTCAATGTTGCCTCTGTAGATGATGGTGAGTCCTCCTTCTGGTTTATGGGGTCAGTTCTGGTGCAGGATTTTGTATCCAGTAGCAATGGTTGCAGCCATGTCTGGTGTTGATGTGGGGGTTGAGGCAGGTTTCGGTGAGTAAGAGGAGGTCCTGTACATTAGAGTCGATGAGCTCTCAAATCTCAGTGGAGTGCTAGCCGAGTGAGTGTGTGTTACTGAGCATGTATGAGAGTGAGTATTGTTGTGCAGGGTGGGTGTGTGGGCCTGTGTGAGTACGAGCATGAGTTTGACTTGATGGGGGTGTGGTGTGATGTGTGTGGAGGCATGAGAAGAGGCAATTCTAGCAGGCAAAGGGGTCCACTATGGACTGAGGTGCGGCTCAGCAACAGTGTTTGTGGCAGCATTCAGGGTTGAGCAGGTCTAGTTCATTGGTGGTGTAGCTGTGGGAGACTTTGAACTAGGGTTCCTGGTTCTGGGCAGAGTCCTGGTGCAGATGGGCACAGAAGGGATTGCCTTTGGTGCACCTTTGGTGCGTTGGCGGTGCACCCGCTGAGCAAGCCACACTTGCGGCCTCCAAAAAGTAGGGTATTGGAGAGTTGGAGAATTGTGGGGGGATCAGTGGGGTGGGCTCATCAAGAGTCGAAAGTCCAGCAAGGAGAGCGGGAAAGTCCGACAGGAGAAGCAAGGTGGAAAAATGTGATTGGAGGAGCAAGTGGGGGGCAGAAGAGACCAAGATGCCAAACGGAGCAGTAAGAGGCTCAAAAGATGCAAAAAGTGACAATTGAGAGGAACAAGTATGTGAATAGGAGCAATTAAACAGTGGCACAGCACAAACAAAGAAAGAGTAGTTACAGAGTCAGAGGCAGAACAAGCATCTAACAGGAAAAATGGCATGAGACAGACACCAACACGAATCAGAAGGGCAAGGCAAAGTCAATGTCGCACTGGAGCAAAAGAGAGATGTGTGGCACTTACTCCAAATATGCAAAGTGTACCTCATGCAAACATTTTTCGGTTAAAACCATGCACTCCACAACTCGGCAGGTAACATCTTTGTGATACCTCTCAAAAAGAATAGATCTTTGTCATTATGAAGCTTCAGGAGAATACATGAATTAAAGCCAATGCTAGCTTGTGTGCAGGCTTTACAGTTGAAGATTAAGCAATTACACACATTTACTTTTCTTTCAGGCAGCAGGCATCCTGGAAAGAAAGCTTGTTACTTGTTTAGCTATCTGTCCTTCCCTGGCTTCAAAGCCTAGGAGACTCCCTCCCTTACACTTCTGCTGAGGTGTAAATCGGGAACTGTTTTGTTTTTTAAAATGAAAAATGTATGGGCAGATTGTGCCACACAGAGCCTGCCCACTTCGACCACTGATATCTCCCAGTGTCCAAGAAAACGTGTGTCAAATATGTATCCAGTAGTAATCAATGTTGTAATGCCGGGGCCAATGAAATTATATGTGTCTTTTTCACATAGTTATGGATTACCATCATCTGCTGCAGAATCTGCAGATTTTGAGCAAAATGTTATTTTTAAGCTCAAACAGATCAAAAGTTAATAAAAGCTTAGTGACATTGTTTGCATGCAGTGGAAAGCCATCTGCGAAGGTTAACTGGTCATTTTTTGGTTGCTTTTACTGTCTTTGGCTGTTAAACTGGAACTAACTGAGGTGACGTCTTTGCTAGGCATTATTAACATGTGTAAAAATGAAAAATTCATGAAGTAATAGTATAAAAACATGTGCCACTTTATAACACATAATTTGCCTTTTCTTGCAGCATAAATAAGTCAACCCTGCCACATAATTTAGCCTTCCCCTGCCACACAATTAAGTTCTCCTCTGCTGTATAATTCCAGTGGCCCCTGGTTATTTCACTGTGACCCCGGCCTAATCGTGTGATATGGAGGCCGCTGTTTTACACAGCATTACTAGAATTGACAATTTCACTGGTATTGTGTTAGGAAATAGTGTCACTTTCCAACAAAATAATCTTATTCTCATAACAACTCAACACAATTATCTCATTGTCAACACAACACCTGGCTATATCACTCACAGAATTCACAACTGAAACATGTTACAAGAGTTCCTGTAAAGTTGTGCTAGCGCGCCTGGTCCTTCGTAAGTAAACTTACAAGGGGACGCGTATAGGCCAATGAACCTTTTGGATCGCATGGAGTATCCTAGCTATGCAGTAATCGGTGGACATCAATAATCAATGCACAGAACCATAATCAATAAGCAAAACCTTAATCAGCAGATAATAAAACCAACATTTCATGAATAACCACAACTCCATATGCCTTTAAACAATTTTATTTCCCTATTTGTTACAATTCTAAGTCATCAGGTTAGATCAAACTTTATTCGATCAGCTCACAGTTAACTCATTAGTGACCACCAATAACATAATCTAATCAGAACTTGAGAAAACATATGCTCTAATGCTTCAGCATAAGCCAACAAAGATGAATATATCGACATTAATAGCAGAGTTCAGCAACCAGTTCGTCAATCATTTGTCGCTGTCAGTGTCACCCAAAAGAACCTTACCTAACCCAGATTAGCATTAGCATGTGGGACTTCATGTGAAAACAATTTAGAACATGAAATTTGGAAAAACATCTAGCTAAAAGGAAAAAAAACAGTGCAGTTGGTACCTAGAAAAAAAAGACACAAAAGTTAATCAGTCACATTGTCATAGCTATCTATCCACAGAATGGATCAGCAACAAAGTCAGTCTTCGTCTTCAGGTCATCAATCGTTCAGCAACGCATCAGGCTCTCAAGAGCATGAGCCCAATGACAGAATCTCGAATGGCATCTTCCGACATCATCAATTCTCCCCTCGCATCTGAAGTTTTAGCCCCTTGTCATGACTTTTTATTAGAGTTACCCAGTCCATCCCCCTAATTCCTCATTGGTTAGTAAATCACCATCTATTACTCTATCCAATAATATTAATTTTGCAAATCTATGAATTCTAATATTACGCTGTTCTCAGTTCGTCGATTGGTTCACTGTACGATTTCCTCATAAACCGGCTCATCAGGTATTGAAAATGTTGCATCTTCTTCTCCAGTCAGTGCTTCTATTGTTCAAGTCCTGGGAAAGTACATGGAGTCTGTCTTACACCAAAATTGTCACATGTCTATTTCCATCATTTCCTGTCCATCAATACATTGCAGAAAATTCTAGCTAAGCAGATTTTATTAACATACGCGATCCAGGTAAGTTCAACGCACCAGCTTATCTACAGTGCGCCAGTAATTTGATTTCTGCACGAGGCCTGGAAACTAGGCTACAACTTCGGCTAAGTTAACTCTACAATATAATGCAAAACATAGGTTATATATCTTAATATGACATACTACTACATTTTTATCACACATTTTCATTATTTCACACATTTTAAATCATTTTAGTACAACTGGCTGTCACTCTCCGTGGGCACATTTTTAACGTGCACATTAATTTCCCTACCTACATTTTTCTATCATTTCCTTGTTAATCGAAAACGCATAAACATTTCATTAATAATTTCTAATTAACATACCTGCTTCAACAGTCCCTCCTCTGATGACTAAATATGTCATCACACCATTCTTCACCATCATTTCACAATCGGTTTCTGCTGTATTTTGTCTCCTCCTCAAATCTTCCCTATAAATTCTTTCTCTGTTTCGTTCTTCCCTCCTCTGATTATTTTTAGATCTTCTCAATTTAATCTTTTGACATAATTTACATGAACCCCATAATCCTAATATGGAAGCAATCTCAATAAATATTCCCTGTGTAATTTTTTATAATACTCCATCCCAAATTTGATTAAGCCAGTTTCCCACTGATGCGAATCCTTTTCCAACCTTTTCCAAAAAACCTGGTTCTTTCAATTCTTTTAAATCCTTACTTGAGTTAGTCAGGTTAGTAAGTAAGTCCCTTATCTCCTTACTGTAATCTGGAATATAGGAACAACAATGCCTAGAATTAATCATTTTACAAACTCCGCCGTCTTTCGCTAAAAGAATGTCTGAAGCAAGCCTATTCTGAAGCGTCATAGCTCTATCCGCAGCTAATTCAGTATCTATCAGGAGAATTGCCCCTGTAAAGTTTGTCAGCATGTTATCCACAATAGTAGACAACTTTCATATCTTGATTGAATTCAGAATGACTCACACTGAAGGAATCACTGCACCAAATATATCTCCCACAACTGCAGAAGAGGTTTCCCTCCTCTGTCATTTATGATCTAATTCAGTCAATTTCGGAAACTTCTTTATGTCATCTATCTGGTAAATCTTTGGGAAAACTATCCCCAAATAACATGTCCCATACCATCCTCTTGAAAGACAGTAATAAGCATTAAGTCCACAAATATAATAGATCCCAGGAATCGCAGTGCCCTGACCATTCTGCATAAAGGCCCACTTTCTCTGAAACAAAAACACATGCCTACATTCACTCATTCCCACAAATAAAGTATCTGTGCATGATTTTGGTCTATATATACGAAGCTTCCCTACATGTGATGCATCTAATGCTAATTTCCCCTGTGTCTTAATTGCAGTATAAGCATAATCATTCTTGTAAGTCCTTTTCTCTAAACCTTTTTCTAATTTCTCTTTTAATGCCTTTCTCCTGTCATCAGTATGCCCAATAAAGCTTTTTTCTAAAGGTGTAAGCAAGCATGTGAGGTTATTTGTGTGCACATGTGCTGTTTCAAATGTTAGTGTAGGCTCAAAGAATCCTCTAACTAATACTATATCATGCTCTCTAGCTATTCTACTCAAATACCTAATTATAGGAACAAACAAAAACACAACACCATGATTGGAATAAAAATACTGTATATACTCTTGATTATATAACCTTGTTAGTAGCAAGCTACAGCTTATTCCGTATGTTAATGGTAAGCTGTGGTACGTAACTCCTTCCTCTACTGACAAATGAATTTGCGTACACACAAGACAATCCCTTGCATCCATCGTCTCAACATACTCACTTAACAAGCAACAGAAGACATTAGAAGAAAGCTCTCCTTGAGCATTAGTATAATCATGCAAATACTTCTTATCCAACTTAAACTTCTCTAAAGCCTTTAGTGTAGTAGTCTCAGGAGCAAAAGTATGAGTGGCTCCTTTCAAATCAAGAACAGACATTCCCACAATCATCACTGTAAACAAGATTCCACACATAGTTGCCAATCCAACACTCATATATCTACAGTGTCTGGCGTTTCTTCCTTGATTATTTAACTCAGCCTTAATCTATAAAGAATCGGAAAGCAGAAGTAACTCTTATGTAAAGTGATCTTCAGAAAAACAACTAAGTCCTAAGGTAAACTTTTGACCAAGGCCTCCCGCGGGCTGTTGCCGAACCGGGCTCCATCACAGTCATCCTTAAACTTTGACTTTGCCCCAGTTGAGGTGTGACCAGATGACCAGATTGGCGCTTTTTGTTTCATGCGCTAGAAAGCAATAATTATTTAAAAATTCATATCTTCGGTTCCCCTCATCCGGTTTTATTCGTTTTGGTGTCATTTTAAAGCTAAAAATATTTCCTATTTTCATAAATTGATTTTGGATTTTTAAACTGTTTCCTGTGTTTTATTTAATTACGGTTTGTGGATTTTTGAATGCTTTACACTCTGTCTCCTAAGTTAAGCCTTGTCGCTCGTTGCCAAGCTACCAAGGGTTGAGCTGGGTTTAATTTACTGAGACCTAACTGGACCTAAGTGGAGGTTAGTGGCCTATTGCTAAGTGTAGGTACTTACCTGCCCTTCCCAATAACCCATTTTCCAACACTTTTTGGTGGCAGCGGTTGGATCCTGTACTTGTGTTCAGTATCACATTACAGTTTTAAGTAAAACAAATTAAAAATCCTTTAAATTGTCCTAGTGCAAGACTTGTTTTGAATTTTTAATTTGGATTAATTTCAATTATTGAATTTTTGTGATTTTTCTAAATACTTCTTTCCAATTTTTGCAAAATGTTTTTGTTGACACAAAACTATGGACCCATGGAGCTTCATCTGGCTAGCATACCCACACGGCAGTAGTCCAGCTTAGGGGGTTGTGTACTGCAAGGGGGTTGCCTGCAACCACTGACCTCAGGAAGAATGTCCTGATTAAATCCCTGACAGCATGGGCTGAGGCCCAAGAAGTAGGCTCAAAGGAAGCTCCAGCTCAGGGGAGTTAGGGCATCTGAGCCTAAGTGAGGAGGAGGAAGACCGGTCCTCACTGCACACAGTCACTAGGGGCATACCCTAAGCTAGTTGGGGGAAGGGGGTCCCTTCAGGAGGAGAGAACCTGTCCCTCAGGGAAAGAGAGCTGGAGGCCCAGCTATCATTTATAGCTTTGGAGGCAGAGAAGCTGGCACTAGAAAAGAAAAAGTGAGCAAGGGAAGAGAAAAGAGATGGTGGCAGCGACAGAGAAGCTGAGGTGTCCATGGGTGGGGGGTTTTGCCCCAGATTACCCAAGGGGGTGGTTCCTGCCTATGTAGAGGGGGATGACATAGATAAGTGGCTGGGGGCCTTTGAGGGGGCCCTCCAGATGAGGAGAGTTAAGCCTCAGAACTGAGGTTCACTTCTTTGGGAGTTGGTCCCCAACTGTGGGACGGTTAGGCTCCTAACCTTGAGAGGGGAGGAGGCAGATTCATACCCCAGTATGAAGAGATGCTTGAATAAAATGTTTGGTCTGACCCCAGAGCAGTATAGGCTCAAGTTTAGGGACACCCAAAAGACAAGCACCCAGTCCTGGGTGACTTTGTGGACATCTCAGTTCAAGCACTAGAGGGCTAGATACAGGGGAACAAGGTAAATACCTTTGAGGGGATGTACAATTTGATTATGAGGGAGCACCTTCTAACCAATTGTGTCCAAGAGAAGCTCCGCCAGTATCTAGTTGATTCTAAGTTGACCAACGCCAGAGAGCTGGGGGAGGCAGAAGATGACTGGTTAAGAACTAGGGTTAACCAGAAGCCCCCAGGGGGGTGATCAGAAAAAGGGAGGACATGGTTCTTCTCAGGGGAAGTGTTAGAATCCATTTTGAATTTATTTGTTTCTTTAACACGTGTAAGTTTGAGCTTTTTTCTCTCTGAACGCACTGTCTATCACATATGTTATCTTATGTATATTTGTTTAAGTAAAATAAGCCTGGGTCCACACCATAGGCTTGCAGCTGGTTTCTTTCCCTAACTGGGGCGCGTTACTCATTATAATCATGTGTTCAAAATAACTAACTGACCTCGGCTGTTGTATTTTGGGGAGGGAAAGGCTGATATCTATACCTTTGAACCACGCAATCCTTTGAAGGGTCTCAAGAATGTGGGGAGTCAGGCAGCTGCAGAGGGGAGGCAAGGACAAAGCTGGGAATGGAACCGGTGTGTGGAAAACTGATTAACTCCTTAAAATATCTGTATGACGTATATCATTATTTACACACTTTATGTATCCTTTGATGTATGAGTGTAAATATCACTGTTAAACGCTTCATGCCAGCACACTTTACTTCGGGCCTGGGATGCCAGTGGTAAACTTGTCCTCTTTTGCTGCATCAAAAATAAACAGACCTTTGGTCATTGATTTTTCACTCCGGCTCTCCGTGTCAAAACCTCCTTTGTAAATGCATTTGTAAGTATCTGCAAATATGTGCATTTGACAATTTGACGCCCGAAGAGGGACCTTCCAGTGGATATCTTCAGTAGCTCTGTCAAGAGACGTGCTGCCAGTGGGGGGACGCCGTTCCGGAGGTGTAGATTCCAGGGGCCCCTGCACAAAGACTTAGTTTCAAAAGCAGCTGCATCTTATCCACCGGGCAGGCCTCTCCCCGCTTTCTCATGATGTCCCAGCGAAGTCCCTGAAACATCGGTTTTTATCTTGACTGATTAGTCTGACACGGGCGGCCGGAGAGAAATCCAGGAAAAAGCAGATAGTCAGGTAAGACTGTTCCTCGCTGGCTATTTGTCTGCTTTAACTTGCATTTGAGAGAATAATGGTTTTTTGGATAACTTATCACTTTTGGGAATGATTAGTTCTTGGTAAATCTGCATTTGTACAAGGTACCATTTGACAATTTATATTACACGTGTTTTTGTTTGAATAATTTGCCCAGGCCTGGAGCAATTTGTAAGTTGGTAAATATTTGAAAAAGGGTTTCTTTGGTGCACGTTTGAAAAAGGGTTTCTTTGGTGCATATTTGAAAAAGGGTTTCTTTGGTGCACGTTTGAAAAAGGGTTTCTTTGGTGCATATTTGAAAAAAGTTTTTTTTTTTTTGGTGCATATTTGAAAAAAGGTTTCTTTGGTGCATGTTGCATTTTGAAATTTAAAAGGTAAGATATGGGAAATAAAAATGTTGGCAAGGGCTATGTCTTTGTTTTCGCCGAAATCATGTGCCACGTTTAGATAAAAAGCAACCGATCCCAAAAGAGGGAACACCGGGGTGGGACATGTTAAAGGATTATGGTTTAGAGAATAATTTGTATAATAGTATATGGCGCAGATATACTAGACATTGTCCTGACCTCCAGTGGCCAGAGGATGGGTCTTTTGATTTAAAGAAACTAACCTACCTACAGGAATGTTTGTTTCATAAAAAGGCTAGACAACATATGTTTGAGGTATACAGAAAATGGGAAATGGAGGCCACCAAAAGAAAAATTAAGTCAGATAAACTGTTAGAGAAGGAGAACCGGAGAACCATCATGCAGAAAGCCACCCTGTACCATCATTCCCAAACCCAGAAAAGAATTGAGTCTGAAGATAGAGTCCATAGGGCCCAGGCGGAGGGAAGTTATGTATCAAAGCCAACAGAACCCAAACATGCATTAGAGGAAGATGAGGTAATGCTACAGCTATTAGATAATAGCCCTACTGCACCTCCACCTTACACACCCCCTGCATTAGCCCAACCTATCATGGGGGCACAGCAACAGCAGCAAGGACAAGGGCACAATTTGGGAAATCCAGGTGCACCACTACAGCAACATGTGCCACAGCCACCACAGCCTCTAGCCCAAGCCACCCCAATAGCCCAAGTCCTAATCCCTCCGCCACCTGCCCCACCACTACCAGCCAGCACTGCAAGATTACCAATAATGTCCCCTGCCCCTAATACCCCAAATGGACAACGCCGATGGTGCACTGCCACTCACTCACTTTCACCCATATGGAGCACACCTATGAAGTCGATTTTACCCCCTAGTACCTGCTCCACTATTGGGGAGGGGGAAAAACGGGTTATCAAAAATCAGTCAGAGAACTGGATGGCACATCCTATTTACACCCACACCGATATTATGGACACAATACAACAGATGTCACATTTTGGACAGCAATTAGCACTACAGTACATGATTTAAAAATTGGAGAGGGATTGGAATTCTTGTATTACAGATTCTACCCCTCTCCCTTATGAACAAGAATTACACCAATTATGGCGGGACAGTGTGGCTTGTATGCTTGATAGTAACAGCATGAATGAGGGAGTACGCATTTGTGTTATAGCCAGAGAAGATGTTCTCAATACATATGACAAGGGGTACCCAATGAGGGAAGTACACCCTGATATGCCCACTGCAGCTGCAGTTGCAGCAGCAGCTGCAGCTGCCGCCAGACAACCAGCTCCCGTGCCAGTGGCCCAATTTGTCCATATCCCATGGAAAAGGGAGGAGGTAATGGCTATAAAAAAAGACTTGCCAGACCCTCGAAAGAATCCAGCTGGATTCTATCGGGACCTTAGAATTGCTATTTCCACCACCACCATGACACTCAAAGACATTGACTATTTTTTTGGTGTTTTATTGGGTCCTGAAGTTTGGCATAAAATTTGAAGAGTAGATAATGCACCTACTTTGGGAAATACATGGGGGGGTTTAGAAGCACGGGAAGCACAAAGGGCACCAGGATCCCTGCCGCATCAGGATATTTTAAATTTACCTAACCGGATATTGACTAAGTTAGAAACTGTTATACCTCTTCAGACTGTGGATTGGGGAAAACTTGCCACTTATAAACAGAAAATAGGTGAAGATGTCCCAGATTATTTTACTAGAATTGAACAAGCTTTCATAGATTTTAGCGGTCAAGACCTAGCCACACTATTTGTAGAACGCTTTGTTAATGGACTTCTACCTGAAATATCACAAAAATTAAAAGCAACAGAGAGTTCGTGGATGACGAAGGGACAGGCAGAGATTTTACAGATGGCACAATACTATGAGAGCAGGTACAAGGAAGAATTAGAAAAGAATGAGAAGTCAGTAAAAGAATTGAAGAAAAAGGTACTATTACAGCAGGCATATCACCAGCGGGATACAACCCCTCAGCCAAGGGGTGGCCCACCAAGGGGACATCTGCACCACCCCAAGACCGCCGGTTGAATATAAACCAATGTGCCTACTGTAAGCAAGATGGACATTGGCGTGATACTTGCCCATTACTGGAAGGAAGACAAAGTATGTCACTTAATAGAGGGAACGCGGCAGGTAATGCACGAGGACGAGGAAGAGGTAGAACTGATCAGAATTCGCAGAATGAGAACCAGGTCCCGCGTAATACTAATATTTTTGACAATGCATTTGAGCGACAATATTATGCTGATGATTCCTTTTCTGAATCCTACAATTATTAGGACAGCCACAGACAGGGCCAGGGGCGAGTAAGTATTCCTGTAGATCAGAATGGTCCCTACAATGATGTAAAAATCGAAGGAGAGGGCCATAAGTTTCTCCTAGATACTGGTGCCACCAGAACATCTATTGCACATTCTGCAGTCCCCGGGGCTCCCCTGTCTGGGCTTTATACCACATCAATTGGGATTTCTGGGATCCCCGTGGCGAGCCCCATCTCAACACCTATGAGAGTAACTGTAGGCCCATTTACAGTACACACGCCACTCTCCTTAACATCAGGTTGCAATGAAAACTTGTTTGCATTAGATTTGTTAAAGAAATTAAATGCAGTTATTCACTGTTCAATGGATGGTGTCTATGTAACTATGGATAGTGTTTCCCCTACTCGGTGCATGTTCTCACAGGAATACGACTTACCCCCAGAGCTAAAGGAAATAGATCCTTGCTTATGGGCCAAAGGCAAAAATGATGTAGGCATTATGGATATCGACCCTATTGTAATAAAAATCAAACCAGGTGCCCGGTTACCTCGTGTTCCGCAATACAAATTACCTAAATCAAGCGAAAAAGGGCTCAAGGCAGTCATATCTGATCTTGTGCATGCAGGTGTCATAAAGGAAATAGTGAGCAGCCCATGTAACAGTCCAATCCTTCCTGTTGTAAAGAAACATAACGATACTAATAGAGTAGATGGTGAGCAATCAGTTACTGATAACACAGTATATCGATTAGTTATTGATCTCCGAGAAATAAATAAAATAGTCATTCCCCAGTTTCACGTGGTCCCAGACATGAATAGTCTTTTCACCATGATTCCACCCTCTGCGTGTTTTTTCACCGTAATCGATCTGAAGAACGCTTTCTTTAGCATTCCAATTGCCGAAGAATCTCAATATTTGTTTAGCTTCGCGATTTTTGGTAGATCATTCGCGATGACAAGAGTTCCTCAAGGGTTTGTGGAGTCCCCGAGTATATATAGTCAATGTCTTAAACATCAACTAGACCAATTCAATCCACCTTCAGGCTCTGCACTGTTGTAGTACATTGATGATATTTTAATTGCCTCAGATTCCATGACACAATGTAAGACTGATACTGTTGCATTATTACATCATTTAGCACCCCTGGGCCATAAGTGTCCCTCCCAAAATTGCAGTATTGTAGAGAGGAGGTCACCTATCTAGGACACCTCCTCTCTAAGGAGGGAAGGAGATTACATCCAGACAGAATTAAACTGGTTCATACAATGACTGCACCACGCACCCCTTCTGAAGTCCGAGCATTTTTGGGATTTACATCCTTTTGCAGACAGTGGATTCCAAATTTTTCACTTATAGCAAAACCATTGACTGCTCTGACACTTTCAGATGTGCCCTCTCCTGTACCTTGGACTGACAAATGTGAGGAGGCTTTTCAAGATTTAAAAAAGGCGATGTGCTCTGCTCCTGTATTGGGTAATCCGGATTACAGCAAACCATTTGTTTTATTTGTGCATGAAAAGCATGGCTGTACATTGTCTGTTTTGACACAGGATCAAGGTGGGAGACAACGCCCTTGTGCATACTTCTCTTCCACCTTGGACACTGTGGCGCAAGCTTTGCCTACTTGTCTTAGAGGAGTGGCTTCTGCAGCAGCTGCAGTGCAACAAAGTGAAGGGTTTGTTGGTGGCAATCCGCTCACTGTGATGGTTCCTCATGCAGTTGATATTTTGTTAAACAAGACACAGACGCAGCACCTCACCAGTGCTCGTCTAACGGGTTACGAATTAACATTGTTCAGTCCAAATATTACTTTGAAGCGGTGCAATGTCTTGAACCCAGCTACGTTACTACCCCTCCCTCAGGACAATGTGGAATTTGATCATAATTGCATTTTTGCCACTGAGGAAGAAACCAAGGGACGGGTAGACTTAACAGACACTCCCCTATCTGACCCACAGGGAGAGCTGTTTGTAGATGGGTCTTGCTTCAAGTTACCAGATGGTACGACCACTGCAGCCTATGCCGTCACCACAGTAAAAACAGTGCTTGAATCTCATAGAATCACGCAAAATTCGGCACAGGCTGCAGAATTAATTGCCCTCACCAGAGCTTGCGAAATAAGTGAACATCTTAGTGTTAATATCTACACTGATAGCCAATATGCGTTTGGAGTAGCTCATAATTTTGGGCGACTCTGGGCGAATAGAGGCTTTATCACGTCACATGGCACTACCATTCAGCATGGCAACTTGATTGTGACACTTTTCAATGCTCTCAGCCTGCCCCGTCAGGTCGCAATCATTAAGTGTAGTGCCCACAAACAAATTACTGATGATATAGGACGAGGAAATGCTTTTGCAGATGCTACAGCGAAAGCAACAACACGAGCACCATTTGACAATGCATACGTTGAGAGTAGCATCAAGGGAGAGCCCCAGAACGAAGTATTAGAAAATACCATGCAGTGTGTGAGAGATAGTCAAGCAGAAGCAACAGCAGAGGAAAGGGAACAGTGGGAGAAGAACGGTAGACTAGACAGTGAGGGTTGTTACACAGATGACACAGACAGAAGAAGATGGATGTTACCTAATTGTTATGTACACGCTATGGTTACTATGGCCCACAGTCCTGCACACATCAGTGCCCAAGGCATCAAAACAACTTTGGACCACGTTTGGAGTAATCCTCTGATATCCAACGCTGCTAATAACCTGGTTAAAAGTTGTATGGTGTGTGCAGTACACAATGCAGGAAAAGGGACCCCTACGCCCCCTGGCCACTTTGCCCCTCCTGATCTCCCCTTTGAAGCTATACAGATGGATTTTATCCACATGGAACCATGTAACAAACTGAAATACGTGTTAGTGGTAGTATGCATGTTTTCAAAATGGATAGAGGCCTACCCATTAAAAGACAATGGTGCCTTCTCTACCGCCAAAATATTACTAAAAGAATATTTTCCTAGATACGCATTGCCACGATTAGGCTGGAGTGACAATGGCAGTCATTTTGCTAATGAGGTAATGGAGAAGGTCTGTACCGCCCTTAACATCAAACATCGATTTCATGCTGCAAATCACCCACAATCAGCGGGCCTTGTAGAAAGGTATAATTACACCTTGAAGAGCAAAATAGCTAAGATTTGTGCGGAGACCAACTTAAAATGGCCAGATGCTTTGCCCCTAGCATTAATGTCCATCAGGATGACTGCCAGTAGCAAGTCACGATTATCCCCCTATGAAGTTGTCATGGGGAGGCCAGCCAATATCTGGGGGGTACCAAGACCAAAGAAGCTTTCTGAAGTGCAATATCCTTTGTTTGTAGATTACTGTAAACAATTGACTAAAAATTTGCGTTTGATCCACCAACAGGTCAAGGCCAGCCTACCGACTCCTCTTGAAGGCCCTGCTCACCCTTTTAAGCCAGGGGATTGGCTTATGACAAAGAACTTTCAAAGAACCAACAGTCTTCAGCCCAGGTGGCGGGGGCCAGCCCAGGTACTGCTTGCAACACAGACAGCGGTGAAAGTGGAAGGAAGGAAAAACTGGATACATGCTAGCCATTGTAAGCGTGCACCAATTCCACTACAATCTACTCCAACAGCAGAATTACCGTTGTCTCCTGATTACAGAGAAGTAGGAAGACAGGAAACACCTCCACAGGTTTCAAGTGCTTCCACTTCTGCTCCTGAGGTGACACAGCAGCCCAGTGATGAAGGGTTGCTGTTTGAAGATCAACAAACTCATCGATACAACCTGCGTCCTAGCCCACCCAAATGAACAGAATTCTGAAGGTGCGTAAGGTGGTGACCCCTACGAAAAGCTACATTTACATCACCCTGATAGCTCCTAGCTTGGAACTGCAAACTGAGGTCTCTTCTGAATGGCCAAGGAATCCTTTGCTCAGCAGAATACGGCACGCTTGCCTTCATGAAATACAGTTCCCCGCTTTCACCGCCACCGGCATTTCCGATGCCATTGATGTACCAGCATTAAAACAAGCTATCCTCACTGTTGTTACGCACACTTTGGGCGACGAGGTTGTAAATGACTGTGATGACTAAACTTTCAGCATGAACATGAACACAGGTGACTAGCCTGTGCAATGACACCAGAACATTGGTCAGAACAACTGTCTCAACGAAAACACAAGCATAGTGGAATGCAGCTTGTGCAACGCTATTATCTGTGCTAAGAGCATTGGGTAAATGGAGTTAACAGTTCTGTGACTAGCGAGAAAAACCAAGTACCAGTTCTACGGAAGCGGCCAGTCATTAGGGTTGGTGCGGTTTGTAGTCCCAGCGGTAAAGAAGGTGCCTTTTTCTGTTTAATACCCAAGCACATCACTGATCTGGTTGAAATTGCTGGCCTCCCCCCTCATTTTGCTGAGACACTGAACGAAACTGACGAACTATACTGAAGACGAGTTTTGAAGTATCGCGACTTACTCACTGGGAGTTGAGACTCACCAGGAGTTAAAACTCGACAAGGAGAAGACAAGGGACCTAGGATCAAGCCAACATCTATTGTCCAGTATTTGAAAAACTCGTTCATGGACACATCAGTGCAGCCTAACTGCTAGAGTGGGAAGCACGCCGGTGCTGTACCCTAGTGGGTTGTGAACATTAAAGGAAAACTCACTTATCTGTATCTATACGTATATGATTATTAGTATAGTGATATCAATATTTAGCATTTGCATATTTGGTAATTGTGTGGGTATATTTTTGAACACACATAGGCGGTTGAGACGAGTAAAACGGCACCATAGAAAGGTTGTAGGACCAAGGAGGAGAGCAGAATACAAATTATGAAAATATATCCATTTGGCAGGACAAATATCCCTCTAGAGAATAGAGAAGAGTGGCCTTATAACTATTTCTACAAAACAACAATGAAGTACCTAGTGACCCTCACGTTAATATGTATAATGTCCAGTGGTGTTGCATCATTGTTGCAAAATCCTACCTTATATCCATTGATAAAGGTTCATGGAAAATTAGCTGAGACATTAAGTCTCACTGACTGCTGGATTTGCCGGCACTTGTCTAGACACCCTGAGGACTCTATAGGCCCTTATGAAGTACCAGTATCACCAAGCGAATATGAAAGAGGGGAAGTGTGTCTTGTACCAAATACCACTTGGAGATGTGACCAACAAGAATAACAATGGTACCCTAGGTGTGCGGTGCTCCCTAATACCCAGGCAGAATACAAGCTCTCCCCGATGCCTGGAGAGAATGCCACACTTAAAATGTTTCCCATATGTTTTGGTACCTATTTTTATGGGCAAAACCCAGAGGCAAAATACATGGGAAAGATCCCTCCTGAACAATGTGTTTACACTTTGTTATTTGATATCAAAACAGGGAATTGGGATCTTGAAGGAGAGGAGAAAATAGACAGAAATTGGACGGTGTTAATTAATGGGACTCAGCAAAATTACACTGTAAATTATTGGAACCTGACTGTGGGAGAAAATGAGATTCTGGTAGATCCAGAAGGATTGTTATATGATCCCTCCAGAGAACAAGATAGAAATGGGAAAATTTCACCTGTAATATTAACCCGGGTTTTCCTTGGCCCCCTCTGGACGGCTAGATGTTCTTATGTTGCACCCTGGGCAAATGTATCATTGCTAAATACAATTTGGGAGGATTACAAGTATTGCAATAGTTCTGAGCATGACACCCCGGAGGGTGTGGGTTTGCCCCGAATAAAATACAGTATTATAAATTCACAAATCCAGGGAGGCATGTACTTCGTATGTGGAAGAACTGCATATAAAGTACTCCCTCTAAACTGGGAAGGGATATGTTCACTGGCATATTTGGCACCCAACATTACTGTGATATCAAATATATCATCTTCCCAGCCCCTTAACATGGGGAGTTTTGCACATAGGTACAAACGGGGGACACCCATATTGGAGGAGCGAAAGAACTGGGTATTTCAAGTACTACATGTTCTTATTCCAGGATTTGGAATTTTCGACTTACAACTGGCAATGATGAATATGTCAGCTGAATTAGCCATTGCATTTAATACCACCAGGGAGGCCATAGGAAGTGTACAGATAGAGATAAACTCTGCAGCCCAATTGGCAATACAAAATCGGCTTGCCCTAGACTTGATTACGGTACAACAAGGAGGAGTATGTGTTTTAATCCAACATCAGTACCAGCAAAAGTGCTGCTATTTTGTCAACAAGTCATCAGAGATAGAATTGGATATTGGGAAAATAAAAGAAGCAGTACAGGTATTTGAAAAGGGGGGCCAATATGAAGGAGGCAATTTGAGTTTATCATGGTTATGGTCTTGGTTTGGGGGGTGGGGCTGGTTGTTTAAGGACATACTTTTTATAATAATAGCTATTATATTAAGTTGTTTGTTAGTACAGTGCTTACCTGCTTTCTGTTCCTGTTTAAAATTGTGTAAACTTCCGCCAGTAAAAATACTAGAAACCAATCGAGCTATGATGCAGAGAGAAGAGATAAATTCCCTAATGGCTATTGATCCCACTATTCTCACTACAGATACTGGTTGCTCATACCCATCGGTTGTTTATGTCCCCATGAATGTAAATTTCAAGGAAGTAGGAGTAAGATTCAACATATATGAGGAAATTTAGAACTATTCAAAACGTTGATTATGTTCAGGGAGAAAAAAAACTCAAAAAGGGTCGATTGTTAGAATCCATTTTGAATTGATTAGTTTCTTTAACACGTGTAAGATTGAGCTTTTTTCTCGCTGAACGCACTGTCTATCACATATGTTATCTTATGTATATTTGTTTAAGTAAAATAAGCCTGGGTCCACACCATAGGCTTGCAGCTGGTTTCTTTCCCTAACTGGGGCACGTTACTCATTATAATCATGTGTTCAAAATAACTAACTGACCTCGGCTGTTGTATTTTGGGGAGGGAAAGGCTGATATCTATACCTTTGAACCACGCAATCCTTTGAAGGGTCTCAAGAATGTGGGGAGTCAGGCAGCTGCAGAGGGGAGGCAAGGACAAAGCTGGGAATGGAACCGGTGTGTGGAAAACTGATCAACTCCTTAAAATATCTGTATGACGTATATCATTATTTACACACTTTATGTATCCTTTGATGTATGAGTATAAATATCACTGTTAAACGCTTCATGCCAGCACACTTTACTTCGGGCCTGGGATGCCAGTGGTAAACTTGTCCTCTTTTGCTGCATCAAAAATAAACAGACCTTTGGTCATTGATTTTTCACTCCGGCTCTCCGTGTCAAAACCTCCTTTGTAAATGCATTTGTAAGTATCTGCAAATATGTGCATTTGACAGAAGAACCAAGGGAAAGATGATAAAAAGCCCAAGGACTCCTCACAAGAGTCCCCAAAAACTTCTCAGGGTGAGGGAGCCCGAGCCATTCCACTTCCAAGGGGAAAGGGTATCAGGGGAAGCATTATGATCCTGTTAAAGCAGGAACGTTTCAGGAGCTTGTTAAAGCAGGCAAGTGCTTTGAGTGTCATCAACCTGGACACAAAAGAGGAGATGCTATCTGCTCCAAGACTCCCCCCACTGGTGGGCAATCCCAGGGGATTTCTAGTGTAGGGATGGCGGTGGAAGTTGGCCCAGGGCTGGGATCAGGGTACACAGAGGTCACCTTAGTATCCGTGGGTGGGGTGGACATTGCAACTATGGCCACCTTACCTCCCAGCATGGAGAGGTATAGGCAGAGGCCTAAAGACAATGGGACTGAAGTGAAAGCCCTGAGAGATACAGGAGCCAGTGTGACAATGGTCACAAAGAAGCTGGTTTCTCCAGAACAGGTCTTACCTGGTGTCTTCCACCAAGTGACTCATGCAGATAGAAGAACCAAACTCCATCCCATGGCCATGGTGAGCCTGGAATGTGGAGGTGTGACTGGCTCTAAGAAGGTAGCTGTAGCTCCTGCCCTCCCAGTAAAGTGTCTGCTGGGAAATGATCTTGAAGCATCTGAATGGTCAGAGGTGGAGAGAAGGGTCCATGCACAGATGCTGGACCTCCCTGAATGGGTGTGTGCTGTGACCAGGCCACAGGCAGCACAACAGGGAAGTGCTGGACACTTGGACCCTGGAACAATGCGCCAAGCCTCCAAGAAGAAGAGAAAGGGCACTGGGTCTGGCTTGCCAGCCCCCACAAGTACAGATGATCAGGAGGAATCCAAACCTAAGGGGGAGGATCTGACCTCTGAGGGAAGGCCACTTCCCCTGCAAGCTCTGCCTGACTTGGCAGAACTGCAAGGGGCAGGTGGGACCACCAGAGAAGAGTTGTGCCAGGGACAAAGAGAGTGTCCCACTCTTGAGGACCTTAGGCAGACTGCTGCCAGGCAAGAAAAAGGGGATACCAGTGGGACCCTCAAGGTTTACTGGGAGGATGGTGTTCTCTACACCAAGGCAAGGGACCACAAACCAGGGGCAACCAGGAGAGTGGTGGTCCCCCAGAAGTATAGAGAATTCCTCCTCACTTTAAGTCATGATATTCCGTTAGCTGGACATTTGGGACAGATCAAGACCTGGAACAGGCTGGTCAACCATTTTTATTGGCCCCAAATGTCAGGGGGTTTTGCAGCTCCTGTGTTACCTGCCAAGCCAGTGGCAAGGCAGGGGGCAAGCCAAAGGCTCCCTTGATACCACTGCCAGTGGTTGGGACTCCCTTTGAGAGGGTGGGGATTGACATTGTTGGTCCCCTAGACCCACCAACTGCCTCAGGCAACAGGTACATTTTGGTGGTTGTGGACCATGCCACCAGGTACCCTGAGGCAATACCCTTCTAGACACTCACGGCTTTCACAGTAGCCAGGGCACTACTTGGTGTGTTCACCAGTGTGGGATTCCCAAAGGAGGTGGTCTCAGATAGGGGCACAAATTTTATGTCTGCCTATCTGAAAGCCATGTGGGATGAATGTGGTGTTACTTATAAGTTCCCCACCCCCTATCATCACCAGACCAATGGTCTGGTGGATAGATTTAATAAGACCCTGAAGGGCATGATCATGGGTTTGTCTGATAAACTCAGGAGGAGTTGGGATGTTCTCATCCCACGCCTGCTGTTTGCCTACAGAGAGGTGCCACAGAAGGGGGTTGGATTCAGCCCCTTTGAATTACTGTTTGGGCACCCTGTAAGAGGCCCATTGTGCTTGGTGAGAGAGTATTGGGAGAAGCCTCTCAAAGAGTCCAAGGTGAATGAGCTGGATTATGTGCTGGGCCTGCGGTCACGCATGGCTAAGTACATGAAAAAGGCAAGCAGAAACCTGGAGGCCAGCCAAGAGCTCATGAAGCTCTGGCATGACTAGAAGGCTACCATGCCTGAGTATCACCCAGGATAGCTGGTGTGGGTTTTGGAGCCCAAGGCTCCTAGGGCACTTCAGGCCAAATGGACTGGGCCCTATCCAATTGTGGAGAAAAAGGGTGATGTCACCTACTTGGTGAATCTTGGCACCCCCAGGAATCCTCATAGGATCCTGCATGTCAACAGATTGAAACCCCACCAGGACAGGGCAGACATGACCATGCTGATGGTCACTGATGAAGGGAAGGAGAAGGAGAATGAACCTCTGCCAGACCTCCTGTCCTTAAATGAACAAGATGAGTCAGTGGAGGGAGTGGTACTCTCTCCCAGGTTGACAGGTCAGCAACAAAAAAGACTGCAGAAACGTTTTAGAGCAGTTTGCTAGTCTGTTCTCCCTGACCCCTGGACTCACCAATTGGTGTGTCCATGACGTTGACACTGGTGACAGCTTACCTGTCAAAAACAAGCTGTACAGGCTGTCTGACCAGGTCAAGGCCAGCATCGAAGCTGAAGTGGCTAAGATGTTGGAGCTCAAGGTAATTGAGCCCTCTGACAGTTCTTGCTCCAGTCCAGTGGTACTGGTGCCCAAACCTAATCCCCAAGGTGGGAAGAAGGAATTGAGATTCTGTGTGGACTACAGAGGTCTAAATGCAGTTACTAGGACTGATGCTCACCGCATACCTTGAGCTGATGAGCTCATTGATAGGTTGGGGGCTGCTAAATTCCTGAGCACATTTGATCTGACCTCAGGATACTGGCAGATTGCCTTAAGTCCAGGAGCTAAGGAGAGGTCAGAATTTTCCACACCAGAGGGCCACTTTCAGTTCAAGGTGATGGCCTTTGGCCTGAAAAATGCTCTTGCCACCTTCCAACGGTTTGTGAATAGAGTCCTGTCTGGGTTGGAATCTTTCAGTGCAGCTTATCTGGATGACATAGCTGTATTTAGTTCCACGTGGGAGGACCACCTGGTCCACCTGAAGGAAGTGCTTCAGGCCCTGCTTCAAGCAGGCCTGACTAGCAACTGCCAGATAGGGCAAAGCTCAGTTGTGTACCTGGGCCACCTTGTTGGTGGAGGCCATGTACAACCTCTCCAGCCCAAGATCCAGACTATCCTGGATTGGGAGACTCCTAAAACCCAGACTCAGGTCAGGGCCTTCTTGGCCTGATTCTGTACTACAGAAGGTTTGTTCAGAATTATGGGACCATAGTGTCCGCCCTGACTGAGCTTACCTCCAAGAAACAGCCCAAGAACGTAATTTGGGCCCCAGAGTGTCAGAAAGCGTTTGACACCCTAAAACAGGCTATGTGTTCAGTAGCAGTGTTACTGGCCCCTGACTGTAGCAAGGAGTTTTTAGTGCAAACAGATGCTTCAGAGGAAGGGATTGAGGCAGTGTTCGCACAAATTAATGAAGAGGGACAAGATCAACCAGTTGTCTTCATTAGCAGGCGACTACTCCCCAGAGAGAAAAGATGGAGTGCCATTGAGAGGGAGGCCTTTGCTGTGGTCGGGTCCCTGAAGAAGTTGAGGCCATACCTTTTTGGCACCCACTTCCATGTACAAACTGACCACAGACCTCTCAAATGGTTGATGCAAATGAGGGGGGAGAAACCAAAACTGTTAAGGTGGTCCATTTCCCTACAGGGGATGGACTTCACAGTGCAGCACAGACCTGGGACTACCCATGCCAATGCAGATGGCCTTTCCAGGTTTTTCTACTTAGCTGATGAGGACTACCAGGGTGTAGGGTACTACCCATCACCTTTCATCTGGTGGGGGGTGTAGGAGGCTGGACTGGCTTGTAGTGAGTACCAAGGGGTACTTGCACCTTGTACCAGGCCCAGTTATCCCTTATTAGTGTATAGGGTGTCTAGCAGCTTAGGCTGATAGATAATGGTAGCTTAGCAGAGCAGCTTAGGCTGAACTAGGAGACGTGTGAAGCTACTACAGTACCACTTAGTGTCATATGCACAATATCATAAGAAAACACAATACACAGTTATACTAAAAAATAAAGGTACTTTATTTTTATGACAATATGCCAAAGTATCTTAGAGTGTACCCTCAGTGAGAGGATAGGAAATATACACAAGATATATATGCACAATAGCAAAAATATGCAGTATAGTCTTAGAAAACAGTGCAAACAATGTATAGTTACAATAGGATGCAATGGGGAAACATAGGGATAGGGGCAACACAAACCGTATACTCCAAAAGTGGAATGCGAACCACGAATGGACCCCAAACCTATGTGACCTTGTAGAGGGTCGCTGGGACTATTAGAAAATAGTGAGAGTTAGAAAAATAACCCTCCCCAAGACCCTGAAAAGTGAGTGCAAAGTGCACTAAAGTTCCCCTAAGGACAAAGTAGTCGTGTTAGAGGAATAATGCAGGAAAGACACAAACCAGCAATGCAACAACTGTGGATTTCCAATCTAGGGTACCTGTGGAATAAGGGGACCAAGTCCAAAAGTCACAAGCAAGTCGGAGATGGGCAGATGCCCAGGAAATGCCAGCTGCGGGTGCAAAGAAGCTTCGACTGGACAGAAGAAGCTGAGGTTTCTGCAAGAACGAAAAGGGCTAGAGACTTCCCCTTTGGTGGACGGATCCCACTCGCCTTGGAGAGTTGTGCAGAAGTATTTTCCCGCCGGAAGGACGCCAACAAGCCTTGCTAGGCGCAAATCGTGCGTGTGGCGTTTTTGGACGCTGCTGGGGCCCAAGAGGGACCAGGAGGTCGCAAATTGGACCTGAAGAGAGAGGGGACGTCGAGCAAGACAAAGAGCCCTCACTAAAGCAGGTAGCACCCGGAGAAGTGCCAGAAACAGGCACTACAAGGATGCGTGAAACGGTGCTCGCCGAAGTTGCACAAAGGAGTCTCACGTCGCCGGAGACCAACTTAGAAAGTCGTGCAATGCAGGTTAGAGTGCCGTGGACCCAGGCTTGGCTGTGCACAAAGGATTTCCGCCGGAAGTGCACAGGGGCCGGAGTAGCTGCAAAGTCGCGGTTCCCAGCAATGCAGCCCAGCGAGGTGAGGCAAGGACTTACCTCCACCAAACTTGGGCTGAAGAGTCACTGGACTGTGGGGGTCACTTGGACAGAGTCGCTGGATTCGAGGGACCTCGCTCGTCGTGCTGAGAGGAGACCCAAGGGACCGGTGATGCAGCTTTTTGGTGCCTGCGGTTGCAGGGGGAAGATTCCGTCGACCCACGGGAGATTTCTTCGGAGCTTCTAGTGCAGAGAGGAGGCAGGCTACCCCCACAGCATGCACAAGCAGGAAAACAGTCGAGAAGGCGGCAGGATCAGCGTTACAGAGTTGCAGTAGTCGTCTTTGCTACTATGTTGCAGGTTTGCAGGCTTCCAGCGCGGTCAGCGGTCGTTTCCTTATCAGAAGGTGAAGAGAGAGATGCAGAGGAACTCGGATGAGCTCTTGCATTCGTTATCTAAAGTTTCCCCAGAGACAGAGACCCTAAATAGCCAGAAAAGAGGGTTTGGCTACCTAGGAGAGAGGATAGGCTACTAACACCTGAAGGAGCCTATCAGCAGGAGTCTCTGACGTCACCTGGTGGCACTGGCCACTCAGAGCAGTCCAGTGTGCCAGCAGCACCTCTGTTTCCAAGATGGCAGAGGTCTGGAGCACACTGGAGGAGCTCTGGACACCTCCCAGGGGAGGTGCAGGTCAGGGGAGTGGTCACTCCCCTTTCCTTTGTCCAGTTTCGCGCCAGAGCAGGGGCTAAGGGGTCCCTGAACCGGTGTAGACTGGCTTATGCAGAATTGGGCACATCTGTGCCCAAGAAAGCATTTCCAGAGGCTGGGGGAGGCTACTCCTCCCCTGCCTTCACACCATTTTCCAAAGGGAGAGGGTGTCACACCCTCTCTCAGAGGAAGTTCTTTGTTCTGCCATCCTGGGCCAGGCCTGGCTGGACCCCAGGAGGGCAGATGCCTGTCTGAGGGGTTGGCAGCAGCAGCAGCTGCAGTGAAACCCCAGGAAGGGCAGTTTGGCAGTACCAGGGTCTGTGCTACAGACCACTGGGATCATGGGATTGTGCCAACTATGCCAGGATGGCATAGAGGGGGTAATTCCATGATCATAGACATGTTACATGGCCATATTCGGAGTTACCATTGTGAAGCTACATATAGGTAGTGACCTATATGTAGTGCACGCGTGTAATGGTGTCCCCGCACTCACAAAGTTCAGGGAATTGGCTCTGAACAATGTGGGGGCACCTTGGCTAGTGCCAGGGTGCCCTCACACTAAGTAACTTTGCACCCAACCTTTACCAGGTAAAGGTTAGACATATAGGTGACTTATAAGTTACTTAAGTGCAGTGTAAAATGGCTGTGAAATAACGTGGACGTTATTTCACTCAGGCTGCAGTGGCAGGCCTGTGTAAGAATTGTCAGAGCTCCCTATGGGTGGCAAAAGAAATGCTGCAGCCCATAGGGATCTCCTGGAACCCCAATACCCTGGGTACCTCAGTACCATATACTAGGGAATTATAAGGGTGTTCCAGTAAGCCAATGTGAATTGGTAAAATTGGTCACTAGCCTGTTAGTGACAATTTAAAAGTAATGAGAGAGCATAACCACTGAGGTTCTGGTTAGCAGAGCCTCAGTGAGACAGTTAGGCACCACACAGGGAACATATACATGCACACCTATGAGCACTGGGGCCCTGTGTGACAGGGTCCCAGTGACACATACATATAGGCCACAAACCTATGAGCACTGGGGTCCTGACCAGCAGGATCCCAGTGACACATAACAAACATACTGAAAACACAGTGTTTTCACTATGAGCACTGAGGCCTGGTTATCAGGATCCCAGTGAGACAGTGAAAACGGTGACAAACACCCTGACATACACTCACAAACAGGCCAAGAGTGGGGGTAACAAGGCTAGAAAGAGGCTACTTTCTCACAGGGGGCAGTGTAGGAAAGTCTTCCTTTCTGCCCTGGTCACCCCCAAACGTTTTGGACAGGTACTGGTGGTTACTGACTCTTAGCTGTGCCCTGGGTACTGCTTACTATTCCCAGGGCCAGTGCTCTGTGTAAAGTGGATATGCAAATTAGGCTAATTATAATTGGCAAAGTTAATCTACCTATAAGTCCCTAGTATATGGTAGGGCTTGGAGGTTTAGGGACCCCAGCATAGGTAGTGCCCCCATAGGTGCACTGTTGAGGTGCCCAGTGTCATTTTAAAGGCAGGCCTGCCTTGCTGGCTGCTTTTAAATTAAAGTTACATGCAAATTCGACTTTGGAATTAAAAGTAGTTCCAAAGTCTTAAACTACCTTATTTTTACATATAAGTCACCCCTAAGGTGTGCCCTATGTGCTCCTAGGGCTGGGTGCCATGTAACTATAAGCAGGGACCTTATAAAAATAGTTTTATAAGCCCTGGTGAGGTAAAACAGCCAAATGTGTTTTCCCTCATTGTAGTGAATGGCCTCCATAGGCTAGAATGGGGAGACTTTATTTTCATTTTAAAAGTCCCCTTAAGTAACAGATACAAGAAGTTTGGTATCAAATTCATTGTTATAATAAATCCCACAACTTCCAGTTGTTGGATTTAATATAACTTGTTCAGGTAAAGAGTTTTAAACTTTACCTTAAAAGTTGCCAACTTCAGCCCTGCAGTGTTTTTGCTGCTGTGCTCTGATTAGCCAACCTCTGGCAGCCTTGATGAGGTGTGAAGTGGCCTGGCTCCACGCAAAGAGATGTGCCTGTGGGAGGAGATCTCCCCTCAGCAGATGGTGAAGCAGGAAGGGGGAGGGCTGCCAAACTGGTCTTCAAAGGCAGAGAATGACATTTGGAGCAACCCAGCAACACTCTCACATCCTGCAAACCCAGACAATTAGGTGCCCCCTTGATTAGATTAGGAGAGGGAAGGAGAGGGGTGTGTTTAGGATTTTAGCCACCCCAGTGGGTGGGCTCAGCCAGATGTAACCTCCAAAAATCACTTTCAGCCATGGTGGATTTTTGAGGAATGTTGCTCCCTGGGATTAATTTTTGCAACACTTCCCAGGAAGCAGTCATCACAGGAGGAAGGACCTTGCACCTGATTGGAGAACCAGGACCCCCCTGTTTTTCACCCAGGAGCAGGGATAAAACTGGCATACCTGCACCCACACCCCAGGTCCCCATCAGATTACAACAAGGAAGAACTACAGGAGAAGAAGGACTGCCCTGCTGGTCCCCTGCTGGTCCCCTGGCCTGCACCTGGACCCTGCACTCTGAAGGTCTGCACCAGTTGCACACTTGGGCTTCACCACAAGAAGGACTTTGCCTGGCTTCAACTGGTTCTAGGAGGTACTCCCTGTTTGCTACAGGTGAAAACTTGCTAACCAGAGTCCTCTGCACCAACTCCTGAAGAAACCAACCAGCTGATCACTGTCCAGTGGCCAAAAAAGAGTTTGCACCAGGTGCATTTTGGGAGTTGTAGTCCACTCCCCCAAGGAGCATCTCAGAGCTTCTGGAACCTTGGGGTGAGCTGTGGACCCCAAAAGAACATTAAAAGAACATCTGGAAGAAGATCCAGAAGTTTGGAGAACTTTTGGAAAAAAGCTCCAAAGAGGGACCGACCCGCCACAGCAACTCTAGCCGGCTTGCCTCAACCGTGACCCGGCCTGACTTGCAGGTTCGTCCCGGTGAAGAAAATCTCCAAAAAAGAGACTAAGGGGGTCATTCTGACCCTGGCGGTAAAAGGCAGTTACCGCCGGTCAGAAGACCGCCATAACACCGCCGCGGCCGCGGTAACCCGCCAGGGTCATTCTGACCCACAACTGCCAAACCGCCAAAAACCCGACCTCCACTGAAGGCCGCCACATCAGCGGTCAGCGATAAACTGGAGATGACCAAACCTCCACCGTCACGCCAACAGAAATACGCCCATGCCATTACGACCCACGAATCCACGCGGCGGTCTTTCAACCGCGGTATCCCATTGGCGGTACACCCAGCTGCACTCAAAATACACACACATCTACAAAACACTGCCACATTGGACAATTACAAATACACACACCTGATACACATACAAACACCACTCCCACACAATCAATACGATATAAAACACACACCCACAAACCCCCACAAACCCCCACAAATCGAAATTCAGAGACAAGGCGCAATACACAGAGAGAGAGCACAGGGAACACAAACCACAACACACACAGGAACCCAACATCATCCCCCACACTACATCTACGCACAAAACACCACACACCACTACACTCATCACCACAAACACCACCCCACACCTCATCCACACCACCCCATGGCACCCCAAAGACACCCCAGGTTCTCGGACCAAGAACTCAGGGTCATGGTGGAGGAAATAATTAGGGTAGAGCCCCAGCTCTTCGGCACACAGGTGCAGCACACCACAATAGCCAGGAAGGCGGAGCTATGGCAAAGGATCGTCGACAGGGTCAACGCTGTGGGACAGCATCCCAGAAATCGGGAAGACATCCGAAAGCGCTGGAACGACCTACGGGGGAAGGTGCGGACGATGGTGTCAAGACACAACATCGCTGTGCAGAAGACTGGCGGCGGACCCCCACCCACTCCACCCGAATTCACAGCATGGGAGCAAGAGGTCTTGAACATCCTGCATCCTGAGGGCCTCGCTGGAGTAGGCGGAGGAATGGACTCTGGTAAGTCTAATCTCAACTACTTCACCCCCCCCAACCACCAGCATGCCAACCCACACCCCCACCCTCACCCCCAACCCCCCAGCACATATCCTCCCTGCTAATGTCTCACCAGCACAACCCACCCAAACCAACACCAACCACTGAATGCCAACACAAACCATGGACACCCATCACCTAAGCATGACCACTGCACATACCCATCCCCCCCAAACCACCCTCACAACTCCTCCCACAAGGGAATGCCAGCACTGGGGGACAAGGGCACCCACAAATCGCACGCCATGGCACACACAGAAGCAATAACCATACTCTTTTACCCCTGCAGGGCCCGAACGCCAACACACCGGCCCGGAGGGTCCAGAAATGTCCATCCCACCCCCAGAACAGGCCCCCAGTGATGACAGCAGCTCTGTCGACCTAGAACCTGATGACCAGCCCGGACCATCGGGGACCTCTAGACAGTCGGTTCCCCTCAGGTAGCCACAGGCCACAGCAGACCTACCCCCCTCTGGAAACCCCAGCACAGCACCCACCCAGCGGGCCCATGCCTCTGTCTCCAGGACAGGTCAAGCAGCGGTGTGTCCACCACTACAGGGCACCCAGGGCAACCCACCACCCCAACAACAACAGGGACCTGGGGGCAGTGGTAGTGGGCACACCGTCCAGGGGACAGAGGCCCAGGAACAAAGGGGAACTGGGAGGGCTGCTGTGCAACAGAGGGAGGACAGGCCTAGGGAACCCACTGTCCAAGAGGCCCTCACCACCATCATGGGAGCGTACCACCACTCCCAAGAGACGATGGCGACGGTCCTGGCCAGGTTCCAGGAGATCCAGGCCATGCAGGAGGGCCAGTACATGGGGTTCCGGGAAGAACTGCGCAGCATCAGTTCCGCAATGGGTACAATTGTGGTGGCACTCAACCAGATTGTCACCACATTGCGGGACCATGTGGCCCCCCAAAGGGCCCCTGCCACTAGCATGGAGGAAGAACAGCCCACCACCTCCGCTAGCGCTAGTGGTCAGGAGGCCCCAACACAACAGCAACGGCCCACCCAGACCCCACCCCCTGCAGAACATGAACCACCCCGCAAGAAAGGCCTGAGATCTAGGAAGAAGACAGAGTAGGATGTCAAGACCCCCGCCATGCACGGATCCCCCCGGATGTCATCCCACTGTCCCACTTGTTCACCCTGTCCAACCTTGAACTGCCCCTGCTCCACCTTCCACAGGCATATAGACAATGCACCTGTGCGAACGAGAGTCTGGACTCTGCCATGGACATGCCTCCACCATCACCCATCACCCTTTTTGAACTATACACCAATGTTTGCACTTCAATAAACACAATTATTGCACAAAAACCATCTGGAGTCTGCTATTTATTTTTTTAAACCAAATGTATTCGATATAACCAACCAAAAATGTCCAATTACATTGTGATGACAACATACCAGTGTCACACAGCGGTAGTCCATGGGGAAATAAACCAGAGGGCACTCCGTGGGGACCAGATCACTGAAATAGGAAGGCAAATTCACAACTAAGTTACCATACATTGGGGTGAAAGGTCAGACAGTAGAGAGCCAGTACTGTTACAGATATAATAAAATGCAGGAGTAGATTCTTGCCTGTGTGTTACTGGAAATACTGCAGTATCACTCTGTCCCTGTTGTCTGTGTCGTCCTCTTCGTCTTCCTCCTCTTCACTCTCCGCAGGCTCCACAGCGGCCACAACACCACCATCTGGACCATCCTCCTGCAGGAAAGGCACCTGGCGTCGCAAAGCCAGGTTGTGAAGCATGCAGCAGGCCACGATGATATGACACACCTTCTTTGGTGAGTACATTAGGGATCCACCTGTCATATGCAGGCACCTAAACCTGGCCTTCAGGAGGCCGAAGGTCCGCTCGATCACCCTCCTAGTACGCCCATGGGCCTCATTGTACCGTTCCTCTGCCCTTGTCCTGGGATTCCTCACTGGGGTCAATAGCCAAGGCAGGTTGGGGTAACCAGAGTCACCAATTAGCCACACACGCTGTCTCTGTAGCTGTTCCATCACATAAGGGATGCTGCTATTTCGCATGACGTACCCGTCATGCACTGACCCTGGAAACTTGGCATTTAAATGGGAGATGTACTGGTCAGCCAAACAGACCACCTGGACATTCATCAAATGATAACTTTTTCCTGTTCATTGTCTTTTGGGGGGACCAAAGCCACATGGGTACCATCAATGGCACCAATGATATTGGGAATGTGTTCAAGGGCATAGAAATCACCCTTCACTGTAGGCAAGTCACCCACCTCAGGGAAAATGATGTAGCTCCGCATGTATTTCATCAGGGCAGACAACACTCTGGACAATACCCTTGAAAACATAGGCTGAAACATCCCAGATGAAATGGCCACTGTAGTTTGAAATGACTAGCCAACAAATGGAGTACTGACAGCACCTGCACTAGAGGCGGAATCCCTGTGGGTTGGCGGATGGGTGACATCAGGTCTGGCTCCAGCTGGGCACACAGTTCCTGTATAGTGGCACTGTTGAGTCTGTAGGTGAGTATGACATGTCGTTCTTCCATTGTCGACAGGTCCACCAGCGGTCTGTACACGGGAACATTCCTCCGTCTCCTCGCAAGTCCCAGCGGACGGTGCCTAGGAAGAACAACATGGAGCACAGAGTCAATCAACCCACAGGTAAGTTCCCACAGCCTGCACAGTACACGAATCTCTCTGGATTGAATGGCTTGTATGAGTGTCGATGCAAGGCCTAGCCATGTGTGACGCAGTAGGAATTAAGCCATGTGGGCCCTTGAAATGGTGGCTGCCTGACCTGTGAAGTGTGACAATGTGAAGTGAGGTCATTGCGCTGGCGTGGCACGCCGTGGCGGTAGGCGGTCGAAGTCCGCGGCGCAAAGCAGCATTGGTTAACATTGAACCCTATGGGTTTCAGGAGCCAACGACGATGTGCGCCGGCGGTCGCGGTATGCACCGCCGCGGTACGCACCGCCGTGGGCGTGACCGCCATTTTCTCTCTGCTTAATCACACGAGACCTGAGCATCCACAGGAGAGGACCTATACTGCAAGTGCTGCTGTGACCTCGGTCTGGAAGTGACAATGGCTGCTGCGACTGGGGAAAGGGCCCCCGCCTTCAGTTCCGAAGAGTTGGAGAAGCTCGTGGACGGGGTCCTCCCCCAGTATGCGCTACTCTACGGTCCTCCAGACCAACAGGTGAGTACACGGGGGCCAATGCATAGTGGGCAATGCCTGTGATGAGTGGGGTGGATGTACGATGGAGGGGAGGGGAGCGAATTACGAATGCATGGCACGACAGATGAGAGCATGTGCCACATGGCAAGTTTGGGGAGGGGGGGCCACTCACATCGAGCATGCAGAAAAGTGATGATGTTTCTTTTCCCCCCCTGTACATGTCACATAGGTCAGCGCCCATCAGAAGATCGATATTTGGCGTGCCATCGCCAAGGAAGTCCGGGCCCTGGGGGTCGACAACAGACGGGGCACCCACTGCCGCAAGAGGTGGGAGGACATCCGCCGCGGGAGCAGGAAGACCACCGAGGCTCTGCTGGGGATGGCCTCCCAACCTAGGAGGGGTGCCAGTCGTACCTTGACCCCCCTGATGAACCGGATCCTGGCGGTGGCCTACCCCGATTTAGATGGGCGCTTGAGGACATCACAGCAGACACAAGGGGGTGAGTACCAGCACATTCAGCTATATTTGCGCGCAGTGGAGGTGCCTGGGTGGAGGAGGAGGGCTGTGGGTATCCCTAGGCCAGGGCGATTTCTGTAGGCTAGGCCCCTCCGTGAGGTATGGTCCTGTGCCCCCGCCCCCCACCTCTGTAGGGTGCCTAGTAACGCTATTCATGGACCTGTGTATTCTGTGTGGGCAGTTGTCGCCCATAGGCTTGTAGGGCATGTCCCAGTGAATAAGCAGTGTACCCCAAGTGCGCAGTGTAGTGCAGGGGGCTTCTGTGTCTGTCCTCTCCGCCAACGGTGTCCCCAATGCATGCACTCAACTTGTCTTTATTTCTCCACCCCCCCCCCCATTTTCTTTGTTTTTCTGTGAATGTGTGCATTAGCATCATCAGGCGGAGGAGAAGTGGCATCGGCGCAAGAGGGAGCTGCATCTCACATGGCCCCGGAGGGCCATGCAACGGACTACGACATGACCAGTGAGACGGAGGGCGAGGGGGGCTCCACCACGGTGACCCGTGCAGACGTCAGTGACACCGACACGTCCTCGGATGGGAGCTCCCTTGCGGTGGCGGCAACATCCGTGCCCACCGATACTACAGGTACAGCCGCCACCCAACACACCAGCTCCGCCCTCCCAGCAGCCCCTCGGCCTTCGGCCCGTGCCCGCACGGCCAGGAAGGCGGCCATCTCCTTCGCCCCAGGCACCTCAGGCCCTGCACCAGTCACCCCTGCTGCCCTCAGTGAGGAGGTCATTGACCTCCTGAGGACCATCATTGTTGGGCAGTCTACCCTTTTGAATGCCATCCAGGGTGTGGAGAGGGAGGTGCATCAAAGCAATGCATACCTGGAGGGCCTTCATTCGGGTCAGGCTGCCCAGCAGCGATCGTTCAACGCTCTGGCCTCAGCATTGACGGCAGCGATTGTCCCTGTCTCCAGCCTCCCTCTTCTAACTCCCTCCACCCAGTCCCACTCCCCTGTTCCTCTGCCTATCCCATCCACACCTACAGACCAGCCTGCACACACCTCAACACCCAAGGGAAGCTCATCCAGACATAAGCACCACAGAACACACAAGCATTCACACAAGCAACATACAGATGCAGACATGCCAACAGCCACTACCTCCTCTGTGTCCCCCACCTCCTCGTCTCCCTCCTCCCTCCCTGTGACGTCTACACTCACACCTGCATGCACACCACCATCAGCCAGTACACCCATCACCAGCACACCCTCCAGACCAGTCCGCACACGTGCAGTCACCACCCCCGCTGCCATGTACACGTCCCCTGTGTCCTCTCCCAGTGTGTCTGTCACCCCCGCTTCCAAACCACACAAACGCAGGCAGGCACCCAACCAACAGCCATCCACCTCACGTCAGCCTCCAGCCCAAGCACCTGCACCCAAAGACACCAGACTTGACTCTCCTACAACCACATCCTCTTCCTCCACTCCCATACCCACTCCAGCTACCCTTCCCATTGCTCCTAAAAAACTATTCCTCTCTAAACTGGACCTCTTTTCCTCACCTGACCCACCCCCTCCATCTCGTGAGAGTTCCAAAAACACCTCAGCCACCACCAGCCCAGCAACTCCCAAGAACGTCGTGCCTGGTTTTTGGAGTCCGCCCTTTCCTTGGGCAGGGACATCGGCCAGCAGCAAAGGCACAGCCAGCCCCCCCCCCCCTGGGAAGAGGATCAAAAAACTGAAGGGCAGGCGCGACAGGCCTGATATGCCTGCCCCCAAGGAGGGTAGCCTTGCACCGTCACCTGCCACATCGGGTAAGGGAGCCAAGGGCCACGGAGAGTCTGCCAAGGAGGGCAAGGGCAGCAAAGCGCAAAAGGCAGGGAGCAGCTGACCTGGCCATGAGGGCCCCACCAGCCCCATTCCGGGGGTATTGGAGGAGACCCAGGGCCCCAGGACTCATCACAGGAGGGCCCCGCAACGGAAAGGTCCGATGCTGACTGAGCGGGAAGTAGTGGCCAGGTGTGGTTCACTCGAAACACAAGCCAGGCACCGCTGAACAGGGCCCGCCGTGAGGAGCACCACTGAACAGGGCCCCGCCAAGACAGGCACCGCTGAACAGGGCCCCGCCGTCAGGAGCACCGCTGAACAGGGCCCCGCCAAGACAGGCACCGCTGAACAGGGCCCCGCAGTGAGAAGCACCGCTGAAGAGGGCCCCGCCGTGAGGAGCACCGCTGAACAGGGCCCCGCCAAGACAGGCACCGCTGAACAGGGCCCCGCCGTGAGAAGCACCGCTGAACAGGGCCCCGCCAAGACAGGCACCGCTGAACAGGGCCCCGCCGTGAAAAGCACCGCTGAAGAGGGCCCCGCCAAGACAGGCACCGCTGAACAGGGCCCCGCCGTGAGAAGCACCGCTGAACAGGGCCCCGCCAAGACAGGCACCGCTGAACAAGGCCCTCCTGTTAAGCACTGCTCCGCTGGGCCCTCATCTCAAGCACCGCTCCGCTGGGCCCTCATCTCAAGCACCGCTCCGCTGGGCCCTCCTGTCAAGCACCGCTCCGCTGGGCCCTCCTGTCAAGCACCGCTCCGCTGGGCCCTCATCTCAAGCACCGCTCTGCTGGGCCCTCCTGTCAAGCACCGCTGGCCCATTGGCAGGCCCGGTTCTGTGTCGGGCAGGGCTTCACGAGGCACTCTGCCCACCATGCCTCCTCCATGACCAGTGGACTCTGTAATCCACCTGATGGACTGTGGCTTTGCACCCCCCAGGATGGAACAGTGGGCAGTCCACCCACTGTAGAGACTTGAGAGACTGTGGCTTTGCACTCCCCAGGATGGCACAGTGGGCAGTCCACCCACTGTAGAGACTTGAGAGACTGTGGCTTTGCACTCCCAGGATGGCACAGTGGGCATGGAGGCCCTTCGTGGATCTGGCGTCATGGACTCATGTGGCTGAGGTGCCCCCCCTTCCCTTCCCCCTGAGGTGCCAGTATTTTATTTTTGTGATGCCCCAGCAGTGTTCTCTCCAATGGACTCGATCTCGTGTGTGGGCTTTGCCCATGAGTTGCTGCACATTGGCCCACGGACATTTGAACTTTGCAAAACTGTGCCGGACTTTTGCGACTTGTATATATATAGTTCTAGATGTGTAATAATTCTTTATATATTGCTAAGTTCGCTATACTTAATTATTGCTATAATATAGTTCTATTTTTACAATCATTGCCTTTTGTCTTTGCATTTTTGTTTTGGGGGTGTCACTCTGACTTTTTAATCTGCATTGGTGTGTAGGTATTTCGGTGGGGGTGAGGGTGGGGGTGGGTGTGTGGCGTATGTGTGTGCCCGTAACCTTTCCTCCTCCCCCCTCCCCTGTGTCGTAGGTGCAGTACTCACTGTTGTCGTCTGCAGCGACATTCGTGATCCTGGAAGAAGAGCAGGAAGGCAATGGCTGGGAGGATGTGGAGTTCCGGTTCCATGCTGTCCCGATTCCGCGTGGAGTGTGTCGAGGTGAGCGTTTTCCATTGGAAATGTCTGTTTCCGCCGTGTTTTTATCGGAAAAGGTAAAAGGATTGGTGAGTCGTGATAGGGTGGGCGGTACATTGTCTGCCGCCTGGCTGTTGGCGGTGACCGCCGCGCTGTTTGTTTGTGCCGCCGTGGCGGTCGGAGTGTTAAAGCGGCGGCCTGCGTTGCCGGTTCCCGCCAGGGTCAGAATTCCATTTTTTGGACCACCAGCCTGTTGGCGGGTTGGCCGCCGCTTAAACACTGACCGCCAGGGTCAGAATGACCCCCTAAGTCCAAACATAGGAAGTTGACAGGGACCTCCCAGCCAGCGTATCCGAGGAGGGCTCCAATTGACGTCGTTCAAGATCCAGGTTTGCCCCGGTCGAAGGATTTTCACCTCGAAAAAATGACTAAGTCCGAAGGTAAAAATCTCCACCGAGGGCTCCCGCAACGCGTATCTGAGGAAGAGTTCCAGGAGGTCGGATTGGACTGGCAGGTTCGTCCTGCTGAAGAAAATCTTCAGAAAAACGACTAAGTCCTAAGGTAAACCTTTGACCGAGGCCTCCCGCGGGCTGTAGCTGAGCCAGGCTCCATCGCGGTCGGCGTTAAACTTTGACTTTGCCCCGGTCGAGGTGCGACCAGACTGGCGCTTTTTGTTTCTATGCACTGAAAAGCAATAATTCTTTAAAAATGCATATCTCCGGTTCCCCTCATCCGATTTTATTTGTTCTGGTGTCATTTTAAAGCTAAAAATATGTCCTATTTTTATAAATTGATTTCGGATTTTTAAACTGTTTCCTGTGTTTTATTTAATTACTGTTTTGTGATATTTTAATGCTTTACACTCTGTCTCCCAAGTTAAGCCTTGTCGCTCGTTGCCAAGCTAACAAGGGTTGAGCTGGGTTTAATTTACTGAGACTTAATTGGAACTAAGTGGAGGTTAGTGGCCTATTGCTAAGTGTAGGTACTTACCTGCCCTTACCAATAACCCATTTTCCAACAGCTATTCTCTTTCTTTTCAACCTTCGATCACCACTTAGGCCCTCATTACGACTCTGGTGGGCGGCGGAGGCCGCCCGCCAGAATTCCGCCCTCCGTAATACCGCTCCGCGGTCAGAAGACCGCAGAGGGTATTATGAGTTTTTCCCTGGGCTGGCGGGCGGTCTCCAAAAGACCGCCCGCCAGCCCAGGGAAAAACTCCCTTCCCACGAGGATGCCGGCTCGTAATAGAGCCGGCGGAGTGGGAAGGTGCGACGGGTGCATTTGCACCCGTCGCGTATTTCACTGTCTGCCAAGCAGACAGTGAAATACTTGTAGGGGCCCTCTTACGGGGGCCCCTGCAGTGCCCATGCCATTGGCATGGGCACTGCAGGGGCCCCCAGGGGCCCCGCGACTCCCCCTCCCGCCATCAGGTTCCCGGTGGGAGAACCGCCAGGAACTGGATGGCGGGAGGGGGAGTCGGAATCCCCAAGCCGGCGCAGCAAGCTGCGCCGGCTTGGAGGATTCCTGGGGGCAGCGGGAAACCGGCGGGAGACCGCCGGTTTCCCTTTACTGACCGCGGCTAAGCCGCCGCGGTCAGAATGCCCCGCGGGGCACCGCCGGCCTGTCGGGGGTGCTCCCGCGTGCTGCGGCCCTGGCGGTTCTATACCGCCAGGGTCGCAATGAGGGCCTTAGTTCTCCTTCACTCCATTCTTCTTTTCTTGTGGTATCTACTTCTTCTGCTATCATTTCATTTAAGACCAATTCCTTTTTCTTTCCTATCTGTGACTCAGGCCAATTATCTCCTTTTCTTGATCCTTCTGTCAATATTCTTCTCAGAATTGGACTCTTCTCTTTCTCTTTTTCTGTGGTGTTTTCTCTTGATGGACCTGCAACAGGCTCAGGAGGAGTCAGATCACATTGACTTTGATCCGTCTCAACTCTTTCTCCCTCTTGGTCTGGCACTTGTTCTGTCTGCTTTTCAACACCGTCTGCTTCTGGGAGAACCTCTGCTGAGTTAGGCTCTCCTGCTGTATCCGTTTAGATAGATTCTTCCGCACCCTCCTGTAATTCTTCACTCTCGTCTCTTACAGGGGTAATAGAAACATCTTCCACAAGCTCTGGTTCAACTTCAGGCTCTATTGGCTCTTTTTCTGGTTCAGGTGCGGCAACCTCTTTTGCTGTTGTTGGTGCTTTCAACAATGCTTCTTCATGATCCTGTGGACATACTACTCTCTTTGTATGGCTCTCGTGTATCCAGTTCGGAAGTCCTGCACACTTTACAGCTGTCGTAGTTGTTAGGACCGCCTGGTAAGGACCTCTCCAACGCGGCCTTAGGCACATCTTGTGAACATGCTTTCGGACAGTGACCCAGTCACCGGCTCTCAGATTGTGACCTGGATAGTGGATGGGTAGCAGGGTGGTGGCCTGCACCTGCTGAGAGAAAGAGCGAACCACATCAGCCAGACCCTTGCAGTAGTCCAACACCATATCATCTGTAATATTCACAAGTGCATTGGCTGGAACTGCTGGTAACCTCATTGCTCTGTCCATGAGGATCTCATGTGGCGACAGCCCTGTCTTCCTGTCAGGTGTGTTTCTCATTGACATCAACACCAAAGGCAATGCATCTGGCTATTTCAGATTTGTAGCTGCCACATCTTTGCAATTCTTGATTTCAAGGTACCATTGATCTGTTGCACTAGTCCCGATGCTTCAGGGCTGCAACTACAATGCAACTTTTGTTCGATGTTTATTGCTGCACATAAGAGTTTAATCACCTCATTATTGAAGTGAGTTCCCTTATCTGATTCTAAAGAGATTGGAAACCCGAAACGTGGTATCAACTCCCTAAGTAACAGTTTTGCTACTGTGAGACTGTAATTTCTTCTTGTGGGGTATGCTTCAATCCAGTGACTAAAAACACACACAATCACCAACACGTACTTCAAACCTCCACACGCAGGCATCTCAATGAAATCCAACTACATTCTGCTAAATGGACCTCCTGCTCTTCCAATGTAGCTCAAGTTCACCACTGTCCCTTTCCCCACATTTAGCTGTTGACACATTATACATTGATGACATACTGCCTCTGCTGCATGCCTAAACTTAGGGTTAAATCTGTCAATTTTGAACAATCGAACCATGGCATCCTTCCCAATGTGTGCCTGTCCATGATAATAGCGGGCCATTTGCGACAACAAACTATTGGGCAAAACCATCTCAGAAACCCAAATATCATCAGGACGTTGGACACATTTTAATTTAGACCAGAGCCATTTCTCTTCCTTGTCGACATTACTCTGTGATGCTTTCAATTCTTCCAAAGTATCAATCACTTTTAATGCAAAACTTGTACATGTATTATCTTCTTCAGACATCAGTTCCCACTTTTCTTTGGATGATATACAAGTCAATGCGCAAAACCTTGTGACTTGATCCACATATCCATTTCCCAGTGAGATGTAGTCCTGTCTCTTTTGATGTGCACTGCATTTTACCACGGCACTTTCTTCAGGCAACTGTATTGCATATAGCAATTCTTTTTATTCTGTCACCATTTCTTACTGGTGAACCAGTAGAGGCCAGGAAACCTCTTTGTGCCCTTAATTGACCACAACAATGAACAATTCCAAATCCATACTGGCTGTCACTATAGATAGTGACTCAGCCTCGCACAAACATGGCACGCTCTAGTAAGAGCTACCAATTCTACTACTTGTGCAGAATATACACCTCGAAGCCTGGAAGCTTCTAATGTACCTGTGATTGTGCGTACAGCATATCCTGGTCTCAATGTCCCTGTACCATCCATGAGACATGAGTCATCAACAAATAACAATTTAGTCATTTTCTTCCAATCAGGTATTTCTGATATCAGGTCTTGGTTTTGTACACAGTTCAGTTACCTCAAGACAATCATGCTCAATGTCTTCCTCTTTTTCTTTTTCAAAAATTGTACATCTTTTCAATGTTACATTTGGAGCACCTAAAATGCTCTTCTCATACCTTGTCAGTCTTGCACCAGTAAAATACTGTGTTTTCATCCTTGTCAGTAAAATCTCAACAGAGTGAGGTACCATTACCGTTAGAGGTTATCCCATCACTACTCCCTCACATTGTGAAAGTCTTTTACAAACTGCGGCAACTGCCCGCAAACAACCTGGTAAGGCTGCTGCGACTGGGTCCAAGGTAGCTGAAAAATAGGCTACTGGCGATAAGCACTTCCATGGACCTGTGTCAAGACAGACGAAGAACAAGCATCACAATCATGGCAAAACAATGTGAATGGCTTTGTGTGATCAGGCATTCCCAATGCTGGAGCTCTGCACAAACTCTCTCTCAACTCAGTAAATGCTTTCATCTGGTCCTCATCTAGTGTAATGGGATCTGTAACCTCCTTATGTGTTAGCTTCTGCAATGGTTTGGCAATCTCAGCAACATTTGGAATCCACTGACGACAATAACCTACCATTCCCAAAAATATTCTGACATCTCTCTGTGAAGTCGGAGGACTTCTCTGCAGTATCATTGTAATCCTTTCTCTGGACATTCTTCTTGACCCCTTCTCAATTTGATGTCCCAGGTATTTCACTGACTTCTGACAGTACTGCAATTTCAAAGGTTACACTTTATGTCCAAACTTTCCCAAATGGTTCAACAGGGCAATCGAGTTGTACTTACACTCGTCCCTTGTTTTGGATGCAATTGGCAAATCATCAATGTACTGCACCAGAGTCCATTTGTACAGTATTTCCAATGACTCCAAGTTCTTTTTCAAAATCTGATTGAACAGAGACGGTGACTCCGTGAACCCTTGAGGAAGCCTACACCAGCTGTAGACTCTGTCTAGGAATTTAAAGCTAAAAAGAAACTGACTATACTCATGAAGAGGCACAGAAAAGAAAGCTTGTGACAAATCAACCACTGTGAACCACTCAGCATCGCATGGAATCTGAAACAATGTTACTGCTGGGTTCGGCACTACAGGGCAACACTTGACCACCATGTCATTCACTTTTCGCAAGTCTTGCACTATGCGCACATACCCACAAGGCTTCTTTAAGCCTATTATCTGTGAATTGCATGGACTGCTCAACACTTCTTTCAAAACCCCTGGTTTCAGAAAATCTCCAATTATCTGCGCCAGTTTCATAAGAACATCCTGTGCCATATCATACTGTGGAAGCTGTGGAAACATTACATTCGGCTTCAAAGTAATCGTAATCGGCTCCACTCCTTTGATCAAACCAGCTTCTTTACCTGTCAGGTCCCACACATTTTCCTGTACTGTTCCCTGCAAGTCTGCATGCAATTCTTTCACAGTAAACATCGTGAAAAACTCAATCAACAGGTATTCTTTATTAACCCTTTCAGTCTCAGTTTCAGGAGTTTGTTTTTCTTCATCATCGCTATTCGTCTGGACCTCTATTCCAGCAGTTGAACAACTAATTGAACATCTGGTCTTGCATGATAAGTCCCTTCCCAGTAGGGATACTCGAATCACAAACTACAAACTTGTGCAGTCCCTGGAAATTGTCAATTTCAACCTGTACTGGATCTGTGATTGGATTTATCAGCTGTCTGTTTTCTACTCCCACAACCTGAACTGTCCTGCCTGAAAGAGGTAAGTTCAAAACTTCTGCACTTCTCACTGTAGAGCATGTAGCACCTGTGTCCACTAAGAATGAAACCCTGCGACCCATCACCTTTCCTTTCACAAAGGGTCCTCTGTGATCTACCTCTAAGGACGCTGCAAGCATACATGGCTCTTCGTCTCAACTAATACTCATCCATTCATCGTTTATTTCATTCTCACTATGCAATGGGAATTGGTGCACTGTGTCACTACTTCTGTCTTGTCTCTGACCTATGACCTGCTGAGTAAGCATCATCTGTTGCTGTTCTATCAGGGCTTGCGGTATCTGCATTTGCTGTCTAGGTACCATAGGAACCTGCTGCTGCATTGGTTGCAACTGTGTCAATTGTGCACGTGGCATTTGCAACTGCTCCATGAGTTGAAAATGTTGCACTTGATTCTGAAGATTCAGATTAAGTCCTCTCATTCTAGGGATTTTCACAGTTTGAAATGTATTGACATCACCACTTTGTTGAACAACACCATCCTGCACCATCAACGGACACTCCCGCTTCCAGTGTACCATGTTTCTGCACAGGTGACACGGTAACATCTTTTTCATCCCTTGCACATCATTCTGGACCACTACAGTACTCAAATCCAGACCATGATTCATATTGACTCCACGACCCCTACCTCTCATCTGGGGTTGGGAGATGACAGTTACCTGCTGTTGCTGCATCTGTTGCACTAAAGCTCTTTGCACTCCTTTTTGAGCTGCCTTAATTTGTATCACTGTTGCTTTCTCTTTCAACTTTTTCTGCTTCAATTCAATCTCATCACTACAGTATTTTGTGTACTGCAACACCTCATCAATCAGCTTCGCTTGCCAAAAGATTAAATGACTCTTAATCATATGCCCTATTTCAGGTCTCAATCCTTCCATGAACCTGAACACAAAGTGCAGCATGTCCTTCGGTTCAAATGCTTCTTTACCACTGTACTCCTTAAACGCTTTCAGCAATCTCTCATAGTGATCATGTATCGACTCCTTGACTTCCTGCACTGTCCTGTCAATCCTTTGCCAATCAATATTTCTAGGCGAAATTCTCGTCTTCAGAAATTCAATCACCTTATAATAATGTTTCATCACTTCAGGTGATGGCGCACCTGTAACTCTACCTCTTTCCGGTTCACTTATCGGCCAATCCACTGCTCTCTTGCACTCAACCCACAAATCAGCTGGTACTACTATCTCCAATAGAGTATTCAAGTCTTCCCATAGACATTTCAGGAGCTTAACACATCTATCTGTCTTCTAATACCACTCAACGGGTTTCTTTCTTCATTTTGGATAACCATTTGTGAATGATAGAATATCACTCCTGTGCTAAAGAATGTGAACACACTGCCCTCCTGGAATTTCCCTCATTGGTAAAATCTTTACTGGGTCCTTCTCTTTCTGAACACTTTCAGACCCTTCTTGTGAATCCCGTTTCCGTTTATCCTTCTTTGTTGCCCATCTGCCTCTTCACTTCTCTAAGGCTCCCATAAATCTGAGCACTCTGCAATAGTTCCTTAAAATGTGCTTTCATCCCTGCTGACCTCATGTGTTCAAACTCTTTTGCTTCAGTCTAGCCTGTAGCTCCTTTTCAAGTGCTTTGTTTTCTCAATCTCTATGTCATGTTTATCTGCCAGATCTGCCAATTTCAGATGTATCTTACCCACTTCTCTTGTAATCCTTGGACACAAGTATCTCAGCTCTTCTTCTGTACAGGATTCTAACCTATTCACTCCCATCATTCCTTCAACTAGCGCAGTTATTTCAGTAGCTAGCCTTACACGATTAATCTGCTCTTCAATCTTGGATGTATTTCGTGGGGAATTCCGACTATCTAACCACTCATTCAATTGCTGTGGTGTCAATCCCTGTAACAAAATTTTACTTTCATTCGGCAATGGCACCTGTTGTACCACTGCACCCGGAGTTTGCGGTGTCAAAAGCTTCAAGCTCTGACTTGCACTCGTGACATTTACCGCATCTGGAAGCACAACAAGTGGGCTAAGATCCATTAATGGTCTAAATCCATCAAAGGTCTGACCCATAGATGAAATTACCTGCACATGATCTCTCACCCCCATCCTCACGAGGCTTTGTGTCATTTCACCCTGTTCTCCTGCAATCGGCTTCGTTTACGCAAATAATGGTACTGCTGGACTAACAGCAATCCGCAATGATATTGCATCTGGTGCCGCTTGACACCCGCATTTTGTGGAAGGGCTACTCCCATACTCTGATTCATCACTGGTGTCACATCTGACTGTGTCCCTGTCATTGATGTGAACTTCAGCAAACCCTGTGGCTGTGCCCGAGGCAACAACATTGGAGCTGGCTCAGTCTGGACTAGCACTGGCCTCGGAACCTCTTGCTCCGTAGGCATCACTAAGTTCGTAGTTGTCTCAAAAATTGGTACTTCTGGATAAATTCTCTGTACTGGTGGTGGGTGCATCTGTGCTTGGACTACCAAAGTAGTCACTGCATTAGAAGTACTCCGCACTACCCCTTGTACCTTTCCATTATCTGCTTGCACTGGTTCCACTGTCCCCGACACTTGGGCTGGGGCAGTTGAAGCAGAACTAGTACTTGGACCCCCTTCATGTATTGCATATGGTGGAGGTCAGTCCCTCAACACCTGAGTAATGAGGTCCTCAACATCTGAATCTTCTTCTATGTAAGTCTTTTTCTTTTTCTTACCTCCTGACGAACTCTTATCACTCTTGCTAGTATCCTCTTTCTGACTCATCTTCCTCTGTGATAGCAGGGAATAACTTAACACCCTGTAACGTCATCATTCTCCCCTTCTTCCCAATGTTCCCAATCCCATCTTGCCTCTGCTAAGAACTTCTTTACCCTCCTTATTCTCCTCTGGAATTCAATTTCTTGCTGTTGTCTGACTAATGAGCGCCCAAGCCGCTAATGCCTCAAACTGTGCTGGTCTCAGAATTGTAATTCGCAACTGATCCAAAATTCTCCAATTAAACGTTCCATGCTCTGTAAACGCTAAAGCTCCCTGTTTCTCTGTCAATTTGCACCACTGCTTTAACCAAAGACATGGCGCGACACCTCGCGCCTCCATCACAATAGATTCCGGAGAATTTTCCAGTGGGGTTGGCTCCCCAACTGTCGCCTTAATTTATCTTTTCACTAACCCTAACTTAAGCTACCACAATAACCATTAATCACCACATAACTAGTTCTCCAAGGAAACTAACCATGAAGCTGCTACCAAAAACTGCTAGCGCATCTGGTCCTTAGTAAGTAAACTTCCAAGGGGACGCATATAGGCCTATGAACCTTTTGGATCGCATGGAGTATCCTAGCTATGCAGTAATTGATGAACATCAATAATTAATTCACAAAACCATAATCAATAAGCAAAACCTTAATCAGCAGATAATAACATCAACATTTCATGAATAACCACAACTCCATATGCGTTTTAACGATTTTATTTCCCTATTTGTTACAATTCTAAGTCATCAGGTTAGATCAAACTTTATTCAATCAGCCCAAAGTTAACTCATTAGTGACCACCAATAACATAATCTAATCAGAACTTGAGAAAACATATGCTCTAATGCTTCAGCATAAGCCAACAAAGATGAATATGTCGACATTAATAGAAGAGTTCAGAAACCAGTTCGTCAATTATTTGTCGCTGTCAGCGTCACCCAAAAGAACCTTACCTAACCCAGATTAGCATTAGCATGTGGGACTTCATGCGAAAACAATTTAGAACATGAAATTTGGAAAAACATCTAGCTAGAAGGAAAAGGAAAAAAAACTATTTAAACAGCGCAGTTGGTACCTAGAAAGAAAAGGCACAAAAGTTAATCGGTCACATTGACATAGCTATCTATCCACAGAAATGGATCAGCGACAAAGTTAGTCTTCGTCTTCAGGTCATCAATCGATCAGTACTGCATCAGGCTCTCAAGAGCATGAGCCAAATGACAGAATCTCGAATTGCATCTTCTAACTCATCAACTCTCCCCTCGCATCTGAAGTTTTAGCCCCTTGTCGTGACTTTTTATTAGAGTTACCCAGTCCATCCCCCTAATTCCTAATTGGTCAGTCAATCACTAGTTATTACTCTATCCAATAATATAAATTTTGCAAATCTATGAATTCTAATATTACGCCGTTCTCAGTTCGTCGAGTGGTTCACTGTACGATGTCCTCATCATCCGGCTCATCAGGTATCGAAAATGTTGCATCTTCTTCTCCAGTCAGTGCTTCTATTGTTCAAGTCCTGGGAAAGTACATTGAGTCTGTCTTACACCAAAGTTGTTACATGTCTAGTTCCATCATCTCCTGTCCGTCAGTACATTGCAGAAAATTCTAGCTAAGCAGATTTTATTAACATTCGTGGTCAAGGTTAGTTCAACGCACCAGATTCTCTACAGAGCTATAGTAATTCGATTTCTGCACGAGGCCTGGTAACTAGGCCACAACTTTGGCTAAGTTAACTCTACAATATAATGCAAAACATAGGTTAATCATTTTAGTACAAGTTCGTATAAACTGGCTGTCACTCTCTGGGGGCACATTTTTTACGTGCACATTAATTTCCCTACGTTAACTTTTCTATCATTTCCTTGTTAATCGAAAACGCATAAACATTTCATTAATAATTTCTAATTAACATATTTGCTTTAACAGTTGCAAGGATGTAATGGAGACAAACCTCACACCACTTAATAGCCAAGTAACCATATGGTGAGCTGAAAAGTGGGAAAGATCACCCGGAAGTTATAGGAGAGCAGCATGAAAGAGTTCTCATAAGCTGAGCTTTGGTTGACTTTATTAAGTTGTTCTAATTTTTAAAAGACAAACACACGGAAGTTTACTGATAAGTGAAACTCTATTTGAAATTCACCTGTCTGACATTTTTAATTTCCCAGAGGATCATCGGAGACAGTGCTGCATACGGGATTTGCATGAGACCCAACATAAGCAAAGTGTTAGGAGGGTCTCACAGAGATGGCTAAGAAAAAACTGGGTGCCAGCCAATGAAAATTAACAGCTTGTAAAGTTGTGAGTCATGCGCTCAACAAAATAAAATCTATGGAATTTAGTGGCTTTTTCATTTATATTTGTAGATCTTTGCTGACTTATTTCTGGAACTAAAAATGTACCGATCTAGGCTTTCTAAAATCGTTCTTCATGGTTATAATCTAAACGACTGTACGAATTGTTGCTAATTTCTCGGTTGTCCCACTTAAAACATATTTGTATAGTACTGTATCTTGAAACCGAGGCTAGAATTTCTTGGAATTCAGGGCAGTTACACTTTAACAGCGGCAGTCTGCCTTCAATGGGATCAACTCATTACAGAGAACTTTAACGTTTCCATGCTTTGTACATACGTATTTTTGTCTCTCTGTAATATGTTTGAATAAAATGATTAAAATAATGAAAAAGGCTGAAATGGGGCATTGGAAATGAATACCTTATGTGTGGGAATGAAAAAAGTAAACAAACTAATAACTGCAGGATGTAGGCTAGATAATGAGTACAACCCACTCCCAAAGACACATTTCAATGAGTAGGACAGTTGAGAAGGAGGGGAAATGCAGAATAACTACAAAATATGCTTGCTGGTTGAAATGTTCAAGAGGGAACAAGGGGCTACACGTCTAGTACTGAGGTCTGTAGAGCAGGGCAGGAGAAGGCCACATGTAGTCCTGAGGCAAACTCAGACAGAAGTGTTAGTCTTCAGGAAGAACCCCTCACTATGGGACTCCACCTGACAACCCACAGACATTGGGCCCACCCACACATCTTGCTCGCAATCGAGAAGCCTCAGAGTCATCATACAGTGCTCTTGGCATGTTTCAACACACTAAAGATGCTGAAGAAAATCTTTAAAAGGCTACCAGACAACACCAGAATAATGATCATCCAAGACCTCATCATCAGCAGACTAGATTATGGAAACATTCTGTATGCAGGTATTACCAACCATCTCACAAGAAGACTGCAAACCATCCAATAGACAGCAGCCAGACTAGTTCTCAACATCCCAACATCACACCACACCTTAGGGAACTCCACTTGCTCCCAATACACAAAGGCACACGCTTGAAACTCCTCACCCATACCTACAAAGCTCTCCCCAACACTGGCCCTGCCTATATGAACAGCCACATTCATTTCCACCAATTTCCAGGCACCCTCGTTATGCCGGTCTACCACTAGAACACACCCAACGCATACACAAAAGCAGAGCAGGGAGCCACACATTCCTGTACCTAGCCCCTAAAGCCTGGAAGAACCCTTCACAACACAACAGCCTCCTCCTCTCTTCTTTTGCAAGAAGCTGAAGACCTTGCTTTTTGAGTAAGCCCCCTGGGCTGGCCTCACCCCCTGCTACAGAGTGCCTGGGCACCCCCCAGGTGATTAATTCCCTATAAAAACACCAATAACATAACATAACTCATTCTGCAACTTGTCTCATGTGCAAAGTCACTTTTATAGCCTTGGCACATACAGAGTGTGGTGTGGACATCATGGAACATATAGGTTTTTTATTCCATGTGCAGCCTATCGTAAGCACAGTGTTTTGAGTTTTGGAATTCATGGAAGGGAAAAGCATGTGCTGGCTCTTTCATGAAGCTTCCAACAACTAACAAGTGGTTGCTACAGACCTGCAGACTAATTAATTAATGTAATGAGATTCAACTACTAAGGACAAAGGGGGTTATTACAACTTTGGAGGAGGTGTTAATCCGTCCCAAAAGTGACGGTAAAGTGACGGATATACCACCAGCCGTATTACGAGTCCATTACATCCTATGGAACTCGTAATACGGCTGGTGGTATATCCGCCACTTTACCGTCACTTTTGGGACGGATTAACACCTCCTCCAAAGTTGTAATAACCCCCATTGTGTCCAAACTCCATGCCTGAGATTAGAGGGTGGATGATGTTTCAGCAACAGCAAGTGCCAAAAATGTGACAATATATTGCAGGTTAAGTGAGACACCAAGAAGCCAGCATGTTGCATTTAAGGGTACCAAGAATAGCTAGGAGAGGTGGAGAAAAAGCATCTGCAGTGCTGGACATCGAAACCTAACTGGTGCTTACACAATTGACCACACAAGGTTTTAAATTGCTCAGTCAAATCACTTAACCTGTGTGGGTCAAAGATGGATTCTGACCATACCGCATTGAGAGGAAGCAAGGGGAGTATGGTACAGGGAAGTGGGGCATATCCAGCAAAGTTAGGCCCTTGCAATGAGGAAAACAACAAGCTTTGTGTAATTACAAGTGGCTATTTCCTAGTTTTTCCCAGTGAGAATGCCCAGATGTGGGTATTTTTGCTGTGTCTGGGGCCTAAAAAGATCACAACTGTTATGCAGTTGCTTGTGTTATGACCAGGAGAGACCCTGGTCTGGCAGATTTGGCCGGACTGTTCCTATTGGGGCAGTACCAAGGCTGATTTACTTATAGAGTGTCATTCTCTTTCGGTCTCTAGAGTGGCATAGTGTACAAAAAAATGAACTGAAATGTGGCCCAAGTAATTACTGAGAATTAGATTAATTCAAGCATTCCACCCTTGGCCGTTTTGTTTTCCTCTGAGAGAAGGGTGTTCAGGTTGTGGGTCCCAAACTAGTCTAAGGTTGCTTAAGCTCCCGTGTGGAGGAGACTTGGTCTGGCAGTTTAGTGTAGACTGTTCCTACTGGAGCAGGACTAAGGGTGATCTGCATGCAGCTAGTCTCTGCCTAGAGTGGCATAGCACTCAAAAAGAAATATAGACTGGAACAGACATTGAGTAAATTACAAGTGGATGAGATTAATTCAACCATTCTGACTATTGCATTTTTGTTTTCCCCATTCAGAGGCACATCAAAATGATCCAGGGTCATATGCCAAATATGATACATTAAAGTGCTGTTGGACTGACTAGGGCAAGCCACAAAACATAACAGAAGTGATGGTTTCTTTATTGAGTACTGTGCTTTCAAAAGGAACGAAGGCACATCTTCCGCTTGAACTAGTGTAGGTGTGTCCAGCCTTATATTTCTTTTGATAATTTATAAGGTGCCACGTATAAGGTAACCATCAAGTACCCTTAGAGGTCGACACAAATCTTTGGACTCAGATAGGAGTGAGATACCATCATAACCGTCACCATCAATAGGATCAAATGAATAAACATCCTTTTCAATTTGGAGTCAGTAACTTATATGCACCATGACCTATGTGTCTATGAATCACTACACTAGTTTAATAAAGTTCAAGTATTTATTGCCCTTTAGATTAACAATGCTAAGATCACATAAATCAAACACAAGACCAAATGATAAAGGTACAGGAAAAATACAGGGTGTCTAAATCTTCTAAACAATCCTAACCTAGACAGAATGTCTATCATTAAGCATTCAAGAACCACCATGAAGAATAACAACAACAGATGAATGACAGACACAGAATACATTTAGTTATCACAGATTAATCGTTTATAATCAATTTATATGAAACAGTCAAATTTAAATTTTGGCATCCTTAACCATTACTCTAATTCGATCTGCGTGTTTGGGCTTCATGCAAAAAGAAAAGGACATAAAATGTAATTTGGAAAACATCTGACTATGGCTCTAACCAAAAATAGCGGTTGGGTTTTCTAGAGGGAAAAAACGTAAACATCTGCAAGAAAGAAAAATGCACATTTGGCTATACCTCTCCTAAATGTATCAGCAAGCTGCGATATTTTGATCAGTGGAGCATCTTCTGGTCTTCTTCATTTGGGCAATGATAGGGAACAGGTCAGTAATGTTTGGCCTTTTTGCATCTGAACTGTCAATGACAGAAAGCTAAGGACACAACACTTCATTACACTAGCAGAGTAAAAGAATAACTGCACTTACATCACCTAATTTTGTTATACTAAAGTCCTAGAAAGCAACTAGGTAAGTTTCTAATGGCACACCTATGGGGTGGTTTAGGTCAGGCAATTACATTTATTCCATGTTTCAGAAGCATCTCTTCTGCATTTTCTACATTTACGATTGGCTCATCTTCTCTCACTGCAGTCACCAGTTTCCGCAGTAGAATACAATTGTTGCGGGTTATACATGAGCACTGAAGACTATTGTTCCAGGGTACACATTATCTCATCCCAGAAAGACAGAGAAATGTTACAACATAAGAACATAATTTTTCCACAGTGTGCAAATCACACAGAAAATTGAGATCTATTTCACTAAACATTAGAAATATTATGTCAGGTCAGCTTTATGTGAATCATGAACATTAAACATTAAGCTTCTAGAAATTGCTGAGATAGAAAACATTGCACAAGCTTTTAAAACATAGAATTAGCTTTAGGCCTCTTTATGTAGGCCCACATTTAAAAAAACACGTAATTCACATTTTACATCAAATAATCAGTTAATTCATTTACATCAGTATTTATATTAATATATTATAGACATTTCTACATCAATCTTTAATATTCATTATTGAAATACACTGTTTTTGGTGTTCACTAGCTTTGCCACTTTACACATTGCATATTTTAAACACACATTTATTTCAAAACGGAATTTAAATACACACTTTATTCTTTTATTTATTAGTTTAATACATCAAAATATAATTAATTAACTTGCTCTCTAACTCTAGTGAAGCTAAGACCTAACATACTTTATCTAAAACTAAGTCTTGTTATTTGCTTTTACCAAACAGCAAACCTTCCTAAAGGCAACAGATTTTCCCTTTGGATTTACCAATGCATCCTGTGATTCTTGGTAAATCACTTTTACTCCTTGTACCCATAATCATACATATCTATAATGTAAACCTTTTTTTTTAATGAAAATAAGAGGTGTTTGTTAAATATTGTTCCAATGACATATACCACCAACTTCCTTGTACCATGCATTTCTAGGTGGAGCATTCTAGGACTGATTAAGACATCCATTTGTGGCTGTCCAACTTACAAATGGAAATTGATTTATTTGAGTTCAAATTCACGTTTTGTAATCAGAAAACATGAGTTTACATTCAAAATGCATTTACTCATTGTCAGGGAGACCGGATCCTCGGGGCTTTCGCCTGTTCCCAATATGTCCACCTCTTGGCAGCTCCAAACTCTACTAGCTAATATAACACAGAGTTAAAGAATGGCCAAGTGGGGGATGGGGTTTTAGGTTGGGAACAGCGGGGAAGGAGACCTGTGGAAGCAAAAGTTAAGAACACAATAGCAAGATTATTCACATTGACTTTCATAAACTTTGTTCCTAATATTTATATACTGATGACATGAATGATCAAGATCTTTCTTATATCAATACCTTATTAACTCTGTATACCTGGAAAATAAAGAAGGATTATGCAAACTTTCATATGAGCGTTTTTAGAATAACATCTTATGCTCTGAACACTGAATAACACTGTGTTGGATCTGTGTTTCAAGAATTACTATGAACATTGAACAACACTCTGTTGAATCAGGGATTCAAGAATACTGTGAACATGGAATAACACACTATTGAATCGGGGTTTCAAGAATACTATGAACATTGGATAACACTATTGAATCTGGGATTCAAGAATACTGTGAACATTGAATAACACTCTATTGAATCTGTGTTTCAAGAATACTTCGAACATTGAATAACACTCTGTTGAATCTGGGATTCAAGAATACTATGAACATTGAATAACACTCTGTTGAATCTGGGTTTCAAGAATACTACGAACATTGGACAACACTCTATTGAATCTGGATTTCAAGAATACTCTGAACATGGAATAACACTCTGTTCGATCTGTACTGCAAGAGTTAAATGGCATGAAATGATCACGCACTCTGCCGATCTGTACTGCTATAGTTAAATGCCAAGAATGAATCGCGCACACTGTTGCCGATTCGTACATCAAGGTTCAAATGCCATGAAATGATGTTGCACTCTGCCGATCTGTACTGCTATAGTTAAATGCCAAGAATTAATCGCGCACACTGCTGCCGATTCAGCCATCAAGGTTTAAATGCCAAGATACAACCGCACACTCTGCCGATCTGAACTTCAAGGGTTAATTGCCAAGAATGAATCGCGCACACTGCTGCGATTCAACCATCAAGGTTTAAATGCCAAGATACGATCGCGCACTCTGCCGATCTGAACTGCAAGGGTTAATTTCCAAGAGAAAACATCGCACAGGCGATTTCACCAAAAGGCCCAAAACTTGAGTATTTCTGAAAGGGAGTCAGGGGCCTAACCTGACCTCCGCCTTACCGCCCTGCTTGAAGATCACCAAGGAAATGAGGACAGGGCCTGGAAATCCTAGGTAGGCCTCCGGAACAGGAGCTCAGGAAAATGCTGCTGCTCTGCACCGGGACCACTGAATAGTGAGCATGTGGAGCTGGGCTGGGTCCCTTAAATAAAGCTAGGCCCCACCCACATGCCACACCCAGCCAGACTTCAGGAAAGGATTCTAGAGAGGCTCAGAATAGGGACCACACCCTGTAATCCTGCAGCAAAGCTTTGAAAATGAGCAATACATTGCAAACAGCATTGATGACATTTCAAGATGAATCTCTGCAATGCAAAAGGTTAACATACTGATTTAACACATAATGCATGAATTATTACATTACATAAGGATTGGCTTTTTGCATTACATCACCCATAGAGTGCGCACTGTCCTGATGTTGACAGCACTCCCCCCTCCCGAACGCGCTCTAGGGCCTGGTTTGTCTGGGTTTAGGCGATGAAAACGCCGCACTAGTCGTGGAGCATGAATGTCAGATGCAGAGACCCATGAGTTGTTCTCTGGACCGTAACCTTTCCAAGATATTAGATACCAGAGATTACAACCTTAAAATTTTGAATCCAGAACCTGGTTTACTTTGTATTCCAATTCTCCCTGTACTAGAACTGGAGCTGGTTGAGAGCGGATTTTCTGGACTGCTCTTTTCAGGAGAGAAGTATGAAACACTGGATGAATACGTAGTGATTTTGGTAACTGCAGCTTAAAGGTTACTGGATTGATCTGCTGAAGGACTAAGTAAGGGAGTCGGGGCCTAACCTGACCTCCGCCTTACCACCCTGCTTGAAGATCACCAAGGAAATGAGGACAGGACCTGGAAATCTTAGGTAGGCCTCCGGAACAGGAGCTCAGGAAAATGCTGCTGCTCTGCACCGGGACCTCTAAATAGTGAGCACGTGGAGCTGGGCTGGGTCCCTTAAATAAACCCAGGCCCCACCCACATGCCACACCCAGCCAGACTGCAGGAAAGGATTCTAGAAAGGCTCAGAATAGGGACCACAACCTAACCACAACCTGTAATCCTGCAGCAAAGCCTTGAAAATGAGCAAGACATTGCAAACAGCATTAATGACGTTTCAAGATGAATCTCTGCAATGCAAAAGGTTAACATACTGTTTTAACACATAATGCATGAATTATTACATTACATAGGGATTGGATTTTTTGCATTACATCGCCCATAGAGCGCGCACTGTCCTGATGTTGATACTCATAAGGAATGGTTTGATTTTACAGGTAAGTAAATCTGTCACCGTGGTCATTGAGTGGACATTTCAGGGTGCTGATGCCCTGGGCAGTTTATACACAGCCGAGATTTGTGACTGTCAGCTAGTCATAACTAGTTTCTTGGCAGTTTTCCATCCATGGTTAGAGATGTACCCTTGTCAAAAGCAGAAGTAAAATTGTGTTTAGGGTGTGCATGGGTATAAAGAAAAACCCTAAAACTGAAAATTTATTTTTTTCTAAAAGAAGTATTGAGGAAAAAATATCTTGGTTGGACACTTTCAAATGAGGAAATGAATTGTTTTCACAAAAAAATACAAGTACTACAGGAAAACTGCAACAGTCGCTGGTTCCCATGGGTATGCAGGGAAATATATACCCATCCTCAAAAAGGGAACTATTTACTCCAAATGGAGTAGAATTCTGACTTGTTGGGGGATTATGGCTCTTTGTATTTCTTGCTGTAATGTAAATGTATTAAAGTGCCTCTCTGCTCCTTGATCCCAACCAGAAAAAAAGAATCCCTGGACTTCAAGCATAGATTTTCAAATGTGAACATCTATTTAGTCTGAATGCTTAAAGTACCCAATGTCCGATCCATATAGGTTTCTTTAGTATTCCTACAGGGTATAGTCTTCATAGTACAGTATACTCTCTTCATGTCTATGGAGAAGTCTGGACCACTCATTCGATGCACTTTAAGAAAATGTTATCAGTTATCACACCTGCATGTCACAGTTGGTCTGGCCATGTCCAGTTTTGCACCAGTGCAAGTGTCTGCCAATATAGTATAAGCAACTTGGATATACCACAATTACCCATGGACATCTTTTCCTATTCTAGGAGGACATCTTTGTGAAGTGGCCCCCAGGGCACTATCTGCTAATGGAAGGCACTGATCCACGTGGTCTTGTGAATCTGAGGAACACCTCAATCTCATCTTTTATTGATTTATAAAAGGTTAATATGCGTGCATTACGGGGATGATGCTGCATTGATCATTTATACCAGGCTGATGCAAGAATTTATACCATGCTAGGTCAAGAATATTTCTAGCAGTACAGATGGCAAGGCAATTTGGTGCCCCCAGCTATCCTCCTAGTAGTGACATTCATGGCACTCGTTACATTGAAGTAAAAAAATATAACTCTAAGGCAACCCGTGCTGGGAACGCTTTGAGAACAACTTAGAACGAAACTGTCTTTGAGTAAAAGTTCTAGGTGTTATTGTAACATAGCACCCAAACCTCCACACCACATGTTCATCCAACCAAGTCAGGCCTGGTCTGTGGGCAGGTTATGGAGTAACTGGTGTGGACAGGCCCTCAAATAGAGACACACGCTTTGCATCAAAAAAAGGAATTAGAGGCAGTGTAATTAGCAGGCCTGGTGTTAGAAATGGGGTCTTTGGTTGGTAGTCAGGTTACCCCTGTCGAAGCAAGGACTCTCACTCTAGTCAGGGTAAGTCACACACAATCCAAATTATCCTGTGCCCACCCTCTGGTAGCTTGGCACTGAGCAGTCAGGCTTAATTTAGAAGGCAATGTGTAAGGTATTTGTGTAATAAATCATGCAATTACACAGTACAACACCACCAAAATACACCACACAGTGTTTAGAAAAATATATAACATTTATCTGGTTAAATGCAGGTCAAAACGATCAAGATTTGATAAGTACACGTTAAAACATCACTTTAGAGAATGATAAAAGGAGTCTTTAGTCTTTAAAAAGCAACAAGTGTCTCTTGCAAGCACAAGGTACCTGGTTTGCGTTCAAATTCTCCGCAAGGGACTGCAGAGGAGAAGATGAGTGGAAAATGGGGAGGTGTGTGTCGGTTTCTCCGGGCGCACACAGAGGATGCGTCAATAATTTTCCACGCAGGGAAGGCTTTGTGTCAATTTCCGGCGCGCTGACTTGGATCCTCTTCGGGTTGCGGGGTTTTCGGACGCCCCAGGGATGATGCGGAGAAATCCTGGGCATTCAGGACAAAGTAACAGCAGTTGCGTTGATCCGGTGGGCGATGCAGGGAAATTTCTATCTTACGACAGGCGCTGTGTTGATTCCGCTCACAGGAAGTCAGGTTGCATCATTCTGGCTGAGCTAGGCGTGTATCCAATGGGCTGTGTATCAAAGTTCCGGTTGCAACGTTGGCGCTGCATCAGTCTCCTCTCGGGGGAGCCGGGCTACGTCATTCCGGTTCAGCGTTTGGTGATCTTCACATCGCGATGCAGGCTGTGCGTCATTTCTGGCAGGCTTTCGCCGCACAAGGAGTTCTTTGAGGAGGAAGTCTTTTTGGTCCTGAGACTTCAAGGAACAGGAAGCAAGCTCTGTCCAAGACCTTGGAGAGTACTTCTCAGCAGAGCCAGAGGGCAGCAAGGCAGCAGGGCAACAGCAAGGCAGCAGTCATTTGCGAAAAGCAGTCAGGTGAGTCCTTTGGGCAGCCAGGCAGTTCCTCTTGACAGGTTGCAGGATCTGGTTCAGAGTTTCTTCACCAGTGGTATTTTGTCCAGAAGTGTCTGAGTTGGTAGGGTCAGAGGCCCTGTTTAAGTACCAAAATGTACCTTTGAAGTGGGGGGGACTTCAAAGAGTGGCTTAGAATTGCACAAGGTCCCCTTTCAGTTCCATCCTGTGTGCCAGGGTCCCAGTAGGGGGTTTGGCAGTCTATTATGTGAGGGCAGGCCACTGACCTTTGACATGTAAGCGTCAGGCCCGCCACGCTCCCAGCCCAGGAAGACCCATTCAGTATGCAGATGTGTGCAGGTGTGACTGAGCATCCTGTGACAAGGGAGTTGTCAAGTAACCCAGTAAGACATGGATTGTAAGGCACAGAAGGATTTAAGTGCAGAGAAATGCTCACTTTCTAAAAGTGGCATTTCTAAAATAGTAATATTAAATCCAACTTCCCCAGTCAGCAGGATTTTGTATTACCATTCTGGCCATACTAAATATGTCCTCGTTACTCCTTTCAGATCGGATTCTACCACTCAAACTGTATGTGAGGGTAGCCCTAAGATTAGCCTGTGAAAAGAGCAGGCCTCACAGTAGTGTAAAAAAATTTAGGAGTTCTACACTACCAGGACATATAAACTACACAAGTATATGTCCTGCCTTTTACCTACAAAGCACCTTGCCCTATGGGTTACAGAGGGCCTACCTTAGGGGTGACTTATATGTAGAAAAAGGGGGGTTTAAGGCTTGCCAAGTGCATTTAAATGCCAAGTTGATGTGGCAGTGAAACTACACACACAGGCCTTGCAATGACAGGCTTGAGGCATGGTTAGGGGGCACAATCAGTGCTGCAGGCCCACTAGGAGCATTTAATCTACAGGCCCTGGGCACATGTAGTGCACTTTACTGGGGACTTACAAGTAGATCAAATAAGCCTATTGGGTATGAACCAATGTCACCATGTTTTAAGGGAGAGAGCATATGCACTTTAGCACTGGTTAGCAGTGGTAAAGTGCGCAGAGTTCTAAATCCAGCAAAAACACTATCCAAAAAGTGGAGGGAGGGAGGCAGGCAGGCAGGCAAAACGTTAGGGGTGACCACCCTAAGCCTGTCAGATCTAACACATGGGCTATGTAAAAACACATAATAAGGCAAAAGAACTAATTTTATTACTCTCAGAAAAATAGAAGACTTATTTAGCACGGTCGGAATCTGCACCGTAGGTAAAAGAAGCAGCCACTCAATGCCCTCAGCTAGCTGACCCCAATGGGTATGTATATGATTCTTTTTCAACAAATAAGGGAAGATACCATAAGAGTAATTTAGGGGTTGCATCTGCAACCCCTGGGCACTCACAGCCAATCCTGACACTGCTTTGAGCAGCATCAGGTTTGGCCGCAGGGCAGGCTGGAAGCCTGTGCCTGGAGCTACGAGGGAGAGAGGAGTGGTGCGGCGGCAACGGAAGAGGTAAGTGTCTTTTTTTTAATTATTTTTTAATTTGTTATTTATCCTCCCCGCGCACCAACCCCGCCCCTCATGGTTGTCGTGAGCTGCAACTGGAATAATATTTCATGGATCCACTCCTTACTCTCCCGGGGGACGCAGAGGGTCAGACTCCTGCCGTACACCTCCAGACCCACAGGAGTCAACTGTGGAGTCCTCCAAGGATCCTCACTGAGTCCCACACTTTTCAAAGTATACATGGCCCCTCTTGCTGCCAACATCAGAAGCCACGGTATGAACATTGTGTCATATGCCGATGACACACAACTCATCATTTCCCTCACCGAAGACCCGGACCAGGCCAAAAGGAACTTTTACACAGGAATGGACGCCGTCGCCACCTGGATGAGAGAAAGCTGCCTCAAGCTCAACTCTGACAAGACGGAGCTCATCATCTTCGGAAATGCCACCTCAGCTTGGGACGACTCCTGGTGGCCCACATCCCTCTGCACCTCCCCTGCACCGACAAGCATGCCCGCAACTGCTAGCATGCCCGGTCCTTAGTAAGTAAATTTACAAGAGGGCGCGTACAGGTCGATTAACCTTTTGAATCACATGGAGTATCCTAGTCATGCAGTGACCACTGAAGCAGAAATCAACATCAATAAACAAGATAAACACTTTATGCAACCACAATAGAAACCATACTAATAAGAAATAACCACTACTCAAGAAAAGGGTTAACAAGTTTTATTCCCTATTGCTTACAATTCTGATCATCTGTTAATTTAATCTTTATTAATTCAATTATTTATTAATTCATCAGTTATAGGGCATTGGGGGTGATTCTGACCCTGGCGGTCGGTGATAAAGCGGCGGCCAACCCGCCAACAGGCTGGCGGTCCGAAAAATGGAATTCTGACCCTGGCGGGAACCGCCAACAGAGACCGCCAACTTAACACTCCGACCGCCACGGCGGGACAAACAAACAGCGCGGCGGTCACCGCCAACAGGCAGGCGGCAGACAATGTACCGCCCACCCTATCACAACTCACCAATCCGCCACCTTTTCCGGGGCGGGAGCACCGCCGATAAAAACACGGCGGAAACAGACTACGAACGGGAAAACGCTCACCTCTACGCACTCCACGAGGACGGAGGACAGCATGGAACCCGAATTGAACATCATACCTGCTCTCGTCTACCTGCTCATCTACCACGAGAACTCCGCCGCAGACGTCAACGGTGAGTACTGCACCTACGACACACAGGAGGGGGGGGAGGAGGAAAGGTTACGGGCACACACATATGCAACCCCACCCCCCCCCCAAGATGTACACACCAATGCAGAGCAACAAGTCACAGTGACACCACCCAAACACCCGTAAAAAATACAATCACATAACCAAATTGAGAATAAATATTTATGAACAAAATAGTCTCAGAAAAGTATTATCAACCATCAAAACTTCCTTCTGATAAACAAATTATTTACACAGCAGTGGAAAACTGAAGCAAGTAGTCCTGCACATCTTACGAATCCATCATGTCCGTGGGCCAAAGTGTAGCGAAACAAGGGCAAAGCCCACACAGGAGACCTGAGTCCTTTGGAGAGAACACTGCAGGGGCCTCTGGTGACAAAACTACAGGCACCTCAGGGGGAAGGGAAGGGGGGGCACCACAGCCACATGAGTCCACAACGCCAGATCCACGAAGGGCCCACCATGCCCACTGTGCCATCCTGGGGAGTGCAAAGCCACAGTCTCTCAAGTCTCTACAGTGGGTGGGTTGCCCACTGTGCCATCCTGGGGAGTGCAAAGCCACAGTCTCTCAAGTCTCTACAGTGGGTGGGTTGCCCACTGTGCCATCCTGGGGAGTGCAAAGCCACAGTCTCTCAAGTCCCTACAGTGGGTGGATTGCCCACTGTGCCATCCTGGGGAGTGCAAAGCCACAGTCTCTCAAGTCTCTACAGTGGTCGGCTTGCCCACTGTGCCATCCTGGGGTGTGCAAAGCCACAGTCCATCAGGTGGATAAATGTCCCCACTGGACAAGGAGGATGCATGGTGGGCACAGTGAACCCTGAACAGTGCCTGACAGGAAGGGCCCAGCGGAGCGGTGCTTGAGACGGCGGGGCCCAGCGGAGCGGTGCTTGTGATGAAGGGCCCAGCGGAGCGGTGCTTGACAGGAAGGGCCCAGCGGAGCGGTGCTTGAGATGGCGGGGCCCAGCGGAGCGGTGCTTGACAGGAAGGGCCCAGCGGAGCGGTGCTTGAGACGGCGGGGCCCAGCGGAGCGGTGCATGAGACGGCGGGGCCCAGCGGAGCGGTGCTTGACAGGAAGGGCCCAGCGGAGCGGTGCTTGAGACGGCGGGGCCCAGTGGAGCGGTGCTTGACAGGAAGGGCCCAGCGGAGCGGTGCTTGAGACGGCGGGGCCCAGCGGAGCGGTGCTTGAGACGGCGGGCCCTGTTCAGCGGTGCTTGTCTTCACGGCGGGGCCCTGTTCAGCGGTGCTCTTCTGCACGGCGGGGCCCTGTTCAGCGGTGCTCTTCTGCACGGCGGCGCCCTGTTCAGCGGTGCTTGTCTTCACGGCGGGGCCCTCTTCAGCGGTGCTCTTCTGCACGGCGGGGCCCTGTTCAGCGGTGCTCTTCTGCACGGCGGCGCCCTGTTCAGCGGTGCTTGTCTTCACGGCGGGGCCCTCTTCAGCGGTGCTCTTCTGCACGGCGGGGCCCTCTTCAGCGGTGCTTGTCTTCACGGCGGGGCCCTCTTCAGCGGTGCTCTTCTGCACGGCGGGGCCCTCTTCAGCGGTGCTTGTCTTCACGGCGGGGCCCTCTTCAGCAGTGCTCTTCTGCACGGCGGGGCCCTGTTCAGCGGTGCTTGTCTTCACGGCGGGGCCCTGTTCAGCGGTGCTCTTCTGCACGGCGGGGCCCTGTTCAGCGGTGCTCTTCTGCACGGCGGCGCCCTGTTCAGCGGTGCTTGTCTTCACGGCGGGGCCCTCTTCAGCGGTGCTCTTCTGCACGGCGGGGCCCTGTTCAGCGGTGCTTGTCTTCACGGCGGGGCCCTCTTCAGCGGTGCTCTTCTGCACGGCGGGGCCCTCTTCAGCGGTGCTTGTCTTCACGGCGGAGCCCTCTTCAGCGGTGCTCTTCTGCACGGCGGGGCCCTGTTCAGCGGTGCTTGTCTTCACGGCGGGGCCCTCTTCAGCGGTGCTCTTCCAGTCAGTGTAGGGAGTCAGACCTGGCCTGGACAACCTGCTCACTCGCCCTCCGAACGTGCAGTGTCAGGCCCCTTCGGAGACGGAGTCCTGGGCCCTTTGGTGTCGTCCCTTGCAGCCGGGATGGGGCGTGTGGGGCCCTCCTGCTCCGCGCTCCTGCTGGCTGGCCTCTCCGCCCTGCTGCCCTTCCGCTCCCTAGATGGGGCTCTCGGGCCCTTGCCTCCCCTGCCTGTTGTGGCAGGTGAAGTGGCCTGAGTCACCTCCTTGGGGGCAGCCGTCTCAGTCCGCTCACGGCAGCCCTTCACTTTCCGGGTCCTCTTGCCTGGGGGGGGCTGCCAGTCCCCTTGCTGCTCAGTGAAGTGTCACTGCCGCCAAAGGGTGGACTCCATATTCCATGCACCACTTGTACCTTGGAAGCTGGGCTGGTGGTGGCTGAGGTGCCTTTGGGACTTTTCCCAGATGGAGGGGGTGGGTCAGGGGAGGGAAAGAGGTCAACATTTGAGAGGTAATATTTCTTTGGATCAGGGTAAAGGGTAGGAGTAGTGGAGATAGAAGTGGAGGAAGAGGATGTGGTTGTAGGAGAGTCAGGTGTGCTGTCCTTGGGTGCAGGTGACTGAGACGTAGGCTGTCGTGAGGTGGTTGGCTGTTGTTTGGGTGTCTGCCTGCGTTTATGTGTCTTGGAAGAGGGGGTGACAGACACAGTGGGAGAGCACACAGGGGACGTGTACATGGCAGTGGGGGTGGTGACTGCACGTGTGAGGACTGTGGTGGAGGGTGTGCTGGTGATGGAAGAACTGGCTGATGTTGGTGTGCATGCAGGTGTGAGTGTAGACGTCACAGGGAGGGAGGAGGGAGACGAGGAGGAGGGGGACACAGAGGTGGTAGTGACTGTTGGTATGTCTGCAACTGGGTGTTGCTTGGGTGAATGCTTGTGTGTTCTGTGGTGCTTATGTTTGGATGAGCTGGCCTTGGGTGTTGAGGTGTGTGCAGGCTGGTCGGATGGTGTGGATGGGATAGGCTGAGGAACAGGAGACAGAGAAAGGCTGGAGGCAGTTAGAAGAGGGAGACTGGAGACAGGGACAATGGCTGCCGTCAGTGCTGAGGCCAGAGAAGTGAAAGCTCGTTGATGGGCAGCCTGACCCGAATGAATGCCCTCCAGGTAGGCATTGCTCTGTTGCACCTCCCTTTGCACCCCCTGGATGGCATTCAAAAGGGTAGTCTGCCCAACAATGAGCGTCCTCACGAGGTCAATGAGCTTCGCACTGAGGGCAGCAGGGGTAACAGAGGCAGGGGCTGAGGTGCCTGGGGCGAAGGAGACGTGCACCTTCCTGGGCGAACGGGCACGGAGCGAAGACTGAGGGGCTGCTGAGAGGGCGGTGCTGGTGCGCTGGGTGGCGGCTGTACCTGTTGTTGCTGGGGGCACAGAAGTTGCCGCCCCCGCTAGGGAGCTCCCAAACGAGGACGTGTCCGTGTCGCTGGTGTCTCCACCGGCCCCCGTTGTGGTGCTCCCCTCGCCCTCCGGATCACTGGTGCCCTCGGTGTCTGTGTCAGTGCCCACCGGGGCCTGGTGACCTGCAGCTCCCACGTGCTCCGACGCCAATTCTCCTACCCCTGATGATGCTAATGCACAAGAAACAAAGAATAAGGGTGGGGGGGAGAAAGAAAACAAAGTTGAGTGCATGCCTTGTCAATAGCCTTGGCGGAGAGGACAGACACAGGTGCCTCATGCACTAAGCCGCGAACTTGGGGTACACTACTCTGTACTTCTGACTAGGCCAACAGGTCTAGGGACAACAGACGCGCTCATGGGTGATGTTGGACCATGGATAGCTGCACTTGGCACCCTACAGAGGTGGTGGGCGGGGGCACAGGGCCATGTCTAAGGGAGGGGACTACACTACAGAAAGCGCCCTGGCCTACTGTCACCCACAGCCCTCCTCCCCCACCCAGACGCCTCCACTGCGCGTATAGATAGGAGAATGTGCTGATACTCACCCCCTTGTGTCTGCTGTGATGTCCTCAAGCGCCCATCCAAATCAGGGTAGGCCACCACCAGGATCCGGGACATCAGGGGGGTCAGGGAACGACTGGCACCCCTCCTAGGTCGGGAGGCCATCCCCAGCAGTGACTCAGCGGTCTTTTGGGTTCCGTGGCGGATGTCCTCCCACCTCTTCCGACAGTGGGTGCCCCGTCTGGTGTAGACCCCCAGGGCCCAGACTTCCTTGGCGATGGCACGCCAAATATCGATTTTCTGATGGGCGCTCACCTGTTTGACATGTACAGGGTGGGAAAGAGAAAACGTCACATTTCTGCATGTTTGGAGTACATGCCCCCCCCCCACCCTTGCCATGTGGCCCATACTCTCATCAGTCGTGCGTTGCATTCCTCATTTTCTCCCCACCCCACCAACTGACAGCCACCCCACTCCACACAGGCATTACCCATTCAATGTGCACTCAGTGTACTCACCTGTTGGTCTGGAGGACCGTAGAGTAGCGCATACTGGGGGAGGACCCCGTCCACGAGTTTCTCCAACTCTTCAGACGTGAAGGCAGGGGCCCTTTCCCCAGTCGCAGCAGCCATTGTCACTTCCAGACCGAGTTCACAGCAGCACTTGCAGTATAGGTCCTCTCCTGTGGATGATCAGGTCTCGAGTGATTAAGCAGATAGAAAATGGCGGTCACGCCCGCCACGGTGGGTACCGCGGCGGTGCGTACCGCGACCGCCGGCGCACATCGTCATTGGCTCCTGAATCCCATAGGGTTCAATGTTAACCAATGCGACTTCGTACAGCGGTCTTCGACCGCCTACGGCCACGGTGTGCCACGCCAGCGCATTGACCTCACATCCCATTGCCTCAGTTTAGAGGTCAGGCAGCCGCCATTTCAAGGGCCCACATGGCTTAAATTCTACTGCGTCACACAGGCCTAGGCCTTGCATTTGCACACATACAAACATAGCAGTCAAAACATTTTTGTGTACTGTGCAAGCTGTGTTGTACGTACCTGTGAGTTGATTGACTCAGTGCTCCATGTTGTCCTTCCTAGGCACCGTCCGCAGGGACTTGCGAGGAGAAGGAGGAATCCTCCCGTGTACCGACCGCTGGTTGACATGTCGACAATGGAAGAACGCCATATAATACTCCGATACCGACTTGACCGAGCCACTATACATGAACTGTGTGCCCAGCTGGAGCCAGACCTGATGTCACCCATCCGCCAACCCACAGGAATTCCCCCTCTAGTGCAGGTTCTATCAGTCCTCCATTTCTTTGCAAGTGGCTCATTCCAGACAACAGTGGCCATGTCATCTGGAATGTCTCAGCCTATGTTTTCAAAGATTCTGTCCAGAGTGTTGTCTGCCCTGATGAAACTCATGAGGAGCTACATCATATTCCCAGAAGAGGGTGATTTGGCCACAGTAAAGGGTGATTTCTATGCCCTTGGACATATCCCCAACATCATTGGTGCCATTGATGGGACCCATGTGGCATTAGTACCCCCAAATGACGATGAACAGGTGTACAGAAATAGGAAAAATTACCATTCTATGAATGTGCAGGTTGTCTGTTTGGCAGACCAGTACATCTCCCATGTAAATGCCAAGTTCCCTGGGTCAGTGCATGACGCGTATGTTATGTGTAATAGCAGCGTCCCCTATGTGATGGAACAGCTACAGAGACAGCGTGTGTGGCTAATCGGTGACTCTGGTTACCCCAACCTGCCGTGACTATTGACCCCAGTGAGGAATCCCAGGACCAGGGCAGAGGAACGGTACAATGAGGCCCATGGGCGTACTAGGAGGGTCATTGAAAGGACCTTCGGCCTCCTGAAGGCCAGGTTTAGGTGCCTGCATATGACAGGTGGATCCCTAATGTACTCACCAAAGAAGGTGTGCCACATCATAGTGGCCTGCTGTATGCTTCACAACCTGGCTTTGCGACGCCAGGTGCCTTTCCTGCAGGAGGATGGTCCAGATGGTGGTGTCGTAGAAGCCGTGGAGCCTGTGGAGAGTGAAGAGGAGGAAGACGACGGTGAGGAAACAGACAACAGGGAAGCTGTCATACAACAGTATTTTCAGTAGCACACAGGTAAGATTCAGCCACGCCATTTCCCAGTTACTTAGAGCCTCATGCATCTCAACTTTATGTATTTCCCCCCAGCTCTTTTAAATAACATATTCTTTTTCCCTTCCCTTCTCAGTGCTTAATGACTCATTGCCCGACTTCTGCTTGGTTTGGCCATGTACTACAGCGTATTGACATTGGTATGTTGTCATCACTAACTGACATCACATATTGTGAACTGTTATGTGTTGTACGATTTTTTGAGAATACAGCATGACTCCAAACGGTTTTCTGTGCAATAATTGTTTTATTTTGTGTGCTTAGATAATGGTACATTATATGATGACGGTGATGGGTGGGGGTGGAGTGATGTCCATGGCAGAGTCCAGTTCTCAGTCTGACAGGTCTATTGTCCATATGCCTGTGGAAGGATGGAACAGGGGCTGTTTGAGTTTGGACAGGGTGGCAATGTGGGACAGTGGGATGACTTCTGGGGGTATCTCATGCTGGCGGTGGTCTTGGCATGCTACTCTGGGTTTTTTGGGGGTCTTAGGCTCCTCTTGCGGGGTGGTTGTTCTTCAGCAGGAGGTGGGGTTCTTGTGGCCTGTCGTTGTGTGTGGGCCTCCTGTCCACTAGCACCGGCGGAGGTGGTAGGCTGTTCCTGGCTAGTGACAGTGGCCCTGTGTGGTGCCACATGGTCCTGCAACGTGTCTTCTATCCTGTTGAGGGCCTGGACCATGCTCCCCATGGCGGTAGCGATGGTGGCGAGTTGGTTGCTGAACCCCATGTAGCATTCTTTCTGCTGTGCCTGTATCTCGGTGAACCTGGCCAGTACCGTCGCCATCGTCTCTTGGGAGTGGTGGTATGCTCCCATGATGGTAGTGAGGGCCTCTTGGAGAGTGGGTTCCCTGGGCCTCTCCTCCCCCCCCTGTCGCACGGCAGCCCTCCGAGTTGCCCTGTTTGCCTGGGCCTCTGTCCCCTGGACGGTGTGCCCACTACCACTGCCCCAGGTCCCTGTTGTTGTTGGGGTGTTGGGTTAGCCTGGGTGCCCTGTAGTGGCAGACACACCGCTGCTTGACCTGTCCTAGAGACAGAGGCATGGGCCCGCTGGGTGGGAGCTGTGCTGTTGTTCCCAGGGTGGTTTGGGTCTGCTGTGGCCTGTGTCTGTGTTTGGGGAACCCACTGCCCAGAGGTCCCCGATGGTCCGGGCTGGTCATCAGGTTCCAGGTCACCAGAGCTGCTGCCCTCACTGGGGGCCTGTTCCGGGGGTGGGATGGACATTTGAGGACCCTCCTGACCGGTGTGTTGGCGTTTGGGTCCTGCATGGGGTGAGAGAGTATGGTTATTGTTTCTGTGTGTGAAAAAGCGTGTGAATTATGGGTGCCCTTGTCCCCCAGTGCAGGCATTCCCTTGTGGGTGGTGTTGTGAGGGTGGTTTGTGGGGGGGATGGGTATGTGCAGTGGTCATGCTTAGGTAATGGGTGTCCAATGTGTGTGGTGGCATGCAAGGGTTGGTGAGGGGTTGGGTGGGTTGTGCTAGGGATACATTCTCAGGGATGATGTGTGATGGTGGGTTGGGGGTGAGGGTGAGGGTGTGGGTTGGCATGCTGGTGGGGTGGGGGGGATGAAGTATATGAGATAGGACTTACCAGAGTCCATTCCTCCGAGTACTCCAGCGAGGCCCTCAGGATGCAGGATGTTTAATACTTCTTGCTCCCATGCTGTGAATTCTGGTGGGGTGGGTGGGGGTCCTCCGCCAGTCTTCTGCACCGCGATGTTGTGTCGCGACACCATCGAGCGCACCTTCCCCCGTAGGTCGTTCCATCGTTTGCGGATGTCGTCCCTATTTCTGGGATGCTGTCCCACCGCGTTGACCCTGTCAACGATCCGCTGCCATAGCTCCGCCTTCCTTGCTATGGTGGTGTGCTGCACCTGTGAGCCGAAGAGCTGGGGTTCCACTCTTAGGATTTCCTCCACCATCACCCTGAGTTCTTGGTCCGTAAAGCGTGGGTGTCTTTGTGGTGCCATGGGGTGGTGTGGATGAGGTGTGGGGTGGTGTATGTGGTGATGAGTGTGTTGGTGTGTGGTGCTTTGTGCTACTATGTGGTGTGTGTGATGTTGTAGTGTGCCTCTGTGTGTCTGGCTCTCTATTCTCTGATGTGTCTCTCTCTCCTTCGTCTCTGATTTTTGGTAGTAGGGGTTTGAGGGTGATGTGGGTGTGTGTTTTATATTGTATTGGATGTGTGGGAGTGTTGTTTGTATGTGTATCAGGTGTGTGTATTTCAAATTGTCCAATGGGGTAGTGTTTTGTAAAGGTGTGGGTATTTTGACCGCGGCGGTGTGTACCGCCAATAGACTACCGCGTTTGAAAGACCGCTGCGTGGATTTGTGGATCGTAATGGCATGGGCGTATTTCTGTTGGCGTGGCGGTGGAGGTTTGGTCATCTCCAGTTTATCGCTGGCCGCTGATGTGGCGGACTGCAATGGAGGTCGGATTTTTGGAGGTTTGGCAGTTGTGGGTCAGAATGACCGTGGCGGCTGACCGCGGCCGCGGCGGTATTGTGGCGGTCTTCTGACCGGCGGTAAGCGGCTTTTACCGCCGAGGTCAGAATGACCCCCATTATTTCTTGAAGAAAACGTATGCAGCTAAGCAACACCATAAGCTATTAATATTCAGCATTAATAATGTAACTCAGCAATTAAGCTCATCAGTCATTTGTCACCGTCAACGTCACCCCTAACAACCTGCCTAACCAAGATTAGTATTAGCAGGGGGGTCTTCATGCGAAAACAATTTAGAGAAAACATTAATTTGGAAAAAATCTACCTAATTATGAATCTCTATTAAACAGCGCAGTTGGTACCTAGAACAAAAGGCACAAAATCGTCAGTCATATTTTCATAGCTACCTATCCAGGATGGATCAGCAACAGGTCAGTCTTCATCTTCAGGTCATCAATAGTCGGCTACAGATCAGGCTCACAGAGTATGAGCCCAATATCAGCACCTCAGACAGCGTCTCCTGACGTCATCAATTTTCTCCCCGCAGTTCTGATTCCTCACTCCTTGTCATGACTTTTTATTAGGTCTCCCAGTCCATCCCACTAATTGCTAATTGGTCAATCAGTCAGAAGATCTGACTCTAACCTATAGTTTTTATTTACCAAATCATATTCTTATATTTGACAAAACACTGATTGGGTCGTCTTTCGATGAGGACTCTTCATGTATCAAAATTATTGCACGTGGTTCTCTTGTCAGTGCTTCCATTGTTCAAGTCCAGGGAAAGTACATTTAGCCTACACTACACATAATTGTTTAAAATTGTCTTCACCATCTCCTGTCCGTCGGTACATTGCAGAATGTTCTAGCTAAGCGACTTGAACTCTGAGCAGTTCAAGGTCTCTGCTTCCAGTTACCAGTCCTTTGCAAGGCGTTCAAATTCTCCATGTTCAGAGCAAGCAAGGCCCAGTGAAACTAGGCCTCTGGTACGGCTAACTTAAAACTATTGAATTAATACAAAACATAGGTTATACATCTCATTATGACATATTAGTACATTTTTCTCCTATATTTTTCATTATTTCGCACATTTAGTCACATTAGTACATGTGGTGATTATTCCCCGAGGGTACATTTCTAAACATGCACATTATTTTCTATTATTAAATTCTCTGTGCATTTTTCTTATTAGTATACACACATATAAGTCATTAATAATTTCTTAATTAACATATCTGATCCACACAACTCAGGAATCATCCTTGACTCCTCCCTATCTATGACCAGCCAGGTAAACTCTGTCGCATCCTCTTGCTGGCACACACTCCGCAAACTCCGGAAGACCTTCAGATGGATCCCAGCAGACTGTCGCAGGTCAGTCACCCACGCTTTAGTCACGAGCAAGCTCGACCACAGCAACGCCCTCTACGCCAGCATCTCAACTAGGAACATCAAAAAACTTCAACTCATCCAGAACTTCAACTCATTCTGGTCCTCCCTCACCTAAAATACATCTCCCATCACCTGAGGATCCTCCACTGGCTACTGGTTGAGAAGCGAATCACCGTCAAGCTTCTCACCCATACATACAAGGCCATACACATCGCAGGAGCAGCCTACCTGAACCACTGCGTCTCCTTCCACACCCCCACAAGATCCCTCTGCTCTGCCCAGATGGCCCTGGCCACCATCCCTTACCTCCGCAAGACCACTGCCGGAGGACAATCTTCTACCCACACCGCAGCAAAGAGCTGGAACAACCTCCCCATGCACCTCAGACAAAGCCCGTCGCTCACCATCTTCAGGAATAACCTCAAGACATGGCTCTTCGGATGAGGCCCCTCAGATCACCCCCAGCACCTTGAGACCCTCACGGGTGAGTAGCCACGTTCTACAAATACTGATTGATTGATTGATATTAGTGTAATAAAAATGATGTACAATTAGCTGGAATAGGACCTTCCCTGGCTGCTGAGGTAACAAAAAATAATAATTTAAAATGTATGTTGTATGCGTGTTTGCGGGTTAGTGTGCCTTTACAGGAGAGGAAGAGTAAGTGTGAAAGTGTGGAAATGTGTGCGTATGCGTAAGCGTGTGAGTGAAACTGAAGTTTAAAGTTCTTTGTGATGTCACTTCCGCTACCGCTGGCGTTTTGGTAAATTGAAGTTCATGGATGTTACTGGCGAAACAGCCTACTCGTATTGAATCTGTGTTAGGAAGGCAAGTCTAAGTTAAGATCCAACTCTTCATTGAGACCTTCCTCGCCATTAATCTCCTCCGTTCCAATCCCCTCTTCCTACACTGTTCTGCACCCAGCCTGCTGTAAGTACCGCACGCCCCGCCGCCTCGTGATTCATCCGCTCTTAATTAAGAAAGTCCGCTTCCCGGAATTGTTTCCTGGCACAGCAATAACATCAAGTACCTGACGTCCACTGCCATAGAGCAGCACATTAAGTTTGTAACCTACATACAGCATGTACTGGGGAACTAAAGAGGCGACAGCTAAACAACAGAGCGGAAACAATATCCTGTACATGTTATTACGTCCAGATCGCATCTGGTTATGGGAGTATGGCATTGTTCTTCGGTTACACTGTTGTGGGTGTCTCGGCTAGAAGGAGGGTTTGCTTTAGATACGTACATAGTGCGACTGTCCAGTTGTTTTTTTCCTATATTTGTGCGTTTTCCAGATTTATTATACTTAGTAGTAAATGTTTTTTCTGCACAGTTTAACTTGAGTATTATTTTGATTTTGTACACCGACAGTAGCCTCGCACGAGTACCACGGGCCATAGCACAAAGAAACTGGGCCACTTCACCTTGTTTGGTAATTAAAAAAACAAGACGCGCATTGAGGTGACGTGGGCGCCCTCGCGCTCCGGGGCCCGGTGCCAGGGCCCCTGCAGCACTATTGACAGACGTACTATTCTGACACCCTTTCACTGTGTTCGCGCCACTTAAAAGTGTACGAATGAGTTGTTTATATAAACAACGTTTTACGGTTGCTATCTATAAAGTTTTTTGCTGATTTATTAGATTTTATAGCAATGTTTAATTGCACATGAGCTTATTGAAAGCCACTGAAACGCTACAGATAGTTAAAAGAGGTGAACAAATATGCTCGTAATGTTCAATATTTCAATACAGATCTCTGGCATGTTAGGAAGTATATGTTTGATAGGAGCGTGCAGCCTGGTGATAACATAGGATACTTTATTGTTTCAGCTTTATGTGTGTAAGCTGTACAATAAAAATATAACCATACGTTTTATGTTAAAACCACAATCTTTTTCCAACGCCAGTTAAGACCTTCATGAGTCTGCAGTAGGTCACGTCTAACCGTGCTTGCAGTCATATATGAATACACCGGATTCATAAAAAGTGATTCCTCTGTACCATCCATACTCTAACGCTCACCAGTCAAAAGGAACCCAACGACAGCGGACAAGACGTTTCCGAGACAACTTTAGATCTCCCTTATGAGATTCTAAGTATAAGTGCCTGAGTGAGCGCAGCCAGGATTGACTTCACTCCTTCAAAGAGTCTGTAATTCTTCCACCTTTACCTACAGTGTACATCCTAAAACACAGTAAGTTTGGAACGGCTTGCATCAAATGGCACAGAGCAAACCCTGGGATGCTGAATGGTCATTGGTGACAGAGTAGACATATGGCCTACAGGTGACGAAGTCACAGCAGGTGAGAAACCTTTGTTATTCTTCCTTGTCACAACTTGTGGCACGCCCCCCAAAACAAGAACGGCAAGAAGTGCCAGTTTAAGACAAGTATTATGGAAGGTTCAGGTAAAACAAAACATCTGGGATACGGGGTGCATTCAGTGAGTAATGCTGACAAAATAGGAGGTAGCCCTATTGGCTACTCAATAGACCTCAAACTGGAAAATGACTTTTATGAAGGCCATGCTATGGTGTTGATTTAGCTGCTAGACACATAGGAACCAATTGAACCTCAGATGGACGTGATCAAAGCTTTTCACTTCGGTGCATTTTATCCCTAGGTCTCATTTAGTCAGATACCCTTCTACATTTCTTAGTGATGTTTAAGCAGAAACTTGTTTGCAGATTTCACATTGATATCATGTCCTTACCTGACCTTGGACTCACACCCGTTGATGTTCAAATCACTGTCAGGATAAAGGGAGATTGGGTCAGGATACCCTCTCTGGCTCCATAAAAGGGTGTATAATGTTCAGAAGCAGACAAAGCTTGCTGTTCAATATTACATTTCACTTCATGTAGGGCTCTGGCTTATTCAAGAAGCTGTACCAGACTTGACCAGAATGTCTTCCAAATGCCAATGAGGATACATTTCCCTCACATGTGGAGACATGGCTAAAACCATAGAGAAGCTAGGTAAGATATTTAACACGAAGTGGCTGCGAGACAATGCTAAGGCGGTATCTTTTATAACTCTGTTATCTGAGTCTAGAGGAAATGGTAAGACTGTGTGAATATGGGGCACCAAAAATGTATTTTCATCTCCAAGGGAAAATGAATGAATGCAAGGAACTTAATCAAATTTAATACTGTAATCCAATAGAAGCTTTCGATGTGTTTCATTAACCTCAGTCCAGCAATCGGATGAAGGCTTCCCTGGCAGCATTTACCACACTCATCTTGTGAGGAAAGGGTCTTAACTCTATGTTTAACCATGAGGAACTAAACAATGGGTAGTGAGTGTGTCACTGCATTGCAGTTGAAATATCATCCTACAAAATATCACAGCCACTATATCACATACCACTTCATACTCAAAGTATGTGCAGATTTACTGTTCTTGTTCTTAACGCCATATGCATTTCCCTAAACCTTCCTTAAGATCTAGTGATAAGGGATGCAATAAACTTGTAGGACAATACTGTGGTAGGAATACATGCGATCAGGTTAAAGAAGGCACGGATCAAGATACCTCTTTTCTCAAAAGTGGAAGATCATGGTCCTGTGAAAAGTCAAAAATTGCGTCCCTAATAAAATACCAGAGGTTCAAAAGCTAGCATAAGCATGATTCGGGCAGAAAATATGTACAAGGACTCCTCCAACCAGATGGTCTTCCTTTAACTGATTCTTGTTGTTTTAAACTACACTTTAAATGTGTTAAGCATTTAATTGCATAATTCTATCATCCAATCGGACTAGTGGTTGTTTTATAACTACAAATGAAATAATATGCCTGAGTATGATGAATGCATCTTCCAGAGATCCACAGCTCAGCACACTGAAGATACAGCCTGATGTAATTTGGAGTGGTTGATGGCACAAGGCAAGTTGGTCAAGTGGAGTCCATGAGTGTTGACGTCTCACGAGGAGATCATTTGGGGTTTTAGAGTTCTCTCCTCCAAGGACTGCAGTAAGAAAATAGATGAAGACCCAGCTATCAGGCCTCATTCTGGGTGTGCACTAACTCCTGTTACTGTCCTAATTAGAAAATGTCTACAGGAACACAGCAGCTCAGGAGTCTTTTACTCAGACACTTGGTGTGAATGAAAAACAGAGTGAAAATGGGGATAGCAAGTGGGAATCAGATCAGTAGGGAAACCTTTGTTCCCACGTTATCCTCTTTAAAACTGATGCCCTAGTACCAATAGTTTGAATCAGTAGTTCTGATGTCGTTTTCAGCTCATATTTAATGACATTCTCAGTGGTAGCAGGGATTTGCCCCAGGTGGAAGTGGCAGAAAAAAGCAATGAATTTGTGGTGTACATCGAGCCTCCTTTTGCAGGAGCAACAATAGCCAGGATGTCAGTGAGTTGTAAAGGACACTTATAGTGAATCTATTGCTCTTAGTCCATAGACTATTTCACTTAATCACCATGGAACTATCCCTTTCCCAGAAAGCTAGGACAGGAAACTGCTTCTTCACAACTCTGGATTTACTACTATGGATTCCACCACTAGCAGGAAATCTTCCAGTGCTAAGATAGCTCTCAGGTCCTGCATGTTTATGTGGATAGAGAAGTCTGATATGTCCTACAGGACATGAATGTAAAGCTCCCAGCAGTACTCCAAATGGGGACACACGCTGGGAGGAGGCGAAGGAGGTGGCAGTTACTGAAGGGGCAGGAGCCCTTTAAATCCATCTCAGCGTTCCCGCCTCGCGGGTCGCGCGCTGGGAGGAGGTGGCAGTTACTGAAAGGGCAGGAGACTTTAAATCCATCTCAGCGCTCCCGCCCCGCGCGCTGGGAGGAGGTAGCAGTTACTGGAAGGGCAGGAGCCCTTTAAATCCATCACAGCGCTCCTGCCTCGCGGGTCGCGCGCTGGGAGGAGGTGGCAGTTACTGAAAGGGCAGGAGCCCTTTAAATCCATCACAGAGCTCCCGCCTTGCGGGACGCGCGCAGGCGTCGCCTGGGCCAAGGGCGGGCCCGTCCTTCGCTCGTCATCGACCGGAGGAGGCCAGGCTGGGCCCCCCCTAACGTTTCTTCCTCCCGTTTTGCGGTAATTTATTTTGGAAGCTGTTAAAGTTGCTGTGGGAGACCGTCATTTATAATGGGGAAGAGAAAGATTAACTTGCAAAAGGGGGAAGGTGGGCCCAGCTCTCTCCAGTCCTCCATTACGAGCACTTTATCCTCTGTGATGGGGGCTATTGAATCTGAAATAGAGCAAGTAGAAGAAAGGATTGGGGCTGTCCAAAGTACTGTTCAGCAGCCCCCTTTGGAACCTATTGTTCATATAAACACTAATTCAAGAACTGGGCCCTTACTACCAGCCCTGCCTTCTAGTATTATACAGTTGGGACACGGTATACTTCCTCCCATAGACTTAAACAATTCTCCTACCCCATTTGTTAATCCACTCTGGAAAGCTCTTGTTCTCAGGTTGATTCTCCTCCTCTGAAGAAGAGGAGAGCCAGGAAAAAGTCTAAAAATACAAAAAAATGCCTCAGGCCCTAAAAAGAGAACATCCACCCTTTCGGTTTTAAGTGTTAAAGATCCAGTTTCCCTGGTTTCCACTCCTGAATGTTTTCTGAGAAAGGATGCCCCCGAAGATTTTACAAGTGTTATAGATTCTATACTCAAATCCTTTTGTGCTTAGAGGCGAAACTTATCACAATGATTACTAGGAAGCTTGATTGCTTTTGTAATGACGTGAGTAGTACTTTATCTCATTTACTTAAGCCAGGATTAGTAAATACGGGAAAATCTCACAGCCAAGACCCGGTTCATCAAACCAACCCCCTATCTACTTTGTTACCTCAAGGAGCTAGTAATCCCTCGCCCAATTTACAGGCCGTTTCTGGCCAAGGAAACATAGCTGATTATTCTGCACAGGGGTTGACCAGGGAAGTTTGTTCCTCTAGGTTACATGCTACGGGTCAAAATAAACTACAAACCATGCAGATTCTTTACATCTACCTCCAGATTGCAATCCGTATGTATTGGTTCTATCAAATGTTCCCCCTTTGGTGAGTTCTAAAATAGAAGATACCCAATCCCTAATCAGGAAAGCCGGTCACAGGTTGAAATCTAATATTAAACCTAATTTTTATCATAATGACAAGATTCTTATAGCCCGCAGAGTGAGGAGGGTTGGATATTCAAAGAAAATGGAGGAGGGAGATTATGTTGTTTTAAATTTTGCAAATTCCTGTTCAGTGGACTATTTTTTGACCAACTCCGAACAATGCAATAGGTCATGTAATAGGATCCAAATACATGCCCTGTGTCAATTTTATGACCCCGCACTCCTACCACACCGCTCCGCTACTAACTTAAGAACCCACAAACCTGACCCAGTAAGGTCCCAATTGCAGGTAAACGTACCCACTAGCAATCGGTTTTTGGCTCTTAATTATCTTGACAAGAACGATTGACTGACGGCCATGGTTTACCCCTGCCCTATTAATATGGCGAGCTCAATAGCTGGGAATATTTACAATGAATGTACTCGGGACGCAGGAAAGTCTGTATTGGATTTGTCAACTCCTACAAATATTAGAGTTTTAACACCATGTCCTGGGATTAGACCACTAACTCTGCTTAGTTGGAATATAGCGGGGCTGCGGTCTAAAACTGACAATTCAGATTGGAGGAGCTTTATTTCTTCCTAAGACATAATTTGCCTACAGGAGACTTGGTCTAAGGATACATTCCTTCTGAATGGTTTTACTTCCTTGTGTCAGCCGGCTATAACCTCCCCAATGGGGAGAGCACGTGGCGGCCTTTTAGTTCTTGTATCCTTACATCTCCCTCTATTAAACGTGTCCTTAATCTGGTCTTCCCCTTATTTTATGGTTGTTTTAGTATCTATCAGCGGACAAAAAGATATTCTGATTTTAAATTTTTATAATAATATCCCCCGGGGTCTCCTTATGGGATCCCTGGAGGAGGTAGCAGACTTCATTGATTCATCAAACGTTTTACAGGACAGCAATCTAATTATACTATGGGTGGGCGATTTTAACACTCCTTTGTGTAGCAAGGAACTCACGGAACTGTGTGCCTTCCCTGATGAAGGCAGAGAGTCATCAATCCATTTCACTCACACTGCTGAAGGAGATGCCCTAAACTATTTTATATGTGAGTTTGATTTGGTACACGTTACGGAGAAACTGGCTGCTGACGCCTGTAATATACCAACCTTCACAGGGAAACCGAAGGGGAGCATCATTGATTATATACTTATTGGCTCCTCTGATTATCATCTAATTCAAGAATTTAAGATCACACCTCACTGCGCCAGTGACCATAATCCCCTCAGCAGTAATCTGTATTTAAATATTAACCAGGTTCCTAAGAATAAAAGTTTGAGAGCTAGTACTGTTTATAATCCAAATTCCAGTTTACGCTTAAAATGGGAAAAAATAAATCCTAAATTATTTAATCAGGAAATTGTAAGTACTAGGTCTGACTCTATTAATATGTGTCTGTCTCAGCAGTTAGATCCTGAATGTATAGTCCATGAATTTGAATCTTTATGTACTGATATCTCACGAGCCTTGGTGGCGGACAGGGCCTTGAAGGGGCCTGTGGTCCATAGATGGCTTGATTCTGTGTGCTCTTCTACTCATAAAAAACTTAAAGATGCTCTTAAAGCATTTCCCCCCTCCCGTCAACTAGTTAAACTAGCTCGAGCCGATTATAAGGCTGCTCTTCAAAAAAGGAAATCAGAAATTAGGTCTAAGGGTTGGGATGAACTACTGGCTGCCTCTGAGCTGAAGGACACTTCTAAATTCTGGAAGGTGATAAATAATCCTTACTTTTCAGATAACAACACTAAGGCCCTCATTCTGACCCTGGCGGTCAGTGTTAAAGCAGCGGCCAACCCGCCAACAGGCTGGCGGTAAAAAAAAAGGTATTCTGACCCTGGCGGGAACCGCCAACACAGCCCACCACTTTAACACTCCGACCGCCACGGCGGGACAGACAAACAGCTCGGCGGTCACCGCCAACAGCCAGGCGGCAGACAATGTACCGCCCACCCTATCACAACTCACCAATCCGCCACCTTTTCCGGGGCGGGAGCCCCGCCGATAAAAACACGGCGGAAACAGACTACGAACGGGAAAACGCTCACCTATACACACTCCACGAGGAAGGAGGACAGCATGGAGCCCGAATTACACATCCTACCGGCTATTGTCTACCTGCTCATCTACCACGAGTACGAACGCCGGCGCAGACGACAACGGTGAGTACTGCACCTACGACACAGGGGAGGGGCGAGGAGGAAAGCTTACGGGCACACACATATGCAACTCCCCCCCAACTATCTACACACCAATGCAGAGCACCAAGTCACAGTGACACCACCCAAACCCCCCGGAATAATGCAAAGACATAATTAAAGTGAGAAACAACATTTATGTATATAAGAGGTTCTTTGAAGTCATGGTAAAATAGCAATATGAATTGTAAAAAATCAAGTAAGAACATTGCGAAACCGATAAACATAGGCAATAAGTCCTGCACAGTCACCTAAATTTCCACTGTCCCTGGGCCAAAGTGTATCAACACATGGGCAAAGCCCACACAGGAGACCTGAGTCCGTTGGAGAGAACACTGCTGGGGCATCAGATGACAAAACTACAGGCACCTCAGGGGGAAGGGAAGGGGGGGCACCTCAGCCACATGAGTCCACGATGCCAGATCCACGAAGGGTCCACCATGCCCACGGTGCCATCCTGGGGAGTGCAAAGCCACAGTCTCACAAGTCTCTACAGTGGGTGGGTTGCCCACTGTGCCATCCTGGGGAGTGCAAAGCCACAGTCTCACAAGTCTCTACTGTGGGTGGGTTGCCCACTGTGCCATCCTGGGGAGTGCAAAGCCACAGTCCATCAGGTGGATTACAGAGACCAGTGGTCATGGAGGAGGCATGGTGGGCAGAGTGCGCCGTGAAGGCCTGCCCGACACAGAACCGGGACTGCCAATGGGCCAGCGGTGCTTGACAGGAAGGGCCCAGCGGAGCGGTGCTTGAGACGGCGGGGCCCAGCGGAGCGGTGCTTGAGACGGCGGGGCCCAGCGGAGCGGTGCTTGACAGGAAGGGGCCCAGCGGAGCGGTGCTTGACAGGAAGGGGCCCAGCGGAGCGGTGCTTGACAGGAAGGGGCCCAGCGGAGCGGTGCTTGACAGGAAGGGCCCAGCGGAGCGGTGCTTGACAGGAAGGGGCCCAGCGGAGCGGTGCTTGACAGGAAGGGGCCCAGCGGAGCGGTGCTTGACAGGAAGGGGCCCAGCGGAGCGGTGCTTGAGACGGCGGGGCCCAGCGGAGCGGTGCTTGACAGGAAGGGCCCAGCGGAGCGGTGCTTGACAGGAAGGGGCCCAGCGGAGCGGTGCTTGACAGGAAGGGGCCCAGCGGAGCGGTGCTTGACAGGAAGGGGCCCAGCGGAGCGGTGCTTGACAGGAAGAAGCCCAGCGGAGCGGTGCTTGACAGGAAGGGGCCCAGCGGAGCGGTGCTTGAGACGGCGGGGCCCAGCGGAGCGGTGCTTGACAGGAAGGGCCCAGCGGAGCGGTGCTTGACAGGAAGGGACCCAGCGGAGCGGTGCTTGACAGGAAGGGGCCCAGCGGAGCGGTGCTTGACAGGAAGGGGCCCAGCGGAGCGGTGCTTGACAGGAAGGGGCCCAGCGGAGCGGTGCTTGAGACGGTGGGGCCCAGCGGAGCGGTGCTTGAGACGGCGGGGCCCAGCGGAGCGGTGCTTGACAGGAAGGGGCCCAGCGGAGCGGTGCTTGACAGGAAGGGGCCCAGCGGAGCGGTGCTTGAGACGGCAGGGCCCAGCGGAGCGGTGCTTGAGACGGCGGGGCCCAGCGGAGCGGTGCTTGACAGGAAGGGCCCAGCGGAGCGGTGCTTGACAGGAAGGGGCCCAGCAGAGCGGTGCTTGAGACGGCGGGGCCCAGCGGAGCGGTGCTTGAGACGGCGGGGCCCAGCGGAGGGGTGCTTGACAGGAAGGGGCCCAGCGGAGCGGTGCTTGACACGAAGGGGCCCAGCGGAGCGGTGCTTGAGACGGCGGGGCCCAGCGGAGCGGTGCTTGACAGGAAGGGCCCAGCGGAGCGGTGCTTGACAGTAAGGGGCCCAGCGGAGCGGTGCTTGAGACGGCGGGGCCCAGCGGAGCGGTGCTTGAGACAGCGGGGCCCAGCGGAGCGGTGCTTGACAGGAAGGGGCCCAGCGGAGCGGTGCTTGACAGGAAGGGGCCCAGCGGAGCGGTGCTTGAGACGGCGGGGCCCAGCGGAGCAGTGCTTGAGACGGCGGGGCCCAGCGGAGCGGTGCTTGAGACGGCGGGGCCCAGCGGAGCGGTGCTTGACAGGAAGGGCCCAGCGGAGCGGTGCTTGACAGGAAGGGGCCCAGCGGAGCGGTGCTTGAGACGGCGGGGCCCAGCGGAGCGGTGCTTGAGACGGCGGGGCCCAGCGGAGCAGTGCTTGACAGGAAGGGGCCCAGCGGAGCGGTTCTTGAGACGGCGGGGACCAGCGGAGCGGTGCTTGGGACGGCGGGGCCCAGCGGAGCGGTGCTTGACAGGAAGGGCCCAGCGGAGCGGTGCTTGACAGGAAGGGGCCCAGCAGAGCGGTGCTTGACAGGAAGGGGCCCAGCAGAGCGGTGCTTGAGACGGCGGGGCCCAGCGGAGCGGCGCTTGAGACGGCGGGTCCCAGCGGAGCGGTGCTTGACAGGAAGGTGCCCAGCGGAGCGGTGCTTGACAGGAAGGGGCCCAGCGGAGCAGTGCTTGACAGGAAGGGGCCCAGCGGAGCGGTGCTTGAGACGGCGGGGCCCAGCGGAGCGGTGCTTGAGACGGCGGGGCCCAGCGGAGCGGTGCTTGACAGGAAGGGCCCAGCGGAGCGGTGCTTGACAGGAAGGGGCCCAGCGGAGCGGTGCTTGACAGGAAGGGGCCCAGCGGAGCGGTGCTTGAGACGGCGGGGCCCAGCGGAGCGGTGCTTGACAGGAAGGGGCCCAGCGGAGCGGTGCTTGAGACGGCGGGGCCCAGCGGAGAGGTGCTTGAGACGGCGGGGCCCAGCGGAGAGGTGCTTGAGACGGCGGGGCCCAGCGGAGTGGTGCTTGAGACGGCGGGGCCCAGCGGAGCGGTGCTTGAGACGGCGGGGCCCAGCGGAGCGGTGCTTGACAGGAAGGGCCCAGCGGAGCGGTGCTTGACAGGAAGGGGCCCAGCGGAGCGGTGCTTGAGACGGCGGGGCCCAGCGGAGCGGTGCTTGAGACGGCGGGGCCCAGCGGAGCGGCGCTTGACTGGAAGGGTCCCAGTGGAGCGGGGCTTGAGACGGCGGGGCCCAGCGGAGCGGTGCATGAGACGGCGGGGCCCAGCGGAGCGGTGCTTGACAGGAAGGGGCCCAGCAGAGCAGTGCTTGAGACGGTGGGGCCCAGCGGAGCGGTGCCTGAGACGGCGGGGCCCAGCGGAGGGGTGCTTGACAGGAAGGGGCCTAGCGGAGCGGTGCTTGACAGGAAGGGGCCCAGCGGAGCGGTGCTTGAGACGGCGGGGCCCAGCGGAGCGGTGCTTGAGACGGCGGGGCCCAGCGGAGCGGTGCTTGACAGGAAGGGCCCAGCGGAGCGGTGCTTGACAGGAAGGGGCCCAGCGTAGCGGTGCTTGAGATGGCGGGGCCCAGCGGAGCGGTGCTTGAGACGGCGGGGCCCAGCGGAGCGGTGCTTGACAGGAAGGGGCCCAGCGGAGCAGTGCTTGAGACGGCGGAGCCCAGCGGAGCGGTGCTTGACAGGAAGGGGCCCAGTGGAGCGGTGCTTGAGACGGCGGGGCCCAGCGGAGCTTTGCTTGAGACGGCGGGGCCCAGTGGAGCGGTGCTTGACAGGAAGGGCCCAGCGGAGCGGTGCTTGACAGGAAGGGGCCCAGCGGAGCGGTGCTTGAGACGGCGGGGCCCAGCGGAGCGGTGCTTGAGACGGCGGGGCCCAGCGGAGCGGTGCTTGAGACGGCGGGGCCCAGCGGAGCGGTGCTTGACAGGAAGGGGCCCAGCGGAGCGGTGCATGAGACGGCGGGGCCCAGCGGAGCGCTGCTTGAGACGGCGGGGCCCAGCGGAGCGGTGCTTGACAGGAAGGGCCCAGCGGAGCGGTGCTTGACAGGAAGGGGCCCAGCGGAGCGGTGCTTGAGACGGCGGGGCCCAGCGGAGCGGTGCTTGAGACGGCGGGGCCCAGCGGAGCGGTGCTTGACAGGAAGGGGCCCAGCGGAGCGGTGCTTGAGACGGCGGGGCCCAGCGGAGCGGTGCTTGAGACGGCGGGGCCCAGCGGAGCGGTGCTTGACAGGAAGGGCCCAGCGGAGCGGTGCTTGAGACGGCGGGGCCCAGCGGAGCGGTGCCTTTCTGCACGGCGGAGCCCTCTTCAGCAGTGCCTTTCTGCACGGCGGGGCCCTCATCAGCGGTGCCTTTCTGCACGGCGGGGCCCTCTTCAGCGGTGCCTTTCTGCACGGCGGGGCCCTCTTCAGCGGTGTCTTTCTGCACGGCGGGGCCCTCTTCAGCGGTGTCTTTCTGCACGGCGGGGCCCTCTTCAGCGGTGTCTTTCTGCACGGCAGGGCCCTCTTCAGCGGTGTCTTTCTGCACGGCGGGGCCCTCTTCAGCGGTGTCCTTCTGCACGGCGGGGCCCTCTTCAGCGGTGTCCTTCTGCACGGCGGGCCCTCTTCAGCGGTGTCTTTCTGCACGGCGGGGCCCTCTTCAGCGTTGTCTTTCTGCACGGCGGGGCCCTCTTCAGCGGTGCTTGTCCAGTCATCCAAGGGAGCCAGACCTGGCCAGGACTCCCTGCTTAGTCGCCCTCCGACCGTGCAGTTGCTGGACCCTTCTGTGACGGAGTCCTGGGCCCGTGGAGTCCTCCCTCACACCCGGGATGGGGCTTGTGGGGCCCTCCTGGTCCGCGCCCCTGCTGGCTGACTGCTCCGCCCTGCTGCCCTTGCCCTCCTTCGATGAGGCTCTCTGGCCCTTGCCTCCCCTGGATGTTGTGGCAGGTGACGGCCCAGGACTTTGCTCCTTGGGGGCAGCCGTGTCAGTCTTCTCGCGGCGGCCCCTGATTTTACGGGTCCTCTTCCCGGGGGGGGGGGCTGGCTGTTCCCTTGCTGCTGGCCGATGTATCTGTGCTGGGAAAGGGTGGACTCCAAAACCCGTTCACAATGGTGACACTTGAAGCAGGGCTGGTGGTGGCTGAGGTGCTCTTGGGACTCTTAGCAGATGGAGGGGGTGGGTCAGGTGGGGCAAAGAGGTTAAGTTTGGAGAGGTAAAGTTTTTTAGGACCAATGTAAAGGGTAAGTGTAGTGGGTATGGGAGTGGAGGAAGAGGATGTGGTTGTAGGAGAGTCAGGTGTGCTGTCTTTGGGTGCAGGTGCTTGTGACGTAGGCTGTCGTGAGGTGGTTGGCTGTTGGGTGGGTGGCTGCCTGCGTTTGTGTGTCTTGGAAGAGGGGGTGACAGACACAGTGGGAGAGGACACAGGGGATGTGTAAATGGCAGTGGGGGTGGTGACTGCACGTGTGCGGACTGTACTGGAGGGTGTGCTGGTGATGGAAGTACTGGCTGATGGTGGTGTGCATGCAGGTGTGAGTGGAGACGTCACAGGGAGGGAGGAGGGAGACGAGGAGGAGGGGGACACAGGGGTGGTAGTGACTGTTGGCATGTCTGCATCTGGGTGTTGCTTGGGTGAATGCTTGTGTCATCTGTGGTGCTTATGTCTGGATGAGCAGCCCTTGGGTGTTGAGGTGTGTGCAGGCTGGTCTGATGGTGTGGATGGGATAGGCTGAGGAACAGGAGACAGAGACAGGGTGGAGGCAGTTAGAAGAGGGAGGCTGGAAACAGGGACAATGGCTGCCGTCAGTGCTGAGGCCAGAGCATTGAACGATCGTTGATGGGCAGCCTGACCCGAATGAATGCCCTCCAGGTATGCATTGCTCCGATGCACCTCCCTCTCTACCCCCTGGATGGCATTCAAAAGGGTAGACTGCCCAAAAATTATGGTCTGTAGGAGGTCAATGACCTCCGCACTGAGGGCAGCAGGGGTAACAGGGGCAGGGCCTGAGGTGCCTGGGGCGAAGGAGATGCCCGCCTTCTTGGGCGAGCGGGCACGGAGCGAAGGCTGAGGGGCTGCTGGGAGGGCGGAGCTGGTGCGCTGGGTGGCAGCTGTACCTGTAGAGGCGGGGGGCCCGGATGTTGCCGCCACCGCTAGGGAGCTCCCATTCAAGGACGTGTCAGTATCGCTGGTGTCACCACGGGTCCCCGTTGTGGTGCTCCCCTCGCCCTCCGTATCACTGGTGACCTCGGTGTCTGTACCATGGCCCACCGGGGCCTTGTGAGTTGCAGCTACCTCGTGCTCCGATGCCAATTCTCCTCCGCCTGATGATGCTAATGCACACATGCACAAGAAGACAAAGAAAAAGGGTGGGGGGAGAAATAAAAACAGGTTGAGTGCATGCATTGTCAACACCGTTGGCGGAGAGGACAGACACAGGAGCCTCATGCACTACGCCGCGCAATCGGGGTACACTACTCAGTACTTGTGACTAGGCCAACAGGTCTATGGACAACATATGCGCACATGGGTGATGCTGGACCATGGATTGCTGTACTTGGCACCCTACAGAGGTGGGGGGCGGGGGCACAGGGCCATGCCTAAAGGAGGGGACTACACAACAGAAAGCGCTCTGGCCTAATGTCACCCACAGCCCTCCTCCCCCACCCAGACGCCTACACTGCGTGTAAAGATAGCAGAATGTGCTGGTACTCACCCCCTTGTGTCTGCTGTGATGTCCTCACGTGCCCATCCAATTCGGGGTAGGCCACCGCCAGGATCCGGGACATCAGGGGGGTCAAGGTACGACTGGCACCCCTCCTACGTTGGGAGGCCATCCCCAGCAGTGACTCAGCAGTCTTCCTGGTCCAGCGGCGGATCTCCTCCCACCTCTTTCGGCAGTGGGTGCCCCGTCTTGTGTGGACCCCCAGGGCCCGGACTTCCTTGGCGATGGCACGCCAAATGTCGACTTTCTGATGGGCGCTGACCTATTTGACATGTACAGGGTGGGAAAGGAAATTTCAACATTTTTCAGCATGTTAGATGTGATTGCCCCCCCCTCCCCAACCCTGCCATGTGGCACATGCTCACGTCTGTCGTGCCTTGCACTCCTCATTCGCTCCCCACCCCACCATCTTACATCCACCATACACAACCCAGGCATAGCCCATTCAACGTGCACCCAGTGTACTTACCTGTTGGTCTGGAGGACCGTAGAGTAGCGCATACTGGGGCAGGACCCCATCCACAAGTTTCTCCAACTCTTCTGAAGTGAAGGCAGGGGCCCTTTCCCCAGTCGCAGCAGCCATTGTCTCTTCTAGACCGAGGTCACAGCAGCACTTGCAGTATAGGTCCTCTCCTGTGGATGATCAGGTCTCGAGTGATTAAGCAGATAGAAAATGGCGGTCGCGACCGCCGGCGCACATCGTCATTGGCTCCTGAGACCCATAGGGTTCAATGTTAACCAATGCTGCTTTGCGCCGCGGTCTTCGACCGCCTACCGCCACGGTGAGCCACGCCAGCGCAGTGACCTCACATCCCACTGTCACACTTCACAGGCAGCCGCCATTTCAAGGGCCCATATGGCATGATTTCTACTGCGTCACACAGGCCTAGGCCTTGCATTGCCACTCATACAAGCCTTTCAATGCATAGCGATTCGTGTACTGTGCAAGCTGTGGGAACGAACCTGAGGGTTGCTTGACTCTGTGCTCCATGTTGTCCTTCCTAGGCACCGTCCGCTGGGACTTGCGAGGAGAAGGATGAATCCTCCCGTGTACCGACCTCTGGTGGACCTGTCGACAATGGAAGAACGACATATTATACTTCGATACCGACTTGACCGAGCCACTATACATGAACTGTGTGCCCAGCTGGAGCCAGACCTGATGTCCCCCATCCGCCAACCCACAGGGATTCCCCCTCTGGTGCAGGTGCTGTCAGTACTCCATTTTTTGGCAAGTGGGTCTTTTCAGACAACAGTGGCCATGTCATCAGGGATGTCTCAGCCTATGTTTTCTAAGGTTTTGTCCAGAGTGTTGTCTGCCCTGATGAAATACATGCGGAGATACATTGTTTTCCCTGAGGAGGGTGATTTGGCCACAGTGAAGGGTGATTTCTATGCCCTTGGACATATCCCCAACATCATTGGTGCCATTGATGGGACCCATGTGGCTTTAGTACCCCCAAAAGACAATGAGCAGGTGTACAGAAATAGAAAAAGTTACCATTCGATGAATGTCCAGGTGGTCTGTTTGGCTGACCAGTACATCTCCCATCTAAATGCCAAGTTCCCTGGGTCAGTGCATGACGCGTATGTCATGCGAAATAGCAGCATCCCTTATGTGATGGAACAGCTACAGAGACACCGTGTGTGGCTAATAGGTGACTCTGGTTACCCCAACCTGCCTTGGCTATTGACCCCAGTGAGGAATCCCCGGATCAGGGCAGAGGAACGGTACAATGAGGCACATAGGCGAACTAGGAGGATTATAGAACGGACCTTCGGGGTCCTGAAGGCCAGGTTTAGGTGCCTGCATATGACAGGGGGATCCCTCATGTACTCACCAAAGAAGGTGTGTCATATCATTGTGGCCTGCTGTATGCTTCACAATCTTGCATTGCGACGCCAGGTGCCTTTCCTGCAGGAGGATGGTCCAGATGGTGGTGTTGTAGCAGCTGTGGAGCCTGTGGAGAGTGAAGAGGAGGAAGACGACGGGGACGACACGGACAACAGGGACACAGTTATACAACAGTATTTTCAGTAGCACCCAGGTAAGAATCACCCACGCCATTTTACATTTACTTCTGGCCTCCTGCATGTCTACTTTCTGTGTTTCCCCCCAGTTCCTTTTCACTGATTTTTGACTTTCCCTTCCCTTTTCAGAGCTGTATGACCCACAGCGTGACTTCTGCTTTGTTTGCCCATGGACTAATGCTTATTGACACTAGTATGTTGTCATCACAATGTAAATGAACATTATTGCACCGTTATGTGTAATACATTTGTAAAGAACACAAGCAGACTCCTGACATTTGTAGTGCAATTGGTGATTTATTTTAAGTGCTGCGTATAGGTCCATGATAGTAAAACGGTGATGGGTGGGGGTGGAGTAATGTCCATGGCAGAGTCCAGTTCTCAGTAGCACAGGTGCATTGTCCATATGCCTGTGGAAGGATGGAGCAGGGGCAGTTCAAGGTTGGACAGGGTGACAATGTGGGACAGTGGGATGACATCAGGGGGTATCTTAGGCTGGCGGGGGTCTTGGCATCCTACTCTGTCTTCTTGTGTGATCTCAGGTTCCACTTGCGGGGTGGTTGATCTTCAGCAGGAGGTGGGGTTCTGGTGGCCTGTCGTGGTGTGGGGGCCTCCTGTCCACTAGCGCCGGCGGAGGTGGTAGGATGTTCGTCATCCGGGCTGGTGACAGGGGCCCTTTGGGGTGCCACATGGTCCCGCAATGTGGTGACTATCTGGTTGAGGGCCAGGACGATGGTCCCCATTGCGGTACCGATGTTCCGGAGTTCGTCTCTGAACCCCATGTACCGTTCCTCCTGCTGTGCCTGGATCTCCTAGAACCTGACCAGTACCGTCGCCATCGTCTCCTGGGAGCGGTGGTATGCTCCCATGATGGTGGTGAGGGCCTCTTGGAGAGTGGGTTCCCTGGGCCGGTCAACCCCCTCTCGCACAGCAGCCCTCCCAGTTGCCCTGTTTCCCCGGGCCTCTGTCCCCTGGACGGTGTGCCCACTACCACTGCCCCCAGGTCCCTGTTGTTGGGGTGGTGGGTCAGCCTGGGTGCCCTGTAGTGGCGGACACACCGCTGATTGACGCGTCCTGGAGACAGAGGCATGGGCCCGCTGGGTGGGAGCTGTGCTGGTATTCCCAGAGGGGGTTGGGTCTGCTGTGGCCTGTGTCTGTGTGTGGGGAACCGACTGTCCAGAGGTCCCCGATGGTCCGGGCTGGTCATCAGGTTCTAGGTCGAGAGAGCTGCTGTCATCACTGGGGGCCTGTTCTGGGGGCGGGATCGACAAATCTGGACCCTCCTGGCCGGTGTGTTGGCGTTCGGACCCTGCAGGGGTAAAAGAGTATGGTTATTGCTTCTGTGTGTGCCATGGCGTGCGATTTGTGGGTGCCCTTGTCCCCCAGTGCTGGCATTCCCTTGTGGGAGGAGTTGTGAGGGTGGTTTGGGGGGGATGGGTATGTGCAGTGGTTATGCTTGGGTGATGGGTGTCCATGGTTTGTGTTGGCATTCAGGGATTGGTGTTGTGTTGGGTGGGTTGTGCTGGTGAGACATTGGCAGGGAGGATGTGTGCTGGGGGGTTGGGGGTGAGGGTGGGGGTGCAGGTTGGCATGCTGGTAGTTGGGGGGGTGAAGTATTTGGGATTAGACTTACCAGAGTCCATTCCTCCGCCTACTCCAGCGAGGCCCGCAGGATGCAGGATGTTCAAGACCTCTTGCTCCCATGATGTGAATTCGGGTGGAGTGGGTGGGGGTCCGCCGCCAGTCTTCTGCACAGCGATGTTGTGTCTTGACACCATCGACCGCACCTTCCCCCGTAGGTCGTTCCAGTGCTTTCTGATGTCTTCCCGGTTTCTGGGATGCTGTCCCACAGCGTTGACCCTGTCGATGATCCTTTGCCATAGCTCCGCCTTCCTGGCTATTGTGGTGTGCTGCACCTGTGTGCCGAATAGCTGGGGCTCTACCCTAATTATTTCCTCCACCATGACCCTGAGTTCTTGGTCCGAGAACCTGGGGTGTCTTTGGGGTGCCATGGGGTGGTGTGGGGTGGTGTTTGTAGTGATGAGTGTGGTGTGTGTGGTGGTGTGTGGTGTTTTGTGCGTGGATGTAGTGTGGGTGATGATGTTGTGTTCCTCTGTGTCTTGGGGTTTGCGATTGCTGTGCTCTCTCTCTCTCTCTCTCTCGCCTTCTCTCTGAATTTCTAGTAGTGGGGGTTTGTGGGTGATGTGGGTGTGTGTTTTATAGTTGATTGGATGTGTGGGTGTGGTGTGTGTATTTGGAATAGTCCAATGTGGCTGTGTTTTGTAAAGGTGTGTGTATTCCATCGGCGGTGTGTACCGCCAATGGAATACCGCGGTTGAAAGACCGCCGCGTGGATTCGTGGGTCGTAATGGCATGGGCGTGTTTGTGTTGGCGTGACGGTGGAGGTTTGGTCATCTCCAGTTTATCGCTGACCGCTGATGAGGCGGCCTTCCGTGGATGTCGGGTTTTTGGCGGTTTGGAAGTTGTGGGTCAGAATGACCGTGGCGGTTTACCGCGGCCTCGGCGGTAGAATGGCGGACTTCTGACCGGCGGTAAGAGCCTTTTACCGCCGAGGTCAGAATGACCCCCTTAGACCGATGATTGTCTCATTGTAGAGGACGTATGGGTGACCCATTTTAGGAAAGTATTTTGCCCAGGAAACGATGACAATGAGAACCTGTATATAGAAGATAACCTTACTGCACATTCCATTTCAGACTCTAATATCAAGGCCCTAGATATTACCTTTGATCTCCATGAGGTCCTAAGCGCCATTAAGGCAGGGAAAGGCTCCCGGCCCTGACGCAGTCCCCGCTGATCTTTTTAAATCTGAAATTGATCTTTGGGGTCCTTTAGTTACAAATAGCGCTGTAAACAGTAACATACCTATTTCATGGAAATCGGCTATTATTGTTCCCATCTTCAAAAAGGAAACAGACAAGATCCTTCCTGCTATAGACCATTTTCTCTTATTGATTCAACGGCAAAGATTTTAGGAAGTGTGATCTTATCCCGTTTAGAAGATTGGGTGACTGAGGCCCAGATTTTATCTCCAATTCAATTTGGTTTTAGACCCGGCGAAGGCACAGTTGAGCAGGTTTTAAATCTGCATCTGATACTTAGTAAATATGTGACAGCCAAAAAAAGAGTCTATTCATATGACATTTATTGATTTAACTAGTGCTTTTGATATGGTTAATAGGTCGAAGTTATGGCAAATTCTGGGAGCTTTAGGTTGCGATACATCCCTTTTGGAGCTTATTAAACACCTACATACAGATTTAACGGTTTCAGTTCAGACTGGTGTATATGGTCAGAGAACTCCTCCTATTCCTTCAACAAGGGGCGTAAGACAGGGATGTATCCTAGCACCTTTTCTTTTCTTGATATATATAAATGGGCTTTATGATTCGTTGGTAAAACATGGAAAGGATGTACCAAATGTGGGCCAGAGACCGCTTCCAGTTTTATTATATGCTGATGATGCAGTTTTAATTGCTCGTACCGCTAATGGTTTACAGGGACTCTTGGACCTATTTTACAATTTTATGTTGGACCTTGATTTGAAAGTAAATTACCCTAAGACTTTTGTTATGACATGTGGCCCACGTAATACAAAGTCTAAACTATTTATTTTGGGAGGACATATTTTAAATAAGGTTAAAAAAAATAATGTTATTTAGGAATGTATATGAGTTCCTCTTTGTCCTGGAAGACTCACATCAATTTCAAGTTCCAACAGCTGACAAGGAATAATGAAGCGATTCTTCGCTTTACTAGTAAATTAGGTCACAGACCCCCCGCACAGATGAAAACACTTTATAATTCCAAGTGTGCTGCAGCAGTCCTATACGGGGCAGGAGTTTGGGGCTACAACAAAATACCCTCTCTCCAAAGTGCTGAAAATAAATTCCTGCGTAGACTGCTGACGGTTCCAAAATGTATAGCAAACATCATCAGTCATGAGGAAATTAGTCAACGTTTTTTGGAGGACAGGGTCTCTATCGCTCCTTTACTGCTCTGGATCAGATGCTGGTTGAACCCTGCGGCAAAAGTTGTCCAAGACTGCATTTCTGATTGCTTACAATTGGACAACTCAAACAGGATTCCCTGGCTTGTGTTCCTGCGAAATTCCTTTGAGAAGCTAGGGCTCAGGTACATGTTTGAAGAACCCCAATTGTTAACCACAAACTCTAGGTCTGTTTTGAAGTCAACTTATTTTGAGCACATATCAGAGTTGAGATTTTATAGCTCCCTGAAACTGAAATCTTTCGATCCCTATATCCGGATTGTAACGGTCCTGTGTCTTGAACCTTATCTGATCTGGTTTTCAAGTTCTAAAATAACCTCTCTTTTAACATTTTTTAGATTTAATTTGATTCATTTTAAGGTAGCCTTTCCCAAACCATGTTTTTGGAAAAAGGATTTACCACCCTGCCCCTGTGATTCCAAATCAAAGCAGAGTACCTCATATTTTTTTCTCTTTAGTTCTCTATATGTTGCTCCTAGAAAGGCTTTTATTTTACCCATTTTATGTCATCTTAGACCTATCCATTATAAGGCAGCTCTATTATATTTTCAGAGATTGCCAGACATCCAAACTTGTCACCACGTACTAAATTTTGTTACAGCTTCTCTAAGTATTGGGAAAAGGTCTAATCCATTTTAATCTCTATATGTATATGTTTGTGAGAGATTTCTATTCTGAGATAATATCTGTAAATTTTGTGTTTTAGCGATTCTTAATTATGTTTTAGTATACTTATTTGTTACATGTCAAGGGGTTTTTAGATCGGATGTTTACATGGTGTTTTTAGAACTTGTTTTTACAGTTTTTGTGTTTTATACTATTTACAGACTCGAATATGTGTCTTTGTATGTACTTTTATGGCAATTGCCGAATAAAGTTCTTTGACTGACTGACTGGGTACTCTGCAGAATCTTTGGTGCGTGCTGCAAACTGTAGACAAAGCAGAGTAGAAGCATTCCATCAAACTGTTGGGTTCACACACCCACAGTTGCCACAAATGGTCTAGGACAGGGTCTCGCTATTTTCCCAGCAACTAACTACAAAGAAGAAGCTGATGTAGGTTGGTGCGATGATTCTAATTTGTTTTATGCAAATAAAACTTTTTAGTAAGGTGTGAGGTGAATTTAATTGTGGTGAGGCCTTGGGCTGACACGGAGCACCTCACACAGGCCAGTAGCCAAGACCAGCAGTTTGTTTTCAGAAAACCAGGAGTAAACCAGCCATGACTGGCATACTCCTGGAGGCGTTTGAGTCTTGAGCTTATCCTGAGTACCCCTGCTTTTTTTTACCATTACTAAACAACGCCTCTATTCCAGCCAAGACTGGCTCAAACTCTGCATCTTTGGATGGATATATTAAACAAGCTGTGGAATCCGTAAATAACGAGATTGAACAGGCAGAGCTCCGTCTATCAGCCACTATGGCTGCAGCCCCAGAGGTTTTAACAATCTTGGAGCCATCAACACAATCCACTACTGATACCTTTCCGGTGGTGGTCCATGGCCTTTTGGCAGCCCTGTAGACATTGTCAGTAAGGCCGTCTCTCTCAGGAGAGGGAAGACAGAACATAGGGACTTTTTTTCCTTCGCTAAGTAATAGCACTCCTATGGCCAAACGTAAAAGACAAGGGACGAAAGAGACCTATCCTGCCACCCAAATCCATGTACCTGCCCCGCACATAGCAATCCCCTTGGTACTTTTGCCTGTGGAGTTGTTTCAAGAGAAACTGTGTTACAGTTTGATGATCGAAAGCTTGCTCTCTCACATTTATGCACGGTTTCGGGCCATTAAAGGACTCCTAGGCCATATTAGGATAACGCACAGTGTGGTTGATGGTACATTGCCTCAGACAATTTATCTGCCACAAAGGTCGTTGCTGCCTGGTCATGATGACCTTCTAACTAACTGCAATGTACCCGCACATGACTCTGCACAGTGCAATAGTCTCCCACACAATAATCAATTCATATCTGCCGATAACTTTGGGAATGTTGAAGGGCAACCTAGGCATTCTGCCCTTACGTGGCAATATTGACTAATGCCTCTCCTTTGCCCTTAAGTACAGTTGAGTCATCTGATCATTTGAAGAACAAGGTCCTACACTGGTTACAGTCTACGTTTGTTTTCCGTAGCCCAAGAGCTCACCAAATAATTATGACAAGAAGGGCTGGGTGGACTTGACCGACCAGGAAAAGTATTACGGGGGATTCTCTCATTATATTGTGTTAAGCACCCTTGAGGAACAAGAGAGATTTTGTCCAGGTCTCCAGCATTTAACAAAAATCCCAGCAATATCACACTTCTTCCCCTGAGACATTTTTATCTCCACTTGCACCCATATTGGGGGGTGCCAATTGCCCCTCCCTTGGTCCGGTCCTCATGGACAATTGTCAATTTCCAATTCTCACATCCATCAGGTTTGAGGTTATAAGTGACGAGTAGGAGATAGATCGACATAATATCCCTGGGACTCCCCCTACCAAGAGGAAGTAGATGGGCCTACAATTGGGTCTATTGCTTCCACCCTTAACCATCCTTTGTCTCTAATCGGGTCAGTCATACTAAGAGCTCCTAATCTAACTGCTTTATCTTCTCTTTCATGTTCAGTGAAATATATAGGAATATGTTTATTTACTTCATGGAATATATTTGGCTTTAAAAACAAGTTACATGCCACAGACTGGGTCTATATCACCTCTACCTCTCACAAGGTATTCCTCCAGGAAACCTGGGACGTAGATCCCTCCCATGTGGAACGGTATTCTACTACCTCTACGCTTGCTGTTCCGTCACTATCAGGTCGCCTAAAGGGTGGTCTTCAAATTTTAATCTCAAATTTGTTGCCTGCGGTTATTAGGAGGTCCTTCATTGTCTTACCCCATTAATATCTTATGTTCCTGTCTTTTATGGGAAGGTCTGATTTGTTTCAATTAACTTTTATAAGAACATCTTTGACTCCACCCGCAGTACAGTTATTACTGCCTTAGAGGGGACCTAGATGTGTTTTTGCAAGCCAGCATCCCAAATTCTTTTATTTTATGAACTAGGGTTTTAATATACAGAAATGTACCTTTTCAGCAAAATATGTTTGTGGCCTTATCAATCCGGCAGGTGTGGGAGCCTCACATTTTCTACATAGCACCTGTGGGCAGCCTCCTAATTCTCTAACTTCTAAGTAGAACCTATCATTATTGGAGACCAACAATAAAGTAAACAACGTCCAGATCCCCTCTTTTATTGGTAGAGGAGCTAGTACAACTATTGACCACATCCTAGTCTCCCTCCCTATAAACCCTGTTCTTGACCACAGGATAATACCAACTGCAGTGAGCAATCACAACCCTCCAGTTGTATCTTTGTTATTACACGCTGAAAGGTTGGGGGTAAGCATCAATATTGCTAAAAAGGATGCCAGTAGGTCTAATGTTGTTTGAATCAAGTGGAGAGGGAATGATCCTTCAGTGGTACAGCAAAACCTGTTAACACTGATGCGGTATACTTTAAATACTGCCTGGACAATAAAGTAGATTACACAAGACTGGTTCATACAATTTAAGCAATTGCTAGGTCACTTAACTCCCTTTTGACACAAAGACCTAGCACCCCTCCTCTATGAAACGTGGTGGGTTTGATCATTCATGCTCTCATGCTGATAAACTGTTGCAGATTGCACTAACAGATCACCTAGGGACCACACTGCCATTAAGGTATTTAGGAAGGACTACAGTTTGGTATTAGCTAATAGGAAGGAGGTCCTTAGGGAAGAGGCTTGGTCTAGCCTGGTCCAGGTAGTTGAGATCAATGATTCCACTGTTCTGGAACACGGTTAATACCCCCTTTTTAAAAGATGAGTCCCTGAACTTACCTTGCACGTGTCCCCCCTATGTGTGGGTTGAGCATTATTCTGACATGTTTGGTTCCCTAGCAGGCTTGATAGGCATTCCAATTTGTAGCACACCCTTGGGAGTGACCTTGGAGGAGGTCCTTCTTGCCCTAGATTTCAATGCAGGGGGTGAAGCGCCAGGGCCAGATGGTGTCCCAGTTGACACCGTTAAGTCTGCAAGCGAACTCTGGGGTCCCAATTCTGACCTGTGTGTTCAAAACAACTGCTGAGTGTATGATCCCCCTAACTGTGTGGACTCCATCATCATGCAGATCTTTAAGAAGGGGGACAGATCTAAGTGCTATCATCGTTCCTCCCTTCTGGACTCCTCTACTGAATTGATGGGTAGGTTTCTCCTACAAAGATTGGAACAGTGGGCCACCAATAATCCCATCCTCTCAGAAACCCAGTATTGTTTCAAAAAAGGGTTAGGGGCAGTAGAACAGTGTGTCAACCTGGATTTGCTTATTGGAAAATACACAAAGGCTAAGCCTGGCTCATTATAACTATGTTTTGCTGACCTTAGCAGTAGAAGTGCAGAACCTTTTTCATTAAGGGTTCCCCAGTTACGAGGGTTAACACATCTAATTATTTGGGTATATTATTTGCCATTACTGGTTCATGGGTCAATCATGTACAAAATGCTAGATTAAAAATGAGTACGGTCTGTGAGGGCATCTTTAGATTTTCGAGCAAGCTTGGTAGCTGTCTTATCAGAGAAATGGTTAATATATATATATAATGAGAAAGCTTTGACAGCTGCTATGTATGGGGAGACATTTGGGGCGTCTGCTGAGCAATCCTTCATCTGCTTCGACATACATTACCCATATAGAGGCTGGTCTAACCTAGCTGGAGGATTTACTCTTACTTAAGCCGATCCTGTTTGGCCAAGCCCAAAACAACTTTTACAAGAGCTATTATCATAAACTGTCTACCACTTTGTCAGCTTTTTATTATCCTTTGGCTTTCCTATAATAAATAATGATACCCTCAAGAAGTTGCATGGCTCTCCTGTGATTCAATCTCCACATACTGCCTTGGCCTTGCATTAAAGTGAAGTGAAAGGCCTTTACCCAGGTAGTAGGTCAATAAATAGGGTGCTCAATGAATGCAGGAAACCTATGGTTGCTTTATATATATATTGATCTCTTCTAGGGAAGGCTTCCAATTGTATTTGTTTATGGTTTCAAGCCCCTAGCATCGATTTGTTTTAACTAGGTTGTGGTTGGGTATATTGCACGTTTTAGTCCCCTTTCCAGTTATGAAGCAACAACCCATTGATATGACCTCATGCCCACGTGATGGCACCTCAAAGCAGAGCACTAAGCACTTTATTTTATAATTATTTTTATTTTTTATAAAGAAGTTTTATTGTTTTTCAGCAAATAAAGATTTACATAAACATCTTCCAACCAAGTGACATAAATTACTGCATAGCGTCCTACTGTGTGCAGGAAACATACTTCGGAACTAATAGGATCACTTGAGTTGAAGTAAAGCAGTGCAAGGAGGAGAAACAAAAAAGGAGGGAGAGAGAAATAAAATAAAATAAAATAAAAGGAATTGTGTGAGTCTCCTGTCCATGAGTGTTTCGTGGTGTAGGCTGCTCATGCTTGAGGCGTTTTGGAGCCCAGGGATCGGTCTGGATCGTGGTTCTATCTTATGGTGATCATCCCTCTTAGTTGTGGAGGATTGGACTCTCCTGGACCCAGAATGTGACCGGATGGGGGGGTTCAAGGTCAGTGGATGCTTGGGACCATCAGTGGGATTGGCATTTCAAGTATGTGTTAGGGTCTTCTGTATTCTAGTCGTCCCTCAAGGCCTCCCACCCTCCCCATGTCTTGTCGTATTTGCCCGGGCAACCCCTGGCCTCATATATCAGTCTCTCTTGTTGTGCTCACCAGTCCATTCCCTGTTTCCATTTATTTAGGGATGGTGCCCCTTCTGTCATCCATTTGGTCATTATATCTCTTTTGGAAATCAGACATGCTATTCCCACAAAGGATCTTTTCATTCTTCCCAGATCCGTGTCTCCCGCCACTCCCAATAGGAACAGGAGCGGATCTGGTGTTAATTCAATCTGCAGGGCCCCAGAGATCCGTGTTGCAACTGCTATCCAGTAGGTCTCTATGATCGGGCATAACCATGTCATGTGATAGAAGTCCTCTTCCAGCTGGGAGCATCTTGGGCAGGCAGCCGTGGAGCGGAGGCCTGCTTCATACAGTCTCTTGGGTGTCATGTATACAGCGTGTAAAAAGTAGGACTGCACCAAACGGAGTTTGGAGGATATGGTTAGGGTGCCAGGCGCTGCTAAGGCCTCATTCCAGTCTCCCTCCTCAATTCCTCCCACCCATCCCTCCCACTTGTTGCGAAGTCTGTTTAGAGGACTGAGGGTGTTGGTAATCAGTGAACGATATATCTGCGAGATTCCTCCCTTGCCTAAGTTGCCCATTAGTACCTTTGCTTCCATTGGTGAGTGGTCTGGGATGGGTGCATCGGTTTGCATGTGTGTCGCTAGGGCGTGGCGGATCTGGAGGTACTTATAGAATTGCGATTTGTTCATGGAGAAGGCGTTCTGAAGGTCTTCAAAGGACCGAATGTGTGATCCTTCCCAGACATCTCCAAGCGTGGAGATTCCGATTTTATCCCACTTCTGGAATCCCTGCAGTCTCCCGGCCTCGGCCAGGAGGCTACTGTGCCACAGCAGAGTCTGTCCGGTAATTCGTTTCCACCAACCGGTAATCCTCTGGGCGTCTCTCCATCCCAGGAGCGTCACCTTAGTCACCTCAGGGGTGGAATTGGGTACCCATAGAGGGCATCAAATACACCCGAGTATTTCAGCGTGCCGAGCTCAAGTCTGTATGCAGGATCCGACCAGCTGCCTCCGACCCAGTCATTAACAACGATAAGTTGTGTCGCAAGGTGGTAGTAGTATAAGTTTGACATTGCGAGACCTCCCTCGTATATGCCTCGTTGGCATGTAGTGAGCGCCAGTCGTGGGCGGGAGCTTTTCCATAGAAATTGACGGATCGTTGAATCCAGGTCTTTAAACCATTTCTCGGGGATCCGGAATGGGAAATTCTGCAGCAGATAGACAAATCTAGGGAGGACCATCATTTTAAAGAGTGTGACTCTCACAAGTAAGTTAAGGGGCAGGGTTCGCCAACGCTGGAGGTCGGTTTTAGCTTTGGTTACGAGTGGTGTAACATTGAGTTCCCATGCTAGCTCTGGTACAAGGGAGACTGAGATCCCCAGATATTTAAAACTGTTTCGACAAATAGGGATGGTCGGCTCCCAATCAATGCAGTCCCTTGTAGGGTGCACTGGGATCAGTAGGGATTTTACAGTGGTTTAGCGTGAGGCCAGAGGCCTCCGAGAAGAGGTAGAGTATCTGCAGAATACGTGGACCGCTTGTGGCTGGGTTTGTAATGTATATGAGAACATCGTCTGCGTAGAGCGCCACGTGGTCTTCTGGGCCAGAGGGCCAAGACCATCCCTCAATCAGAGGGTCCTCTCTGAGTAGTTTGGCAAGTGGTTCTATCACTAGCGCGAAGAGGAGTGGGGATAGAGGGCAACCTTGGCGTGTGCCCCGCCCTACGTGAAAAGGGTCCGACACAGTTCCGTTCACCTGCACTCTGGCCGTCGGCTGTGAGTACAGAAGTTCCACAAGTCTCCTAAATCTGGGACCAATCCCGTTGCCCTCCAGGACCTGATGCAGGTATGACCAATCCACCGTATCAAACGCCTTCTCAAAATCTAGAAGGAGAAGAGCTTTAGATGAGTCGGCTAGGGCATCGCGGTGTGCCAGGGCCAGGTGCAGGCGTCTAATACAGTGCCTGGTGCTCCTGGTTGGCATGAAGCCACACTGGTCAGGGTGGATTAGTGATGAAAGGGCTAGTTTTAGCCGTGCTGCTAGGATCGAAGAGAGTATCTTAACTTCGATATTTAAAAGGGAAATGGGACGATAATCCGCGCAGTTCCGCGATGGTGGCTGGGTTTTAGGGATCACCGCAATTGTGGCTTGGTCAACGCCTAGGAGAAAATGACCCCTGCTCTCGGCCTCTTCATACATGTTAAGGAGGTGTTGCCCTACTATGTCGCTACAACTTTTATATAATTCTGTTGGGAAGCCGTCCGGGCCGGGGGTCTTACCCGAGGCCAATGCAGTTATTGCAGTTGTCACTTCCTTCAGGGTTAGCGGTTCGTCGAGCGTGTCTCTAACTGTGGGTGACACCTTGGGAAGGGTAATTTCGTCAAGGAGGGGGGAGTCCCTCTCCGCTGGGGCCCGTGGGTGGTCTTTGTACAGATGTGCATAGTAAGCCGCAAAGCTTTGTGCATGTCCCTAGGGGTTTTGGAGAGCCCTCCGGACCGATCTGAGACCTCGGGTATAATTGGCCAATGGTCGTGTGGCCAGCCAGTGCAGGAGTTTCCCATTTTTGTCTCCCCACCCGTATATTCGGGCGGTGGAGGCCCTCCACATAAGCTTGGCTGATTCTAGGGTGAGGGCTTTGACCTCTTCGCGTATCTTCAGGAGCTGGCGAAGGCTCTGTGCTGAGGGAGAGGCCAGGTGCTTGCGCTTGTGGTGCATTGTCCGCGATTCTAGTTCGGCTATTTGGGAGATACGGGCACGTTCTCTCACCTGGATGAGATGTTTGGCGTGGCCCCTAATTGTCACCTTACATGCTGCCCAGATCGTGCCCGGCAATTGCACTGAGCCTACATTATCCTCGAAGTATTGCATCAGTTGAGTTCTCACTGCCTCTTTGTATTCCTCTTCCTGTAGGTACCAGGCGTTCAGCCTCCAAGTGGGTTTATTGGTTGGGTCGGTTTTGCCCAGGCGCACTTGTATAGGTGCATGATCGGACACTCCGTGTGGAAGGATCTCGACTCCTGTAACATCAGCTATGTCTAGCGCCAGGGCAAATAGGAGATCTATTCTGGCATGCGACCCATGTGCCGCTGACGTGTGTGTGTGCATTGTCTGAATTTGGGGTGCCAGGTTCTCCATACTTCACACAGGCCGAGGCTATCCGCCCAGTCCCTGAGTGTTGACGCTCTGGATGAGCGGTTAGCTGATCTATTTCCTGATACGTCCATTTCAGGGTGTTGTACTGCGTTGAAGTCCCCTCCTATTAATGTGGTACCCTGGGGAAGGTCTGCTATAATCTGTTTGAGGGAGGCCAGGAAGGTCTCCAATCCCGTCAGGGGAGCGTATACACTCACTAGGTTTAGGGGTCTCCCATGCATCAGCCCAGTTACCACTATGTATCTACCCAGTGGGTCGGTACGTGTGGCTGTTATTGTAATTGGCAGTGAACGGTGGAGCAGTATAGCTGAGGCCTCTGTCCGTTCTCTAGGTTCTCTGCTGGATCTCTGAGCCTCCTCTGTCAGCCAAGCCCATGCCTCCTCCGGTGAGTCGAAGAAGTGAGCTTTTCCATTTAGGATGATCTTCATACGTGCGGGGAACAACAACATATAGGAGAGCTGCATGGCTCTTAGCTTCTGCTTGACCCGTTCATAGGACCGGCATCTGTTCTGTACCTCGCGGGTGTAGTCCGTGAATACCAGGATTTTGTGATTGTCCCAGAGGAGATCGGCCTTGTGTCTGGCCTCCGCAAGAACTCTGTCTCGATCCTTGAAGTTGAGAAAGCGAGCTATCATAGGTCGGCGCGGGCCCCCGAGGGGCTGCCGGGGGGCCAGTGATCTGTGCGCCCTTTCAATTGAGAACCACGGTGACAGCGACTGGTCTGGCATCCAGGACCTGATCCAGTTCTCCAAGAACTCGGCTGCTTTGTTCTCTTCCACTCCCTCCGGGAACCCCACAAAGTGCAGGTAGTTCCTCCTGGAGCAATTTTCAGCGTCCTCGGCCCTTCGGTGGAGTTCACCAGTTCGGGTTTGTAATCGGGCTTCAGCTCCAGCGGCCACCCACGGCCCGTGTGGTCCCTGCTGCAGCTCCTCTCACCAACCTCCAGTTTTAGGCCCCAGGGACAGGGGTACTCGGGATCCTCCTTCATCCGCTGCTTTGGATGCAGGTATGGCCTGCAGAGTCTTCCCCGTCACCCCGGGTAACGGTCCAGGCCAGCGCCAAAGGGCCCGGTCCAGCGGCAAGGCCCAACCTCGGGCCCAGCAGTCCCAGGCTCTCCAGGACCCAGTCGCCGACGTGACCCGTCCGCAGCCGACAGCGCTCGGCACAGCTCTGTTGGTCCTCCGGCCCCGCTAGGTCGCGGCACGGCGTCTCGCAGCTGGCGCCCCTCCACGCGGGGCCCGGATCGCAGCGGTCGGCTCCACACAGGGGGCCGATTCCAGCAGTCTCAGGCCCCGGCCCGACTCACCGCTCGGCGGGGCCGTGCCGGGCAGTGCCAACTCCACTCCTCCCTCGCCTTCCAGGCCCGGATTTCTCTGGGGTGCTTCCAGGTGTCGGATTTCCTCCGGCTCTTCCGCTTCTGGTCCCGCAGTCCCACAGGGGGTCCCCTAGGTTGTCGCTACAAGTGTGGATTGGCTTGGTCTTCCGGGCGGATGACTGAGGGGTCCAGAGCACTCTTAGAGTGCGACCGCCATCTTGAAGCCCGTGGCCACCTTATTTTATCAATATTATATCACCTCAAACCACTTTTTATTGCAAATAAGGTTAGGGATTATTAGGTTGCCTTAACATTTTTTGTGCCCTGACAAACCCTTTAGAGTGTTTTAGTAATGTTCCATTTATATGGGCCATAGTTCACATTAGGAAAAGAAGCACTTTCTAGTTTTGACATGGAATATATGCACTTTTATTGTATTCTAGAAGTACACGAGTCAAAGGAATATTACTTAGAACTGTCCTCTCAGAATTATGGGACAGAGCATAAGTTTACTCTCTAAGCTTGTTGCATTAACAATAGAGTGTTTTTAAGTCTCTGTACTGTTATATACATTTAGGGTTGTGAATGGACCAGGAAATGTATTGCATTACCTGCCTACAAAATGGTGGAAAGGGGATCCCTTTACAGTCACTGTTTAAAGAATAGTTATTTTATGTTTTATCTGTCTTGAAATGATTTTGCCTTTTTAACTATCATTTTCAATTATTAATGTTGCATCTGTTATTTTATGGTCAATTTGTTTGAACTGAATAAACCTTTCGGGCCGAACCAAACGTCTTTTGAATGCTCTCACATTGGACTTGCCTGACCAGTCTAAAGTTGAAATGGAGATTTTGCAAGAGTACAACAATTGGTGGAAACAGCGAGGTTTCCAGTCGGTTACTTATCTTTCATTGATCTTTTACATTTTTGAACCTAAAACGTTTTGGTATTTGTCACTGTTTAGGTCTGATACTATGCCACTGCAGAATTCCTGTGAGAATGCTGCCACAGGCACCAGGATAGGAAACTGATTTATCTATCTGTCTTCAGAGAACCAATAGGGATCTTATGTACCTTGACCATGCTGCGATTTTGACTAAGTGAATATGTGTTTCAAACAATACTCCAATTGAATGCTAAAATGTATGAGTCTCACTCATCACTGTTCATTTCGCTCGTTGATTTATTTTTCTGCTACTGTTTTGTACGTATCTGAACTGTGCGGGATGCTGCTTCATTAGTGTAACCTGTCCTTGATTTAGAGATACTTTACGTGAACGAAAACTCGTCCGACTTTAGCCATCATATATATAGTGTACCTCACGTTGCAGGGGATTGAATCCTAAATTCCCAAGTGTTCCCAATGCTAGAGGATGTAAGGTTCCCCCCATCTGGGTCTATCCAGCAAACAATGGTATTCAGAGCATGCTATTACGTTGTGCCACTTCCCGCTCTCTGCAGCTCACTCTACCCCACCTCAAAGGCTACATCCTAAACAATCTAAAGCTCAGACTTATCTCTCACCTTCCCATCTCCACATGTCTGATGTCAACATCATTCTAAATTACTTCATTCATTTCTGGAGATCCCCGTGAACACTCACACTCCAAGTGAAACATACAAGTGCAAGCTGAACACTTCTGTACCCTGGAATGTCAAAGAACTTGCTGACAACAAACATTCCATCCAAATACAGGAAGGAAAGTGAGAAAAAAACAGAACAACCCTTAACCAAACGATACTGAAGTCCCTCCACGTAACACACAGATCATTCAACAAAATAGTCATGGATAAGTAGTATACCAACAACATCAGTAAGACCAACAGAAGCAGAACATTCTTCATAACAATCAAGTACTAGAACACCCTTCTCCATTTCAACAGTCCACAGACAAACGCAGTGCCATCAATCACTTCTTCAATGAAAAAGACAAAAAATGAAACTGCACCTCAACAACACCAAGCCGCCTTTTCCACCGACGCTCATCCCTCTACACTACACCACACAATCATCCTTGAAATCCTAGTGTATCACCGGCCTTGCCTACATCCTCAACTCCCTCAAATCCACCTCCTATGAAAACAAAGTCTTACCTTTGTGCTTCATTTAAACCCTGTAGATGCACTCTCAAACCCACTCCCCATTGTCAAGGTCTCCCTCACTCTAAGCCTCTTTGCTGAAGCTCTCAAAACAGGCCAGGCCCTTTCCCCTCCTGACAAAACCTATTCTAGTACCTGACATCCTCACTAACCCCCAGCCCACCACTCATCGACTCCACATTGGCAAGAACATCAAATAACATCAAGATCATATCAACTCCAACAATCACCTGGTTGACTATCATCCTGGCTTCAAATCATGCTGCTTCAAGGAGACAGTTACTCTACAAATCTTAGATGATGCTCTCCTGACTACAGAAAAAATGACCCTGGCTCCAGATATTACTGCAGCTCTCACGTGCCATTCACACCTTTAACCCAACCCCACCCTCACTAACATAATGAAGTCCTCAATGAGTTTCTCTGGAAATACCCACTAATTCCAATTTGTTCAAATGGGCACCTCCAGAGGCCAGAGGTCACCAAACACCTGTGGGATTTCTGAGGGTTCCTTGTTGTCTCTCCTCCTCTTGAACTTGCACAGTAACAAAGGCATTGATCCATTTAAACTTGTGATACTGGCCACATCCATGCAATATTATGATATTATGCAGGAGTAATCCTCATACAAGGAATGGCTAGCCTTGAATGTTTATTAACACCCATCTGTTTGTCACTTTCTACCCTTTTTAGACAATGGTCATAGATTAATACCAGCCACTATGAGGTAAACCTCTTTCCAGGGTAGGAAGGGAAGTGGATCCCCCCTCATTCCATAGGGCAGTATATCTGAAAATGTGATGTTGGCACAGCCTTACCCTAATGGAACACTTTGTGATTTACCAAAATTCTTAAATCTACACCCATGCAAAGGTGTTGGAATAAATTTGATTTAATCAGATTTGAGTCATAATTAAGTATCAACATTCTGATACTGCACCACATGCTGTAGGTGAGGATCAGGTACCCGTCAGCTATAATCAGTGCTGGGTGACACTAAACAATTCAGTTCAAAAGCTGAAAAGAGTTTTCACCAAACATCAAAAATGTAATATCTGTTTTATATCTGAGATTCTGGAAATGGAAAGCCTTCTACATAAACATAATAAGAAATGGTAAACGCAATACATTTCATTTTCCAGATCCAATAAAAGAAATGCACTAGCTGCATACTAGGCGCAAAAAACACACTTTCTCCACCGGAATAACTAGGGAGCTTGTTCAGTCTTAAAGGCATCTTAAACTCCACAAGCATCTGCTTGAATACGTTCAAGGTTGTAAACGTGTTTAGCCCTCGAAACTGCAGAACATCTTGGTTTCCAAACATTCAAATGTAGGAACTCCGTGCTTCTCAATATTGTATGACAGTTAATGATGAAATCGACTTGATAAAACAGAAGTATCACTGAGGACCTCAGTGTGAGGTTTGCCCTGGCCACCTGAAATATGTCTGGTGTTGGCAGTCATCATAGTAGTTGTGCAAATACCTCGTTTATAAGTATTGTTTTTAAAATCTTTATTACAATAAAAAAAAAAAAAAATTGACACCCATAGTTGTACAAGTTTGCTCCTGCACACGCAGCAGCCTTTGAATGTTTATATAATTACGTTTCTCAAAAACATTAAAATATGGTGATGATCCTTGTATGTAAATGTAAAGGCGGCTATCTTGGTATGTTATAAAGCCACTCACAAAAATGATAGCCACAAGCTGTGTATGTGTGGGATGCAGCACACCGTAACCACTGAGAAGGGTCCAGTAATAAGTGTCTCTGGGGCTGCGGTCACCTGAAAAGTTTTTGGAAAAATAGAAAAATGTAAAATTAGAAATATTTTCAAAAAGGCATGCAGAGGTCCCAAAGTGCCTGGAATGAATTGAACTACTTTCCGATGGAGTTAAAACATTGTGCTTCGATCAAACGCAGTGACTCAGACAGAAAGGAACCAATGGATGAAGTGGGCAGACTCGCTGCTGCATGCTGTGGTGGGCTGTTGTGGGCTGAAGCAAAATGTGAAGAAATCTACAATAGAGCAATTGGTAAAGAGTGCTAGTTGAAAGCCCCTGTATATAAGTATTGTACAAATATTGTATTAAGTCTGATCAAAATCTCCTAGCAAACACCAGACCCAAAATGTCCAATACCATCTGTTCTACGATAGTAGTGCCCAAAAATGCATACTTAAGTTGAATAAAGTGTTAGTCAATGTAAACAAAAATGTACATTTCATCTAACTGAACTGTCAAACTATCGGCCCATAGCAATTTTGGCAGATCACGCAAAATTGCTAGGAACAGTCGCCAAACAGCTGATTTCTTATCTGGAAACAACTGATCTCTAGGGTCAGTTTCGGGCAAGTTTAGGTCCTGGTCTGGTCACTGAATTTGTCTCGCTAGCCCCATCACACAAGCTGATCCACGATTTGGACAAAAGTGGTACTGCTGCAGTGACACCTTCAGCAGAGCCCGACTGGAAACCCAAAGCAGCCCTGGCAATTTTGTCAGACCACCCCCCGGTTAAGGGGGGGTGCGGGGGGGGAGCACTGCTGCTTTTGTTCTTTTGTTACTTGGGGACGATATTGCAGCACTGCTGAAAAACAAGCCCCCAGTAACAAAACCGGTGCGGCCGCTGAAAAACCAGACCCCACACTTCCAGCCCACTGCAAAAATGCCCAATGCCCGCTACGACCAGTCTGGCTCTGACCTTTAGATCTGTTAGCAGCTGCAAGGGGGAGACTGTAACCTCAGGCATAAATTATTTTTCAAGTGGCTGCACCAAGCTAGTTCATATGAGAATGCAATGGTCAGCTCCAAGACCAATGTCACTGGAAGTTCTCCACGTATTCTTTTTGAGCTCAGTACTATTCAAAGTCTGCTTTAGATCATTGGCTGTTTCCGTTGCCAGCGTTAGTTCTTCAACACAAAACCTATATCTAAGGCCCTACGGGCAAGTTTTCTTGCTCAAACTAACTATGAATAAAGGATGTGCCATGTCTAAGATACTTAGAGACTCCCATCCTCATATTTGCTCTGCAGAAAGTGATGATTTGCTTGCTTGGCCTGAAAAATGTTGATTATTTTGTCAAATGAAGGTTGTCTTCCTTTTCTTCTCTTTCTTATGATCTCATCTTAAAGCTTTCTCTAGCCATGTGATTCCCACAGAGAGAGGTCTTTAAAATACTATTTGTGTCTCTTCTTTGATTACCAGTGCTCATTTTTACACAACCATTAAGGGCACCACCTTGTCAGACACTTCTGTGATTCACAGATATATATTTTTTCATTAATAAATGTTATGTGATATTGCTTGGTATAGCACATTAATCACCAGAGAGGGTATCCTGGTGCTTGGGGAGGTTTGTAGATGTGAAGTGCCCAAGGTGCTTATTGGTAGAGCCAGGACTTCAGTTTCTTTCTCTGAGCGATATAAATCTTCTCACATTTGTGGATGACACACAACTATTATTCTGCATTGACCAAACAGTCTCCATGGCTTCAGATACTCTTAAATCAACAATAAACGAGTCAATGTCATTAAACATTTTAAAACTAAACAGAAGAAGTACTGAGTTCACATGGACTGATGACTTTAGAAATCAAACTTCTGACCAGTCTCATCGACCAATGCCTATTTCCATCCTCTATGGGGAAAAATATTAGCGTTCTGCTGAATGATACTTTAACTTAAAGTCGAAGACTAAAGTGATCTCGAAGGCATGTCATTATAAACATGGGCTCAGATTTATGAAAAGTGGTGCTGCCTCTTTTCTTATGCCACTTAGCACCCCCCTAACACCATCATGTGTGCATAGTACTTAAAATGCAGTGCACCATGGCGGTAGTCAGAAGGACTAGCGTCATAATTATTTTACGCTAGTCCAGAGCTTTGCAGTACTAGTATAAAAAATTATGATGCTAATGCTGCAAAGCACCCAGAGGCCCATTGAATACAATGGGAGACTCTTTTTAACACCTGCACTTAGCAGGTGTTAAAAAATGCCGATAAAAATGGCACAAAGGAATCTCATAGATTCCATTGCACCATATTACGGACTCTCTGAGTGCCGGTACGCCCCCTTGCATACATTATGCCTGGCGCAGGCAAAATGTGGAGCAAAGGTTAAAAAGTGGCAAGCATTGCACCCCTTTGTGAATATGGCGCAGTGCCTTTGTCCTTTCAACGCCACATTAGCCTAAATAAAATGACGCTATTGTGGCGTTGGAATGGCGCTAGGCCACCATAAATCTGGGCCTTCCTGTTCTACGTTGCATCCTACTCAAATCTAAACTGAAACTTTTTGTGGGTGTCTTAATCCTATCAAAGCTATATGATTACAATGGATTTTGTCTTGACGTTCCTGAATTTCTTCAGGACATTCTGCAGAGCCTACAAAATGAAGTTCACTTAGCTTCAAACTCAAGTCACTGAAGACACATCGTCCTACTATTGATAAAACTCCACTGGAGGCCAGTACAGAAATACAGCTATGTGGATAGCACATAAGGATGTTAAGGAATAAGGCCCATATTTCTAAGACTTTTTATTTGTTATTGGATCTATGAATACACCGGGAGATCAGTAGATGGCACATATCTTAAACTCAAACACCAGCACAGGAAACAGTCTTTGCACTACAGGCATCCTAACTGTGGAACAATCTCCTGGAAGTTCAAGGAAATCTCTCGACTTTAGAACATATCTGAGCAGTTAGTTATTTGCCTAGTAACTGAGCTCACCAATGACTATTCAAATGCAAAGACGACTGGATCTCCTTTAGTTTAGCATTTCCCAGCCACGAGATAACCAAACAACTGCGCCCTTTACAGGCCAGTAAAATTGCTAAATCAATACCACAGCGATCATTAAGACGGTGATGTCTTTTCCGTCACAGTGGGTTATAGGCATGCCAGAGTTTTGGGATACCCACCAGGAATAAATATGCAGGCAAACAATATAAATTGGATCATTTACATATTCAGTTATTAAACTGAAATCCTGGCATGGACATGGTCCTAACAGACCAAGTACGACATCCCTTCAAACTGAACATCTTCAGTTTCATATAACGCCAGGGATCAATAGGTTGTGAATTTCAGTTGAACTGAGGGCTGAAAGCATAAATCTATGCCTCAAATCAACCATAACAATGCTATTGAATGTCACCCCCACCCATTGGCACTGGATGAAGGTCTACATTTATACCCCTTAATGATGTGAACACAGACATTCTCATCCTAGGAGGAGAAAAACATTTCCTCCTATTAATCTGGTAAATATCTTATAGCAGTACAGCATAGCTCCCATGAAGAAAGCATGAAACGTCTAGGTTATATATGAGTCAGGACTGCTGTACGAGTACTCTTTCTCCCAGCACCTTGTGTAATAATTCTCCCGAAAGGGCATATTTTAAATCAGTACACTTAAGATAGTGGCTCTCACTGCTGTATGAGCCTCAATCTACAGAATACATCACACTTGTTAGGATTTTAGCACTACCTTACTTGAGAAGTATCTCTACGGTCAAAGCAGTGCTGCAGAACCCTATGCACAGAATAAATTAGTTAGAATGTGGCTGGTTTTGAACAGAAGCATTTCAGTCACAGAACGTCAGCCCCACAAGTCTTTACCTGGTTCCTGGCACAATAACAAATGGTGGTCAAGCCACTGTACACCACCCACTAATGATAATACCTGATTTCACTTCAAACCCAAGCACCATACTTAAGGAAACAAATCTTTATTGCATACCACCTACTACAACTCGAGATGGTTTCTCAGGCTATCTTTCCCAACTTCAATGAGCAGCCCATCCTTCAAGAAATAATTGACTAGTGTATGTCAAGTCACACACGGACATGGTTCCTGTGTCCTAAAAATTTATTAAAAAATATATAGGAGGACAGGGTGAGCACACCTTAATTCCAAGGGGCACGGGGCCAACCTTTGATTGGCTGGTCAGAACATGCTGTGGCAGCCATTACAGAACTCAGGGATATGATCCCTATTAAAATGCAACACAGTGGAAAATCTTTTTGGGGTGTTGCAAAAAGGAGCATGTGTAAAGAGTGATAACAGATTTTAGTTACAAAAAAAATCATTTGTTGGTGGTACTATTCTAATGTTATGAATTGTGGAAGGTTTTAAAGATGTTATAACATTGTGAAAAATGCTGACCCTCTGCTGGAATTCGATTAACCATGTTTCAGAGTTTTAGACCTGGCATCCTTAGGGTGGTCTTACACCAGGTGTTTGCCTTTACCTCCTGTTTTGTTGCTGTATCTTTTTGTTTGCCTTAGGACTCTGAGCACTTTACAACTCATAACCAGTGCTAAGCTGCCTGTGCTTCTCCCCTAAAACATGATAACACTGGTGAATCCATAGTTGGCATATTTATAAGTCCCTTGTAAAGTAGTTTCCCACATACCCAGGACCTGTAAATGAAATGCTACTAGTGGGAAAGCAGTACTTGTTGTGCCACCCACTTAGTTCGCTGTGTAAACATGTCTCAGGCTGCCACTGCAGACCCTTTGTGTGCGGGTCTCACTGCACCTTGACTTGGCATTCAAACACTCTTGCCATGCCTTAAACTCTCCATTTCTAGCATATAAGACACCCATCAGGTAGGCCCTTGGTAGCCCATAGTGAATGGTGCCATGTAAGTAAAAGGCAGGACATGTAGTTTTAAGTTTTTTATGTCCTGGTACTGAAAAAACTCCCAAAGTTGTTTTTCATTACTGTGAGGTCTTCCCCTCTCGTAGGCCAGCATTGGGAATTGCTTGTAATACTTTTAAGCTGTAATTCCTGATCTGAGAGGAGTAGCTGCATCATGTTTAGTATCACTGGAATGGTCATGATAAATCCTCTTTACTGGTAAAGTTGGATTTATCATTATTTTTTTTGAAATGCCATTTGTAGAAAGGGAGCATTTCTCTACTTTGACTGCCTTGTATGTTAGCCAGAGCCCTCACAAAGGGGCTGATTACCTGCCCCCCACCTCCCCCTCCCAGCAGTATGGAGCCGGTATTGAACTGAAAGGGGGACCTGTGCATTTGACAGAAACATTTTTGAAGTCATTCCCCACATCAAAGACACTTTTTAGTATAAGCACTGGGCCTCTGGCCCACTAAAATCAGAACACTTCTGGACTTAAACAGAACTCTGCTGGATTAAAGACTGCTGTGCTGCCAAGATCGCCACTCTTCCAAGACTTACTGTTCCCAGGAAGTGCTGCCCAGCCTTGCTGTGCTGCCCTGCTGCCTGCTGATCTCTGCCCTGCCAAGGACTAAAACCCAAGTGACTCCAAGGGCTTGTTGGCTTGACCCCTTTTCTGTGGGAAATCACAGGGACCTCAAAGATTTCCTCCCTGTGTGGCTGTCGCTGGAATCTGATAAGTGTGAGCCTTGCATTTATCTTCAACAGTGTGCCATTCCCCAGCGTCAAAGAACGTAGGCTCACTAATCAACCCAGGAACAGTACTCCCTCTTTGCAAGCCTCTCCGTCATTTCAGTGCCAGCTGACTTCCCAACTAACTGCCCCATAGCGCAACTTGTCTCCCAGCCTCGCAGGCCTCGTGTGGGAAGCCGCCTACACCCAGACAGAAGGAGCAGCTAATCAGAGTGCTGCAGCGCAGCCCGACTCGCCATCCAGCATCGCGGGCCCCCATTTGAGAGGCCCGCTCACATCCGGGCAGCAGGAGCACCTTCCCGGATAGCTGCTTCACTTTGCGACATGCTCCCTGCACTGCGGGGCCAGTGGACGAGACCCACCAACAGCCACCGCAGTGGTGACAATCCCACAGGTAGTTGACTGAAGGGGTGTAATGAGCCCCGAGCCCGATTCTGAACATTGTACAGCTGAACTTAATTATGTAAAGGCTCTAAAAAGAGCATACACACATCTAACACTGCTTTAATATTGTTTTCTGCAACAATCATATCTTCTGATCTATTGACTGGATTATTTTCATTTTTCTCTTGATTTACACAGATAAATAAGCTTTATTTTCCTACACTTGTGTGGAGTCTTTTTGTGGTGTTCCCACTGGAATTACTCTGTGTGTGTTGCACAAATACTTTACACATTGTATTCCAATGTAAGCCTTCCTGTTCTGCTCCAAGCTACCAGAGGGTGAGCACAGATTAATTTAGGTTGTGTATTTGACTTACCCTAACTGGGATTGTGGTCCCTACTTGGACAGGATGCATACCTCTGCCAACTAGAGACCCAATTTCTAACAGAAAGGAAACTATTTTCTCTTATGAAATTCTAATAGAGGTTATGATAGTTAACATGCGGGGACATTCTATTTTTATTTTTTTATTTAATTTTATTCGGTCTAAAGTTAGACCATTAAAAAGCATAGAAACAAACCATACATCTAGAGAAAAACAGAAATACAGTTGATACACTCCTTGTCCAACAAACTGTCGCGTGGGCTCTCATTATCCTAAATGAGACTACTGGATTTCTGGGTAGCAGGGTCGTTTCTGGTGTGGGGGACTGAGTCTTACCCACTTAGAAGGACCTTTGTTACCTTCAATCCGGTTTTGCTCCGGCTAACTAGCAGTGCCTCATCTCTTCCAAGGGGAAGGGATGATTACGCAGCCGAGGGCATGACATCTATAGAACTTCTCAGGGAAGTCGTGGTCACTCAGGTCCCAACCAGCTCTCTCATTTACAGTATGATCTCATATACAAATGACAAAGGCAGTTTAAGTTTTATAGATTGTTTTTAATAAAACAACTGTATTTTAGATATTAAGGCATGAGCCGCAATAACCAGAACCATACAACACAGTAGAATTGAAATAGTCACTATGAGAGTGAAACATAAAAACAACGCTATCATGGTGTTAATAGATTCTATTCTCTCTCAATAGATTATATTTAGAGCACAGCATGTTAAGCTATTAGCTTGCCTTTCAGATTCCCTAGGAAGCCATCAACCCTCATACCTGAGCAAAGGCCTGTGATCTGGTTCAGCATCTGCAACGAGGCAGTTAGCGTCTAGTTGTGGTTCCCTGGTCAGAATCTCCCTCTTGCGTGTATTAGGACAAGGAAGTGTTTTTATAACTAACATGTCAGTGTGATCACAAAATGTCCCTATGCAAGAATGTATTCAAAGACTAAACTCCTACCACTTCTATCGGCAATGTACCAGACTGTATCCTTGACTGGAGCCCAGAGTGAGCAAGAATGTGTTAGTGAGAACTCCAGCGCAGAAATAGGCTAAACAGTATGATACTGGAAAATAAAACAAGACCGTAGAACTGGCTATTGAAAAATAACAGTACGAAGCTGAATAAATTGCATTTAGAGCAAAGTGCACGGGGGCTCAATGCTGCAAGCAAAGGAATAAAAATACACCCAGGGCAAAGTGCACAAAGGCCTAACGCCTGAAGCAAACGCGTAAAGGATACATATACCTAACCACACTACAAAACCAAATGTTAAATAGTACTCTTTAGTTGATGGCTTCTAACTTATTGGATACCATCTACCAAGGCAATTTAAAAAAGAAACAGATAATGTACTGTGTCTTTTCTAATGTTACCTATAAAAAACAGTTCTAAAGCAAATTGTACATAACAGTGGTTCGTAGTACTCCATAAAATATTTCATGCTTATAAAAGATTAAGAAACCAGACATTTAAAAGGGTACCATAAAATTAACCTCAGTTCTTAAATAAAATATTCATAAAAAAAGTAAGAACCTTACCATTTACAAGGAGCTATACGCTACGCTATTAAAAATCATGTATGTAAAAAAAACCAGTAAAAAACACAAACACGGATAGAATCTAATGTCATAGGTGAACAGACAGAAATAATCAGGTTTAGGTTCCCTGATCTTCTAAAATCCTCGTCCACTAAATGCTGGTCCTCTCCTCAGTAATTAGACTAAGATCTGAAAAAGTCCTGCTACGAATTGACCATGCTGCTAATAGATATTTGGAGACAGACCCTACTATCAACGTGGAAGTGTCATATTTACATAGCCTATAAGCGGCGGTTCGATCATGCAGTAGCAGTACCTTGCACAAGGGGATAATCCACTTTCCTCTAGGGCGTTTATACAAGGGGCAGAAAAATAAAACATGCTCAGGAGTTTCCTTACATAGATGGCAGTTTATGCATTTATCAGACTTGGGACTATTGGTCGACCAACGGGCCGTATAGCTGTTGGTTGCCAGTGTTCCATATCTGAACTGAAGGAATAAGGCTCGGGCACGTGCTGGTATAGGGAGATCCAAAACCTTTTCGGGCCGGGGTTCGTGTTTGACTTGCAGAAACTCTGTTGTCAGCCGACCTAGCCCATTGCAGTGAAAAAACTCATCATAAATTGTTTCCCAATGTCGCTTTTTGGTCAACAGTCTAGCGTTACAAGGGATCATCTCAGGATTCTCCCAATAATGGGGGAAGCCCAGCTTAACCCAGGCTGATTTCATCTCCCTCAACCAACAAACTTTTTCCCATCCCTGTGAAGGTGGTATAAGATCTTTGATTGCTGTCCTGAAAGGCTCAAGTTCTTCGGTTTTCCATAATCGAACCCAATATAAAAGTGGCCTTAAACTTGCTATATCTTTGATGCTATTTATACCCAGGTCTAATCTTAGGGGGATCATAGGTGTGCCCTTCCCTAGTCTAGATATGTGTCTGAAAAAGTTGTTTTCTTTGGTTTGGAGAATATCCAATTGTCTGTATGAACCCCAGAGTTCCGCTCCGTACAGGGCTGCAGCACGGATTTGGACTTTATAAATTTCAGAAATAGGGACCGGGGGGGGACTTGCTGTGGTGTTAGCCTTTCGTTCTAGCACTCCACCTCTTTGGCTGATAATAAGTGCCCCTTTTCTTATGGCTGCATCTCAAGTACCCTTATCCGATAATCTAATACCCAGATAATCGTACTCCGTTACCCTCTCCAAAAGGACTGAAGCCATTGCTATGTTAGCTTTTATCTTCTTATTCGAGGTGCTATATACCATAAGTTTTGTCCAGCCCATAATCTCTACAAAATACAGAGAACTGATTGCCCAGATTTTGGATTCCCGTAGATGTTTTGGCCAGCAGGATAGTGTCATCCGCATAGAGCAGGCACAGCACTTTGGTCCCGGCCAACTTAGGGGAATTGTTGGTACAGTTTGCTAGGTAATTGATGCAATTATTTATGTATAGGAGGAAAAGGGTAGGGGCTAAGACACAACCCTGTCTAACTCCTCTTTCAATGACGACTGGATCTGTTAAATCCCCGTCCTTACCACTCCTAATTTGTGCGTAGGTATTCTCGTGTAGTCGGACCATAAGTTTCAGAAGACCATTGGGGATGCCCATATCGGCTAATGTCAGCCATAGTTGGTTCCTGGGGATCAGATCGAATGCGGCTCTAAGGTCAATGAAGACCACAAACAGGTTACCCCCTCCTACTTCCACAGTCTTCCATTTGATTGTTAAAAATCTTAGAACTTGATCTATGGTACTGACTGCTGGCCTAAACCCTGATTGCAAATTAGAGATGGCATCAGTTTCTAGGATCCATTCTTCAAGATGAGACAGGACTTGCTTTGCAAAGATTTTTTGAAAATTGTCAAGTAAGGAAATTGGACGATAGTTGGCAGGGTCAGAGGGACTGCCTTTTTAAAAATGGGAACTATCTCCGCTCCCTTCCAGGAGCTCGGAACAGGCGCTCCTGCAGCAACTGCATTAGAAACAAAGTTCAGGTATGTGGCCCATATATCCGGGTTTGACTTGTACAGGTCACCTGGAATTTTATCGTGACCAGGGGCCTTTCCCCATTTCAGTGAAACAATTGCAGCCTTAGTTTCTGCGAGAGTTAATTTAATTGGGGGGGCCTCGAAGGACATAATATGGTTCAGTTCCCCAGTAATAACATCTGTAGGCCCTGAGTATAATTGGCCAAAGTGATCTCTCCACTCTACGGGGAGTATTGAGGCATCTGGCAGATGGCTAGGTTCCCCGCTGGCGTCGGCCACAGGTTTCCAGAATCTCGAGGTGTCATTAGCTTTTGCAGACTCCAGAAGGGAAACCCATCTAGACTCATCCCATCCCCTTCGGGCCCTGCTAAGTGCCTGTTTATAATCTTTCCTTGCTTGCCTTATAAACTCTGACTGACCACCTCTTAGAGCTCGGAGTAGTTTGTGCTGTGCTTCCTTGCATGCGGCACTAAACCACCTTGCGTTACACTTCTTTTTTGATTTACTGGCAATTTCTTTAGTAAAATGGTGTTTTAGGGAATTAAATAATTGTGTATGGGCTGCTAAAAGCCCTTCAACATCTTCTGAAAGCAGGGACATGCACTCCATTTGATCAGCCAACAGGGTGTACAAAGTTGTCATAGAGCCTAAGTCGATGTTCACAGATTCCCATTTGACATTCCGTTTGTTATTTGTTAGTGCAAGTTGTTGTACATAGATCTTAGGACAGGGGGCTTCGAGTAGAGGTAATAAACCCCTGACCGATAAGATCAGTGGCTCGTGATCACTTTCCTCATGTTCTAGAATCTTCATATCAGCCATGAGACCCCCACAACCGAATGTCAAGCAAAATATAATCTATCTGGCTCTTCAGGGCTCCACGCCTGAATGTAGGATGAAGATCAACATCCGAGCGGGAACGACCGTTACAGGCCCGAAGACCATGTGCCAGTGTGATGTCCACGACCTGGTGTGTTAATCTGTTCATTCTCGGTCTTTTGCTTGACACCAATTGAAGGATGCCCCAATATGCGTCCTCTTATTTATATAGTTCCTGGGCCAGCGAGTAGGGCTCAAAGGTAACATTAAAATCCCCTGCAATAAAAATATGATGGCAAGAGGTTTTGCAGGAGAGAAAACTATCCAAAATAGTCAGAGCATCTGACTCGTATTTACTGCCCAGGCTCCTATTGTAGATGTTAATTATTAGGAGCGGTTTCTCTTTAAGGGATGATATGATCAGACCCATCAGATCGGGACAGCCCATATCTACTGCTTCAACCCGACATTTGAGGGAGCAGCTGAGCCATATGAGCAGCCCGCCGGATGGTCTCCCGGAGGACACCTTGGATGCTGGGACCCAATAACTTTTGAAGCCAATTCTGTATTTGGGCTCCAACGCCCACGTTTCTTGAAAAAGGCATATTTTGTGTTTGTCTATAAATTTGCCCCATTCAGGGATACCCATTTTATTCTCCAGCCCTGCGACGTTCCAGCTAAGAACTGTGTCTAAACCATCTATTCTGCCTTGTGGGGTTTTAACCGTCAAACACCCTTTGTTGGAACCTATTAATTCCAGGGCTGGGTTACTCTCATGAGCCACGCCCTCCTTACTAGCTCCCCAAGTACAGATCTCCCTAATCTGACCACATAGGGAAGGAGGGAGGCTATTTTCCATCCTAGAGAGTTCTATCTGGGCTGGTGAAAGGATTGGTGTGGGGTCTCTGATATCTACAATAAAGATCTGATCAGTCTCAGGACTATTTGTACCTATTCCTTGTGTTCCACTAGTTCTGATTACAGGGAAGTTCTTATCCCAATTTCTCGTTCTTTGAGACTTATGTGGACCATAGGCGGAGCTATCTTCTAGTCAGTCAACTTCAGAAGGAGAGGGTGAAAGGGGGCTACATCCTAGCTGGGGGACAAACTGCTTCTGGAAACTAGTATAACCGCTGGGTGGCATTGGCACCCCCTTACTAGCTGATGTGATTGTGTGAGGATAGAATGCGTGGAGTCTACACAAAGATACTTCTCCTAGAGGGTTAGATTTGCACACATTTGAGGAGAGCTGCTGAACGAGGGTGGGTGAATCAAAGTTGATAACAATACAATCCCCGGTACCGGGGTTCTTAGTTGGACCCACCCAACCCACCCTCCTCACCATTATTATTGAGGATACCATATGGAATGCAAATCTGGCGGTGCTGTGTAACCAATGTATAACCTTGTTTTTCAGTTCTATATATGATTCAGAAAAGTTGGGTTTAAGTTTAGGGACACTCGTGATAATAAGGACATATGGACAAGATTCCGGCTGTAGATGTAGAGTTCCCAGGTTGGTTCCTTCGTCCCTATACATCCGATCTAAAGATGGATAGTTCGGATCTGGAATGTCTTTATAGGATTTCGTTCTCATAGTGTTGGAAGGAACAGCCCCTCTATTCCCCCTCGATAGGGAAATGGCGGTCTTGGGACCCTTGTCCTTTGAGGCAGTAGCCAGCCTGCCAGTTAAAACCCTCTCTGGTTGATACCGAGGATCAGTGCTGTTCATTGGAGGATTGTGATCCATGCCCAAAGGTAAGGGAAGGTTACTGGTGCTGTTGCCCAGAGGGCTTGAGGGGAGAATTTGGCAGGGAAGCTGCAGGTCCAGTGAGGGGGGAGTAACCAACTGCTTAGACTCGATAAGACCTCCCAATTTCTCCTCAATGGCTTGTAGGCGAGCTACTATAGGGTGTAACCTCTTAGAAAACTCATCTTTAATGTGTTCTATTATATAGTCAATTGCTGGATGATGATCAATAGGTGCTTGAGCTAATGTGTGACCCTTACTCCGGGTTGATACATTTGGCACGCCATGATTGGGGGGAGCTCTGGATACAGGCCGGTTTGCTCCTTAAATTTACCTCACCTCGTTTTCTTTTGCCCTTAATATTGTACTCTGGATTAGGTGTAGACCTATCTAAAAGTGGCTGTGTCAAAGCAGGTGGCTGGGTGGGATTTTCCTGGATCTCCACAGTAGACTCTTGAGAAATTGGAGGTGAAATAGCCGGAGCAGACTGAAAATTGGGTGGGTGAGGGGGTTGTATTGGAGCTTGCAGTGCGGATAAGGGTGGGCGATTAGCTACCATCGATGGGGGGGCAATTAGACGGCGCTCCACCAGTTCAATTTCCTTTTCTAATGCTCTGACCGCTTTCTGGAGAAATCCATCTATGGTCTTGTTGTTACCGGCCTTTTCCAAGTATGCCCCCCCTTCCTTCTGCCCATCTTGTATTCTTAGATTCCCTTTAACCGACGGATGTTTTTTAATCTCCTTGGCCAGTCTTTTGCTATGGGCACTTGACTCCCCTGTTCCTGCTCTGTTTGCACCCCACTGGGGCCTTGTTTGGAGGACTGAAATGACAAGAAGGAACAAATAGTGCAAAATACAGCTCACCTATAGCGATAAATTGACCTCGCGTCCGCGGTGGGTTCGACCACTGGTCACCAACCCCAAGTGCCAAGAGAAAAATAGTATGGCTGAGTCTCCTCCGGACTCCACTGGGGGCACAAAAGATCTTGAAGGGGCCTTTGTCCTACTCCTGCTGCCTGCAGCCACCTCCAAGCGCATTAATTTAGTACTCTCGGGTGACATCCATGCTGTTTGGGAGCTTGTAAAATAAGTACTATGTTTGTGGTGAGGGTCTCAGAGGGGTGGCCCGGCCCAGCCCAGCCTCTGCCAGCCGCTGACGGGCGCAGGACGGGCCCGCCCTTGGCCCGGGCTTCGTCCGCGCGCGTCCCGCGAGGCGGGAGCGCTAGGCAAAATTTAAAGGGCTCCTGCCCTTCGTGTAGATGGTGCCACCTCCTCCCGCTGCAGTCGCGCGTCCCGCGAGGCGGGGGCGCTAGGCAAAATTTAAAGGGCTCCTGCCCTTCGTTAGATGGTGCCGCCGCCTCCTCCCGCTGCAGTCGCGCTTCCTATAAGTTCAAACTATCTTCCTCAGCCATGCGAGGACAAAATCTGGTATTTTGAGTAAAACATGCATTTCCACCAGCAACTTGTCAGTTGATTCCCAGTGTTCAACTGCAGGTTCCCATGGTGTTCTAATGAAATCCCAAAGCACTAACATTTTGTATTTATAACAAACATATGGCACACCTGAAACCATCTTGATGGAACCAAAGCTGTAAAACCTAAAGAATTTCCTTTAGAAATGGATATAACAAGTGGGATGGGTTTTGTGCCAGAAATTATAATTAGTGCTCTAGAAAGCTAAAACAAGTACACATTTTCTAGGCGGTCTCAAATATCTTCCTCTTCCATTTCAGTACAAGAATCTGACATGCAGTACACTCAACACTAGTCTGTCATTTAAATTTCTAGTCATCAACCCCAGCTTTACCACAAAGGTCTAATGAGCAACTAGAGAGGTAGCATTCTGAATTCATGACAAATGTGTGGCTCACCGGAAGCCATTTGAGATGTCATCAAATAAATCATTAAATATGCCATGAGTGATGTAATATGTGAAGTCATAAGCGGTGCATGGCGGGGTCACAGGTTATAATTAACTCGGATAACTATAACTGCTGACTTTCACTGGGTTTTCTTTAGTTTAAAATGTTTTGTGAGCATTGCCCTCTAATAATAACATCACTTTAACCTTTTTCAGTGAATTTCTAAGTCTTTTTTAACTCAAATTAAGATAATATTACCAGACCCAACTGTAACATCACTTTAAGCTTTAGTTTTTTCGGTGAATGCCTCAGGGTTTTTTTTAACATAAAGTAAGATCTTATTACCTACCTAACTATAACTTCACTTTAACACTAATTTTTTAAGTGAATTTCTAGAGGGTTTTTTAATACAAAGTATGATCTTACTACTGTACCTAGCTATAACGTTGCTGGCATTTTGTGGACAAGTCCAGCTGCCAGCCCATGCAATGATGAAGGTGGGCAATACCCCCATACTGTCATCAACTGAAAGCACTCAGCACAATATAAAGGAGTGTCATTTTAAATAAAGCAGTTCTACTGGCCTTCTCAAGAGGTCACCCCATCAATATATAAAAGGAGGAGTATTGGCTTTGTCAAGATGATAGCACGTCAATATACAAGGCAACCCTACTGGCTTTGTTAAGGGGTCACTACATCAGTATAAAAAGTAAAGATATTGGCTTTGTCAAGCGTGGGCCACATCAGCACATGGAAAAAAACTGTTGACTTTATTAACAATTTAGAACATGTGTTAAGAGTCTTTTTTTTACACTCCTTAGACCACAAACTATCCGCATAATACCAACGACAAGGGATCGCTGTAATCCTCAACTGAAAAGGATAAGCTCCAGTTGTGGGAATGCTTTGAAGCTCAGTAGGTTTTCCTAGGGTTATATTGTGTATCTCAGGACAAATAGGGTTACTTTTGAAAAATCATTTCATGGGCCTTGTTTTACTTCCCACAGCCCCCCACAGTTTTGTTTGCAAAATGTTGGTGGTGCCATTGCTGAGACTGGGGCACCACAAAGCAGGAGTGTAAGGATATGCCTCCTTGGCATGGTTACCCCCTGACTTTTTGCCTTTGCTGATGGTAAGTTTTGATTTGAAAGTGTGCTGAGGCCTGCTAACCAGGCCCCAGCACCAGTGTTCTTTCCCTAACCTGTACTTTTGTTTCCACAATTGGCACACCCTGGCATCCAGGTAAGTCCCTTGTAACTGGTACCCCTTGTACCAAGGGCCCTAATGCCAGGGAAGGTCTCTAAGGGATGCAGCATATCTTATGCCACTCTGGGGACCCCTCACTCAGCACAGACACACTGCTTGCCAGCTTGTGTGTGCTGGTGAGGACTAAACGAGTAAGTCAACATGGCACTCCCCTCAGGGTGCCATGCCAACCTCACACTGCCTATGCAGTATAGATAAGTCACCCCTGTAGCAGGCCTTACAGCCCTAAGGCAGGGTGCACTATACCATAGGTGAGGGCACCAGTGCATGAGCACTGTGCCCCCAACAGTGTCTAAGCACAACCTTAGACATTGTAAGTGCAGGGTAGCCATAAGAGTATATGGTCTGGGATTCTGTCATGCACGAACTCCACAGCACCATAATGGCTACACTGAAAACTGGGAAGTTTGGTATCAAACTTCTCAGCACAATAAATGCACACTGATGCCAGTGTACATTTTATTGTAACATACACCCCAGAGGGCACCTTAGAGGTGCCCCCTGAAACCTTAAACGACTACCCGTGTAGGCTGACTGGTTCTAGCAGCCTGCCACACTCCAGACATGTTGCTGGCCACATGGGGAGAGTGCCTTTGTCACTCTGTGGCTAGTAACAAAGCCTGTACTGGGTGGAGATGCTTATCACCTCACCCTGCAGGAACTGTAACACCTGGGGGTGAGCCTCAAAGGCTCACCCCCTTTGTTACAGCACCCCAAGGCATTCCAGCTAGTGGAGTTGCCCGCCCCCTCCGCCCACTGCCCCACTTTTGGCGGCAAGGCCGGAGGAGATAATGAGAAAAACAAGGAGGAGTCACTGGCCAGTCAGGACAGCCCCTAAGGTGTCCTGAGCTAAGGTGACTCTGACTTTTAGAAATCCTCCATCTTGCAGATGGAGGATTCCCCCAATAGGGATAGGAATGTGACCCCCTCCCCTTGGGAGGAGGCACAAAGAGGGTGTACCCACCCTCAGGGCTAGTAGCCATTGGCTACTAACCCCCCAGACCTAAACACACCCTTAAATTTAGTATTTAAAGGCTCCCCAGAACCTAGGAACTCATATTCCTGCAACCTAAGAAGAAGAGGACTGCTAAGCTGAAAAACCCTGCAGAGAAGACGGAGACACCAACTGCTTTGGCCCCAGCTCTACCGGCCTGTCTCCCCCCTTCTAAAGACACTGCTCCAGCGACGCTTTCCCCAGGGACGAGCGACCTCTGAATCCTCAGAGGACTGCCCTGCTCTAGAAGGACCAAGAACTCCTGCGGGCAGCGGCTCTGTTCACCCAAGACTGCAACTTTGAAACAAAGGAGCAACTTTAAAACAACTTGCGTTTCCCGCCGGAAGTGTGAGACTTGCTACTCTGCACCCGACGCCCCCGGCTCGACTTGTGGAGAACAATCACTTCAGGGAGGACTCCCCGGCAACTGCGAGACCGTGAGTAGCCAGAGTTGCCCCCCCCTGAATCCCCACAGCGACGCCTGCAGAGGGAATCCCGAGGCTCCCCCTGACCGCGACTGCCTGTTCCTCAGATCCCGACGCCTGGTAAAGACTCTGCACCCGCAGCCCCAGGACCTGAAGGATCTGAACTCCAGTGCAGGAGTGACCCCCAGGAGGCCCTCTCCCTTGCCCAGGTGGTGGCTACCCCGAGGAGCCCCCCCCTTGCCTGCCTGCATCGCTGAAGAGATCCCTTGGTCTCCCATTGAAACCTAATGAAAACCTGACGCATGTTTGCACACTGCACCCGGCCGCCCCCGTGCTGCTGAGGGTGTACTTTCTGTGTGGACTTGTGTCCCCCCCGGTGCCCTACAAAACCCCCCTGGTCTGCCCTCTGAAGACGCGGGTACTTACCTGCTGGCAGACTGAAACCAGGGCACCCCCTTCTCCATTGAAGCCAATGCATTTTGGGCACCACTTTGACCTCTGCACCTGACCGGCCCTGAGCTGCTGGTGTGGTAACTTTGGGGTTGCTCTGAACGCCCAACGGTGGGCTACCTTGAACCTAAACTTGAACCCCGTAGGTGGTTTACTTACCTGCAAAAACTAACAAACTCTTACTCCCCCTAGGAACTGTGAAAATTGCACTGTCTAGTTTTAAAATAGCTATATGTGATTTATTTGAAAACCGTGTATGCTATTTTGATTATGCAAAGTTCCTAAAGTACCTACCTGCAATACCTTTCATTTAAAGTATTACATGTAAATCTTGAACCTGTGTTTCTTAAAATAAACTAAGAAAATATATTTTTCTATACAAAAACCTATTGGCCTGGAATTGTCTTTGAGTGTGTGTTCCTCATTTATTGCTTGTGTATGTACAACACATGCTTAACACTACTCCTTTGATAAGCCTACTTCTCGACCACACTACCACAAAATAGAGCATTAGTATTATCTCTTTTTGCCACTATCTTACCTTTAAGGGGAACCCTTGGACTCTGTGCATACTATTCCTTACTTTGAAATTGTGCATACAGAGCCAACTTCCTACAAGGAGGAAATATGCAAATTAGCCAAAGAAAGGCATTCTGGGGGCACTCCTGGCCAGGAGCAGTGAATAATAAATAGGTGGCTCTGATTGCTCATTTATTATTCTTTGTTCTGATTTTTAAAAAAATATTTATGGTACACAGCTTACTACATTTTTTCTCATTTGGGGTCGTGAAGGAAGTCCTAGTTTTTAATTAGAAGCCGCTGAGAAGCCCAAGACCCCTGCGACCTCACCTGATTCCTGCACTCTGCAGAAACCCAGCACTGCTCTGCTCCCACCATGGGCAATAAGGCATTAGATCACCTGCCCTCTATGACCACTGGCAGGAGAAAAAAGACTAAGGGCCTGATTACAACTTTGGAGGAAGGTGTTAATCCGTCCCAAATGTGACGGATATACCACCAGCCGTATTACGAGTCCATTATATCCTATGGAACTCCTAATACGGCTGGTGGTATATCCGTCACATTTGGGACGGATTAACACCTCCTCCAAAGTTGTAATCAGGCCCTCAATGTACTGTCACTGGGGAATGGGGCGTCCCAGGACAAGTCATTTACAAATTACCCCAGGGGGTGGCGTGCCCAGTCCCAAAACATGACACCAGCTCCCCGCCAGTCTTGAGGGTATAAATACTTAACTAAAATAAACAATAGTGTCACAGCCCAATAACATTTGAATAATGACACATGACGCTAAACAGGAAATTTTCTTTTATGTTCTCTAACAAGCACAAACGTATATACATTGTTTAACAAATAAAAACCTATGTCTACGACACACTGGTGGAACAGAGGCTCAAGTATTCCAAATCGTCTGCATCAGTCCTAGCTGATGCATCCCGGTTATTCTACATATCAGGAAGAAAATTCCAATGGTCTATTGGAACTTTTACCTAAAGTTGTTGTTTGATTTATGCTTTTAGTTTCCGATTATATTTATATTTGACCAGTATAACGCCTCTGTGTTTTGTTTTCTGCTCATACATATGTCCCACTGCCAAACTCCATGTTTCCCACTGGATTCAGAAGGCACATTATCTAATTGGTGAACTTGAGCTTCAAAATGAGAGACGATTTGTATCTATAGTTCATTTTAAATAGAAATCAAACTGCACCTGTTTTAGCACTAGCAACTGCTGGGAATCTGAAGGAAATTGTGTTCAGCCCCGTTTTAGTCCAAGCGCACACTGCTAGTTTTTATCTGATAGTACTATCTGTAGTAAATGCTGTTTTTAAAAAATGTTTCGATTATGCATGCACGACAGGCTCAAAATTATATTCTCGCGTTTCTCCACATCCTCTGTTAGTAAAAGCAAATTGGACTCAATAGGATAACCTCTTTATTTCTTTCAGATACACTTCATCTCACTCCAATATCCCCATCTGCTCTACTCCTTTTTCCTTCCGTTATTAGTATGAGCCTCCGCTTTTCTTCTGTCAAAGCACTGTTAAATTATTGACAGTTTCCACCGTTTCAATTTAAGTGATAGCCATCTCCCTGTTATTTGTACAATAGTGTGATCTATATAAAACTAGAAAAATAAAAAAATAGACTCGGCACAAAATGTTATTTACAGCAGGGTGTTTTAGTATGCAAAAACCACAGGAGTGTAAATAACCCCTAAACGAGACTGATAGGTGGGTCGGTCTGTCTGTCTATCTAAATATGAGAAGGGAAGCCTTGTGTGGGTCCATGATGCGTGTCTGCTATTTCAACAATTGTAAACAAAAGTTTTAAAAAACATATTTTTAACCAAAACCAGGATACATTAGTTTAAAGTCCTGCCGATTAATGCATTCGCATTGAAGAGAACTCTTAATTATTAGCAGTTTTTTCCCCTGTACAAAGCCATTGCAACATGTTTTCTGTGGGGAAGTAAACAGTGTTTTTCTCAACTGTAGAAATGAACATGCAAACATATGGTTATTGGTGGAGTTAGTAATGTGTTATTGGGGTTTGGCTCTTGCTTGTTGTGGAGGGTTCAAGATGAGGCTCACTTTGTTGTCCCCGCAGCCAGCTGCTCCAGTCTCTTTTCATGACATTCATGCTAATGTTTTGTTCGTCTCCAGCCAGGAATAAATCACAGCTCTCCATCATCCCTTTAGCTGCTGTACACTTACATGCTCACATTCTCCGAGCCTCTTTCTATTATCAATCCAGCCCAGCGAGCACCAAAGGGCTCCCCAGCTCTTAAAGGCACAGTGAATCGAGCGCTGTTTAAAAATAAATAAATAAAACAGAAATAAGCCCACAGAAAGAACCACGATCGTTCCCTCGTGGCCGCACAGCATGACACACCCCTTGCAGCATGTTAAATGTGTGCCTAAACTCTAAAATCAATGACTGGCCACCCCCTTCTAAGCAATTCTGTTGACAGTTGGGGGAGAGAGAGCGTGTTCCATCTCTAAAAAAATATTTAATAGTTTATGGGATAAAGAACATCAAAGAGACAGCTTAGGCGCACGTCGCTGGTCACGTGACCGGCCGAACGGGTGAAAAGTGCTGAGAGAATGGGGGGTATTTTGAATAGGCTTTGTGTCACAGTCAGGGTTTCCCATCCAAGGGTGCTCTTTGACCCGGATATGATCTGGTGCCGAAGGGACTCCGGCAGTGCAATGTGAAAAGCGGGGAGAGCGCTTTGTGGTACCTATTAAATCCCTCAAATTGTATTTAAAGAGGGCTGCTGAGGGGTTAGCCCTATATAAGGAGTGTGTGTGTATGTGTGTTTTTGGGTGGGAAAGGGCGGGGGGTGGGGGGAGGAGCTCTCTATCTTTTTTCTATAATGACCCTGTACGTATATTTCCATTTTCGGAGGAAAAAGGCAGCAATGCAGCTCCTCTTTTTACTAAGCAGTAAAATAAACATGGTTTTAGAAAGTGAAAAGGTTCTTACATGTTTACTAATAATGGTAGACATACGATCAAGGGCATCGCTTGGTCAGTGATAAGGGGGTGGTGGGTACATGGAGTTTCAGATTTTCTGATAATCAGACTCAGTGCTTTAAATGGGAAAAAATAAGTGCAGGTACTGCTTAATATGAGCTAGTAGTGTGGTGGGTGGGGCTAGGGGCGGGGCTAAGAGCTAGACATGAGGATACTTTATGACTTAGATACCCTTTGCAGCAATACCAAAACACATGATAAGTGTGTTTAAATAAAACAGGTTAACTCGTTACACAAGATGAAAGCGAAACAATTATATTTTAACATTTCTTTTGTTTTGTAATATTTGCAGCTTCTTAATGTCGTACTGTTATTTGGTGTCGTTTTGCACAATACTATATATTATTGAGCGTGCACACACACAGAAAGAAACAAGCAGACACAAAGCATTCCACGCTGTCCTCCTTAAAGTGTCCCGATTCTCTCCCTCTTTCATTCGCCTTTGTCTCATAGAAAAACACGCACACATACAAGAAGGCAAACACATACCTAAACAGACTCTAAAAGACGCAGGAGGGATTAAAGCCATATTAAACTTTCCTCCTATGGCTTTCTCGGTTGTCTCTGTAAGCGGGGCTGCCTCAATTCCTGTGTTTGCACATAGCTACACAGTAGTGTGAATGTGATTGACAGCACAGAGCCTGAATGGGCCCTGTTCTGTCAAACACAGCGTGATGGCAATACCCAGACATTAGCCACTTAATCCCTGCTGAATAGCTCAGAGGGGGTCGGCTCAGAACTACAGCAGCACCTTAGCTGTCAGAGGAAGGTTCAACTCTGACAGCCTAGTGCTCACCAGCACTAGCAGCTATTAAGCCTACCTTTCATGAGTACCGGTACCCTCCTTGGCAGCAGAGAAGTGCCGGTACTCAGAGTGAGAAAAATAAGAAGTGCCGGTACTCAGTACCGGTGAGTACCGGCCCATTTAAAGCACTGATCAGACTGGCATATACTGTTTAAACACATTATGCAAAAAGCGAGGTGAATGAGAGGGGCCTAAGGGGCAGTGGAAAGGGAGAGGAATGTGGAATGGTGGCGGTACGAAAGGAGGAGCAAAATCACAACATTTTGAGGACTTTGAAAACAAACAGAGAGGGAGAGAATGTATGTGCAGTTTTCTGTGTGTATCTAAAACACCCTGGTGAAATTAGACAGACACCTCACCATACCCAACCTAAAGCACCTCCACACAACTATTTTTCAGAAAATACATTTATTTGGCGGGGTTGGGGAGGGAGGTGTAACACCACACAAAGCTACGCCCCTGCATATGATTTTGTTGCAACACTGATGCAACATTTCAGTAACTTGATCATTTAGACCTTTGAGGTAGTATTGAAACGGGCACAACGCTGGTAAAATCAGTGTCCCTAAGCAGATGTCTGCGAAGTGTTTTCTTTTTTTAAGTTTGCTTCAACCCTTACACATGACTATTAATTTGTTTAGGCTTATAAAATGTACACTACTTAACTGAATTGCTTTCAGGCACTTTACTATTAACTTTGTTTATACACGCACACAAACGTGGTGGTTGATTATTCAGATAATAATCATAACAAAGGAATAATATCTGGCAGTCCTAGGTTTCCACCAACAAAACTGTCCTGTTTACTTATTTTTGGGAGTTCACAGGTATGAAGTATATGAAAAGTGTTGATTTTTTAGGTGTACTTCTACCTGGCACAAACATATTATTGTGGATTGCCAGTAGGCAGACTACCGACAAGTAATGAGGTATTGAAATGCATAGTTGTCCATTTTTAGTTCTAGTGTTGGCCAAGGATATGTATACGTGGAATATGCTTACTTACTTACTAGTGCTTTCAGCCAGCCTTTTTCATCCATTAATCTCTTGTTGGGTCAGTCACAATTTTCTTCAAGTCTACATCAGCATACAGCCTGGGGGCGTTTGCTCTTCCACACTGAGCACATCCACTCACTAAATGGTTCCCTTTAGTGCCAGGGCCTACTTATGGCAATAGGAGGTGTTATAAACCAAAAAACACTTTTGATTTTAGCATCTTAATTGGTGAGGGTCCAAGAGCTCCTCCAACAACAGAGATTTACAAAAAAAAACATAGGTCAAAAGAAACATAGAAGTCCAAAAGGGTGCAACAAACACCAGACCTTTTGGTTTTGCAAGTGTATGTTTAGGCTCACTTTTAGACCTGCATTTAGAGTGTTGTTTGCAAACATTCCCAATATCCCAACTGCGTACAACTTTACAGGCTCACCTCTCCCCCAATTCTGTCAAACTCTAACTCGCCTACCCACTTTAATAATGTACAACAGCAGGTATTTTGAATAGATAAAAAGGTTAATAAAGGTATAGGGCTAATAATAAAACTGCAGGTCGATGAGCAAATTTATCAAAACATGTGCCTAGTATTTCTGTACGTTTCTGCACATGCCCCACAAACCTACTAGAAAATAGCGATCTTTGGGGCACACTCCCAACATCTATTGCACCACGTCGGACCAGTTGAAGACGATAAAAGTTTAGAAGACCAAAGAGCTTGAGAAACAGTAATACATGCAAATTGATCACATTTGCAATACCAACTTACAGGGCACACACACAAAAACATCCTTTTCCCTGACTTACACTTACAATCGCAGATAATCTGCCTACGTGGTGAAAATTCTTGCACTGAGCCATCCACAAATGCAGAATCCAGGAGATCGTGATTCCACAAACGAGGATCGGCAATGTCTGTATGCAGAGGTCACTTACTGCGCATGCAAGGTAGACTTTCTGTCCCAAAAAGTACTGTGAATCGGTGCCCACCTAATGTTAGGCTTACAACTAAAAAAAAATAAAAAAATATTGAAATTAGCTTGAATGATAACTTCACATTAACATCAGGGCCAGCACTGCTGACAATGTAATGGCACAGGCTCGGGCCCCAAGTAGTAGAATGTTGACAGTATATGTGGTACAGCTTGTCAAGTGTACTAGATGCTGGAACATAAGATCTGGAGTTAAATGCTCTCTAAAGATATTGTGGTGAGAACAAAAGGTCAGGATTTCGTATCCCAAAAAGGCCAGCATAGCCCATCTTCCTCTCAAGGTTGGTAAAATTAACTATCACTAAATAATATTAATATTTGCTACCTGCACAGCTGTGAAATGAGGTATGATTACGTGCTGTAAAATATTTTAATTACTAATTATTAAGGAGTTTTGTCTATTAATATTATGCATATCCGGGTCATTGCCCACTACACAGGCAATGGGCGCAATGTGGTTTGCCACGAATACTCGCGACCCCACACTGGAAGTGTAAAATCACCAACTGATTTACATTTGAGAGAACCTGTGTCAATAAGCCGCATTATCCCCATCATTAAATACATTATCATTTAACTAAAAGTGATTTTAAATTTGATTATCAACATTGCGCACTTTTTCAATTTTACCCTTAAATTTTCTTTTGATTTCTCATTAAATAACAGTTTCAAACACATGCGGGGATTCATCAACCTGGCATAAGCCTTGGTCAAACGCTGTACAGCAATGACATAGAAAGGCATCAACGGTACCCAAAGGCTCGAAATGGTGGCGAGTAATGAAAAAAATGGGCAGATGCTGAGTTGTGCTTGCTCTCCACCTCCCATAAAAGCAGGGGGGGGGTAAGCTTGGACAGTAAGACGGAGGGGGGTGGGTTGAGGGGGTTGTTTGAGTTTCAGATTTCCCAACAATCACGCTGGTGTACAATGTCAAAATATATTATAATACAAGCAGGGTACATGAGAGGGACTAAAGAGGCAGTGGAAAAGGAGACCACCGAGGATTAGCAGGGATACAAAGTTGAGAAAACACAATATTTTGTAAAATAACCAACATTTTTAAAGATTTTCAAAGCAGAAAGAGAGAAAGTGTGTGTGCGTTTTTGTGTGTTTATATGTGAAAAGTTCTTGTGAAATCCGACAGAAACCTCAATGTACCCGACTGAAAGCATCTGTACCCAACTATCTTCCAGAAAATACATTAGGGGGTTTGTCACACCCCAAAAACTCCCCTTGATGCTACGTGCCTGCACTCAGGAGAATCGAATGGGGGCAAACTCAACACCTGGAATGGTGTTTGAGCATGGTGGAAGCTAATACAAACATGCGTGCTCCCTAAAAACATGAGGTAACTGGTGGGACTTGCACTAACCAAATTATTATAAGCAGTGCGAATGATGGAACACATTGCCATGCTATCTGCCAGGGATAGGGTGGGTGAACTGTGCTGGTGCCACAACACACAATGCCACATTATAGTGGTGTCTGGACAATTTGAAATTGGCAGTGTTGGTTACTGCTTTGCTGGTTTGGAGCTTTCTATCATACATCAAAGGGTTTACTTAGAAATGGGGGTCTAGGGGTCTTCTCGCCACCCCCAGTCTCCCCCCATTATGGGGAGTGCAGAAATCAGCCACTGGGCTTGGGCTAGATTGTAACAAACTTGAAGTTATATTTAAAATCCAATAATAATGATATATATATATATATATATATACACACACATATATACAAACATATACAAGTTTGTTCAGAAAGGATCCAAAAAACAGATAGGAGAGTTGCCAAAATGCCACATCGGGTGAGACCTTACCAGGCAAGAATGTTATCCAAGTGTTATTTTCTGCAAAGCTATCCTGTTTGAAGTTTGAATATTCAATAATATACAGTAAGTTGCACCTGACTGACGTTTAGAGTCAACTCTGAGCCTTCTATACGGTAGGTACTATGTTTAATTTCAATTCGGCCTTGAAAAGCATAGCTTCCCCAGTGGCATAACAAAACTTGAGGGGGGGGGGGGGTGCCTGCAAAGTGCACGGAGGGCCCCCCCTCCAAACTCACTCAGGAGCTCTCAGGCCATGATACTGTGTAGGACGGACCCACTGGAGCTCGGAGGCTGTGGGGACCTTTGTTACCTCACTGAGCCTCCCAGGAGCTCATTTCATTTGACTCTTCTTTATACATACAAATGGAATACACTATGCAAGAGAAGGTGGGGATCCAACATAAGACCAAGGGGGCCCAAACCAGGTCATATTTAAATTCACTGTATGTTAATTTATCCATAATGGATATACTGAAAAATCTAGAGTGGATCTGGCCCTCCTGAACCTTCAATGGTTCACTCTGCAATGTGTACTCCACTTAGGGGTGACTCAGGGAGTAGACCATAGGACATAGCTCTATTTGCACTAACAATACTATGCAGCATGATGTGGTCAGGCAAGAGGGTCATTGACATTTTTAGAGAAGGATGGCAAGGATGCCAACCAGGGGTGAAACAAAGGCCCCCGTGGTGCAAGGGGGGGCTGAGCTCCAGGTGGCCCCCTCAGCACAGTACACTGTGCATTGGTGGCAGGCCCATGACTGCGTCCAGGGAGAAGGGGGCCCCATACAAGTACATTGCAGGGGGGCCTCTAAGTTTTGTTATGCCATAGCCAACATATAAAACTCTCTGCCACAAGTTGCAGCAGAGTGAGTAATTTAAGGTATGTGGTAAATACAGGCTGGAAAGTGCAGAAATCAAGCTTTTTGGGTGACTACAATGATTATGGAATGGTTCACAGTGAGCAAGGTATGAAACTCACCATTGGCTAATATGTGACAGGTGTGATGGCTTCCGTTAACACATCATTATCTTTTAGCAAGCCCGATAATCGAATGTAGAGTGCAGAGATAATTCTGTTTTAACAAAACACGTCTAAAAGGTATTAGGCGCACACTTGTTGTTTTAGAGTTTTTTTTTTTTAAATGTCCCAAAGTCAGACTAAGGACAAAATGAGTAACACATAATTGTCAGTTTTTTAATCTCACTGGCTGTCGATTAGTTTTGTATGGGTTCAACAATCACTGCATAGTGCCGGGATGTCCAAGGTAGGTGGAAGAGCGTAGGATCTATGATATATGTTAGGGTATCCTCATAAAATAAATGTATAATTAATGAAACTAAATTAAAGTAATTTAAGTAATTAGTTGCAGTCCTGAAGATATGTCAGGGATCCGAGGCTCCAGTGGAACTACGTCAGATAACTCGGTCACTGTGAATACTATTTAAAATCAATCCTTGCTTCGGGCCTCTCCTCCTCCAAACCCGTTTTGAAAATAAAGCTTGGGAAAATGGTGAGTGCTAAGTATTTTCTTAAGCCAGTAGGAGAGGAGGTTCACAGCAGCAGTAATTTTCAATGTTAATATAAATATTTCACACAGAGCAAAAAAACACACAAGAAAAAACACAACCAAAAGACAACGGAATTATCTTTATTATTTTTCTAACTGCAGATTCAAGGTATACAACTGAACATTGCTATTTTTCTTATGAGACTTATAAATAAAAATACAAAAAATGCTTACTACAAAAAAATCTACTGTTAGTAGGATGTAAAAAATATTCTCTTTGCTATAGAAGGCACAAACTTCACTTAGTGACACATGGAGAGAAAAAAAACCTGCAGCATTATTCTTTTTTCTTTTTTCTCTGTCAGAAAAACACTGGAATTACAAAGAAATGCGTCAGAGCATACACAGAACAGAGAAGGATATGCAGAGAGGCATAACTAGGACGTCACAAAACCTGGCATCTGTACCATGACGCATACGACTTAGCAAGCGGGAAAAAGACAGGAGCTAAAAGTGGAGGCAAAAGAAAGGTCAAACGAAGGAAGGAGACCAGATCAGGGAAAAAAACTAAAAGTAGAAAACATGTTTGTACAAAAGGAAAACAAGCATTAAAATTGACAAAAAAATATTGGGCACCTTCTAAAATTAGGCTAAGAAGAGGTGCTGAGGTAGACATAACAGGAACACCCATAAATGTACAACACTTTTCTGTAATACAGAGCAATCAGACTGGCACTTGTGCTGTCACGACATTAGACGAGCAAATGAAAAAAATAAACTACTTTGCTTGATCCAGCAGGGAAGTTGGTCCTCAGTGCTATAATATACATATATATGGACATGATGTCATGGCACTTCACCATGGCGTATTAGCCTCCAAAAGAGCACATGCAGAACACGAAGTGGAAATTACTAGGACACACATCGAAAACAGGTTGGTACTCCCTTAGGGGCTAGGGATGTCAAAGGCAAGAGGTGAGGACCGACTGATTGCAACAAATTGATACAGAGGAATGGTGTTGTCAATTGGAGCCCTTGGGGTTTAACCCATTAGAGTATTCTGTATGATTAAAGGCTTTTCTGCCGGCATGGTGTCTGACTTGGCTTTGGAAGCAGATAGGCGAGGGTGGGTATTCTGCAATAACCATTCGGAACAACTCCTCCCTTAGAAAATCTATAGGGAGGAATGCGGCTCCTAGCCCTGGTGATATTATACTTTCTTTACAGAGGAAATTTATAATCTAATCAAACAGTGACAAAAGCTAACACCTCACTGTACAGCGATATATGGGAACTATCCCAACAGCAAGGAGGTGGTAGTCCTAATAGGTAAGAGTACATTTTAGAGACTTTGGGCATCCCGTGGTAGTGAAACTGCAGTTAAATAAAAATAAAAAAACAACACTTTGGCGAGTCCGAAGGTGGCCTTTCAGTGATGGCCACCCACTCGTCAGAACGTTACAAATGAACTTTTTGACCTCTGAAGACATCCCTGGCAGGGAGTACCAAACGTAGTCTACTGGCTGCCAGGTAACGTGAAAAACTGCAGCATTGTTTTTGGGAAACAGGCACAACAGTTAAAGAAGCCCACTTGCGGCGTTCTGGCAAGGATGGTGTTAAATGCGGGCAGGCCTTCGTGCATAACTCCACTCCTCCCTTTCCTTCGCTTCCATTCTCAAGCTGCTGTAGGCACAAGGTAAGAGGACAATATATAAGAATAAATACTATGCTGTGTGTCACCTTCCACTCTTCTCTTCCCAGGGCATATGTCTCTGTAGAGGACATTGGTCCATTTTAGATTTGTCACGGTGGTTTGCAAAACCTTCAATGCAACAAAGGTCAGAAATAGCTCAGTGACTCTGCAGTGCTGTTAATATAGCAAGGCAATACCCTAGTTACTTCAGACCACTTGTTCGGGGACTAGTGTGCATGGCAAGGTATTACCTTTCACTTTTTGATTGCATTCTTCAGTGGAGTAAGAGGGCAGAATGTAGTCAGCCAATGTTTAGGCACCACGAAGAGAGCATTCTCGGCTCACAGTGCAAAAGGAATGACAATTTCAGTGTCAGCAAAGAGTGAAAAAATGATAATTTAGAGGCAATATTATTTGGAGAATGGAGGACTGGTTCCACTGTCATTATGACAACGCTATAACATTGTGGAATGTTTCAGTATATGGAGAAACATGCAGGTTTTTTTTCAACTGCCTCCAATAAAATCTTAAACAATTCTAAATTCTATGTCAGTGTGTTTCTGGCCATCTTTCAGGCAGGGGTTTGGGGGGGGGGTGGGCACCCAACTAGAATCGGAGACATAGCACATAGGTTGAACAGCTATATATGGAAAAAAGTTAACAAATCATGACGGCCTCACGCCAGCAATAGGTCCGTCAAAGTACTTTATAAAGAAATCCTGGAAGTAAAAGCATTTTATGGTGGTTAACACATCGCAAGAGTAAATGGATGGAGCTGTGACAAGGATCAGCCTGTATGAGGAGGCGACAGAGCAATGTGGTGTCAACCTTCATTGAATAGGAAAATAAAGCTGTATGAACCAACCATATTGTGTTCAGTATCATAATTGCACAGCACAGCAAAAAAATCTCATTAAAAGTCTCACGTTTTAAACAGTGAATGAAAACGTGGAACACTAAAATAAACATCAGCCTGGCCTCCCAGTTTCAATACATTCCTTTTGGTTGATGGGTAAGGCACAAAACTGAAAGAATACTGTGCGAGTCAAGAGCTCCCTTTTGCTGGTTCTGAAGTCTGGAAACTAAAGAGGAGACCACAACTCCTAAGTGCTTTCCAGGGGGAGCACCCAGGTTTACTGGAGGCAGCAGTAACAGCTCTTCTACTATAGTCACACTAGGTGAACAGCCACAGATTTCTTGTAACACTGACTGTTGGGAAACTTTGACACAAAGTCACCTTCCAAATAAACTTATGAATTTTGTAAGTGGCTTAAGCCTACGCCTCATCATAGTGTGTTTCTTTGCCAATGCTTTTTAAATCGACAAAGGTGCATCAGCACAGAGACAACAAGTCCTGGTCTAGTGGATGAGATGAGCTAGACCAAAAAGCAGACCATATTTTACAACTACAAGTGAAAAGGGGACTGCCATTCCTCAAGAACAATCACAGAGGAATTCTTGTGTACCAACAAATCACAGATTTGCAGGCCTGTGCTATTATAATACAAATATGAGGCTGTGAGATTGCTTGCTAGTTGGAATGGTGCATCAAGAAGGAAGATTGGCTGCCTACCATCATTCTAGCCACAGGCAGCAGAAATAATAACTGTAATAGATTGCAAACCCCAATTGCACACAAATAACGATGCCTAAAAGCCAACAACTGGGAAAATCTATCTGTTCAACCAGAGAAACTGAGTGAACCTGTGAATGAAATTCGCCTTGTTTTAACACCATCCATCCATTGGAACGTCATAAATCTACAATACTGCACTTTTTTTCTCAGTACACAGTCGCACAGACATAAAGCATACACACACACACGCAATATCTTTGTTCACATTACAAAAGGAAAGGCGAGAACAAATACAGGAACTAACAAGTATTGCGAAATTATCACAATTTGCATTTATCTTTCCAGCCTCCGCAGACCTTTTTTCCATTTTATTTCATTTTCCCAGCTGGGATGGGATGGTGCAGTTTCGGTGGGAGGAGTATTTGAGGGAAGTCTGCAGACCTCGCAGTCAGGAAACCAACAGAGTTTTCAGGTTTCCTACAGTCTTATTTGCTTTCGTTTCACATAGGTGCCTTTTTATCTCCAGGTGTTAGTGGCCCTTCCCACGTTTGGTGCTCATCCTGCAAAGGCATACCCTGAACGTTTTTGCTTTGTCTCACATGCTCAGCTTTAACCTTATACCTGACCCCACATAAGGGGAAGAATCTACCATTAGACGGTAAGATAGGCCCTTAATCAGCTGCTGTATTTGTAGCATGTATTCTTAGATTTAAGGCCTTCCTTCAGTTGTCCGACTGGAGTTGAGAATATGCAGGATACAGCAGCAAGGCGTGGCCCTTCACCGTTGACACCCCTACCCTCAGCAAATACGCCCCAGTTTTCCCTTTAATTCCTACCTATAAATGTTTCCTTATAAATTTAACATAGCTGAATCTCAATAACAAAATCTGCAATGTACATCAGAAAGTAAAATATGAGATGAAAACTGAAATATCACTTGGCAAACTCAAAATACTGCAAATGTGCTTTTAAAACTGAAACATAAAAACATAAGAGGTAGCTTTTGGACAATAAAGACTCTTACCCCTCTGGGTAGGTCATAAAGAATACACCGATTTTGGTAATGGCGAAGCAAACCCAAAAAAAACAAAAACAATAAAATAATCCCAAAAGATAAAACATTCTAAATTGATTTCTTTTTCGTGGCACTTGGCACTTTTTTCATTTCTTTTTTTTTTTTTTTTTTTCTAAACAGCTTTAGATTCTAAACTACACACCACTGCTTTTCGGCATGGTAAGCCTTCAAAGAAAAATGCTATTTACTTAAAAAATAAAAAAAAGCAAACAAATTGCTCATGAGGTCACCCAAAAAAAAAATCAATGACAAAAATGAGGTAATTCAAGTGTACAATGTGCTAAACGTGAAACAAAAAACATGATTTTGTCCTTCTTAAAGGAGAGTGCTGGGCAAGAAAACACATTGGATGGATAACTGTGACGACTAATGAGAAAGCTATCCGAAATTTGATTTGTGTCTTCAGTAAAAGAGGTATGTTGAAAAATTGAAAAGTACAGCTTCTAAAATCTTGGAACTTGTGGACTACCATTATACAGGTTGCATTTTATGATCATGCTTTCGGGCCTTTTTCCTGTCACTGTACATATAATGGACAAAAGAGGCAATTAGAAAATACCCCGAATAATTCTGACGTTTCACACAATCAAATTATACTGGCATATTTTCAAATCTAATGTCTTTTTTATATTAGGGAGCAGCTGCCATGAAACTAGAGCCCATTGCAACCAGGTTCTGATTTTACTATGAACACACATAGCAAATATTGTGCTTTGAGCAACCAGTCACAGTTAAGCCTGGTCGCACACTGAAAAGGTTGCCTGATTGCAGAAATTTAGGATTGAGTCTGATAATGAATATGGCAGCTCACACAGAGCTCAATGACCACACAGTTTGGTGGAACTTCCAATGTCCATAAAACATTTCAGATTATTCGGACATCTCCTGTTTGGTTACATTCACTGGACAGAAAACTGTAAATTAGAGAGAAAATCGTCTTCTTCAATGATATTGTCATGGTTTGATAATGAGTTGTTGCTATTAGAAGGCCACCGGAAATGAGAAGGTGCATGCGTCACCTTAATAAACCTCTCAGAAGCCTGAAATGCCACATAAGGTGACAACCTAATAGAAAGGTCCGAAGAGCTTAAGGATAAATCTATAATAATGGTGAGTAGTTACCACCCGGGAAAGGAAATGCTTGCTGGCATTTACCACATGGGACCTAAGGCTTGAGGAAAGGTGTGGCGAAAATCTATCACTTCTGTTACAAAGAAGTAATCACTCTTAGATCTTCTATGCGTAACTTTAAATTTACCTACAATACCAACAGTCTGCTGGCTCCTGATAGTTATTGCCATTAAAATTCCGATCACATATTGTGTCCTTATCAATGAAAACCTTTAGGTTTATTTTTTGGATGCAATAACAGACTATGTTAATTTTTCCAATTAAGTGCTTCCCACTTAGATTGCCTGTTCAACCCTACCAGCCCAACCCTACATGCCCTCTTAATAGCTATTGGCATGTCCATTGTTAACTAAATCCAAACAAGCTTAAGCCAACATCCTGTAGCTGAAGAGGAATCATTTCATAAAATCTCCATCATAAGGAAAAAGCACACATTAAACTTTTCCGCAAAACAACTGGGTGCCAAAGTCAAGGGCTAGATAAAACATACATGTTTCATGAAAAGACACACAGTGCTCTCTTCCAAACCACATCAACAATTTGCTGTGTCTAAACGAGATGTCAGCAACCACATGCCTTGGTGTGCTGTCATAAATCAAAAAGTAACATACCCACCCAAAAGGGGGGTTATAATGAAGGTTTCATTTTGAAACTAATTTTAACTTGGGAAACCAAGTATTTCGTTTTAATTTCTGCTTTTATGGAAATGTAAGTGCAGAAGTTAACAAAGCAAAAAAAAAAGAAAAGAAAATCAAAACAAGGTCCTTCTTGTTTTTTATGCTGGCAATCCACTTTTTTCTGGGTCTATCTTGCTGACAATGCTGCCCCTTTTTAACATATGGCAAACCATCAGTCAACAAAAAACTGAGAACACCATTATGTGAGACTTGCCCATTATTGAGAAAGCCAATGGAACAGACTTTCCTACACTTTAGAACATCCCTAGACTAGAATTGCCTAGAGTTCAGAAACTTGGTTTGCTGTGGTCAAGAAAGCTTGAAAACTAGAATTAACCACAGTTGAAGCAGATTGGATTGTAGACAAGCCTTTCCAATAGTTCTAAAAACCGGTAACCATAACTATGATCCAGGAAATATACAAACTTGACTTGCCTGGAAACCAGGAAGACCATAAGCTAGACTCATCTACAACTTCTAAAGCAGATTGACTAAACCTCTCTACGGATTACCACAGATAAAGGCTGTAGCCTCGACTTGCCTAGATTTCAGAAAATCTTCAAGATGGACTCATCTAATATCCAGACACGTACATTAGACTATAAATTTGAGCAGTAACTCCCATGAACTGTTTTTTCTCTTAGGGATTGGTCAAATGCTGGTGCCTGCAATACACTAGCGGCACTATAGATCCAACTATACAAAACAAAATATAATGTGTATTTTGTTGGTGTGAGGGGAAGTCCTCAAGCAACAATTCTGCTCGTACTGTCTTCAAAGGCAAAAGTCATTGACTGCCACTCAACCCCTTCTGTTAGTGCAAATGTAACCTTGCCCTAGAAATATAAACTTCTTCACTGATTCCCTCCACTGATTTCTTCTTGATCGCAAAAATACCTTTTCCACCTTTCTAAAATGATCAGACGCTGGAGAATAAAACAAGGAAGGATAAACCAATGGGTTTTGTTTGCCCAGGACTACATGTTTGTCACTCAGTGTCCCTTACACATAGCAAAGGTAGAGATATGTTTTCTCTATCCTCCAGTCATATGGAATATCCTCAGGCTTGTGGCCTTTCATGTGCTTCTGCATGGCCGAGAGGCTTGGGCAGTACTCCAGGCAGATAGTACATTGGTAGGGGGAGGCACCGTTGTGGGTCCGGAGATGTTTGATCATGGCAGAATAATCTCGGGACCGCTGGTGGCACAACTTGCATTCAAAGGGCTTCTCACCTGCAAGACAGGGATGAGAGACAATAAGTTTCAAAATCTTACTTTTTAACAAAATGGCACATCAAAATGTTAAGTAAAAGAGAAAACAAAATAGATGAACACAAAGGTCAGATCAGTTATTTGGGATGAAATATGTCAAAGGTATAATATTTTCTTATCGAGTTGGAATTCTTAATGTGGATGTTGCATATTCCATTCCTTTGACAAGCCTCTGTAGTACATATTCCTGATAACTTGTTATTAAATATATGTTTCCTTCGCACTATTTCTTTATAGGTACGCTCTAAAGCACTTGCGCTTCTTGCACCAATGCACTGAAAACAATGTACAGGTTTTAAACATGTTGCAGTATTAAAAATTAACGTTGTTAATTGGCGCTGATGAAGTCACATAATATTGCCACTATAGAAGCCCAGAGTGTGGCACAATTTATAACCATGTGTTCAATTTCAAGCAGCAACATGAAAATGGACATCAGAAAATATAAATATGCTCTAAAGAGTGTCCACCTATTTAGGCAATGGGGTACGAAATATGAGCTATGAACTGTGGCCTCATCGGTTGTGTTATTTAGAAAAAAAAGAGATAAGGAAGTTAAGTATCCAACCTTATAAGACTTAAATTGGGTCCAGGAAAGGGTCTGCCGAGTCAAAGAAGAGGACCATAGCCAGTGGTGGAGAGTTGATATCTTTCAACGCAGCACATTAAGCTCTATTCATCCACGTGTTTTGACTAGTACATTTGACTAATATAAAATGTCAAGGTCGGTGAGGGAAGCTCTTTTTTGATGCCATTGACATTATTATCATGTTATCATAAATCAGATGTCTAACAGTAAGTAGTCAGTGCTTATGTAGGCAATATTTACAAAGTAGATCACCCAGATTCAATGTCTTTTGTAGCCATTAATTTTTGGTCATGGTTTTCTTGGAAAAGGTCCATAAAACAAGATGTAAACTAAGGAACAGGAGATGGAAGTCAGCTCAATCAGTATGAAATTCATGGATTTAAGCAGGCCTCATCTTTCTTGTACAATTCATAAAGTCAGAAATAACAAAAACCAAACCCGATATGAGATTTGGAGTTAGATAGGTTAATTGGGCACTTACAAATCTATCCGGCAGCATGAAATAACATGCAAAATCTACTCCCCAGGTTGCTGAAATGGACCCTCCAGTCACAATACAATGGGAAGGTTCTCAATGAAAAGGAGGGCAAGACTCAGGTGAGACTAGGGATGTTAGGTCCAGAAATTAATATGAATAGCTAACTTCAAAGCTCTTAACCAATTCGAGTTGGCATGCATGTGACACATTCTAAAACAATGGAGATTATGCAGAACGAACTAGTGAATTCTTTCTGATTCATTTACCATGATCTCACTCACATGAGCTTTATCACAACTTCAGTCGGTCACGAATGATTAAACAATATCTAGTGAACGAGCTAAGACAAAAACAGTAAAAAGAAACAATGAAGCCTGTACCTGTATGGACCCTGTAGTGTGTTTCTAACTGATGCTTTAAACTGAACCTTTTGCCACAGCCATTGCACTCATAGGGTTTCTCTCCAGTGTGGATGCGTTTGTGGCCCTTCAATGTACTCTCGTCCCTGAAGCAGCTGCCACAAAACTCACACTCGTAGGGGTGGTCACCTGGAAAACAAAATCATAGCTGTTGGGTGAGGTTGAACTATCAATTGAATCACAAATTAACTACTGCTTCAGAAGCAGAAAGTTTCGGCTTGGAGTCCAAGCTGAAAGGAGGGGTGCGACAAACAAATAGCCCATGACATGTGAAGGTTGTGATGGCTTATCCTAAAACAATGACAGCATGCAGCCGCATCTTAACTGTATTTCTGTGTCCATAACTAATTGCAAGCAGAAGTATTCACATATTCATCATTCAGGACGGAGAAGCAGTTGTGGCAGTAGTTTAACAATCATGATGATTAAGTAAAATACAGCCTGAGCATGGTAAGTCAGAGTCAAAACAAAGACTTTAACATCCCCAATCTAGTACAGATCCCAACTTCCAACTCCTGGTACTAGTGCATCACCTCTTCGGAGGCGTAGGAAAGTGTAAATGTTTGTAAATTACATCTAATGCCACACTGGCGTAGCAGCACAATAGAATTCTTCCAGTTACTCCTCTCCTTCTCTCTGTTTCTGTACATATTTTGCTGCAGGATCTTCTAACCCAATCATATTTTCCATCCAAAATTCTTGGTTATGAGGTTTATATGATTTTTGGGAGCATCGTTGTAGGGATGTGTATATTTTGTTATGCTAAGACAGTCAAGCAGCACAAATCTGAAGGTTTAGTAAAGTGTTAGCTGTATAAACTGGTCTACGGGTCAAAAAGATTCCCATTTGCTAAACATTTGGCACATTTGATACTAGAAAGGAAAAGATAATTTTATCTTATAACTGCAATAGTGTATTGTTTGAGTAATGCCATTACACTGTTGAGAAATTGTGCATGCCCAAGTTCTGGGCGAGAAATACACAAGATGACCTAGAAGAAGGCTGCAGACCCTTGTTAAAAAAAATCATACTCTGGGTCATGGCCCTTATGATTTGATTGGTAATACCAGTCCTGGGGGAGAGGGAGGAAATCATGCATTTCCATTTTTTCGTTCACCCCTTCTCCAAATGAGAAGAGGAGTTTTGACTAATTGTTTAATAACCGGTCATGCAGAACCATAATAATCCTTCTATCTTTTATCAAAGAGGTCATCAGTATTATCAACACCCCCCCCCTCCCCCCCGAGCCAAACTACCAACACCTCACCCTTTCATGCTGACATCAACTAAGATACATTTATGTGGAAAGTGAAAGACCCGTTGATACTAAAAAAAAGAATTAAGCTGTATCACATGATCTGCTTTTAGTAAGAGGCTAATGCTCATCAAGTTGAGAAATTGCTCAGTGAAAAAACTGAAACGGATGCATGTTTGAGACTGTTTTTGTAAGATTCATTTAGCCCACCTCACCACTATCCATGAATCAATGTCTGCAAGCTAGAATGACTAGGCCAACGGAGATGACTGTCAGGCTTCACTGTTCAACATATGTTCCTTGCAGCCATCTTCGGAGACCTTGCCAAATAAGTCATGGGCTATATCTGGGTCTCTGTCATGGCTCCACAGTTTGACTGCTCATTTTCTGCCTCCAGGGGTCTGACCTTCTCGCCAAAGAAAATCTTGGGTTCTTCTGTTTCTGTACTGGTGAGTTTTCTTTAATTCTGCCCCCAAGGACATAGCGTCACTATTCTTTGTTGAAAAAGCTATCATTGGCTCTCAGTTTCTGCTTCTGAGCCTCAGTTGCCCATTCTGTTTATTCCCGTGCCCATACACCCTTTCTATATCGTTCCTGCATGGTCCAATGGGAAACAGCCTTTACCTTGAGGGCAGAACTATGCGCTGCACTTACAATGCGGTCATTACATCGGATGCGGCTTTACGACCCATTCCTTTACCACGCAAGTCATTACAATGACATACCTCTGGAAAAGCGGGGTTGGAATTTAAAGTCCAATGCTTTCCCTACTGTTGCATAGACTGGAGTTGGAAAAGTAAATTATTCTGCTCCATAGTCCAGCACTTTCCCTAAGGCATGTCACTGTAATGATATGTGTGGTAAAGAAATGCATGTTAAGGGTGCATTCATTGTAATGACTGCGGAGTAACTGCATGCATTCTTTGGACATACAACCGGTCCAATGGACCTCTGTTTCCTTGCACAGTAATTAGCATCTCTACCTTTACTCACTACTCTGGTGTCCAGCTCTGCATTAACCCTTTGTAAAACATTTTGAAGTAGCTAACCAAGTAAAGTCTTGCGACAGCAGTCATGAATGTAAAATAACATAGCGTGCGGTAGTCATGACACTCACATGCACTGCATTTTCTTGGTCCATGTATCTTATTTTTTTTTATTCCTGAGGAGACTCATTGTTTTCTGCCAACTCTCTCCTTCAAATAGCTCTCCTTTCAACATATCTTTCTAGGTCTTAATAAACTGGTCGCCTTTGGCAGCATCATTATGAGTAGGGCAACATCGTTTGTGACCATGTCAGATACAGACAAATAACAAATAGGGAATAACAACGTGTAAAAAATATACTGGAGCAAATCTTTCATTGGTTGTATGGAGTCCGTAGTTGTGGTTAATGCTTGGTTTTAAATTATTTTTTCTTGGCACATTTCTAATAACATGGGCAGTCTTTGAATATATATTCCATGGTTTTTAAAAACACAATCGATGGTTGCTTTCTCTGCTGGTCGTCTTGAGAGTTGAAACACTAGCAAGAGAGTGTATGTACAAATGGTGATGCATGGAAAGCTTCAGTTAATGTCAGCCACTGGCAACGAGTCTTAGGTGCCTTGTGGTCCCTCCTTTCCTTAGTTCAACCTCTAGCCCCTCACCTTGGTCATACGATGGAAAGATTATGGCATCAGAGGGCATTCTAATAAGGCGTGCATTGGGGCTCTGGTGTTGGGTAAAACAAAGCTCAATCAAGGCCAGGAGTACAAAATATTAGCTACTCCTCGGAAACATTTCTTAGCAAACCCCACAACGTTTGTGCAGTTCCCAGCTCTTTCCTGGTTTAAGAATTTGGTTTTCTTAATATGTGGCAAAAGAGCCCCATAAAATCAGTAACCCTGCATCTCCTACTATTTACCATTTCTAAACACACCAAGAAGTGTAAGCGAATTAAGAGCTACACAATGTTCATTCAATATAAACAAAAACCTATAGATATTGCAGTTTTTAAATTATGGGTTTTATGTAGGTAAAAGGGGGTGACATCCCTCGACCTTTTATTGGTTTTCTTTATGAAAAAGCCAACAACAATTAGCACAATTACGAACGTGGAAGTATAAAACATCAACAATGTAATGCTATAGAGAAGAAGCAAGACAAATAAAAATCTGTGAGAACGTAATTTAATTATATATTGGCACAGGTCTGCTAGCCTGGTAGCTTCTATTGGCTGCCAAAAACAACCAGTGTTAAAAAAGAAACTTTTAACAAGTAGATATAATATTATATAGAATTGCAGGTTCTCAGTGCATGGGTCTCTGTCGGGCAGCAACACCAGGAATTCATAAACCATGGCAATAAATATGGCCATTTCTAATTAAAATCCCTTCTTGTAGAGGTCACAGCCACTCCCTTAAAGGTCTTGCCTGGCGAGAGACTTCCTTACCACAGGAAGAGTCTTGAGGAGTCGGTGTGACGAGTGGAATTTGGAGCTATTGGCACACAAGTAGCTTTAAGCCACTGAACTTGTCAAACTGCAGGAAAGATGCGTTCAAAAATTCACGACACACTTACTGAAGGGAATGCTAATTTATCATATGAAAACGAGAACATAGAATGAGTTGTGATATTAACACAAACAGCTGTGTGAAGACAATGGCAAGCAAAGGCAGGAATGGGATGGTAGGAAATCAGCCTTCTCTGTGCAGTCACCCCAGATTTTTCCCTTTTGCTGGACCCTATGCATTTGCTGGCCGTAGAACCCTGTGCAGAAAATATAAATAATGTTAAAGGCAGGCCCCCCAATTTTGCCAATTCGGTACTAAATTTGAGCTTTATGGCATGGTTCCGCAGTTGTCTGTTCTTAGAAAACAAAGGGCTAAGGGATATAATTAGCCAAAATTATTAGACCAAAAATTGACCCAGCAAAGGGTCTGTGAGTCAATGAAATAGAAGTACAGCCACGGTTAGAGTGCAGATAACTTTCAATGCAGCACAAAGTTCCATTCACACATTCAATGTGACTAGTACAAAATGTCAAGGTTAGTGAGGGATGTGCTATTCGCATGGAGTATTTTTTATGCCCTTGACAAGTCCTTTACCTATAACAACCAGAGACAAATTGTTTGTGCTCCTCCTTTTGAACATGATAAAAGTTGTCAAAGTGGCATATTTAACTTACCTATAAGCCTGTAGTATACGATGCCAAGGTGTACCCAGGGTCTGTATGCTAAATGTCACAAGTGGACTGCAGAAACCACTGTGCCATTCACTACAGTGACAGTGTAAACATGACTGCAGCTCTACCCCACTGTAGCCTGGCTATGCCGTTTTGAACTGCAAATTCAGCCTGTTAAAATAACCCTTTTGAGAGGACTAAAAATAATAATTAATAAGACCCACGTAAGCAGGCCTTATTGCCTATAAGGCAGAGTGTATGTATGGGCACATAACCATTTAATGTTACACATGTCCTCACAATGAAAAGGCCCCAAAAGCTATTTTAAGTGTAACAAGGGTGTCTGTTTTATAGTAGAACACTAGGTTCCAATATTACCTACTAATTCTGTATCCCAGTAATCGGTCTAGCTAGAAAAATTATTATACAACTATTTTTAATAGTTATTAAAAATCCTTTTCAAGTCACATTTTTGCTAAATATTTTGGGAAAGATACATTTAGAAAGCTACCTTTTCCATACCTAAAGCCCATGGAGGCTGGAACATTTTGTTCTCCCATTGCTTCCAGCCAGTATTCAGCATTTGAATATGATAGTTGTGCATGGCTGTGAAATGCCTCCCAGGAGCAAACAATAGACTGACCTGAATAGGCAGAGATGACCCTTCTGTACCGGATAGAATATGCAGGCTGGGTCTGACTCCAATCACAGTGGGCCTTTTTTCAACACTACAGTGCCAAGGCCTGCTTGAAAGGGATGCTATGTTTACATTTAACATTGAGGGCACAGAGGAAAAAAGGATGCCAATACAGTTCTTGCGTATCGACTGGTTGCTGAAATTCCTGCTTTTTGTTCCACCAGACGTCGGTGTCTGTGTTTATAGGCAGTATTGCAGTGTCTTCAAATTGGATTTTAGTGTTATCTTTGGAAGGACAGCAGGATTAGCAAAGTATGCTCCCCCACACACACACCCTCAGAGGCCATGTTTAGTGTGGTAGAAGAATTGTGCTATCTTCAAAATTCCCAAAGTGGGGAGGGTTAGCCACGATAACCTTTACCACATTGGTTAAGGTGACCCCAGGGGTCATTCTACCACCTAAATCATACAGCCATAAATATGACATTTCCAGGCAACTACTTAGAAACACTCCTGACCTCTGGAAGTTCAGAAGGGGAATGAACCTGCTGTCTGAGTCCTGAGAAGAGCCTCAAAGGACTGACTCTGCCCTCCTTATGTACTCAGGACAAATAAATAGACTCCAAAGGTCATAAAGCTGACTGCCTGTTAAAGCTACAAACACAACAAGCTACAAGAGGCCTTTTCCTGCACTTGACCAGCTGACTAGTGACTACTAAACATGGACTTGTCCCTCCTGTGGCACCATGCCTGACATCCTGTGAGTCTCAAGGTCCCTCCTGTGACGTCCTGGGGAGCCTTATAAGTGTAATTGTGTGGTATATTGGGACTTAATGGACTAAAATAAGAAGGCAAAATTCATTCTTGAGGAAAAGGGTCAGGAAGGATCAGAAACTACTAATTGTAGGCTACAGAGAAAAAGCTGGCATAAAGGAACTGTAGAAGAGGAGGAGCACTTGTCTGCTGTTTTTTCTCCTTATGTAACTGGCTTTTGATTCCCTTAACTCAACTATACAATATGTATAATCCCTTGCTGAGCCGTCCAGCTGAGAAGCAGAACGGCATTGGGACTGGAAGAGGGAAGACATGAAAAATAGTAGATTTTCGTTAGGGAAAGGGGAGGGACTGATAAGACGAGTCAGAAAACAATACCCACTAGACTGGGAAATTTTGAGGAGCAGGATTTGACTGAGTAACTGCTGAGGATCAATGAGAGATGGGGGAGCAGACAGAGGGAGCAGTTGTATTCCAAGACTGAATGCTAGCAGTGGATCATGGAGAATGTGTTTAGAGCTGGGAATAGTAAAACATAGCCAACTGAGAGAAAATGAAAGTGACCCATTGGTGGTGGGTACTACCAAAAGGTGCAAAAGGTATGATGGGGGAACACAAAGAATGGAGTGTCAAGGGAAAGGATATGTAACTAAAAGAAGCATACCAAGAGTTGTGATGGAGGATAGGAAGTCAGTTGGGAAAGAGTGGCATAGCCAATATGAACTTCAAAGACAAAGAAACATGAAACTCATGTATAGGAAAAAAAGAAAGACACATTTGTGTAAAGTGCTTCCATGAGCTGGGAAAGAGAACAGGATATGATGAAAGAGTGAGCCTCATTGTAAGGTGGGAAGGCAGGATCAACCATTAAACCAGGAACTGGGTTCACATTGTCCGGAAACTGTTCTGGCAGTGGCTTAACATTTTAGTGCTTGTATCAAACAAGAATTAATAAGGTCTGTTGCTGACTGTCAGACTATTTTGCTTTGTCAGTGCTTGTTTTGCCGTTATGTTATAAAACGTTATTGCTTGAGGAAACTGCTTGCCCTTGCCAAGCCCAAAGAGGAAAAAAGCTAAAAGCAAAACTACCTTTCTGGTCTCAAAATTCACACATTGCCATAATAGCCCATAGCACTGAAGGGAACTACTTTGCGTGTGGATGTGCTCCTTGTGAAAAACAAGGATGCAGCCACTTTGAAGTCTACCAGTGGCTGAAGTGGGTTGATTTACTTGCCCAAGCTGAATGCTGTGGTGGTCAGATGAAAAATGTCAACTGTAACATACCAAAGGACTAAAAGGGCAAGCTGAAAGCCTTTATAATTAAGTATACTTCATATAATGCTAGTAAGATCAAAAGGGTTAGGCAAACACCAAACCTATAAATATGAGAAAACTCGATATACATAACTAGGTTAATTTCTACCTAAAAAATGCACAAGGACTCAAAACTCAGATTTCGCTTTTGGTAGATCGAGGTAGTATCAGTCATTAGCTTCTCGTGAAACAAGCCAGCCATTAAGCCCACTGCCACACTGCTTGACAAACATGAATTAAATAACTCAGAATTCGCAGATGTTAAGCGCTAAATAGGCTCTTCCGATCAGTCCTAATCAATTTTAGGCCAATCAAGGCCTATATATATATATATATAATAAATAAGGTAGGTACGATTGAGTTCCATGCTCGCCCTTTTTTAAGGCATCTACTCGTCCCGCAGCAAAGTAACAACGAATTAACAAACGTGCCTCGTCTAATCCTGCTCTGCCGCCGCGCGACAAATGATCTTTTCGGTTTCACGCGCCACAGTCGGCGCCATTTGAATGAAAGGTGAGGACTTAAGGTACTTATTTACCGCCGGAGCAAAGGCAAGGACAATAAAGATAGATTGATGGCCCCAGACTTCGGTCATGAATATTTAAATATTACTGATTTGTCTTGTCGTCGTAATTACAATTTCTCCGGGCTGCACATCCAACGTCCACAGTTTATGGTAAAGAACAGCCCACTGTATTTCACTGGTCCCGCTGCAGATGTGCGGGGCTGCCAAGCGTGTAATGTTCCCGGCGTCTCATACATTTTCTTCAGCTGCTGAAGGCTTAAGTCATCCACAATGACCTACGTTTTTTCATTATCCCCATGTCAAACCGCTCTCGTGCCGGAGCATAAATTGCCCGCCTAGTTATATACTCTCATGCCTGGGCGTTCGCCTCTTTTTTTAAATTGTATTTTTATCTATCCCCGCATCAATACGCCACGCCCTAAGAAAGATTTAGAAAACCCCTATTACTCGGAATCTATTTAAATTAAAAAAAAAAAAAAAAAATACAACAGAATAGAAAAAAACTGGTGTCTCTAATAATGAATTTTAGGGAAGGGGCACACACTGGGCCGCTACAAATAAAGATAAAACTGGTGAGGCCATTGATTAAATAAACATATATACATATAGTCAGATTTATACTTTAAGCATATATATGCAATACTGATGTTTGTATTTGTGTGTGTGTGTGTGTATATATGAAAGGTACTTGGGCAAATTAATGTGCGTGACAAGGTCTGTGGATTGGTTACGGTGATGGGAGTCACAGGTAGAACGATTATCTTGCAGGAGTCTGTAGAGAGGGGAGGGTGCAATACTGTGCAAACAAAGAAGCAATTTGCATTTCTCATCAGCTAGACTCTTATTCTAGAGATTGTTGGGCAGTGTAACTTGATGCCGCTGGCACATGGCGATAAGGATGGCTGGGCAAATGAAAGTTTTTCTAACGCCAAATGTCGTCTACAGGGAGATTAAAAAAAAGGCTGTTTTCAAAATACACCTAAGTGCAAGCAAGTCAGGATGAGAATATGAAAAAAATATTGGATCCAAAACTTAATTTTAACATCACAGCTGTTTAGAAGTAGACAATTTTCCAGACAAGCAACTATTTTTAATAAGATATATGCCCATTGTCTATTGGTACTAGTAGACTGCATACCGCGCCTCAAGTCCTCCGTAACCTTTATAGTGCGGGCATCGACCTCTGGCCGATGCCCACATTACCTCCCTGGTGAGGGTCACGACCAGTGGCCGACACCAGGGAGGGGGTTAAAAAAATCCTCAGATCTTCCGTGTCTCCCCCTGCCACCCCACCCGCCCTTTTGTGACATCAGCACGCCTCGCTGTGAGCTGACTTCACTGTTTGCTTTCTCTGCCGGAGCAGGAAGCGGGCTTGCGGCCATGTCCTGCTCCAGTGGGGGAAACAGCCCCAAACGGCCTTCCTAACATTTGGAAGGCCTTGTTTGAAAGGGAAGACTCTCCCCTTTCAAATGAGGCCTTCCTGAACCGGTTTCCGGTTTCCTGTTACCTCGCCCTCTAGACAACAGGGATTTCACTTAGTGGGGGTCGGCCCCCTTGGAAAAAGAGCCACCACCCCCTGCCCCCTCGACCCTGGGGAATAGTTTTTTTTAAAAAGGTAGGTTTAGGCGTGATCGCGCTCCCCTAGGGGTGTAAAAAAAAAAAATGAAATGGACAGGGCTCGTCCGTGAGCAGGGCGACCCCCTGTGGGGGCAATCATTTTTTTTTTTTAACAGCTGTATGGTTTCCCTAGGGGCCACTATGGCCCCCAAGGAAACCATACAGCTGTTAAACAAAATATATAGATCTATATATACATATATCTATGTAGATATATCTGTCTATATATAGATATGTCTATATATATATATATATATATATATAGCGATCACTTTTGTCAACGTGTGGTTTCCCTGGGGGCTGCAACCGGCTCTAAGGAAAACCACACCCAAGTTTAAAAGTGATCTCTTATATATATATATATATATATATATATATATATATATATATATATATATATATATTCGCCACCAGTTCTCTTGCAGTTTGCGTCTTCAAAGCAATGCACATACTTCAACTGATGCATTTCAACTGTAGCTTTTAGACAGCAATAAAAAAGTCAAGTAACTCTTGTGATTATGTTTCTGTTAGAAAAGGCTCTGACTTTTGTCTAGTGGCAGTTTTGAGGCCATAAAGTAGCACAGAAGGTTTATATGCCTACTGAAAGGATCAAAACTGTATTATATGTGAATAGCTGAGTGGATTGGTAAAGCCAGCCATTACCTGCACTTCAATACAAATGAAATGTATGTGCGAGGGGGAGCTATGGAGAGATGAAATGCACTTTTGCTGGGTGGTAGTGAGGGAATCGAGAAGGAGGTAATGGGAATGGGAGAACCAATAATGATTGTTGGACTGGGCACTAAAGACTGACGATTGGTATGTGACAAGGTGATGTAATAGTTTGTCTTTTTTGTTTTTTGAGTTTCTTGGAAGAACATGTTGATTGAGGGAAGAAGCGAAGGTAAGGTGACCTCTACTGTTGCAGGTATCTCACACACACACACACACACACACACCAGCAATTTTGTGACTGTCTACATAGGCTAGTGTTTTAGAGCGACAGTTTAGCCAGTAGCACAGATGGCATCTCATTGGACGACTGCTGCTCAAGCCCTAACTTGGGTTATAGAGGACAGCTCTGACGTAGGATCAGAGACTGAGACAGCAGATACTGAGACAGCGTCTGAGGGACAGGGCAATGGCGCAGACTTTGCAGTGATTTTTTAGTCGGAGAAGTCCCATCCGATAACTCCTCTTCCAGTGATTATGAGGGAGGTGATGAGGGCAGTCCTGCTGTCCCTTTGCAAGCACAGTCTGTGCAGAGGGACAATAGCGGGTTAGCCCAACCCAGAGAGCAGGTGCATTTGGCGGCAACCACAGAGAGAGTGCTCTCTTGGGAGCTCCTCAATTTAGTTCAGCCTCTAATTCCATCGCCCACATAATATTGTGGAGACATCAAAATTATCTAACACAAAACAACCTGGTTTTGTAAGGCAGGCACCTGTGTTTTTGGTCCTGGGCTCGGCGGCCATATAGGGAAACCTACCAAACCCAGACATTTCTGGGAACTAGACATCTATGGGAGTCCACAAAGGTGTGACTTGTGTGAATTCCCTAAAGTTTTCTTACCCAAAATATCCTGCAAATCTGAAATGTTGAATAAAATCTTAATTTGTTCTCGCATTTCTGTCACACAAACTACAGGAATATGCTGGGATCCACAAAATTCCTACCACCCAGTATTTCTTCACCTGCCCTGATAAAAACGCTACCCCACCTGAGTGCCTGTACCTAGTGCCTGCGTCAGGAATGGATCACCCCAGGGTCAACAGTTGCCCTCATGTAATGACCAACATTGACCGTTGTGTGATCTATTCCTGACACTGGCACTAGGCCCAACCACACAAGTGAGGTGCAATTTTTTAATCGGGACACTTGGGGGAACGATGGGTGGAAGGAAATTTGTGGCTCCTCCCAGATTCCAGAACTTTCTAACACAAGAAAGGTAAGGAAAAAGTTTTTTTTTTTTTAGCCATATTCTGAGGTTTGTTATGCATTCTGTGTAACAGAACCTGGTGAGAGCCCCACAAGTCACCCCATCTTGGTTTCCCTAGGTGTCTAGTTTTAAAAAATGCAAAGGTTTGGTAGGTTTTCCTAGATGCTGGCTGAGCTAGAGATCAAAATCCACAGCTAGGCACTTTGCAAAAAACACTTCTGTTTTCAATGTAAAAATGTGATGTGATGTGTCCATGCTGCGCATCCTGTCGCGAGCATTAGGCCTACCCACGCAAGTGAGGTACCATTTGTATCGGGAGACTTGGAGGAACAGAGAATAGCAGAACAAGTGATATTGCCCCTTGTCTTTCTCTACATTTTTTCCTTCCAAATGTAAGACAGTGTGTAAAAAAGACGTCTATTTGAGAAATGTCCTGTAATTCACATGCTAGCATGGGCACCCCAGAATTTAGAGATGTGCAAATAACTACTGCTTCTCAAAACCTTATCTTGTGCCCATTTTGGAAATACAAAGGTTTTCTTGATACCTATTTTTCACTCTTCATATTTTAGCAAATGAATTGCTGTATACTCAGTACAGAATGAAAACCCATTGCAAGGTGCAGCTCACTTATTGGCTCTGGGTACCTAGGGTTCTTGAACCTACAAGCCCTATATACCCCCAAAACAAGGAGAATCCAGCAGATGTAACGGTATATTGCTTTAAAAGATCTGACATGGCAGGAAAAAGTTACAGAGTACAACATGGAGAAAAATGGCAGTTTTTTTTCACCTCAATTTCTATTTATTTTTTTATTTCTGTTATTTTCTGTAGGAAAACCTTGTTGGATCTACACAAATGACCCCTTGCAGAATTCAGACTTTTGTTTATTTTTCAGAAATGTTTAGCTTTCCAGCATTGGTTTCACACCGATTTCGGTCACTAACTGGAAGGAGGCTAAAGCACAAAAAACAGTAAAAAATGGGGTATGTCCCAGTAAAATGCCAAAATTGTGTTAAAAAAATTGTTTTTCTGATTCAAGTCTGCCTGTTCCTGAAAGCTGGGAAGAGGGTGATTTTAGCACCACAACCCCTTTGTTGATGTTATTTTCAGGGCAAAACAAATAAGCCTCCTTCTGCAGCTCTTTTTTCCCTTTTTTTTTTTTTAAACCGATTTTTTGGCTGTATTTTGGCTAATTTTTTGGTCTCCTCCAGGGGGAACCCACAAACTCTGGGTACCTTTAGAATCAGGGGAAGGGCCAGCAGCTCTAAGGGGTTAAAAATGCCCACCTTCTTAGTTAACTCACAGTCCACGGTTTTTGACCAAATGTACCAAGTATCCAGCTGATGTGATGTTTCATTTTCTTTGGCATTTGCTAAGGGCTTTTGGTGTGATGTGCGGGTCAGGGGTTTGAATCGTGGCATCTCGCCCAAGGAGTTCCACATTTACTTTGATCGCATTTGTTTAAAATGCTTAGATGGTCAAAACAAATGCATCAAGCACTTCTCAAAAAGGAAATATTTACGACGGATATTCAGCATGTGGCCAAGGTATCAATGTCATGTCTCAAGCTGTCATTTAGGTTCTCAAGTGCTTCGAAGTGAGGCTCAAGGATGTAAAGCAGTTTGAGTAGAATCACACAATTTGGAAAAATGGAATAGCCATGATTAGAACCCAAACCTCCTTACACTTTATTAAACAACACGGATGCCATTTCAAATATCTCTTCACCCTCCTCTCTCGGTGGAATGAGGTGAATAAACCTCCACAGGAAGCCTAGGCTGCAATAGGTAGATCTAGACTAGTTTGACACTGGAATTACAGATTTCACTTTACAAGGTCACGTGACCAGTCCACAGGTGCAAGTACTTGAATTTCGCCCTCTCTCTCTCTCTCTTGCTCTAGTTGTTCCTTATTTTCCTGCTTGGCGCGTCGCCCGATTCCTTTCAGTGCCTGCTTTTGCACGATGACGGTGCTGCCTCATTCTCCTGGCGGGCCCTGATGTCGTGTTAACACTGACTCTCTGCACTTTTTCTTTTTCTTGGCATGCCCCTATTCTCGTGTGCACTGGTATCTCTCAATAAAAAGTAAACTATTTCACCACGATACCCACTCGGCTACACTACATATGAGGTCGGAATGTCAGAGATTAGCTCATAAAACAAACTTTCTTGAACAGCTGTGGAAGGCTGTAAATTTAGCTAAATTTAAAAATACACCGTTTTTCTACAGTCAGGTTTTTAGGAGGGCTAGCAATCATTTAATTAGACACCCTAGAAGCACATGTTATCAAAGCAATATAATAGTGCACCCTTGGAGGAACTATACCAACTTTAATAAACCCAGCGCCGATAACGACCTTCAGGTTTACTAGCCTACTCCTTTCAAGACTAGCTGTTAATCCTGCCACTTCATTCCACTTAACTCAGCCTCTTTCAGTCCAATTGTATTTACCTAGTTCAAATGTTTGCTAGCTCTTCTGTCTTAGCTAGAACATCTGGCCATCAGGAGGGCATACTACATTTTACAAGTGTTTAGGGCTGCGATTTATGGAGATCGAGGATGGACACATAGTCGCTGATGTGGGACATAATAATGCAATTTGAAAAGAATGAGTTGACGTCACCAATTTACACCGAAACTATGAAATACCTATAAGAACTATTGTATTAGAAATTGCATGTTTATTGTATGCATACAAAGCCACAGAGATACACACCACCTGCACAGTGTTTGCTTTAGATTACGTGTTAAGACTCAACATGTGACTGTGGAATTCTATTGTCAGCCGACTTTATTAAATTAGGCATGTACAAGAAGCCTCTAGGGTCCCCAACATGCCCCCCCCCACCCCAAGCCATCTCCTCAACACAGAAGCACCTCGCCAGCCCGGCGCCCAGTCCACCGCCGCATTCCTCCCGCTCCCATCCGAATATTCCGGCTCCTTCCGTTTACCAGCAAACGTGGCGGCTGTGCAGAAATCCCAATTTGTGGCATGTCGATTAAGTTAGTGGCCTGCTTAATGAGTCTGACATTAAGAGCAAGGCAAACGGGACTAATTACAGCCCCCTCTGGCCTTCAGTGAGCACCTGCAATACCCCCACGCCTCCTTTCCCGATTCTCAGATTTACACTGCTGCCAGGTGTGTCGGTTGGGATAGCAGCTTGTCCCAACCACCCCCCGTGCCTGATGCCCAAGATGCAATGTCCCCAGCACAGCTGAGTGTTTATTTTATGATGAGCCGTGTAAATCAGGGATCTATCACTGCCAAGGGCTGGGCTGGCCTGCACTACCAAACACAGCTGCTGATACTAAGCACGCAGCACTGGCGACAAACCGGCTGAGCACAACAACTGAATATTAACTAGCAGGCATTGTCTGCTGGCGGTCGAAGAGAGAAAACAGGAGCCTGGTGAAATTTCCTTTTTAGATGATGGTGTTTGTAAACCCTTCTTGTCAATAATGCAAGTGGGCACTCTCCAGTGAACGGGATGCTGCCGAACTATAATCTCACCACTGCCTCACAGTAACCACTCCCACGGAGAAGGCTCTGCGAGAGGAGGGCATAGCTGGGCTCCCGTATGGTCGTGTCCTAATCCTCCTTTGTCCCCGAGACTCAATGGACGGCTCTCTGTTGGAAGTGCTCAGGCGTAGTAACACCAAGTCTCTTTGTTCACACTGCATTAGAGGGAACAGAAATGAAACAAACCAGCTGGTTCGACTGGGGTCCAATCTTTATCAACTTCTTTCCGAGTCCCCTTAGCCTATTGTATTACTCTGTCAACATTCTACGTTTCTGTTTTGTCAATGTTCTTGCTTCCTCATCAAGCAGTCAGATGACGTGCTGCAAAATTGCAATTATAATTCCTGAAGTTCTGTGTCTGTTAATGAAGTCTGCGCCTAAGGCCAAAGCTTCAAGGTGTATTCAGACTGAAGTCACACAAAGACCGAGTGCATAGTAGGTTCGATACTCACTGCCAAAAGGTGGGTATGAAAGTGAATGACTTGACTCAAATACAAAGATCTTCTTGAACTAGGACATGTTTGTCCATGACAGATGCAGTCATACCTGGTTTTCAGGATAACCAATTAACATGAAAATTGTAACTGTAAAATGTATTGATACAGCGCTCACTACCGCTGATGAGGCATTGAAACCCTTTGCGGCAAGTAGCACGCAACTAGAGAAACCTAGGTTAGAGTGAAATAGAAAGTAGATCAGTAATGTGTGCTTTTACTCTTGTAGATTATTTCCTAGGCATTTCTTATGTTTCTGCTCTTAAGATCTGATGTATTTACTTTAGCGTTTTGGAAAGGATAGATTATTTGAAGTGGATTAGTAAAAGGAAAGATGGGCATTGTTTTTGGGAGTGGCGGACATGTCTGTCTGTTTATCGGATGGAATTGATAAAGGGGAAGAGTTCTGAAAATATGTTTGAGGGTCCATAGTAGTCAGAAAGGTTTGGGATGAGTCAGAGTCAACGGACGGACAGAGGTTGAAGGGAAAAGTTTTTTCTAATAACTAAAAATTAATATATTTATGGATAAAATCCTGCCCATATACCTAAATACATAGTGTAATGTATACATACACATACACTATACGTATTAAATATTCTGTCTAAGGCACAATCCTTCCAAATATATACCCATCCATAAGTACATACATGTAGAAATGTTTACACGGTCAGACAATCACAAGTGAGCACTGCATAAATATAAAAACTTTCAAATAATATTTTTTTCTCCTATATTTATGTAACTCCTTAAAAAAGGAAGCATAATCTATGTAGAGACAAGTAGCTACACACCCAGACATACATTTAGCATTGAGTCCCATTAATCTGCACTACATTTATGTATAACAGCAGATGGTATGCCTATGTGGGAGTCTAAGGGATGGCCTTACATACTGTTGGCACAGTGACAACAGTCGTGTATCGTACCCCCACACCTATGAGTCAGAGAAACTTCCACTATCAGCATGTTCGTCAGAAATGGCCTTGTAGATGGATCCGGAACTGGCAGCAACTCAAGCCTGACATTATAACATACGGCCTCAGAGCTGAGATCTACCTGAATGTTCCATGTGAATGATGGTGTTTGTAAGCCCTTCTCGTCAATAATGCACTTGAGCTTACACTGACCAATACTCGTCTTGCTCTACTGCTTTAAAAGTTTGGGAAGCTTCTTGCACATCACAGCAGAATTTAAATCTAAAAAACAGAACTGTACAATGGTTGCCATTAAGGCCACCCTGAGGTTTGCGCCTACACTAGACAGCTGGAAAATGTAATCCCTTAGGTTCATATTTTTGTATCAATGCATTTGGATGGTGGCAATGCAAGGAATGCAGGGTTTCCCCTTCCAAGAGAGCTAAATCCAGCGAATGCAGAACATGGCTTCTCAGAGGCATGCCTATTTTTACAGGCACTTTCGGCACATATACTCATCCTGCTGTGGGCTAAAATTGAAAAGAGTAATGTAAGGTAATCCAACTCTTAGGACAAACAAGTATAATCCTCTTGAATTCTCAGGGCTTTGCCTGTTTGAGGGCTTTGGATTCATCACCTACTGATTTGTGATCACTGCAGTCCTAGATGTAGGGAATATTCCTCTGCTCGATGTCCGGTGTCAAGAGAACCCAAGATCTTGTGACGTTCTATGGAAATCATTTTTCACACATAGCCTTCACTGGAATTTTCCATATTTTAAATATAGCATATCCATTTTAATTTGTTTAATTTTTTTTTATTGAATTGATTTTTTTTACTGTAATTAGCAAGAGAGCATTATGATGACTGTGACATACCTCTTCACTCACTGCATTCGATCATGAGAAATGACTTTCAACCAGTCCTTCTCGAGATGCAACCCTGAGGTTACAAACTCACTCACTCCAGACGTTTGCACTACCTTCCCTTTGCATGCCTTCAAACAGGAAGCAAAACACTTTCATCTCAACCTGTACTGCTGACCCAGCACATCACTGACTCATGTCCTGACATCAGAATTTGATGTCGGTGAAGAACACCCTAGGTATCTACTTATAGCCCAAGTTTATGTGTTCTTCTTCATGCTGAACAAACTCCCCTTGAACCTGGAGCCATCTTTCTCCATGTTACAAACATTTTTCCAACTAAGAAGGTGGTGATGCTGTGATGCCATGGAAACTATTCTACCGATGTACTGATACTTATATTCGAAGCTATCTGAATGCTACATCCATTCAAGGGAGGATACTCATCCCCAGCTTGACCCCTGATCCTGGCATATGTATGCCTTATGCAACAAACCCTGCTTTCTGATTTCTAATAATTAAGCCTTAGGTGCACTATATAACTTTTCTAACTAAATAAATAAATACATTGCTGCTTAAACATTGTTCAAACAGACTCACTGTGGTGAAAAGTTCGTATGTAAATAGTTTGTTTCACAGATATGCAGTGAAACTCATTCACTGCATATCTGTGAAACAAACTATTTACATTCAGCAAATAAAAAAAACTATACATTCTTTTGATCATCTTTTATGTTAGTCCCTTGTTTCCATCCCTCTCTCCTTTGTTAAAGTCTTTGGGCAGTTCTACTGTCTAGATTCTATTTGGTGAATGCTATGGCATACAAATGCCGCACTCACTTGATTACCCACAATTTCTGGAATCATTTGACAACATTTACTGGAGGAAATAAAAATAATGCAAACGATCTGATGGTGTACAAATACTCAAACAACACAGCACACTGTTGGGTTTACCCTTTGAGTGCAGTATGGCCTGAATTCTGGAGACAGTCTTGCTATACACACTACAAAAGCATTTGTAAAGCATACATTCACCCCACTCAGTTGTACTCGTTGTATATGAACTTCGGAAGAACGAAAGGTTGAGGAAGATCTGCCGGGATTCAAACTTGTGACCAAGAGGTCAAATTGTTGGAGTCGATGCATTATTACATTGAGGTACCAGACCTGGCTGGATGTATAATCTGATTATGTATCGTCAATGTTCATCGTTCTAGACAAGTTAATTAGTGCAGCAGATATATCTATAAGGTGACTTGTACCTAAACTTAGTCCTATCAATTCCTCTTCTACAATACATGTGACAGGTGCTCTAACCCCGTTGCACAAATAAGGTGGTCATCGTTGGTCAGCGGTATTTGTATCACAGGGCACCTATGGAGGAGTTACTTGCCCAGTTTAAGCATGTTTTACAGCTTGGTTTAAATGCTTTGGCGATGTACTGTGAATGAAGAGGTAATGGCACTGAAAAATCAGCAAACAGGAGAATGAGCAGAAGTGCTCAGTGTCTTTAGAGTGTAAAGCAGCTGTGCCTGTCATGCGGGCACGACTGCCAGGCCGGCGGTCATCTGTTCAAGGGCAGCCAGCTCCCATGCACAACAAGACCAACAATAGGAGGGTTGGAGTCTTGCCAAAATCTGGCAAAAGTCCGTCTGGCTGGCAGAATGCAATGGATAGCTCACTGAAAGACAATAATTACGTCTTCAGACCGAGAACCAAAGCTTACAACCTTTTGGGGCTCTCAGGACAGACAGTCACATCCCCAAGTCTAGATATTAAAACTTTGAGACTCGCTTACCTATCTCAAGAGGAAGACGTCCTCTATTTCAAAAGGTGGTACAGCTCGAAGACACACGTACTCTTCCCGAGCTCCCTCTCGGGTCATTGGAGGGAGATTTGCTTATTTCAACTATATGCGTTTTTCAATCATAGAATACTCTCTTTTATTCAAAGGCTGACCTGCTGTGCATCGGACTATGATGCCTGTCCGTGTTTCTCTTCCTACTGATATCAGTCTTGAGAGATTAGTATGTGCTTGAAGTATTTTCTTAGCTAGCCCATGCTTTCTTATTTTACATGTTTTCTTTATGGGTCTTTGAATTTCAATGTTTCATTCACAATGCAGATGGAAAGGGGTGTACCAAGCGTTTCCAGTTATGCACCATTTTGAATTGATGTGCTATTATAATTTTTCTGTTTACAGTGCTACTCTGTGTACAAACTAAACTGTAGCAATCACTTTAATATGGTATGTTTTGAATATATCATGCAGACGCTATTTCAAATAGCAAATAAATATTTAAAAGAAACATTGTGTCATGGAAAAGCAATTCAAACTCCATAACTGTCGGGGCAATGTATCACACTCCCATCAGTATCACACTCCCATCAGTATCACACTCCCATCAGTATCACACTCCCATCAGTATCACACTTCCATCAGTCGGTGCTCTGCTGGGAGCTGCACTGCAGCTGGCACAACGGTATCTATGAGGACTTATTTTGCTCATGAAAACTCGGACCCACTTTTGAACCCCTCAGCAATTTCTAGACCAAAGACCCTTGAAGCACTAAAGCCCAGGGGTTTTACAGATTACTGAAAGTTGTTTCCAGTGTTCCTCTTTCATACCGAAGAAGCATCTCAAATATACATTTCATATATGGGTCCGTGTCCCACGATACTAATACGAAGCCTTGGACTCTCCACATTCAAAGCGCCCAATCAAGCTTATCAAAATTAATTTGACAAAGAGACATGAAGCAAATGTAACAAAAACACACCTTCATCAAAAGCTATTAAACAAGAAGTGTGTTGTAGAGTTCGGTAGATTTCTAATGCTGAGTTTAAACTTGCGTCAGTTGTAGCTATGCTGGCGAGGGCAAAGTCATATTGGCAGGTTGGAATAAAAGATACGTAAAAGATCTTCATCAGTGTCCGGATTGATTTAATACTTATTTTCAACAATTTTTGGTGAGTAGGATGGGATATGAACCCACGCATGCAAAGCACAGTGGATCAGCATGAAGAGATTGATATTTTAGGTTACTTTGTGTCTGGAATTGAATTTAAATCAAGACAGACTCAGGGCAAAGTATATGTTGCAGAAGCAGGGCCTCCCATTTTAGGCTGGATGCACCAATATGATTTGAACATCATAGTGAATCCCAGAGCACATGAACAAGTAATGTTTTTGAGAACAAAGATCTGAATGAAATTTTGATTGAGGTAGAAGAGGTGTTCAGTGAAGAGTTGGGCGAACTGTGAGGGTATGTGAATAACATTAGGTTGAAGAGAGGGACAATGCCTGTATAGCACAAAGTAAGAAAAGTTCCTGTAATAGTAAGAAAGGAGGTGAAAGAAATGTTGAAAGAAATGGTGAAAGAGGAGATCATTGAACCAGTTGAAGCTCCTGCGTGGACGTCCCCGGTGGTGGAAACAAAGAAGTCTGATGGTCTTCTGAGTTTCTGTGTGGACTTGAGAAGTGTCAACTAAAATATAGTTACGGACAATTTCCCATTACCCAACATCAACAAGTTGTTATTAATGCTGAATGGTGGTAAGTTCTTTTCAAAGTTCGCTTTGATAAATGCTTACTATCAAATCCATTTGCATGATGAATTCAAGGATCTGATGGCCTTTACAAGGATGGAAGGAACGTTTTATTTTACTAGAATGCTGTTTGGGTTGTCATCGGCTGCTAGTGTTTTGCAACAATTGATGGCATCAATATTTGAAGTCTTTACAAATTTTACATTTTTTCAAGAAGATATTCTCATTTACAGGGCTACAGTGGAACAACATAATTCTGTATTAAAAAAAATTCTTAGTAAGTTATTGGAAGTGGGTCTTACACTCAAAAGAGAGAAATGTGCATTTTTATGTGAGGAGATTGAGTATTTGGGTCATACTATTTCTGGGGGGAAGGAGGTGTTAAACCTAAAAGAAATGTATTGGAAGACATAAAAGTGTCTCCCCCACCGAATGATAAAGATCAATTGAGATCGCTCATGGGGGTTGACTGAGTAGAAAGTTTGTGGAAAACACTGCATCAAAAACTGAAGAATTGAAGCTGCTGTTGAGGAAAGAACATGTATTTAAATGGGATGTGGAGCAACAAAAAGTGTTTTGATCGTATAAAACAAAAGGTGTGCAAAGCAGGTATTCTTGTACCTTTTCATGTCAAATTGAGCACTATTTTCACAGTTGATGCCAGCACCATGGGGATCGGTGCAGTTCTTTCTCAAATCCATAAAGAAGGGGAGACTACTGTAGCATTTGTGTCTCATACCTTGACAGACTCAGAGAAGAATTACTCAGCCATAGAGTACGAAGCACTGGCCGTCAACATGGGTTACAGAGTACATCAGGACGTAATTGTGGGGTATGAATTTCAAAGTGAAAACAGATCATAAATCTCTGTTGAAGGTACTAAGCCCAGGGGGTGCTGGCAAGTGGTCGGCTAGACTTGCGAGATTGACCACCTGTTTACAAGAATTACAGTAAGTCATTGAATATATTTCAGAGTGGTGGAATATAGAAGTGGACGCACTCTTGCAGTTGCTTGTGAGTTGGGAACTAACAGAGAAGGCAGGTGTGGTGAACAAGGAAGAAGAAGTAGCAGTGGCAAGGTTTGAGGAAGTAGTAAACTATGGAGTTGGAACATTCTCTAAAATGGAGTGGGTACAGGAAATGAAGGGTGACTATTTCTTGAGCGAAGTGTGCGGAATGCTCAACAAAGGGAGTAGAAGAGAAAGTATGATAGTTCCTGCAGTTAGAACTTACTTGAAGATTTTGAATGAGTTGTCGATGAGTGAGGGATATGCTTTGATGAGGGGAATAGATTTGTTTCACCTGAAAATCTTAGGAGAAGGATCATACAATTGGCACACAAGGGTCATTTGGGTCAGACGATGACCCAGAGGAGAGTGAAGGAAAACGTCTGGTGGCTGGGTGTGGATGTACATACAGCTCAGTGGGTGGAAAAATGTTTAGACTGCAAGGAAGGTGAAAAGAGATTGAGGGTTAGTGTGCAGTTTGATTATAGTCCTATTCCGAGTCCTTACGAACAGTGGCATAGTTTATTGTATGAATTTCATAGGTCTTCTTCCGGGGATGAGACAGGATTTAAGATTTGCCATGGTCTTGGTTGACGTCTATTTGAAATGGTTAGAGGTTAAACTTATGAGGAAGGTGTCTATGAGGAACACTATCAAAGTATTGAGGGAGCTGTTTAGGAGGGAAGGCTTTCCACATACATTGATAACTGATAATGGCACTCAGCTAACTACAGAAATGAGGGAAGTTTTAGAGGCATATGGCATAAAACATCATTGCACGTCTCTCAATTCTCAAGCGAATGAGATGGCAGAACGCATGAACTGCACGGTGAAGGGGACCATACATTTAGAAGTTCGCAACAGGTTGAAAGTGTGTGAGGCAGCTGAGAAGATATTGTGGGGATATTTCACCACTGAGGGTAGAGGAACTGGTAAACTGCCCTTTGAGTTAATGAAGGGGCGGAAACCTCGATCAACAATAGTGTCGAGCTGGTTGAAAGGAAACAGCAGGGATGAGTACCTTGTTTCAAGGTACAAGACAACAGGTTTTCAAGCAGGAGATTGGGTGAAAGGGAAAGGTGGTCGTTTGGGGGAGGGTTTAATCAAGTTTAGAGGTCCGTACAAGGTTAAACACATTTTTGATTGGTATGTGGTGCATGAAAACGGTGATAAGTGGAGCAAACGGAGAATGGTGCTATATCAAAGAAAAGGAAGGGATAGAAGTGGTGAAATAGATAGAAGCGAGCAATGTAGCAGATTCATGTTGATGAATGAGAATAGAGCATTGGAGGAGTTGGAGAAGGTGCCTGAGATGAATGAGTGTGAAGCTTTGGATGATTTGGAATAGGTGCCTGCCTTTAGTTGAAATTAAAATAGCAGAGGCTAGAGGAAGCTAGGAAAACAAGATGCAGAGTGCAAAGAGACAGTAGACCACCAGCCTATTTACAAGATTATGTAAGGGAACAAGAAAAGTAAAATGGTGTGTATTGTTTTTAATTTATTCACGGTTTATGCAAAGCTTCCAGTTGTTCTACAGTCCTCCATTTTTGTATATTTGTAACATACGAGTAATGCAAAAAAAAATATAATGATATGTAAGCATAAATTTAGCGTTACACTTTGTGTAATTTATTTTTGCCTAAATGTTGTTGTTATTAAGGGAGAAGGATGTGTTGTACTTATGATGTAAAAGAGTTTGTTAGATTTGAAATGCTGAGTTTAAACTCATGCCAGTTGCAGTTAATCTGGCGAGATAGAGGTCATGTTGGCAGGCTGGAATAAAAGATACTTAGAAGAATCTTCATCGGTGTCCGGATTGATTTAATACTTATTTACACCAATGTGTTATTTATATGCGACACAAGGCCGTGTGCTACTGGAGAAAGAACTGAGCAGTTTTACGAATGCAGAGAGGAATTGGCAGGTACCAATGCCTCAATCCTCCTATCTGTGAAGCTGTACACTACCAGAAGAATAAAAAGTCACAGCTTGATGGCCCTTCTCACTATGCCTTCAGCTATACCACCGAAATAATAATAAACAACCACGTATGAAAGTTCAGTTTAGGGCATTCCTGATTTTGGTGAGTGGGCTGGCACATCGAACAAAGTGTCACGAAGGTGTGTCTTCTTAATAGTGAAGTAGAGCTGTGATTAGATGATCATCACAGAGGCATCTGATGTTGACAATGGTATTTAAGCATTCAATCCTCCTCTGGACTGCTCACATCTTAATATTTAGTCTTGAGTACCGGGAATCTATTCCTTACCTATTCAACAAGATCTGCCGCACAAGAGTCTAGATTCTTCCTTGTATGATAAATCTGATCTGGAGTCTGGAGGGGCATCCATTGTTGGAGGATTTCTGCTCTTTCAAAACTACAAGAAGTAAATTCAAACGCTTTTGCTGCACTAGATGGTGTCATCTAAAAGTGGGCAAAAATCTATTTGTGCACAAGACCTCTAGGATCTGACACAGAATATGGGCGAGTGCTGCAACTTACCTGGCTGTGACGTTAGGGCCCAGGGCCCCTGAGAGTCAGGCATCCTATGCAATTTCAGCTATACTATGGCAGGGGGTAGAAGGTGAGCAATCGAACTTTCCAGCATTGTGTTGTGCGCCAAACGTGCCATTGAGCAGCACGATGCTGATGACATTATGTTTGCTCCCGGCCATCGCGATAGTCGGGATTATTTAGCCTGCATGTAGCACTGGGCCTCATTATTGAAGCTTTGCGGCAATCAGGAGCAGACATGGCATCATCAGCAATGACCTGCTCAATGGGCAGCATCAGCGTTTTCATCGTGGAGTTTTCCTTCAGCGAGGACCTGAATTGATCTTGGTCGTGAGGGCCAGGCAGCATGCCCTCAATTGTAAAGGTACCGGCGGCTTGTAGGTGCCGCTTGGATCATGGCACAGTGTGCTGTGTTTTCCATTCCCCCCCTCCCTCCACAGCCAGCTACAGGTGTGCACTCTGTGCTGGCAGTAATTAGCTCTAAGCCAGCTGAGTGCAATTGGTATTGTGGCAGTTGGAGTCTCATGTGGCCTAATCATTAAGATCACAACTCTCACACTGAAAGTTGAGGGTTCAACTCCAGGTGTGTCCATGGTAATTTCCCTTCCGCGCCCCCCCCCCCCTTTTTTGGGTATTGGGTTACAGGGGGTCAATCTAGTGCAGGGGAGGGGGCTGTATGTGGGTTTAGGAGGGTGGGGAGCATTTGCTCAGTAGTAGCAATTCTGGTCTATAACTGTTTAGACTCCTTAGTGGGCAAGGGTTTGAACCTTTACCAGGGAGTCAACAGCAGCGTTTGAAACCTTACCTGTCAGTTGGGGTTATCTAATGGTAATCCATTAAATTAGTGTGGGGTTGTGTTGGTTCACCACTCTTCCTTTACAGCAGCCAAGAGAATTGATGGCCAAACAATTTTTTATACAGTAATCAGGGTGGCCCCCGCGTATGCAACTTTGTTTAATTCCGGGCATTTATATTTAATCTACTTGTCTTCCTTTGCATGTTGATGTGGCACATTTCGTGCTCAGTAGTCTGGCAAAACGTAGCCTTTTGAGCATCCAAAAGCCAGCATCTTCCCTTGGGCGAGTGCGTTCCCACAGCTGGAGACCACACATTGACCCATTTTAACTCCCTCCGACTTCCCTGCCCGGTCATTGTGGTATGACTGTTGCCTTACCTGTGCTGAGATCTGCGCGCTCATCTCCGGCTGCTACGCTGGGCTGGGAATGCAGACTGGACAACTCAGGTGAGAGCTTCTCAGTCTGTTGTTGAATACTACTGCTGTGCGTTGGGGTGGTGTTCTCTTGTGGAGTTTGCAATGCTAGTTAAAGGAGGTAGGGTGGATGAAAGTAAGGACAAGGACCCTGCTGTGGATGGTCTTAGCAGAGTTGGGTGAAGGCGAGGCAAATAGCAGCTCAGCATCTGACTCAGAGGAAGTGCCCCACCAGGTACCGCTTGAGCCCCCTAGGAGGTCAAATGTCCCCCGTGGGTGGCCTTTCCTCCAGTGAAGAGGAGAAATAAGCAGAAGTCAGGCTAGTCCACACAGGGTGTGGAGGAGGCATCCAGCCCTTGGAGTAGGGGCGGCGGTAAGCGAATCCCCAGGTAGCCCAGGACAGCTGGTTCTCACAGAATTTAGTTACCCCGCCTATGGCCCAGGCCCCAGGTACTACCGTTGCTGAGCCCCAGCAGCTAGGAGCAGACCCCAATGCCATGCTTGCAGTGCTGACCAAAATTAAGCAGTCATTGAAGCAGCTCACGGACCAGAGGAATGGTAATTCAGCAGGGCAGTCAGGGTCGGGCCTGGTGCTTCACGGGTGGGGAAGAGCCAGCTTGAGGGGTCTCAGCTTCAGGTAGTGGAGTTGGAGCCGGGGCCAGTTCATGGGTGAAGGCAGACCCGTCCTGAGGAGTCCTGTCATCAGTTTTAGCCTTGTTCTCTCAGCTGGCAAACCTGGCAAATGGGGGCCAAGGATCCAGCGTTTTGACAGTCCAGTGGGCCCCATCTCCTACTGTGTGGTCCACCCTAACAGAGTTAAAGAAAGAGGTCAAGGCTTTTGTGAAAGCGTGCAGTGGAACTGAGATTGATCCTTTTTCCCAGTGTGAGGGTCCTGATGGTACAGACAGGATTGTTGGTGCCACGCCATCAGTTAAAGTACTAGAAGGTGCGGTGAATGATGTGGGCTCCAAATCCAAAATGTTGGGTAGGCAGGACACTTTGCAATCCAAGCATGGGAGTTGGCTTCACATGTGCTGGTCTTCACATGTGCCGGTTGAGGCCAAAGAGAAGACTTGGAGAGGGGAAATTGTGGATATTTTCTCACTGATTAGACCCAAGAGGCGGGAGGGTGAGGTGAGGTGACGGAAAAACATGGTAAGGACACCTCCTCTAAAGAGAAGAAACCTAGGGTGAAAGAATTCATTACTAATTGGTTGTTTAGCTTTCACATTTTTATTACGGTGATGTTAGAAAAGAAGCCTGAGTTGGCGGCACCCATGTTTTTTTATGGGAATAAGATTCTGAAAGCTCACCAGACATATGGAGAGACAGCTTGGTTGGACAATGACAGGGATTTTAGGTGGCCTAAGGCAGAAGATCCAGATATTGGGAGGGTCCAGACAGAGGTCAATAACAAGACACCCCTTCAACAACCTTTTAGTCCACAGTGGGGTAGTGGTGACAAAAAATTGTCATTTTGGGCTTTCAACAGAAAATTGTGTAATTGGCTAGCGAGACTGCAAGAATAAACCTGTGTTCATTCTGCGGGCATCCGTCCTAGCCAAAATTTAAATGTGTTAAAAAAAAAATCCAAAAAGAGAAGAAAGGACTCTTCTAAACCCGCAGGCCAGTAGGTCACTACCCATCCCGGTCTGGCTGGGTAAGCTTCTTCCTTGGCTGAATCTCTACCCTAGTAGGAAAGCAGCTTTCATGTTATATCACTGTTTTTCTATTGGTTTCTGCATCCCCTTTTCTGGGGTGGCGCCTGTCCCACACTGTGCCAATTTGTTGTCGGTGTGAGCTCATCCAAGGATAGTCATTGAGAAACTGAAGAAAGAAAGCTCCCTGGGTGGGATTGCTGGGCCCTTTGTGAAACCACCTTGGTCTAACTGTATATTCCCCCTTGGGTGTGGTACCAAAGAAAGAGCCTAGTTAGTACAGCCTGACCCATAATCTTTTGGCACCAAAATGCTTATCTGTCAATGATGCAATCAACCCGAAGCTCTGCTCTGTGAGTTATGGTTCTGTAGATATGGCTTTAACTAAACTACGCAAACTGGGTCCCGGGGCACTCTTGGTGAAGACAAATATTGAATCTGCTTTCAGGCTGTTACCAGTGCACCCGGATGATTACCATCTATTGGGTTTTCAATATGGTGGCCAGTATTTCACGACAAGGGTCTGCCCATGGGCTGTGCAGTTTTTTGTAATTATTTTGAACAGTTCAGCTCTATGTTGCAATGGTTATTTGTTTATAAGACTGGCCATCATGACATCATTCATTACCTTGATGATTTCCTGATTATGGGTCTGCCCAAATCCCAGGATTGCTCATGGGCTTTGGAGGATATGATCTCTTTATTCTGCTTGCAACAGACAAGATAGTAGGCCCCTCCACTTGTCTGCCTTTCCTGGGCATTGAAATTTATATGTTGGTTGACGAGTGCAGATTACCCAAGGACAAAGTCCAGGCCTTCACGCAATCTATTGATATCACCCTTGCGAGAAAGAAGGTAACCTTGCGTCAATTACAGGTTTTAGTGGGGCAACTTAAATTTGCACTACACATAAACCCCATGGGGTGCCCTTTCTCTAGGTCAATTGCCTGAGCAATTGTTGGTCTTACACACAATCATCATCATGTCAGACTGCATGCAGAGGTGAAGGAAGACTTAGTGGTTTAGCTGGAGTTGCTCCAACAATTCAATGGTGCGGTGGTGTGGCCTGCACCACACATTCCTACTGAGTCCTTGGGCTTGTTTACTGATGCAGGTGGCAGTGTTGGTTTTGGAGCCGTTTTGGGACAATGGTGGTGCAGGGCAGACTGAACATCTCAATTACATGATGCGGGCCATGTGGCATTTCTGGAGTTATTTACGATTGTGGTGGCAGTCCTCATTTGGTCACATGTTTTGCAGAATAGGTCTGTTGTATTCTGGTCAGACAATATGGCGGTTGTTGAAGCAATCGCCAGGCAGGGAGCAGCTAGCAAACAGGTCCTGAGGTAATTGAAACATCTTTTCTTGCTTTGTTTAAAGCTAAATGTTGGTTTTAAAGCCAAGCATGTACCAGGGGTCTATAACCAGGTGGCTGACACTTTATCTCGCTCAAAGTTGCAGGAGTTCCGGGAGTGTCACCCAGAAGCGGTGGAGCTGATGACAGAGTTCTCAATCTCTCTGTTGAGGATTGGTGCCCCTCAATTCCAGATTTAGTGGTAGCATCCTTAAGCAATCGCAAGCGTGGTGCATACAGGGAACGCTTTGGGACTTACAGAGCCTTCTTGCTAGAGCTAGGTGTTGTTGAACAATTTTCACCTACTTTGATTTGCTTATTCTTAGCATCTTTGAGATAACAGTGCAGGCCTGTCTCTTACGCAAGAGCACACTTGACGGCCATCAACCTGTTCGCCAAACTGAGGGGCTGCCAGAATGTAAGCAGTTGCTTTGTAGTAAGGGAAAGCCTTAGCTGGATGGGCTAGGCTGGAGGGTACGCTCAAGGCTAAGAGGCGGTCTCTTGAAGCACAGACATTGGGCTCCATATTAGCTAGCCTCCAGAAGGTCTGCACCGCCGCATATGAGACTGCATTGTTTGGAGCTGCATTCTCCGTTGCCTTTTATAAACATATTAGGGTCGGCGAGTTAGTGGGGTCCTCTAAAGGCAATTTTACGGTTGGCCCTCAATGGGAAGACATGCGGTTATACCCAGACGAGCTGACCATTAGGCTAAGGAGGTCCAAAACTGACCAGGCTGGTAAGTGAGGCATAACAGACCTCAAGGTGGCGTTTGGGTCAGACTTGTGCCCGGTATTGAGTATGAGGGCATATCTGGCAGTCAGGCCAAAGGTGCAATCATTTGCATTTTTCATTCACGCCAACGGAGGATGCTTGTCCCGGTACCAGTTTTTGATGGTTTTTCGTGCTGCACTCACTAGCTTTGGAATAGACCCCAAAGCATATTCCTTGCATTCCTTTAGGATTGGGGCTGCGACTGTGGCAACACTGGCGGGTTTGTTGTCCTCTGTAGTCAAGCGAATCAGGTGCTGGTCTTCATCTTGTTTTCAGTGCTACATCCGTCCAGAGTTGCTGTGATTCTCTCCTACTGCATTGTTTGTGTTGTGGTGTGTTCTGCAGTTCATTCTCAATTTTTCTCTTTCAGTATGCCAGCCAAGGCTGAATGGGTCCTCGGTCACTCTTTTGTGAAGCACGCTGCCTACTGTTTACAACTGCACCATAAGCAGAAGCATGCAGCACTGGATGAGGTACTGTTTCGATGGTGTGGAGTTGGGGGCCTCAAGATCAGCCAGTTACACCAAATCTTGGAGGACATGAAGGATCGCGCTGGACTGCAGTTACCGGTTCAGATTATAATCCACAATGATAGTATCGATATGGTGAACTTGGGGTGTCGGGTGGTCAAGTAAGCCCTATTGTTGGCATTTGGATGGCTGGGTAGTACTTTCCTGGAAGCAATAATTGCATTGACACATATGTTACAGTGGCGTAATTGGGCTCCAGGCATGCAGGCTAGGGCCCTGAACATGTCAGTCACGCTCCTCAACGCCAAGATGTCCAAGCTTTGCCCAGGGCAAAGATGGCTTGGGAACATACCACACAGGTTGATCGAGGTGACCAAATGTTTCACCGGGATGGTGTTCATTTGTCGGCTATTGGGACTGACTTGTTTATTGACGGCATCCGAACATTTACACAGCAACTGTTCTCTGTTGGGAGGGTGAAGAGCCAGTAAGCCCTGGTCGTGCGGAAATGAACCCAAAGAACACCCTATAACAGCGTGGGGGGCGGGAGGAGTCCTACAACTAGTTCCAGAGGGCAGCACTGGGGGGGAAGAGCAATCTGAATCCTGAGGAATGATGTACACACCACCAGTGGGCATGGGCGCACAGTTAGATGGAGAGGGCATTGGGCTCCAGCCCCTGGTCTCATTTGTGGACCCCTGTGGACAATTTGGTTTTGGAGGGGTGGCCCCTTTGGGGAACTGTTAAGGTTACTAGATAGTGGGACCACCCTTCAAGGGATGCAAGTGGGAAACACCTGTATGGTTCTCCAGGGATGGATGAAGGCTGGCTGGGCATTGGTGCTGGAAGGCTGTTCAGAGTGGGATCTGATTGTGATGGGCATGGTTAATGTAAATCTCATTAAGACAGTACATATGACGATTTTGTATTTCTTTTGTTTAATATTTATGCATTTTGTAATGTAATCTGGATGTTTAAGAATTCAGATTGGTTGAATCCTCTTTGGTTTGTATTCGTCGTGATCAAAAATGTCATGTTTAACTGTTGATGTTTGTAAATAAACATGGCCCTCTTCCCAAAGACAAATCACATTGCCTTCTCATTGACTCGTGGATTTGGCTGGGGGGTATGGCCCGAGGATTGGAGGGCCGTGGGTCCTATCAATCATTGTTCCTTTCAGCAGCGGCCCATCTGTATGGGCTGAGGGGCCACGAACTGCACCTTTTTCCAGGCAGGAAGAGTGTCTGTCAGGCTGAACAAAAGTCAGCCTCATAGACACTCTTCTGGTTCAGGTCAGGCAGCCAGGAGCTAGACATGTGCTAAATGCATAGCTCCTGGCTTCCTAAGTTGAACTTTGCTGGACTGAAGAAGTCACAGCTCCTATGGGCGTTTTGATTAAAGTCAGATTTTCAGGGACTATGCCCGAGTGCAGTCGCAGAACCTGGCATAACAAATGTGTACATTTATACTTGCTGTGATTTCAGATTCCTTTGTCTCCACAATGATCACAGCTGGTGAATGAAACTGCATAACTAGCTATATGGTTTGGGAACATGTGTGTCGTTTCAGGAGGCTAGAATGCACATCCCAGGAAGACACTGGCATCAAACTCCATTAAAGCTGTGAACACTTACAATGTATCCCACTAGACATATCGAAAATGCTTGAGATGAGCAACATGATTTATGAATAGAGAAAGCACTTTTAATATATGTTAACCACTATAACCACTGTAACAAATCTTGCTGTATTTGACTAGCTTCAGAATGCTTGGTTACGTGTTCTGGAATGCAGGCCTCAACAATGAGGATATTTTCCCATCGAAAGGCGTCTCCCTGAATCATGCCTCATTAATGCGCTTGATAAAAGACAATGACAATGGAAATCAGTGAAGAAGTCTTGGTGACAACTACCTCCGTTAAAGATGAGAAAGAAGCATCCATCTTGTGGTATATGGCCTGTTGCAGGAATCATCCTAAACGGACTCGAGATGTAGCGGCGCAGATTAGTGGTGATCGGGAAGACAGACATGTATAGAGAGCAGCAACAACTAGGGTAACTGAGACAGTGCTGTTGCAGTCCCTCACTGCTGGTCCTGAATTAGATTTCACACCAAAGTAGTACACACATGCGTAGTGCATATCTATCCACTGGGAAGCCGTCACACCTTATCCTGCCTCAGTCACGCAATCAAAATATGTAGAGTGGGCTTAAGAATTACTCACGAATTCTGCTTATCAATAACAATTTTGTTGATCCCTGGACATGATTGGGCAAATTCTGATGTAATACCTTAGTGGTAGAGTAATCTCTAATAAACAATGAGTGTCTTCACATCCAGTTCAAATTGCAGTTTACTCAAACATTCATTCCAATGGACTCTTCAATGGCAGGGTCATCTTGTAGTCCAAGTAATTCTAAACAGAACATGACTTTGCCTTAAAATACAAGAAGGGGTCACAAAAAACATACACTGTGAAAGAAATGAGCACATTCACTTTTGTATGAACACTGCTCAACCAACTTACTCTTTCCCGTCTGCATTTACCTGTATGTGAGCGAAGGTGACGCTTGAGCGCAGTATGGCTGGGAAATGTGCGGTTGCATTCGCTGCAGATGTAGCTGCGCACCCCGGCATGCACTTCCATATGCTGCTGGAGGGCCATCTGAGTTTGAAAGCGTTTCCCACAAAGGAGGCAGAAGACAGCCATGTCTGTTCCTGGAATCAGAGACAAAGAGCGACAGAATTAGAAAAACACATTGGTGTTAATAATATAAATTTCAAGGTTTGCAGGGAACTGTGAAATATATGTATGGTATACAAACAAATGGGGCTAAGGAGTGGCATTTTCACCAGGGTGGGGGAGATTTCCTTCTTAAAGGGAGGAGATTCATTCTTGTGCTAAATCAATCCCTTGCTTTTGGCTAAAATTAGCAACAAGCATATGCTAATGTATTTGGTTGATCTCTGGCGCAAGAAGTCAGTCTTTATATGCAACTACATCCAACACCTGCACTCCAATTAGTTTGCTAGACTAGCTCGTCTCAGTTTTAGCACAGAAGGATGAACTCATAATTTTGACAGAATCCCCTACATGCGACGTTTAAGGCTCAACAGGGTGGGCTTTTGAAATACATGCACGCGGTTATAAAGCGTTAGATTAATGGCTTGGTCAGCAGAAAAGGGCACTACCACTGACATTTATGCCGTCTGCTGAAACACGGGGCTCTGTAAGAAAACAATGTATTTTTGTCCCTGCATAGTTCAGCGTATGTGAGTCAGCGCGCACAGTATCAAACCAGGAGATTAGGCAAATTGCTTGACAGCTTTTTGGGAACACATTAAAAATGTGCGACTATGGAAATAAGTCCATCATGAAAGTTGTATTTGCAAGTCATTAGCAGCCGCGCAAGGCGAGAGGCATTGGCAAGATCCCGAACTTCACCTCAGAACTCCGTGAGCTGCTACTGGAATCGCGCGACGTGCCAGGGTGAAGCGCGAGGGAAGGAGGGGCACATCTCAAGTAGAACGTGTTTTTAAAGGTAGAAACTGTTGAAAAAACATTGCCCTAGTGAACACACAGGTCTCCTCAGCGAACTAGTCGCCTCTTTCCTGCTAATCTGAAAGCAGCACCTCAAACCGTTTAGACGTTTGATCCATTCTACGCCTTCGAGGCAGAACCATACCTTGGTTTTAAATTTGGTTTTGTTCAGTGATTGTCATCTTTTGGATGTATTTATTTCCCAACAAACTCTGCAGCAGGGACTGGTCGTGCGGACAGGCCCGGTACCCAACCCACTAAAGAGAGCCATCTAATCTATCCAGAGCCAATACCTCCTTACTGTGTAGAGCCCCACTTTAGAAGAAAAGAAAGAACATCCGGTAAATCACTCAACAAAGCAGGAGAGCACCTAGTTCGTGTGCTCACTTCCTGGTGTTGAGTGCACCTGGCTCGTGTGTTCACTCTCATGTGTTCCCACTCGACCACAACGAAATCCCAGCCCGAGTATTGGCATCTGCAGTTTCCCTCTCAATAGCGGCAAAGACAATGTGAACAAAATAAGTGGAATTGAATGTTTCCCCTATGAATTACCTTTGGTTGAGACTGATTCAAGTCTGTCCATTTATCATATTGTTTTGCCAACGTGAGTCATCTTCTGTGAGACAGTTATACCCAAAGGTGGTACTATTACACGAAAAGAGAGTTGTGGGAGTGTATGAACCCCATACAATCTCCCTTGTACATAAAACTATAACACAACCTGTATGGGAGCACTTGGAGCAGGCCCCTCTCTCCCGTTTCACAGGTGAGTAGGTCACCGACTTGGTGATCAAATTGTAGGCATGGAAGGTGGTAGTCACGTTCGAGTGTTCAGAGACAGGTGGGGGAGTTCCCTTTATGGACTAGGTGGTCTCACACGCACTAGTGTCATGCTTCATCATTTGACCACCTACCCCACCCAGGTAAGAGGATACCACCTGGGCAGACTCAATCTCGTTGTTAAAAGAACTCCGAGGGAGTGCTGAAATTATATCTTTCTGGATAAAGCGGGGATCCAGTTGAAGGGAAATAAATGATAACATTACCTCACAAATCACATGTATAGTTTAATATTTTAATGACGGTGTTTGTTGGTAAGATTAAAAACAATATGAGACAATCTTGGACATAATGGTTTAAGATGTCATCCAAAAATATATGGCCAACATGTTTCTGCCCTCTCCTATAGTCGAACTGGTCTGGGGCATTCGTCAGGGCCTAGGATTCCTCCAGTATATGGGGGTGGCTGGCTCTGCTAAATCGTGAGCACATGCACTGAAATGCACACAGGCCCTACCTGTTCGAGGTATCTGAGACGGTCGTATGGTGTAGAGGCAAATTGCCTCAGGTCTCAGAAAAAGCATGAGGGGAGTTGACCCTTGTAGTCACACTTACTCCAAAGGTGGCATCTTGCATATGCACCTATAAGGTTCCCCGTCCTAAGGTGGGTCTGCAGTATATTGTGCTAAAGAGAACAGGTTTCAATTTTTTTTTTTTACCTATGATGCCCAACGAAGCAGAAACAAATCAGGGTTTGCATGTTTTATTTTCAGATAACTGTTCTAGTAGCTTAGGATAACAGGTCTCTTTGGGTGAGCACCCAAGACTAATTTGTAAACTTGTTTTTCATCTTTGGCAGCACAGATGCGATAAAATGTTTGAATGAGGTGATGCAATCTTGGTGGCTAAGATTGCATCACTCATTTTCACAGAAATGTTTTTGTTGTAAAGGTAGTGAAATATTTTACTGCAACATCAGCAAGAAGGAAAACAAGAGTTTGTCAACAAGCATGGAAACGTGCAAGGGAATGAACATGTCTGGCGCTTGATTGAAATAATTAGCATTGCGATTGTTATTTAGTCCTATCGTAATTCTATTGACTAAAGTGACTAATCAAATTCACGTCTATTTAATTCTCTAAAATGTTAAGTGAAGCTCACTATGGGTTGGAGGAAACCAGGGTAATACTAGACAACTAAAATAAAGGTGAGAATCCTATTCTCATGTAGTGACGATTTTTCGGTTAGTTTCTGTATGTCTGGCTAAACAGAACAGGAACGTACACCATATTGTCTCTGCTGGTCACACCTTTTGATGCACTGGGCATTTAGCTTTTCACAACAGTTTCAGAATTATGCTAATGTAATAAGGGTTTTTGTGTGGTTACATAGTTTCAAACTGTTCTCATCTAGTCTAAATATGACATTTGTAAGAACAAAAAGCCACCCAAAAAAAAAAGAAAACAAAATAACAGAAAATCGTTTCTTTTCCAAGAGTTCATGCTTCATTCGTTGATAGGTTGGGTCTTAAAAGTCTTCAGATATCTGTAGGCTGATGAAAAGCCTGGAAGGGGTAAAATAATCTAATGCCCACAAAGTCATCTAATTCTCTACCAAGGGGGCTACTGATTTGAGAGTGTAGAAATAGATGGGAGTCATGAATTGTCAACCAGTTAGACATTACAAACACAGAAGTAAAATAGGTGTGGGATTAGGAACTGTGGAGTTAGAAATCTAGTAGTATCTAGTAGAAAGTAGGAGGCCATGCTCTCTACACCTATTCCTAGTGTCTCTCTTATTTCCAATGGTTACAAGTGAACTTTGCTGTTTGGAACAAAGAGAATCATATCTGCGTTCCAGTTAGGTCAAATTGGCACAATGAGTCGCTATGCTGTTAGGGTGTTCAGTTCCATCAGGTCTCTCCAAAGGGTCTGTGATCTTGTAAGATTTATCAGAGGATGGGTCAGCACAGTTTAAGAGCAGTTTATAGTGTTGATCTCCTGTCCATAAACAGCGGGGATAGCCCCTCTGCTATGGCGGAGGAGCGTCGCCTCCCCGCCAGCAGCAAAACTTATAGAAGAAAACAATAATAAACTGTTTATTATCATTTTTTCATAAAAGGGGCAGGGCCACGGGTACTGACAGGGACGGAGGGAGTTGATGAGCCAATCAGAGATTAGTCCAATGCACATACCACTTTTGAGTGGTCAAAGCACATGGACTGGAGCCTGGACACCATTACCGAGTCGAAAAAGCAGCAGCACCCGTCCAAAACTTACGAACCCCTTTTTGACCAAACCCCTAGAAAGTGGTGTAACAGGCAAAGGGTTGCCCTGTTGGAACTGCAGCCCCATTGGCTAGTGAGCCCTCACTCTCAAACACAGCAATGGCATAAACATGGCACCCCTGGCACACAGTTCTCAGATCACTACTGGACTGGAAAGAAGACATACAAAGGTCTTTCCAGCTGCTTTCTGGATCCAGCTAAGAGAGGCTGTACCAAAAACTAGACTGCACCTGTTGAACTGGAGAAACCCACAAACAGGACTATGCCTGCTGTACCCATTTGTAGAAAAGAACTCCATTTGTGCCAGAACAGAAGAAGTGACTCTAATGGCTTAGCGGCTAGCCTCTTGTTAAGCCTCAGGTCTATAAAATCTAAGCATGCCTAAACCCTTGAAAGCCCAGCTGTCTGGAATGTCTGCTCTCCACTAGACACTGACGTGTACCCTGGGAGACCAAGTCTTGACCTACACAAGGTGTTCCCTAGTTTGTGGGATCAGTGGCTGAAGCTAAAGTGGGCCCTGGTCCACCCACAAGAAAGATTTACTTATCTGCAAGTATCCACTGAGACTGCTGTAACTGGAGACCAGTTACAACTGGACTTGCACTGGATGCTGCTGGTGCATCACTGGACATTGAGTCCTGAGGGTGGAGAGGACCCCTGACGTTAGTGGGCCCAAAGGTAGCCCCAAGAAGACTCTTGCGCCTCTTCAATATCTTTAGAATCTTCAATATCCTACATCAGGGAAACTTCTTTTACAAAAATACAGAGACGACTCCAAGACTGATGGAACCTTGGTTAACTGTTCTTCTACACCAGTGTGGACCATCTGACTGGCTCCCAACCCACAGTGGGCTGTCAAAGAGATTTTTTTGTAGCTTTTCTAGCCCACGACTTCAAGCAGGTAAGCTACTTGCAATGATTTATTGTATCTTAAAGACTTAAAGATGGAACTACTTTGATTTATTTTAACTTTGAAAAATCATATCTCCAGTTTCTCTTGATAGATGTTTGATGTTTTGTTGTCTAAAGATAAAAATATACCTTGTTTTTATAAATTGGTTTTGGATTTGTATTGAGTTGTGTTTCTTAATGTTTTATTACTACTTGTTCCATTGATTACAAACCTGGCTGCTGTGTACCACCACTAACCCAGGACTGAGTGAAAGATGTTATCAAAGAGCTTACTTTAATAACAGTTTAATAGAAACTGAAATTATTACATGGTAAAACCACCACACTACGTATAATCGACTTTTCTACATCATGCTACATTTTGGATAGCCACTATATCAATAATGTCCATGTAATTTATTAATTTTTACATTTATCTTAAATGTATATGCTGCTCATAGAGGAATTCTTGATCCAGATTCAGGATGAGGAGGAGGAGGTGGAAGAGAATAAGACAGTGAAACTTAAGCAAATTATAGAGCAAATAAATGATAGATGACTGACTCTAATAGATAATAGATCATTGGGTTACAGGAATTACAGATAGCAGATAAAAGACTTCAATGATTGGCTCACAAACACTGTAGATTAATATATAAAAAGGATGGCAGATTATTCCCATCAAAGATTACACCAGCTGACAGGACCAAGATTAGTACATGTAACTGGTTAATATGAACACAGGTGGGTGGTTCAAATACATTTCAGAGGATTCCACCAATGAGATTAAGGACCAAAAGTTACAGAAGTTTGAGCAAATTATGTATGGTGGGATCAAATGATACAGATGAGAGTATAAAACTCAAAATACAGATCAATGAAAAGTTATATTTGGGGGAAAACATAGATGGCTGGATGAAAGGCTGAAAATTAATGCATCAGCAATTACATTTGGTGGAATCAAAGGGTATAGATTATAGATGAAGGGGTAAATCACAATATATATGAAAGAATCTATAAATGGATCCGAGATTGTAAATGACTGATTGTGAAGCCCTTCACTGTCCACAGACCTTCTACCCTCATCCTTTCCAAGAGGTAGCATCTGTTACCACTAAGGCTGATAGACTACTATGGGCATTTCGTAGTTTCCGTAGGTGGCTGTCTTGACTGCCAGGTGATTTTCAGTAGGTTTTCAGTTTCTTTCCTTGGTTGGTGAATGGAAAACATGCAAGAGATGCTGAGCTCTTAACTTTTACCAGACCAGCCCAAGTTTGCATAATGGTGCTTGATCCTACAGAAGTATCTAAGGGGGTCATTATAAAAACGGCGGAAACAACTGCAGTGCTCATGCTGGCAGTCAAAACACTGACTGCCAGCGACCCTGGAACCCCGCCGGCCAGATAATGAACCTTTCTGAGAGCCGGCGGGCGGAAACAAAGGCTCGGCCGGGACATTGACGGCGGCGTCAATGCCTCTATGCGGTAGGTGCAGTTGCACCCGTCACGCAGATCACTGCCAGTGACCTGCATGACGGGGCTCTGCACCGGGGGCCCTGCACTGCCCATGCAAAGTGCATGGGCAGCGCAGAGGCCCCCAGGGGTGCCCCGGGGCACCCCCTCTGCCAGCCTTTTCAAAAAGGCTGGTGGGAAATGAAACATAATCTGCAGGGTAGCACAGCTACCCTGGCGGATGGTGTTTCAACCCGCTGCCAGGCTGCCTGATGGCAGTAGCCTGGTGGTGGGTGACGGCTGCCACTGGCGGCTGTCACCATGTACATTATGTGGCGGTTCGGCCTGCCATGCCGGCTGCCGGCTTCAGCCGCCACTGCCGGCATGGCGGGCCGAACCGCCATGTTCAAAATGAGGGCCCAAATCTCTCACACCACAACAAAAATAATTTTAAATTGTGTGTTTTAATTACCAATTCCAATAAGAAAATATTGGGGAGCTGTTTTCCTTGAAATGAAGTAGAGCTTCTTTTTTGTAGCTTGGAAATTCGAGAGTGCCGATATGGCTGTGTTAAATTTTGTAAAGTGGTTACCCTGCCGGGGTATTGGTGGTACTGTTTTTTGCCCTTCTCACACCTACCTACTGCAGCAATGCTGCCAAGTTTGTTAAGTACTATAAACACAATAACAAGGGTAGCTTTGATATGATGCTCTTAGGTTTGGGAACCTGATGTCACTCAGAGTAATGCTATGTATTAAATCAAAGTTTACATGTTCTTACTTAAGGCTGGCTCCTGCAGGATGAATGTACAGTGAAAAGGCAAGCCCAGTGTTGTCAGTGTTGATGTAAACAAGTAGGTTAAGTAGGCCATCTCCAGTGCATCATTTTGGCAGTGTAACATGCCTAGGATTTGCCAAGTTCTTATTAGGGAGCATAGTCTTGTGTAGATTCTGATACTGGGTGTAGTTTGTGGTGACTGCCGCTGTTCCTACATCTCCCCACGTGGGTAGTTTATCTATAAAAACAAGCAATATTTCCTTGTGAAGGCCAATATTTTCTTGGAATTGGTAGTTGGGACTAGAATTGCATGTACCATTTTCTTATAAGTTACCTTTGTCACCATTTCCTTCTCATCTTTGAATACTGTACAGCTTACACTTATTTTGATGTGGAGATGATACATCTTACTATACAATTTATGGTCCAGTCTTTGTGTGCGTGTTATGTTTGCACTGATTTCAGGGTGAGGTGTCAGGTTCCGCTGTGAATGTGTGGTTGGTTTAGATATAGTTGAGCCAACTATTAGAACATGAGCGATGTCTGCTGTTAAAAGTGAAGGTGACATTGGGAAGAGGCAGGGTGTACTTTGTAAAAACAAATGCATACCCTCAAACCTTTTCTTAGGGTCTTATTGCTGAATATCATGGTTGCCATAACCTTTCTTTCACTACTCTATACTTTCTTATTGGTTCTTTTCTCATCCTATTTTCTGCCTTTAGCATCGTTTTCCTATCTCTTTCTCCTTTCTTCCATTTTTGTCTTTCTATCTTGCCTTGGGTCTTGGTTGGTTGGAGAAAAATGAGCCTTAATCTCCTAAAAAGAGTGCAGGTGCCCACCGCAGACACAGCAAGTAGTGGGTAGGGATGAGTAAGCTTACTTCGCATAGGAGAGCAGTCTCACCTCTGGAGAGCTCAGGCACCTAAAGCATTCTCATGTCTACATGGAAAAAGTCTGCCTAACGAATATAATGCCTGGTAGAGTAGGCTGGTTCTGGAGTAAGTGTGTCAACCCTTGCGTAAAGGAAGCTTTACACTGACGAAAGGCAACATTGTTTTATGTGTAGCTTATAAAAGCATGAATCTTCTGCCTAAATCAGGAGTGTTTCTGTGTATGCTTGTAATGCACACAAATTTACTCATGAGACCCACTAAACATATACGTGAGGTTTTAAGATCTGATATCACTTCTTGTGATGTCAGTCCCTGTAAAATCATGGCTTGTGATGCCTCTTCCTCTGATGTCACTTCCAGTGGTGCCACGTGCAGTGTCAGGCCTCGTGATGTAACGGGCCATGATGTCATGCACCTTGATGTCACCTGCACACTGCCTAACTTGATTAGCCACCACTTTTGTTTTTTTTGGGACTTGTGCCCTGCTATGGACACATTCTGAAGTTAACAGGGACTGCTTTAGTTTTTGATTTTTTGCATTTCTTTTCTTATAATAAGTTACAAAAACCTGAACCTTTTATTGTGGTTACACTTCTTAATTCCAGGATACCGGGCACCGCAGTTCTCAGTATAATATAATCATTACTACGAACACATGCACCATTTCTGACAGGCTCCCCATCGCCCTAAACGAGAAGGGATAGAAAAACGCACTTATATCCTATGAAGGACATTTCAATAACGGGAGCCCGCGAAAGTCTCAATGCTTTAGAACACTTGACACAAGATGTGGACAGCGTTAAACTGATTTAGGGGGCATGCCGCACATATCAGCCCCAATTGGTCTCATGTATCCACAACAACAGTAAAGGAAAATAGGGCTTAGAATAAAAATAAAGAGTGAATAAAAAAATCAGAAAAAAAATCTTGAGGGGTATGGAGCCCTCTGGCTGGTAGTTTTACAATACGACAGCAGGACAGGGGTAAAGGTTGCTGGGTCTAAAGCCCAGTGCACTAGACCCAGCTGTGGATTGGAAGCCAGGAGCCTGGCGGGAGGCCTGCTTGTATAAACGAGTGCACACCCCTCGCTGGGGCCGGGACAATGGTTGCTCCTGGGGGTACGAGCAGCACAAAGCTGGCAGGATAGTGCGCAGGCCTGGAACAAATCTGCTCTGGCAAGGCAAGGCCCTCATTTGTGAAAGTAATTGGCCTTGGGTTTGGCGAAACTGGAAGAACTTCTAAGAGTTTGGGAACTGAGTCAAGAGTTGTTTTTTTGTCGCATTTGTGATCTGTACTCACCAGTGGAACATTAAGTGGAATATGGACATACAGTATATATTTTTTTGGGATCCGAAGATTTCCATTGTACTTATATTGCTGATGAGTTTACAGCAGCACCTACAAGAAATATTACGTCATTGCATGGGTTCATTCTATGTAGGTATCGCCTCCATGTCCTCAAAAATCAAACTGTATAACGTTTAAAGTATATTTAAGGGTGTGGCGGTGTGCAGCTCTCTTTGATTATGCACTTTTCTTTTTTAAATCACACATTGTTTGCGTATCCATGATTTTGCGCATTGGAATTGTAGTGACAGGAAAGTGGTTTAAGGACATTCCATTTTGACTGGTATGGTAACCGGATCTTGTGCTCGCAAGTGACCTAAAGTGATATTCATTGTTTTTGCAAGCTGAGTATGCTAAAGTTAAATGTGCAGACTGCAGAAACTAACCCTAATAAGACAAATCTCTCCATCCTATTTCTCACCAAACGATGCAACAGATCCCTGTAAATTAATATCACACATCCAAAAATGGGGTTGCTTGTACTTGCCAAGATTTTTTTGGTAAATTAAAACATGTATATAAATACACATTTTAGCAAGTTATTTTAATTTCAGACATACGTTAAATAAACATGCCCTTGATCTCCATGTTCTCAAAAGGCTCCTTTAATGTTTTCCTTTGCAGCAATGAAGCCATGTTATGTATTTGCTATATACACAAAAATGGCTTAAAAAAAAAAAAACGTACACTCAAAAGTACCAAAATGAAACCTTACTTCAAAAGATGTCAATCTGTAAAGACTACATTGAATTGTCAATTTATGGCCATAAAATCGTGCTTAGAACTGAAACAACTATGATTCAACTTTGCAATAAAATGCATCGTTCTGAGTCTTTCGGAGAAAACAGCATACTTTCAAATTGAAGATATAATTTCGATGCTCATTAACTTCCATTGATATCGACGAAGGCACCTGATTGTCATGGCCAATTTCAACATTTCTAAGAGGCTACAAACTGGGTTTTCCATTCAATATTAAAATTACAGCCAATTCAAAATGATCTCAATGAACACAGGCAAATATGCGTAGAGCAAATGGCAACTATTGCTTCTGGGCATTAGGACCCATGTCAGCCTTGCTACACAACACTGTGGATTCAAACAGGACATCTGCTTGTTAAACATACCTCCCCATTTGCTTAGTTTATTAAAGAACATGAAATAGTCAGCAGGAGAGATGGACAACAAAATAGGATGGCGAGAAAGCCTGTAGGAGAGGGTGAGTGAAGGAATGTCTTCCTTTTTGCCCTGATCACCTCTAAACTGGACAGATAATGGTGGTTACTGACTCTTGGCTATGCCCTGGGTACTGCTAACCAGTCCCAGGGCCAGTGCTTTCTGTAAAGTGGATATGCAAATTAGGTTAATTATAATTGGCAGTATCAACCTACCTATATATCCCTAGTATACAGTAGGGCATATAGTTTTGGGAATAGGTAATGCATTGAGGTGCCCAATGTCATTTTAAAGGTAGGCCTGCATTGCTGGCTGCTTTTAAACTAAAGTTACATGAAAATTTGACTTTGGAATTAAAAGTACTTCCAAAGTCTTAAACTACCTTATATCAAAATATAAGTCACCCCAAGGAGTGCCCTAAGTGTCCCTAGGCCTGTGTGCTATGTAACTATAAGTAGGGACCTTATAAAACATATTTTATAAACCCTGGTGAGGAAAAATAGCCACATTTGTTTTCCCGCAATGTTGTGAATGGACTCCATAGGCTAAAATGGGGAGAATGTATTTTAAATAACAAAGTCCCAAAAGGAGCTAAACATTTCATGTTAGGTATCAAACCTATTGTTATAATAAATCCATTAACTTGCAATTGTTGAATTTAATATAAGAAGTTCAGGGAAAGAGCTTTAGAACTCTACCTGAAAGTTGCAAACTTCATCTCTGTAGTGCCCTTCTATAATTGGCCAGCCTTTGGCATCCTGGCCAGGCTGCCTTGACGAGGTGTGAAGAGGCCTGGGCTGAAGACAAAGGCAGTTCCCAGGGGGAGGGACGGGGGGGGGAGAGATCTGCCTCAGCAGATGGGGAACACGGGATGGGGAAGAGCAGCCAAACTGGACTTCAAAGGAGGGAAGGACATTTGGAGAAGCTCAGGACCCCCCTCTCTTCCTGCAAACCCAGACAACCAGGTTCCCTCATGATTACACTGTCCAGTGGTCATTTTGGAGTTTGAGCTCAGTGCATTCTAGGAGTTGGAGTCCTAACGCTCAAGGAGCAAGCAACTCAGAGCTTCTGGAACCTTGGGGTGAGCTGTGGACTTATAAAGAACCTTCAAAGACCTCTGGAAGAAGATTCAGAAATTTGTAGACGATTGGAGAACTTTTTGTAAAAAGCTCCATAAAGGGACCGACCACCCACCATGGCGAGTCAAGCGGGCTTACGTCAACGACAACCTGGCCTGACTTGCATGTTTGACCTGCTGAAAAGCTCCGAAGCCCCAGACTTCCAGGATTTCCGCAGTGGCTCCTGGAAAAGCAATCAGATGACCTTGCCTTAAAATTGGCTTGCTGTGGAGGGTGGATTGCCATCGGAAGGAAAAAGCACCAAAAAAGTAACAGAGTCCGAAACATGAAAAGTTGACCAGGACTTCCCGCACAGCGTATCCAAGAAGGGCTCCAGGGACTTCGGATCCAGATTTATCTTCAGCTCGGACGAAGATTTCCATCCTGGAAAAAAACTAAGTCCGAAGGTAGAATTCTTCACTGAGGTCTACTGCGACACGTATCCAAAGGGGGCTCCAGGGAGGTCAGATCAGATTCGTGACTTCTTCCCGATGAGAAAAATCTTCAAGAAAAAGACTACATCTGAAGGTAAACTTTTGACCGAGGCCTCCCGCTTGCTGTAGCCAAGAAGGGCTCCATTGCATTTGGCCTTAAACTTTGACCCTGTGGAGGTGCGATCAGATGCCCCAAGTGCTGCTTTTAGTTTCTATGTGCTAAGAAGCATTAATTCTTTAAAAAATCATATTTCCTGTTCCCCTTATCCAATTTTGGTGTCAAATTAAAGGTGACAATATTTCCTATTTTTATAAATTTGTTTCGGATTTTTCAATAGTTTCCTGTGTTTTATTTTATTACTGTTTTGTGATATTTGAATGCCTTACACACTTTGTCTCCTAAATTATGCTTTGTTGCTCTTTGCCAAGCTACCAAGGGTTGAGCTGGGGTTAATTTATTGAGACCTAATTGGACCTGGTGGGGGTTAGTGGCCTATTGCTAAGTGTAGGTACTTACCTGCCCCTTAGCAATAATCTACTTTTCAATATATTTCTGGTGCGCAGTGGTGAGAACAAGTACTTGTGTTAAGTATCACACTACAGTTTTAAGTAAAACAAATTTTAAATCCTTTTAATTGTCTTACTGCAAAAAATGTATTTTGATTTTTTAATTTGGACTAATTTTAATAATTGCATTTTTGTGACTTTTCTAAATTCTTGATTCAAATTTTTGCTAAAGCTTCTGTGTGACACAAAACTAGGGAACCATGGAGCCTGATCTGGCTAGCCTACCCACGATGACAGTAGGCCAGCTGAGGGGGACTGTGTACTGAGAGGGGGTTGCCAGCAGCCACCAACCTTAGAATGAAAATGTCACTTACCCAGTGTACATCTGTTCGTGGCATCAGTCGCTGTAGATTCGCATGTTTTGCATAGCTCGCCATCTGGTGTTGGGCCGGAGTGTTACAAGTTGTTTTTCTTCGAAGAAGTCTTTCGAGTCACGGGACCGAGTGACTCCTCCTTTTGTCTCCATTGCGCATGGGCGTCGACTCCATCTTCGATTGTTTTTCCCCGCAGAGGGTGAGGTAGGAGTTGAATTGTAGTAATAGTGCCCATGCAATGGATTGACTAAGTATGTACCTATTTAAGGTTGAGATGATATATATACAAATAGTTGAAAGTAACTTCCGAACTGCTACAGGCTCCCAGGGAGGCGGGTGGGCACATGCGAATCTACAGCGACTGATGCCACGAACAGATGTACACTGGGTAAGTGACATTTTCAGTTCGATGGCATCTGTCGCTGTAGATACGCATGTTTTGCATAGACTAATAAGCAGTTATCTCCCCAAAAGCGGTGGCTCAGCCTGTAGGAGTGGAAGTAGTTTGAAATAATGTTCTTAATACGGCTTGACCTACTGTGGCTTGTTGTGCGGATAACACGTCTACACAGTAGTGCTTGGTGAATGTGTGAGGCGTAGACCATGTGGCTGCCTTACATATTTCTTGCATTGGGATGTTTCCTAGAAAGGCCATGGTAGCACCTTTCTTTCTGGTTGAGTGTGCCCTTGGTGTAATGGGCAGCTGTCGTTTAGCTTTAAGGTAGCAGATTTGGATGCATTTAACTATCCATCTGGCTATACCTTGTTTTGATATTGGGTTTCCTGCATGAGGTTTTTGAAATGCAATAAATAGTTGTTTAGTCTTTCTGATGTTCTTTGTTCTGTCAATGTAATACATCAATGCTCTTTTGACATCTAATGTATGTAGCGCCCTTTCAGCTACGGTATCTGGCTGTGGAAAGAACACTGGAAGTTCCACTGTTTGATTTAGATGGAACGGTGAAATAACCTTTGGCAAAAATTTAGGATTAGTCCTTAGGACGACCTTATTCTTGTGTAGTTGTATAAAAGGTTCTTGTATTGTAAACGCCTGAATCTCGCTTACTCTTCTTAGGGAAGTAATGGCGATGAGAAATGCAACCTTCCAGGTTAGGAACTGTATTTCGCAGGAGTGCATGGGTTCAAAAGGTGGACCCATAAGTCTAGTTAGGACAACATTTAGGTTCCATGAAGGAACAGGTGGTGTTCTTGGTGGTATAATTCTCCTAAGGCCCTCCATGAATGCTTTAATGACTGGTATCTTATATAGGGAAGTTGAATAGGTAGTCTGCAGGTATGCAGATATTGCTGCAAGGTGTATTTTAATGGAAGAGAAAGCCAGGTTAGATTTTTGTAAGTGAAGCAAGTAACCCACTACATGTTCTGGAGTTGTGTGTAATGGTTGTATTTGATTAATATGGCAGTAGCAAACAAACCTCTTCCATTTACTTGCATAGCAGTGCCTGGTGGATGGCCTTCTGGCTTGCTTTATGACTTCCATACATTCTTGGGTAAGTTGTAAGTGCCCGAATTCTAGGATTTCAGGAGCCAGATTGCTAGATTCAGCGATGCTGGATCTGGGTGTCTGATCTTTTGGTGGTGTTGTGTCAACAGATCTGGCCTGTTGGGCAATTTGATGTGGGGTACTACTGATAGGTCGAGCAGCGTTGTGTACCAGGGTTGCCTTGCCCAAGTTGGTGCTATTAATATGAGTTTGTTTTGACTGAGTTTGTTTACCAGGTAAGGAAGGAGAGGGAGAGGAGGAAAAGCGTAAGCAAATATCCCTGACCAGTTCATCCATAGGGCATTGCCTTGGGACTGTTTGTGTGGGTATCTGGATGTGAAGTTTTGGCATTTTGCGTTCTCCTTCGTCGCAAACAAGTCTATTTGAGGTGTTCCCCAGAGTTTGAAATAGGTGTTCAGAATTTGGGGGTGAATTTCCCATTCGTGGACCTGTTGGTGATCTCGAGAGAGATTGTCTGCGAGTTGATTTTGGATCCCTGGTATAAATTGTGCTATTAGGCGAATTTGGTTGTGAATTGCCCAACGCCAAATTTTTTGTGCTAGCAGGCTTAACTGCGTGGAGTGCGTCCCCCCTTGCTTGTTTAGATAATACATTGTTGTCATGTTGTCTGTCTTGACGAGAATGTATTTGTGAACTATTATTGGTTGGAAAGCTTTTAGTGCTTGAAAAACTGCTAGAAGTTCTAGGTGATTTATATGCAGTCTTGTTTGATGTACGTTCCATTGTCCTTGTATGCTGTGGTGATCGAGGTGTGCTCCCCACCCTGTCATGGAAGCATCTGTTGTTATTACGTATTGTGGCACTGGGTCTTGGAAAGGCCGCCCTTTGTTTAAATTTATGTTGTTCCACCACAGAAGCGAGAGGTAAGTTTGGCGGTCTATTAACACCAGATCTAGAAGATGACCCTGTGCTTGAGACCACTGTGATGCTAGGCACTGTTGTAAGGGCCTCATGTGCAGTCTTGCGTTTGGGACAATGGCTATGCATGAAGACATCATGCCTAGGAGTTGTAATACCATCTTTGCTTGTATCTTTTGTGTTGGATACATGCGTTGTATGATGGTGTTGAAATTTTGAATTCTTTGGGGACTTGGAGTTGCTACTCCTTTTGTTGTGTCTATTATGGCTCCTAGGTATTGTTGTACCTTGCACGGCAGAATGTTGGATTTTGTGAAGTTGACGGTGAACCCTAGTTTGAAGAGGGTTTGTATGATCTGATTTGTGTGATTTGAGCACTCTATTAACGAATGGGCCTTGATTAGCCAGTCGTCAGATATGGGAACACATGTATTTGCTGCCTTCTGATGTGTGCAGCGACTACCGCTAGACATTTGGTAAAGACTCTTGGTGCGGTCGTTAATCCGAAAGGCAGTACCTTGAATTGGTAATGTATTCCTTTGAATACAAACCTTAGGTATTTCCTGTGCGATGGGTGTATTGGTATATGGAAATACGCGTCCTTGAGGTCTAAAGTTGACATGTAGTCGTGTAGTTTTAGCAATGGTAATACTTCTTGTAGTGTGACCATGTGAAAATGGTCTGATTTGATGAATGTGTTCACTATTCTGAGGTCTAGGATTGGTCTCAGCGTTTTGTCCTTCTTTGGTATGAGAAAGTACAGTGAGTAAACCCCTGTGTTTATTTGTGTGTTTGGCACTAATTCGATTGCATTCTTTTGCAATAGTGCCTGCACTTCTATCTCCAGGAGATTGGAATGATGTTTTGTCAAATTTTGTGCTTTTGGTGGTATGTTTGGAGGGAATTGTAGAAATTCTATGCAATAACCATGTTGGATAATTGCTAGAACCCAAGTGTCTGTAGTGATTTCCTCCCATGCTTTGTAATAATGACTTATTCTTCCCCCCACTGGTGTTGTGTGGAGGGGATGAATGACATGTGAGTCACTGCTTAGTAGTAGGGATTTTGGGGCTTTGAAATTTTCCTCTATTCCTAGGGAATTGCCCTCCTCTATATTGTCCCCGAAAACCTCCTCTGTACTGTCCCTGGTAACTGGACGGTGTTGCCTGTGAGGTGCTGGCTTGTGTGCTCTGACCCCGAAACCCCCCTCTAAAGGGTGTTTTACAGAATGTGCTGTAATTCCCTCTGCTCTGCGGGGAGTAGAGTGCGCCCATGGCTTTAGCAGTGTCCGTGTCTTTTTTTAGCTTCTCAATCGCTGTGTCCACTTCTGGACCGAACAGTTCTTTTTCGTTAAAAGGCATATTGAGAAGTGCTTGCTGAATCTCTGGTTTAAATCCAGACGTTCGGAGCCATGCATGCCTTCTGATAGTTACAGATGTATTAATTGTCCGTGCAGCTGTATCTGCAGCGTCCATGGAGGAGCGGATTTGGTTGTTGGAAATGGTCTGTCCCTCCTCAACCACTTGTTTTGCCCTATTTTGTAGGTCCTTGGGCAGATGGTCAATGAGATGTTGCATCTCATCCCAATGGGCTCTGTCATAGCGCGCAAGTAGTGCCTGTGAGTTAGCGATGTGCCACTGGTTTGCAGCTTGTGCTGCGACTCTCTTACCAGCTGCATCAAACTTGCGGCTTTCTTTATCTGGGGGTGGTGCATCTCCAGATGTGTGGGAGTTGGCCCTTTTCCTAGCTGCTCCTACAACGACAGAGTCTGGTGGCAGCTGTGTAGTGATGAAAGCCGGGTCTGTAGGAGGCGCCTTATACTTTTTTTCCACTCTTGGTGTGATTGCCCTGCTTTTGACCGGCTCCTTAAAGATTTCTTTTGCGTGCCGGAGCATACCAGGGAGCATAGGCAGGCTTTGGTAGGAGCTGTGGGTGGAGGAGAGTGTGTTGAATAAAAAGTCATCCTCGACCTGTTCTGAGTGGAGGCTTACATTGTGAAATTGTGCTGCTCTAGCCACCACTTGAGAATACGCAGTGCTGTCCTCTGGTGGAGATGGCTTCGTAGGGTATGCCTCCGGACTGTTATCTGACACTGGGGCGTCGTATAAGTCCCATGCGTCTTGATCTTGGTCACCCTGGCTCATGGTGGTGTGAGCTGGGGAATGTGATGGAGTTTGTGCTGGTGAGACGTTAATCACAGGTGGAGGAGAGGGTGGTGGGGTAACTTTTTTCACCACTTTTGTTTGTGGGGTCTGTTCAGTTTGGAACTCCAATCTTCTCTTTCTTCTAATAGGGGGAAGGGTGCTTATTTTTCCTGTCCCCTGCTGTATGAAAATACGCTTTTGCGTATGGTCTACATCAGTTGAGTGTAGCTCTTCCTCAAACCTATGCTTTTGCATTTGGGAGGTTAGCGAGTGCTCTTCTGCATAAGAGCCTGAAACTGGGTCGGTTGCAGTTTGTTTTGGCACTGAAACCCTGTCTGCATCTTTTTTCGGCTCCGAAGTGACTTTTCTTTTTCGGGGCCGAAACCCCTCGGCATCGATCTTCTTCGGTGCCGCTGTCTCGGCATCGAGCCGTGTCTACACCGGTATCTCGGTGTCGATGCTTGTCTCCAGCACTTTCTCGGTCCCGAGAAGGCTGCGTGCCGGTGTCTCGACCGGAGTCGGACGATCTCGGCACTGTTTGGGCCTTTTTCGGTGCCGACGGTCGGTCACCGAATTTATGGGTCGAGCCATGGCCTGGTGGCAGTGGCGTCCCCTGGGCCTTGTAAATCTTCTTCTGAGTGGCTTTCGACGTCTTACTCACGGTTTGTGGATCGTCGAATCCTTCGGAGTCCGATTCTTGGATCGAAAAGGTTCCCTCCTCTTCTTGTTCCTCGAACTCCCGGTGGGCTGTCGGCGCGGACGCCATCTGAAGTCTTCTGGCTCGACGGTCTCGGAGTGTTTTTCGGGACCGGAACGCACGACAGGCCTCGCAAGTGTCTTCACTGTGCTCAGGTGACAGGCACAGGTTACAGACCAAGTGTTGGTCTGTATAGGGGTATTTATTGTGGCATTTGGGACAGAAACGGAACGGGGTCCGTTCCATCGGCGTTCTTCTGCACGCGGTCGGGCCGACCAGGCCCCGACGGGGGATCGAAAAACTACCCCGAAGGGCACCGGAGCTCTTCGATCTTCGATGCGGTGTTGAATCTAACTACGCCGATCCCGAACGCAACAATACCGACGAAAATCTTCCGAAATTAGCTATCTTTCCGTTCCGAAACTCGGAGCGACAGGAACACGTCCGAACCCGATGGCGGAAAAAAAATAATCGAAGATGGAGTCGACGCCCATGCGCAATGGAGACAAAAGGAGGAGTCACTCGGTCCCGTGACTCGAAAGACTTCTTCAAAGAAAAACAACTTGTAACACTCCGGCCCAACACCAGATGGCGAGCTATGCAAAACATGCATATCTACAGCGACAGATGCCATCGAACATAATGTTTTGATTAAATCCCCGACAGCCTGGGCTGAGACCCAATAAGCAGGCACAGAGGAAGCTCCAGGGGAGGAAGAAGTAGGGGAAGATGTAAGCTCCAGCCACTCAGGGGAGGGAGGGTATCTGAACATTAGTGTGGAGGAGACAGACCGGTCCTGACTATACACAGCCACCAGGGCCGTACCCAAAGCTAGTTGGGGGAGGGGGACACTTCAGAAGGAGAGAACCTGTCCCTCAGAGAAAGAGAGAGAGAGAGAGAGAGAGAGAGAGCGAGAGAGCGAGAGAGCGAGAAGCCCGGCTGGCATACATAGCTTTGGAGGCAGAGAAGCTGGCCCTGGAGAAGAAACAGATATTCCCATAGCTGAACATTTGGAGCAGACCAAGACCTGGAACAGGCTGGTCAATCATTTTTACTGGGCCCATATGTCAGAACGTTTTGCAGCTCCTGTGTCACATGTCAGGCCTGTGACAGGACATGGGGCAAGCCAAAGACTCCCTTGATCCCACTACCAGTGGTTGGGACTCCCTTTCAGAGGGTGGGGATTGACATTGCTGTCTCAGGTAAGAGGTACATTTTGGTTTTTGTGGACCATGCCACCAGGTATCCAGAGGCAATACCACTCAGGACAGTCACTGCTCCCGCAGTGGCTAGGCCCCCGCTTGGTGTGTTCACCAGAGTAGGATTCCCAAAGGAGGTGGTCTCAGATAGGGGTACAAACTTTGTCTGTCTATCTGAAAGTTATGTGGGATGAGCATGGTGTTACCTATAAATTAATTACCCCATACCATCCCCAGACCAATGGTCTGGTGTAAAGATTTAACAAGATGCTGAAGGGCATGATAATGGGTTTGCCTGACAAACTCAGGAGGAGATGGGATGTTTTCATCCCATGCTTGCTGTTTGCATACAGGGAAGTACCACAAAAGGGAGTTTGCTTCATCCCCTTTGAATTACTGTTTGGGAACCCTGTGAGAGGCCCAATATGTTTGGTAAGAGTGTCTTCGGAGAAGCCTCTCAAAGAGTCCAAGCAGAATGTGCTTGATTGTGTGCTGGGCCTGTGTCCATGCATGGCTGAGTACATGAAGAAGGGAAGCAGCGACCTGGACGCCAGCCAAGAGCTCATGAAGCTCTGGCATGACCAGAAGGCTACCATGCCAGAGTATCCCCCAGGTTGGTTGGTTTCTGAGTTTTCTAGGTTTTATTTTATTATTGTTTTGTGATATTTGAATGCTTTACACACTTTGCCACCTAAGTTAAGCCTTGTTGCCAAGATAACAAGGGTTGAGCTGGGGTTCATTTATTGAGACCTAACTGGACCTAGTGTGGGTTAGTGGCCTATTGCTAAGTGTAGAGAAAGTCTGTAGCAGAGGGAAAATCCACAAGAAGGGGGGTGAAAAACTCATGTGAGAATGAGAGAGTGAAAAAGTCCAGAGGAGAGGATGAAAGCCCACCATTGGAGCACCGAAAAATCATAGGAAAGGGTGAGTCAACCGACAGGAGAGGATGAGATAGCCCAAAGAAGAAAAAAAAACTTTTGTTACAGACATATATATGTTGTTGAATTTGGATCAGGTTTAGTAAGTTAGTTTTGATTATAACTAATATTTTTTTACTTTATCGTACTAATGGGAATCCATTGTAGGCTTTCACTATTTGCACTGCATAGTTAGCAAATGTCATTAAGTTTTGATGCATATTTGGGTTCTTGCAATATAGACTACATCAGCACACCAAGTATCTTCAGAGGGCACAGAACTAAGCAGATAGATGGGTTAAACTCAATGATACAGGATCATATTACTCCAGCCCTGAAGCAGTTTCACCGATTCCCATTCAAAGTATTACATAGAGCATTTAAATCCCTCTGTGGAGCAAATCAATTCTATCTCCACTAATTGACTCCTCACTTTAAACAAGGAAGCAACCTCATTTCAAGAAGCACCAGCGACATTGGCAGTTCCAATAACAGAAGAAAGAAGCAGGGATAAAAACTGTGAATCCAGGCTCCTTTGTGTAAAGTTATGGGGTCAATAAGAAAAATCATGCTCCATGTATACTATTTTACAGAAGTATTGGAGACAAAACATTTCAAAGAATCCTACTGCCAATAAGCATATTTTTTAAGGACCATCCTCCTTTTGGATAGGCAGGGTCCCTCGTCTTTACCAGCCCACAGGCTCCAGGGCACCCTTTGGGCAGCTGTTTGTTCTCTACATATACAATCATTCATTCATGTATCTATCTTGCATTGGCTCACTCAAAGTTCCCTCATGTTTACCTTGAGGATGATCTCTAATCTACGACATGGACAGTCTTTACATCTGCTTATGTCCATGTTGGACTATCCATTCCTAGAGGCTTTCAAAGGGAACACAGTGCCTCCTTGATGAAAGGTCTGGCATATAACTAATCAGTTAAATACATTTTTGTTACTGCTTCCTAGTTGAATAGTTCTTATAAGAACACTATGCGCATTCACCTAAAGATTGGGCTTCCACAGAAGCATAAATAACATTATTGTCAAAATAGAGAGTCACAGAAGAAAGGTCAGTTCTGTGCTTCCATATCTGTTTCACAGACATGCTTATGTATACATATTTAGAGAACAAATATTCTTGTTGGACATGTGTCAGGACATATACGTGTGTGAAAGAGTTTTTGTGTGCGTACATTCACAAACATCCACAGAAAGAATAGTCAAGTGTTAAAATATATCTCTAAGTCATCATAACTTGAGAAAATCGTGCCATTGTCATACCAATTACACTTTTCGCCTCGTGCATTTTCCAAAATATATTGTACAGATACTCTGAAGCATGACTAGCTCTCTAAGGAACAATCCACTGGCAACACTCTGTAAAGGGACTTTCTCATCTAATTTGTACAAATTCAATGGAGAAACCAAGGTGCTTGTGTGGAACAAAAGGACTTAAACATTATAAGTAAATGAAGGTTTTCTCCAGCTCCGAGACATCGGAAAACACCACTCTACACGCCCAAGGAACTAACATGGCTGCCAAAGAAAGCATTTCCTATTGCGTGTCCTCAACTAATACAATATGGAGTTAACAGATTTATCAGGTTTGATTTGTGAATCTGAAAAGAAAACAAATATTCGAAAAAAAAGATTATGCACAGAATTGCTCAATCACTGAGAGTGCAGATGGAGAAATTGGCCAAAGATTTAAAACGGGACGTGAACTGAGCTTTAGTCATTAAACTGACGGTTAAATGGGTTTTCTTTCTTTGGGGAGATTATTACAAATTAACCAGCATTTAGAGGCTTTTTACTGTCAACAATTAACAGACAGAATACGGACACAAAGGCATGTCGGCCGTTCATTTCCACGGTAACCGGCCGATCTCCACACACTGACGGGACTGTGTCGCAGAAACCGCAAAAAGGCGAGCGCGGGAAAAACAGTAAACCATTAATTTTGCAGGATGTGCAAAAACAAGCAAATTAAAATACAAAAGGCCCCAAGAACAAGGATAGAAGCCAAAACAAGGGCCATACGAGGTCAAGCATGAGGGGCTTGAGAATTGGCAACAACGTAGGGAAGAACGCACAGGGGTGCATTGGTGATCGACTAATAGAATGGGGTAGATATAAACAAACCTGATTGTCTCCGATGGAGATGGATTTAAATTATTGATTTTATAAACATAAAGTTGCAGTTGAAAAGCTTGTTTATCTGCAGCTTTGGAACGTAGATGTCAGCTAGCGATAAGACCCTAATGAAGACAGACCTAAAGAAGGAGACGGGGAGAAAAAAGGCGGGGGAAGAGGCCAAGCCAGTCAGACACAGATGATGGCAAAAGATAAATCTCACTCGAGGGGTACCCACTACAGTGTAATACACAGTTTTCCAACAAAGAAGAGCCCTTCTTACATATAACCTTAATATTTACATTTCGGTCAGGTGTCAACATTATTTTTAAACAGCCTTTTGCTGCACGCAAGGTGTTTACCTCTGATATATTTATTTTGATACATCAAAATGTGCTGATTTCCAAATACAAGATAGTAAGACAGTAAGACAGTCAACCGAAAAATTGAATACTGCAAGAAAAATATTTAGCTTTAGGGAATCCACCCGCTACTCCTAACAAAACAGCACAAATAAGAGTGGAGGCAGAGGATCTCCCCTCTTGGAAATCATTGCGTATCCTGCTATTTCTATGTAGTGTTCAGCATGGAGGTTATCAAGATATCATGCAAATATATTAAGCAACTTTAGTCCTTGCTCTCTTTTCATCACTATTATCCTCCTCTGCCCTAGCTCCAGCTGGTGACGGAAAATAGGCCCGGGCACCAATTGGGGCAGTTTCGAACTTGTAAGGACATGCTGTACAACATTGTGGAAGGTATAGAGGACTGCAAGGATTTGAGCTTGCTGTAGGCAATGTTTGTTTTAATAGGGTAATCAACAGTAACAAATGGCCCAGCAGACCATAAAAAAGGCCCTCAAACGGCCCAAAAATGGCTTACACATTGACCTTTCAGACCGGCCTACAGGCACTATATGCCAGTCCGTCCTTGCATAGCTACCTTTGATCTCTCCTCATCTAAGATTCACTGTACTAATTGGCTCATCAGTTGAATAAAGTACACGATCCTCCAAATGTGGTCAAATTAATGAATTGATGCTTAAGGTGGCCCTGAATATCAAATTCCAATTTGAGGAAAAACAATCAGTGTTTATAGTATGAATTAGGCCTAATGCTTTTTAAGATAAAGCCTTCATACCCAGAAGTTCACCAATGCACCCTGAAAGTATGTAAAATACGTTATTTGTTGCATGTCTGGGATGCTTTGTTTTATTTTCCACCTATTGTGTTTTCTTCAAACAGGTACTGTTATGTTAGCCAAAAAAGTAGTCTTTTATTTGTACCAGGTGCCAGTGCTATGGATAATGTTCATGTTAGAAATTCTTCCATTGTAAGTCAATTTAAAACAGAAATTGGATTCCTTTTTCGAGATAATGCGACCATAGATGATATTTTTTTTTAGACAATTTGATAGATGATGTTCACCATTTGAAATGCAAAGTGAAAGTGTGTCCACACAGTTTACTAAGATGCAACTCGTTGTGGGTTTGATGATGCATTTCCTGTAGACTTTTAACCAAAAGAACAAAACAGGAATAGCATACAGAGTTCAGGCTATTCTTTATAGTCCAATGATAATTCTTCAAATCCATTTTATAATGTTCTTTGTCTATGAGAAGATCATTTTTTCTCCAGGACCTTTCAACTTTTTTTTTACAATACTTACGGATAACGCAAAGTTCCTTGTTGGACCAAAGTGCGGAAATGAGTCTGCTGCTGGAGATAGCAGACTTTTGCTCATTCATGGAAACTCTATTCACCATGTGCAGCAGCTAGGTGTTGACACATCATTTAAACATTAAGAGCCGATTCTGCTGTGTGCCAGGCCCAGGGCAGCCCTTTTAAACAATATAGAGAATCCCACCTGCGCACGGGGTCTGTAGGATGCACAAGCAGCAGAGGTGGCACAAAAAAAAGAAAAGGTTTCATTAAATGGTTCCCCTCACTATTGTGATATTAACTAGAGAATTTTTCTTGATGGAACACGCTTAGGCCTTATCATTAACAACTTGAATAAGGAAGGCTATAAAAAGGTCAGCGTAAAAGGAACATTTGGAGGAAAATAGAAGCGAGAAATTACAGCCAAAGAGGAAGAAAGACGGAAAAACATGAGTAAGAGGCACAAATGTTAAACAAGAAGTTCCGTAGAAAAGAGCGGAGAAAGAAATCATGACTAAAAATGAATTCAATGAAAGGAATGAAAGAAAGATTGAGCGAAAATGGAAAGAATGCCTGAAAAGTATTACATGGACAAGTAAAGCAAAGCAAGACAGATTAAAAAAAGAATACAAAAAAAGAATACAAAAAAAGAAAAAAGGGGCCAGTGGAAAAAATACAGGAATAGAAATAAGGACGAAAAACAAGGTGGCAAATGCGAAAAGAAAAGAGAAGTCCCCTTAAAAAGGAAATATCATTTACAGTGTGCAGCCAGGCGCTCCATAGTTTCAATGTCGTTTACTATGGAGAAAACTCTGCTAGCTGCTCTCGATCCCACAAATCCGATTTAATCAGACAAGCCAGCCAGCGTGGCTTGAAGTAAAAACGGATAATTAGTAAACAGAGAGCTACTTCACTGCTTCATTGGCATTCGAGCCGGGCTAGTGTGTCGCATTTAAAATGCAGCCTGATGAAGTCGACGAAATCAAACCATTTGTTACTCCTATTGAAGAGGCTTCGGGCCACTCGCAATTAAATTGGAATTAGTGCTCGGAATGAGATACAGCAAATTCATACTAAGAAGGCGATCTGACTTTGAGACATTTGACTTCACTTCAACAGTGTGGCTGTGTGCGTGCGTGTGTTGCTACAATATCTCACCCCACCCTTCCTGACCACCAGATTTTCTGATAAACAATGTACACTTCGATCTCAGCAAAGGGACAGGCCATGCCTGGTGTGACCACCGATAATGAAATTTTTTCTGGGTCATAACGCGGCACTCGACTCAAGAGCAGCACATTTTAATTGTTTGGCAATCGGCATGGCTGGTGACTGCAAAACAGAGTGCTGAAATGACGTCGCACTGGGCATGAAAATGTAGGTTTAACAAGCATTGCTAAAGCCAGTAGGCCTCGGCCTTGGACCATATTGGCTTTGCCAATGGTTTTTAATGATGCTCTACAGGATGCCTTAAGAGAAAGCAATTCATAAATAAAGGCACAGTCACGTCACATTTAGGCACATGCACCACACAAGTGCATTCCTACAAAATGATGCAAGTGCCATAAAAAAAAAAAATCCAAGATAGATAACTGATGTAAAAATAAAAGCAGCAAAACATCGTTTTTTCCGCCAAAGTGGTGGGGGCAGCACCATGGAAGGAGTGGGTGGAGGGAAGCAACACAGAGGCAACAGGTGGAGGGAAGCAACACAGAGGGAACAGGGAGGCAACACAGGAGAAAGGAAGCAACACATGGTTAGAGAGAGGAATGTGGAGCTAGGGTTGGGAAGAAGCACATGAAGTTCAAGCACAACACAGAGGGGGCCGGGGAGAAGTACACGTCTGAGAGACAGCAACACAGATGGCGGTGGAGGGAAGACCAAGAGGGAGACAGCTGGAAATCTAATGCACTCTCATTGAATGCTTAACAAAAAAGAAAAAGTTGTGCCCAAAAGTAAGCAATGGGTGGACCAAACTAATGACCCCATGCTCCAAGGTAGGGACAAACACAAGAAGTAAAAGGAAAGTCTACGCAAGCTGACAAGTAAACAGCATGGAAATGAAAGTGACAATAAAGCCAAGCAATGGATGGCAGCTAAATGCACTATTAACAGGCACTATGGCCTTGATTTAGACCTCAGCAGATGGGTTACTCTGTCACAACAGTGACAGATATCCCATCCGCTGAAATATAAATCCCATAAGATATAATGGGATTTACATTTCGGTGGACACGCTTTGTACGCCAAATTCGAAATCAGGCACAATGCCTTTTCGGAAAGGGAGAGCTTTCACTGTCTAAAAGGTGAGGGCTAAAAATGTGCAAACATATTGCACATAAAGCAAGTCCATTGAGCAGTTCACAAACCTGAAAGATTCTTCCATAGGAAGCCATCATTTAGTGACACACTCTGTGGTACTAAACAATAGTAGAGTGGCAGGGACTAGTAGTGACAGTGGTCTGTTATTGTTATTTATCTAGAATATCTCCTACTGCCACCATGCAGGGAATGTGCCAACTAACAGCAATGGAAGTTACTGAACTTAGAACAGTTAAAGACATAAGGCTTGGGTATGCTCATGCATAGTACTCATGGATACATTCATTTTAAGCCTGTCTGCTTGGTAACCACCAGATCAGGTGCAAGGATTTACAAATCGAAAGGTAAATTTATCATTTGGGTACTGGCATAGCAACAAGTGCACTTTTGAGGCCATTTGTTACAAGATACTCTCTCCTGTGGCCTCTTCAAGACGGTGCCCTGTTACAGATGCCTACAACAGCAATAATGTAGCACCAGTCCTGCCAACAGCTCCTAATGATTTCAGTCACTTGAAAGGTTAATAAACAAGAAGGCAAACCTCAGAGGAGTAAGAAGGGGTTCACACTGGCAATGGCATAAGGCTTACTGGAACCGAAACACTATAATGAAATACTATAGTAGGTGGAAAGCTCTGTCTTTATCAGACATATTTCTCAGATTTCAACCAATAACAAATTGAAATCAACAGGGAACAGGGGCCAGGAAACGTTTCTGGTAGATTACTGCTGAACTTTTATTTTGAAGGAAAAACGTGGCTAAACGTTATGCTTACCGTCCAAAACGTCCTAATAGGCGGCAGTACTTAATAAAGATAGAGAATCTGCCCATGTTTTGGTCGAATGGCGAGGGACTCCATTAAACTATAGAACCTTTAGACATGATCTTGGTACTGCAAGCAACCATGTAGTCTTTCACGGATACTGCGATTCTTTAGGAGTTCCTGGCACTTGATCGCTATCTTGTCCAGAGGATTTAGGGAGACTACAAATTGTGAAGATCCATAGAGAAAACGACCTACTAGGCAGAAAATATTAAAGAGGCAGGGTCAAGATCCCTCCCTGCAGACACGCAGAGGTAGAACTGGGGGATTACATTCTAAATCAGTAGTGTTATGGTGAACTTTGCAATACCTACCTTCCACCATGTGCTTCACTCTAACGAGACAGAGCAAGAAGGAAGAAATTAATAGTAATCAACAGATCTCCAAGGAAGGAAGATGCAAGGAAGGGGGGTTTGAATAAACACCTCTCTGCTTCTTCACATACAACATAGAGGTAGTTTACATAAACAGAAAAATCCCCTTTTACTGTAGAGTTGAAATGCGATATAAAAGTATGTGCTTCATGGGCTTGAACTTCAGTGTACCACTTGAAGTGCCTTATTTCTATGAACAAAAGCTTTAATCTTTAGGAAAGCCATATGACTCGGACTGTAAAGCTCTAATAAGTTGATATGTAGTCTCAATCGATAAGGGCCGTTGTAAGGAGGCTAACTGTACTGGTCCAGCAAACATAGCTGAAATGAGTGTGGAACTAATGAGTATGTTCTTCCACAGACGAGCACTGTTAAGAAGGTTAGACTATACCACTTCCATTTTCAGGCACACCTAAACATTTGGTATGGATGGAGGAGGCAATCTGTACCAGATCCAACCTTCAGCCCTACAGAAACTCCATACCCTTTCCTGGCCAAAGGGTGAAAATGATAAAGCTTTTACTAAATAACTCTGTTAATGCTAATATTGGTATCCATATTAACAGCAGTGAAAATGACCCCAGCAAAGGCTGTAGGAACTGTTTGACTGATTGTTTATGAACCTGAGACATGGTCATTTTCCATAACAATATGAAGACTGGACAGGGTTTTGTGAAGAAACAAAAATACTGATACATGTGTCAGTCAATAATGCTTTTCCTTTGAACCCAAACTGCGTTAAGGGCCACAAGATACTGATATGAGAAAAATCATCCAGACCATCCTCAGGCTAAACCAATCCAATGATGTAAATGCAAGCACTAGTGAAGTCCCATCTTAAATGTCTCCAGAACAACTGATTTGACTTGTGGTTATCTTTGGCAAGCTCTGCTGTTTACACTGCAGAAAATCTAGGATGCTAATACATTGCATAAAACATCCCTGTTATTGAAGTGAAGCATGAGGGCTCTTGTTGCAATAAAACATTCCTATGACTGTAAAATGGGGCACAGGGGCAATCTCTACAAACCTTTGCACCATGAACAGGCAGACAAGGGGCTCGAGACCGCCTGCCTGGCGTGCAACAGGGACCACCACAACAGCAGCACTTACCGGACGGGTGAGTCCGAGTGGTAGTGTGGCTCTACCATTCTCCTAACACGAGCACAACCCCATGGTGAAAACAGCACACAGGAAGATTGGTTCCTGTGATATGGTAAAAAAGGGGCCATCCTGGTGGTCTCCCCTCTTCAAGCAACTCTTTGGCAATTGAGGTGAGTTTGGATGTTGTTGCTGCTGACCTCTGAAGCCAACTGAGTGCCAGACCGGAGAAGCAGAAGGGACATTGGGTAACATGAGGAGAGATATGGAGATATTTAAAAACTTTTCAGGCAGACAGAGGCCACAGGTCTTTCAATGGGCAAGAAGCCACAGAGAGAAGGTGGCAGAAGGACTGCTCTCGTGGTTCGAGGATGAGGTAACTGGAGTGGACAGACTCCAAGCCAACAATTAAATAGTGCAATTAAAATGGGTGGCACTAGATAAAAGGAAAGGATTATGTAAAGAGGAATGAGTGGAAATGATGCAGTGACTAGGTAAGAGACACCGGGAGACTCAGACTTTTTCTTCACAGGTGGCAATTTGCAGTCACTACTGTTACACAAAGTATAAAAATTTGTGAACAGAGCTATATACTCATAGGTTGGTTCAGAACATCCTTAACTGGAGTAAGTTGCAATCAGACCTGCTAATTAAAATTAATTAGGTAGATTGGAAATGGAGACTCACTCCGATTTAACCCAGTCATAGCAATGGTGGCATGCAAGGGTCAGAAGACCACCATGTCTGTGAGTGCATTTAAATAAAGAAACCTGGAGGTACCGTTTCAATAGCTCGACAAATTGTTGCAAATCACTGACACAGAGGGTGCAGATTTGGTATTTGGAAAGGACTCTCAAATCACTCCCTTTCTATATAGCAAATTTGTATCCAGTCACAATCCCATTTAAGGAGATGCAAAACTTTACAGAGTCCTAAAATGGTATCGACACGTAGAGAAAGCCTTTTTTGCCATTGCATACTCCAGTTCCGACTGTTTGCAACTGGAAAAAAGGTTTGTACAGCTGGTCCTTAATGTCTTCAGACCTAACGAATGGACTGCCAAGTTTATCAGACTTGATTGCATGCAACCAAACTGTAGAATATGAAGTGTCTGTGAGAAGAAAAAATAAAAGTTTTTTTTAAATTCTTCGTTAGACTTTTGTGTAATATGTGACACATTAGTTTACATAAACTACTAGAGGAAAATTAATTATAGTGAAATATCCACTTCTTTGGTTTTCAATTCCGCTGCAAGGAGTTTCTGAAGTGAGGGACCTGAAAGATATAGGGACATGAACTGATGAAGAGGTGGCATTGATATCACAGCATGCAACATTTTAGTATTGTTCAGGACCACTCTAAAGCATGACCATATTTAATAGCAGGTCAGCGACTTATCCTATTCTCCCCACTTCACTGGTTTGTGCCATATGGAAATAATACTCAACTTTGTCAACACAATTCTGTTTACTCTGACGCACTGCACATTCACCAACACAACAAGTTGCATATGACAAGTACTTTTACATACGTCTCACCCTGGTTCAGAAACGTCTCTATGGACCATCCTCCTCATTACTCATTCCAACTATCTTGATGTAAAACCCACAAAGAATTTGCATTTTCTGACTCATCATCTCCAGCAATCTCCGAGCACCCGCTATCCCATTTGTACGAATTACCTTCAGATATTTCTTCCTACATGTTCCACCCCACTTCAATGCTCTTGGCCATAAAACTGTTGGTTTATTGTCCACACTCAGTGGTTAACTTTAGGAAACTATAGACCCCATGGGAATCCTAATTTTTAAGGCTGCAAGTCCTCCCAACAGTTATGTTTTGCTTTGTACTGAACTATTCCTTTCTCACTCACCACTTCACTCACACCACTGCTTAGGTTTTCCATGACCAACATGTGACTGTATGTGAGTCAAACTATGCACACCATTTCTCATTGAGACACTTCTGTGGAAACCCGCAAAAGAGACATGATGTAATACAAGCATATTTTGTCAATGTGATGACCAAGAAGCATAGGTCTTGCAGCCTAGCCACCCAATCAATGAATGAATTCGGGTTTTCTAAGGCTCCCTGTATCCTTTTGCTAAGTAAAACCAGAAAGCTATGCTAATATTCTACGGAAGTGAACATGTCAAGCCACCTAGTCCTTAAACAAAGATCCCTAGGCCTCATAGACCGACAGAAGCATTGGTTTGGCTAATAACCAAGGCACCCCTTGGTCTTATGGCGCTGTGTATTCCAAACAATAGAGTTATGTGCATGCACAATTTCAGGAGGATATGAGTCGGTGTACTTTCCAAAAGGAATACAGCTACGTATCACCTAAGCTAAAGCTCGTAGTTAAAAAATAGTGACTCTCTATGACACTTATAAGGTTTCACAAGGTTGCAAATTAGTTCTCCTGCGAAAGTATTCATGATGCAACACAAGTCAAGAAATATCTCTTTGATAGCAGAGAGTAGACAACATTATGATTCTATCACTCCACCTGTAGCCAATTAAGTGGCAAGGAAACTGACACTGTTGACTTTGGTGAGATAGACTTCTTCCATTTCACACATTTTGGTCAAGACATCATGCCCACATGCATAATAAATCAGCTAAACAGCTTAAGCCTGATAACAGGAGATAAGGGCGGTCTTGGGTGATACCAGTGGCTGCGCTAACTAGAGACATGGTCTGAGGTGATTGTTTACTCTTCTGTCTCTTTAGTCTATTGTGGTCATGTTAAATAAACCAGTCATGCTTGCCAGTTCTACGAAAAGAGTGGCGAATTATGCATGGAAGGCCTCTCCTTTCAGGTTTACACCCTAAGTGAAAGCTTTTCCTTTCCCATGGCTTGGAAGTCAGCCGAGGGCTAGAAGGGCAGAATATCCCACTCTGCTTCAAGGGTTGATACTATCGAAACAGGAGCTGTAAGTGACAGGCTCATTCTCTGAAAGATTGCCTAGGTGCTAACACAGGTCATGAAAGGAGCCATCCTCACAGCAGCTCTGCTGCCTCTTATAAGATGACAACAATACATGAGATACCGTAAGAGCCGATCTGCATTCCAGTGCCTTTGAAGTAGGTGGGCCAGGAAGATGTACTGCTATTAGTTCAGTCACAGTATTAATCAATTACCATCTGCAACAGAGGACTCTTAGAAGCTTCTGCCCAGGTGGGATGTTTGTCTTTCCTTTCTACTCCTTAGGCTGTTTTCCTTATTCAATCTTTCAAAGACTTAACATTTGCACGATAAGCCTAATAAGCAACGGCCAAAGCACAAATGCATAAACATTTGTAAAGGAAGCGTAACTAGGACTTTTGATTAAGAAACATCACGCTTTTTGCTAGAGTGCAAGGACTTGTTTGAAACGTGATCTACCTCTATAGAGGATTTGTATGAGACCACCAGGCTCCAGTTGTCATGGCGAATAGAAAGAAAAAAAAAACAGACTGGAGTATGTTACAAAGAGGTGGGTGACATATAATCCAATAGGAGACCTCAAGAACATCCACTTGCCATGTATCATGCAAACAGGAAGAACTTATGAGGACAGGAGAAGCTAAAATAGATAGGTCATCCCTCATCGCAGTTCTACAGCTCCTTTGAAAGATGGAATAATGCATAGTGCCAAGACAACAGAAGAGAACAAGGTCTATTGAACCTGGTTTAGAAATAATTTACATCTTTGCCTGCTGAAAGGCATGCACATGGAAAGCTATCTCTGTAGTACGCTGCCAGGGGAGGAGAAAAGACCTGAAAGCCAAAAAAACGGAACTAGGAGTCGGGGTGCAGAGGCAAGCCAGTGAGAATGGCTCCCTTCAACAACCTGTGAAAACACTGAAAGAGGGTGGATGAAGCAAACATCATCTACGCCAGGAACCGAGTAAAGGTAATACCCTGAAACAGATGGTAGAAAAGCTGTCAGCAAGTGGAGAATAAAAGAAACAGAACAGTAGATCAGATAATTGTGACCACCAATTAATGGAAATGAAAGCGAAGGACCCCATTTAAGGCGGCTGCGGGAGCTGCTCCTCTATTCATCATCAGATGGTGGAATCTGTAGGAGCAAACTGGATTATGTGCTGCTGGATCGACTTTCTCTTGGTGACAGATTTTTGACAAGCTTCCAGGTCTAGCCATTTTCATTGTATTTTTAGAAGCCATTGCCATGTTATTCATTGAGAAATTGTAACCAACACAAACCTTTGAAGTTCCCAGTAAATTCCACACTGTTTGCTTCTCCGTTGTACTGTCTGGCAGTTCCACTGCAGGATTCCCAAACAAGGACCAACAGCAAAAATCACACTTTTTTGGCATGGCCAAAGAACACACAACAAAATGAAGCCCAACAAATGGCAGCACTAAACATTAGTGCCTTTTGCGTCCTGCTGGATCAACACAGCAACAGGACACTGCAGTGAATCAAACTGATCCATGTTTGGTATTTCAATGGCTTTACTGTCATGCATAGTCCATATAGGATGTACATATGGGAGTAAATCTAAGGGTCTCTGTTTTCACAAGCTTGGCTGCCTTGGTAAGAACATCCTGGAGACTTGGCTATGGCTATTCCTAGAAGCAGGATGCAGTAGCAAAAAGGAACTATTTCAGGCATGGAGGATACCATATCCTTGTTGCTATCAAGATTACTTACCAGCACATGACATGCCGTATGGTAAGTCTATTTTTTCTTCCATAGCTCATCGTTCAAAGTGGTCTGCATGGGTCAAGTAGCAGCGGCATTGGGTTACTTGTTCATCACAGAGCACCCTGACCACGCATTCTTATTTTTATCCTGTGTCCCCAGATGACACGGTGATGGAAATGAGCTGTGTGTGTAAGTTGTGACTGCTTGGTCACTTCTAATCTATATAACCTAGGGTCACAAACACCAACAGTCCAGGAGTATTTGCTCAGCAGGGCATTCATGAAGGCAAGACTGAATCTAACAAATATATGACAATCCCACTCCTGGTTTCAGGAGTGCCCCAGTTTCCACACAGAAATGTGCCAAAAATGAATATATCTACTTGAAGTCCAGATAATACAGTGTTATTTCGACAAACTCATTGGAACCATTGCAAAAAAAGGGACAAAAGTAATGCTCATTTAGCCTTGTAGTAAATATATGATGCAGTATGTGGTAAATAGGGTTGTCTGATAGCAGTCAAGTGGTAACATATTTACAGAGCTTTAATTATTACAAATTACTATGTAAATGAATGAGTTGAAGGTAGATGTGCTTCATGTAAGTCATCTTATGCAGATGTCTTGAAAATGTGGCATGGATACAGCTTTCCTCTACTTATGTTTCACAAGTCTCTGGATAGATCATGGTAGTGTGTTGTGCACAGCCAAGTAATTTTAACACTGTAGAAATTAGGTTATTATTAAAGGACCCACTTCAAGTAATAAACACAATCCTCGTCGGGGTGAAGCACTTAAGTCAATAAATAAACCGGAGTTCATACCCCTGGTAGTCATGGCACAGTAGACTGGATTAACTTAAAGGCACTGTGTAAATTATGTATTCAGTACTAAAACAGTAATGAAGTCGAAATGCAAAGCCATGAAAATCCCCAAACAAATTAGAAAACTAGAGTAAAATGTAGTAAAACACAATGACAACACAACAACAAAAACTCAATGAGGAGAACAAGAGACTTGAATGTTAACGTTTTATGTAGAAATTAGCGCAAAGAAGGACAAAGTGCCAATTATAGTCAATGGTCGTAGTAGAATAGGATCTAGGCATAATTTGATGGTGACTACAATGAAACATTGGTTGGATACATTAACCAGGTTTGTCCTCGTCCAAGGTTTTGCCTTCTAACTTTAGTCCTTTAAGTCGCAATCTACCACATGAATACACTTTTACAGACACCAAGGACCTCTGGGGAGGCACTTAGAGACTCACAGGTTGGCAGGCAGATGTCAATAGGAGGGACCAGCTCAGGACCAGTTGTCACTGGCCAGCTGGGCAATTGCAGGAAATACCTCTTATAGATTGTTGTCTCACTGTAGCCATACAAGATGTCAGCCAACTGGCCCTTGGAGTCCAGTTCTTTGCCATGGGCACAAGAGGGAGCAGGTCCAGTCTCCTAGGCTCCTCTCAGGTCTCAAAGAGCAGATTCAGTCCACTTCTGAACTTGCATAGGTCCAGGAGTGCGTGCCTGGAGATGCCACATTTATGCCTGGAATGGGCGAGTGTATCAGAATGGCCGCCAGGGATGCCCTAACCAATGATAAAGGTTCTTGGGGCTGATCCCTCCCACTTTGGGCACTTTCAAGATGGCAAAAAGTATTTGGACACACTAAACGTGGGCTCTGAGGGTTGGGTATGTGTAGGGTCCGCCTTGAACAGAAAATACGCCTGGGCATGAAAATAAACTAGGCTTCCGTTAGCGAGTTAGATAGTTAAAAAAAAAAAAAAAAAAAAAACATGGCCAGGTCTTCAAACTGGGGCTGTTTTGAATTTGCAAAGACAGGCAGTATACGTATATTCCAAGGTATGGAAGTCTGCATGGATTTGAGCTTACTGCGGGCAACCTTTGTTTTGATACCAGGGAAATCAAAATCTGACCCACCTGACCATAAAACAAGCCCACAATTTAGACCAGCCCATTGGTCACTGCCTGATTGCCTTATAGGACAGTCCGACCCAGGGTGTGTGTGTATGTTTTTGGGGGGCGGTGCTATGGCAATAATAGTATCTCCCACATCTAAATACTAAACTCCAGACAGGCCCAGTATCCCGATTAAAGTCAAGACAAATATCTGGTGCAACAAAGCTGAGCTTTCAGTAACCAGACAGTAGGTACACAAAAGTTGGTTTAGCCCCTGGCCTTTGACCTTTGAAGTGCACCTGAAATGTTATATGTAAATCCAGATCTGCCAAACAGGCTGTGATGCAGTCAAAATATCGAAAAGAGGACCACTAAGATTGGACCGGACGGTCTGGGTGCCCAAAAGGGCGTGAGCTAACATTTGCCTCCGACAAGGGAGACCTCTTTGTAATATGGCCTAAATGTCATGATAAACCCCAGCCTACCTGGCAAGCAGTATAGAATATTCAAATAGGACTTGACATTTTAATGTCACAAATGATCTCCATAGCCACTCCTACATATCCTGCCAGGTTCAGATGGGTCAGCTCTGCCCATTCATGTCAGCCTATTGTTTGTTTCTGGGAATAAGTTTACTCCTCAGTCACGCCTATTTAAATGCCAAATATTGGGAGACCAAAATACAGATTTAGATTCCAGGAACTTCAGGCAGGGCAAAGGTTACTTTCCAAAAAATACTATTCTGCAATATTTAAACCAAATCTGACTTCACTGTTGGACTGGATTTTTATAAACTATTAAAATAGTTGTTTAATTATTATTCTATTTAATATTGCCTCCCAGTGTTTTCTTATGGAAAAGACAGCCTTACTACAGTGAAAATAGCCAGCACTGTGTTAGAGCTCATGGTATGTATTTTCCATTTATGAGTGTGAACCTACAAGTACCACAACTCTTTACAAACGAATGGCCAGAACACCCCCTAGAGGGCACCACAATAAAAATAGCATTTTGAAGAAACATTGGTCATGTAACCATATTGTCAGACCGAAGAGGGTGTAACCACATGAAAAGAGAAGGGTGGAGAGCATAGCAGTGTAACAATATATTCAGCCCACTAGAGGGCATAGTGCATTACTCATTTTCAGGTTAGCGGGCCTGCTACAGTATTATTAAAAACAAGGCCCTTAGAACACAAACTACTACCAGCTATAAAACAAAAGCTCCAGTCCTGAGAGAGCTTAAAAAGACACAAATGGTGAGAGAGTGTTTGACCTGACAGCCTTAGGATGGTCACCCCCAACGTTTGCCTGCCTCCCTCAGCTTTTTTGACACAGTTTTTGCGGGTTTTAGGAGTCTGCGCACTTTACCATACTAACCAGTACTTAAGTGCATGCTCTCTCTCTTAAAACATGGTGACATTGGCTCAGACCTAATTGCCCTATTTAATTTACTTGTAAGTCCCTAGTAAAGTGCACTACATATGCCCAGGGCCTGTGAGATCAATGCTACTAGTTGGCCTGCAGCACTGGTTGTGCCACCCACATAAGTAGCCCCCTAACAATTTCCAAGGCCTGCCGTTGCAAGGCCTGTGTGTGGGTGCAGTTCACTGCCACTTCGACTTGGCATTTAAAAGTCCTTGCCAAGCCTTAAACTCCTGTCTTTCTACAGATACGTCACCCCTAAGGTATGCCCTAGGTAACCCAGAGGGCAGGATGCTCTGTGGGTAAAAGGCAGGACATATATCTGTGTGTTTTATATGTTCGGGTTGTGGAAAACCCCTAGATTTGTTTTCCAGTGCTATGAGGCCTGCTCCTCTCATAGGCTAACATTAAGGCTACCCTCAAACTGTTTGAGTGGTAGATTCTGATTAGAAAGGGGTAAACAGGTCATATTTAGTATGGCCAGAATGGTAACACAAAATCCTATTTATTGGTGAGGTTGGATTTTATATTACTATTTTCGAAATGCTACTTTTAGAAAGTGAGCATTTCTCTTCACTTAAATCCTTATGTGCCTTACAACCTGTCTCCAATCCACGTCTGGCTGGGCTGGTGTTGACAACCCCCTTGTGCATTTCACCCAGACAACCACAAACACAGGATGCTCAGACACACCTGCACACATCTACATACAGAATGGGTCTTCCTGGGCTGGAAGGGTAGAGGGACTGACACTTACGTTTCAAAGGACAGTGGCCCACCCTCACACAATGGACTACCAAACCCCCCACTGGGACCCTGGCAGACAGGATTGTACTGAAAGGGGACTTTGTGCACTTCAGAACCACTCTTTGAAGTCCCCCCCACTTCAAAGCACTTTTGGGTATATAAACTGGGTTCCTGACCCTGCCAACTAGGACACGTCTTGGGACAGTCACTCTGTACCAGAACCTGCCAAGAGATGCTGCCTGGCTGCCCAAAGGACTCACCTGGACTGCTTTGCTGTAAAGGACTGCTGCCTTGCTGTTGTCCTGCTGCTTTGCTGGCCTCTGACTCTGATGAGAAGTGCTCTCCAAGGGCTTGGATTGAGCTTGCCACTTGTTTCTGAAGTCTCAGGGCCAAAAAGACTTCATCTCTGCAAAGAAACTCCATGTGCGGCAAAAATCAACACACAGCCTTCTGGAATCGACGCAGCCTGCCCAGCGGTGAGAAAATCACTGCATCACCGAACCGGTATGACGCAGCCTGGCTCCCCGAGTGGAGATCAACGCAGCACCAGCGTTGCACTGGAACTTCAACGCACAGTCCACCAGATTGACGCATTGGGAGCCAGAACGACGCAGCATGACTTCCTGCGCAAGGAATCGCAGCAGCGGCAGCCATGCAAAAGAAACTCCGCTGCATTACCCACCAGATCGACACAGCAACTGTGACTTTGCCCTGCATGCCCAGGATTTCCACACATCGTCCCTGAGCACCAAAAGACCCTGCATCGCAAAGAGGATTTAAGCATGAATGTGGGAATTCGATGCAAAGCCCTTGCCGCGTGGAAAATAATCGACACATCGTCTGTGTGCACTAGGAAATCTGACACACACCCTTTGTTTTCCATGCATCTCCTCCTCTGCGGTCTTCGTGCGTTTAATTTTGAAGCAAACCAGGTACCTTGTGCTTGCAAGGGACAATTTTTGCTTTTAAGAACTTAAGACTTTTATTATTATAACAAAAGTGATATTTCAACTTGTACTTCAAATATTGATCATTTGACCTTAAATCATTCAGATAATTATCTTATATTTTCCTAAAACCTGTGTGTGTATTTTTATGGTGTTTTCACTGTGTTACTGCATGATTTATTGTACAAATACTTTAAACATTGCTTTGTGAGTTAAGCCTGACTGCTCAGTCCCAAACTACCAGAGGGTGGGCACAGGATAATTTGGATTGTGTCTGTGACTTACCCTGACTAGGATTGTGGTCCCTACTTGGACAAGGGTGAATACCTCTGCCAAATAGAGACCCCATTTCTCACATAAAGGTTATGATTTTGGGGACCCAGAAGATGAGCTGGACAAAAAGAGCACATTGTGCTGAATGTTTTGGTCCTGGGGTCACCACAGGTTGAATTAATGGCAAAACTATGTTGTAAAAGGAATGCCTCTCAAAACATAATGGACGAGTTTCCTGAGTGCAGTGAATATTGTAGTATCGGCTCTCCCACTGTGACGGAAGAGAGATGCATTGAGGGTTTCCCTTGTGTTTTTTTTATTTTAAAAGGCGCTAGATTTTATGTTATTTAAATTCTAAACTTGGAAGAATTTAGGAACGAGGCTGAAAATGTAACTGGTGTTCATGTAAACGCCAATCTTCTGGTGGAGTTTGCGCTATATAAATAAATAAAAAAGAATCCCCCTCCAGCTTGCAGGCTTTGTCGGGTATAGACACCGCAAAGAAACATTGAGATGCCAGAGGAAAAAACAACATACCACCATGAGCACGAAGCAGAGAGGCAAAAGAAAAAAAAGTAGTGCATCAACACTAAAGTATATGGCCGATCGTGCAATAATCCATGTAACAGGGTCAGTCTCCAAGGTGGTAACAAAACGGTCTCAAAGTGGGACAAACCTAAAGCATTTGCCTAACGAAGCAAAGGAATTTTGAAGGGCAGGCCAAGGAATTAATGAAAGTGATAGGTGTGTGATTGGCCTGGTGAACGCCCCCACAACAAATAGTTTACAGCAGGTCGAGAGACTGTCGAGCTTAACCTAAAAAGCAGACCAGATTTGGCATTAAGAGCCATGGTTCTTTAAACCATTTGAGTGAGGCCCATACTCAGGGGAGAAAGGGAGATTATGTGGAAACGTGGCATAGAATTTCAGAGCTTGGAATTGGGGGGCTAAAGTGTGAGGCAGATATTAAAGGTTATGCAGAAATATGAAAAATATGCAGCCAACATTAGGGTGCCACACTTTGTAGCCACATAGGCAATGCAATTCGAAAGCATGAAGATATGCAGAAGGGAAGAGCATACTTAAAAATTGTTGGAAAAGTGTATAGTATTTGGTAACCTTTCAGCGAAACAATAGGTACTGTCGCTGTAATAGAAAATTATGCAACAAGAGATTCTAAGGTATGAGGCACAGAGTCGGTTTGTTTTGTCGAGGCTTGGCCGAAATTTTAATGATATCGACCAAATTTGGGAAATTCCAGAAATTCCCATGAGATGAAATTGATGTGAAATTCATGTAATTTCTCATAATTGCACATTACACTATTTCGCTTTTTTGTTGCCCAGTGTCTTACGACATACCAGCGGGAGACGCGTCCGGACAGAAAATGTTCTCACCCAGACACATTTTCTATTCAAATTAGTCACTAGCTGGTATTCTTGTGAGACTTTCACACAATTGTGCGCGCTCAATGAACAAAGCAAGATAGCAGCAAATCACATATTGCTATAAAAGCATAATTTTGAGAAATTTTCAGTTTCTTGTAAAGAAAAAATGATGCAATTTCACCAAGCCCTAATTTTTCGTGCATCATTTGTCATTTACTTAGGAAAGCTCAGCTTCACCAGGTTGATAAGCTGTTGAGATAGCTCAGTGGGTCTTATTTTTTGTGTATTGCCTTAGTAATGCATGGGTGAATCCTGGTGACTGCTTTATACATGCATCCTCTTTTGAATTCATGAAGCGTTTAACCCAGGATGCACCTTGAAGTGGATTCCGCATGTTATTTGCAATACCTTTATTTCTAAAAATATTTGTTGTTTAACAATTAATTGTGTGCCTTATGCTGTTAGAATTATACAGTTTTTGGATAGAAACCACTGGAGAAACACACCACAACGTTGAAGGGACCACAATTCAGGCCCGGTGTACAAAGACCAACATGTGAAATACCTTTCCACTGATAACTACTAAGTATCTGTGCAAGTGTTGTGCATTCTACAGACGTTTCCTTAGGTGGACAATAACATCATGGAAGCCAATAAGCTCCAAAATAACATGGTATGTAGTGCATGTGGTCTGTGCTTTTCACATACTGAATCAAAATAAGACTTTTCTAATCACCCTACTCAGATAAACTGTCACACCCACTATGAATCTACAAGCCCGTCTTCATACAACAAACCAGCATTAATCATGTCAAGTTGTTTTCTTGAAGAATACAAAAAAGTGATGGATAGAATCCTTGAATTAATCTCAGCCATTGGTAATTACTCAAGTTGCGTCCAAGTCTGTAATTTTTTTGCTCACCATGCCACCTCATATTATGCCACATTTAATAAGCCTTGGCCCTGCTCTAATGGAACAGTCCAGACTGAACAGCTAAACCAGGTTGACGCAGGACCAGAACACAAGCAACTTAGGACCATTTTGGCCTAGTTGGGCCTCTTCAGTCAGTGCAGCTTGGTTCCAGTGGCACAGCGAGCACTGGACCCACGTTTAGGCATTCCTATCACGCTTAGAGCATCAGAATGAAGAATACAAAAAAGTAATGGATGGAATGCTTAAATGAATTATAGTCACTGGTAATTACTTGGCCTGAGTAATTACCAAGTAATTACCAGTGGCTGAGATCAATTCAAGCATTCAATCCATCACAGTTTTGTATTCTTCAGGAGTGTTTCTTGGCATTGGTAGTCATTCCTTTCTTTTATTCTGGTCTCCCTTTGAAGAGGTGACCTTGCAGTTAAATGTTTATAAGTTTATCCGCCATATCACACTTACCCACTCCTAAAACGAATGGTCAGAATTCTGAATCTAATATATTAATGCAAGAATACTCAATGGTCGGGAAGGAGGAAGCGGATGTGGCCCTCCTGACCTTTACATGCAGCCCTCCAGGCTGCTGCTTACTTGACCTAGCAATGATATTCAGGAAGGTGTTAAATGGGAAACTAATATTTACACTTTAATTAAAGTAAAAGGAAATTAAGCAAATTGAAGGTGCCCTGCAACACTTATTTTTAGAAACACTCTTATTTTTGAAGACATTGTGGTACAAAAATATGGTAAAGATTCTTCAAAATCCCCCAAAAATAATTTCATTAACATGAGTAAGCATTTCAAATTATTGCATCAGATGATATGACTGCATTGAAAGGCATTTATTACAAGCGGTAGCTCGCAAACGTACTTACAAAATTCATGGTTTCCCCTCTCAGACATCAATGCCATTAGTGAACCAAGAGGCAGGTCAGTCGTCATGTACACCCTGTATGCATGATCGACTGTTCACTAAAACGCAGGGGTAGCGGAAGTGACATCACTCAACCTTTGACCTTAAATTTCACTCAAACACACATGCTTACATATACAAATACATTCACGCTTGCACTCTCTCTCTCTCGCAAAAACACATACTCACTCGTAGGCATGCAGTCAACATACAGCTAAAGGCATTTATTTTTACTTACCACAACTGGCCAAGAAAATCATATTTCAGCTAATTGTACTCCACTTTCAATACAGCAATAGTGAATAGTGGAACATTATTCACTTAATATAATTTAAAAACCTGAGAGAAAACAAAGGGAGTGGAGCCCCAAACAACATCTATAATGATGAGCTGCCACTGTGGTACTGGTACTGATTTTGCCACCTGAGGCCAGGGATCGCAAAGGCAGTGTCAGTGTAGTTTATTAAATCAAATACAGGGTTTTTTACAGTGGAAATCCTGATTTCATGTCTTTCAAGCTACTGTCATATGTGGTGATGAGCAAAAAGGAAGCAAAGTGAAATAAAACAGCTGGCCAGGACCCAACACTTTGGCCAAGTGGGGAAGCTGGGATTGATCCCAGGTTTTCTGGTTTCACAATGTGCAGTTTAGCCAAAATATGACTATCTATTTTCCTCTCTCATTTAACATTAAAAACGATTGATCTGTGCAAGAGCCAGGAATCTGGTTTAAACCACCAGTTGCTCTCCCACCTCTATTACATAATGGCAATTAAGTATCAAAAGCACAGGAAGGATATGATTTGACTATCATCAAACAATGTGGTGAAGGAGGAGTATCAATACCACAGTGCAGGACTCGTTGTTTGGAAAATTCATAACTTTCTCACAACAACATATTTTAGTGAGTGGACTGTGAGACAGTGTTCAACCCCCAAGGGTAAAATAAAATGATTGTTGGGTTAGAACCTTGTTTTCTTACCATACACTTACTACTAGTGTTTTGTTTAAGTTTTTCCTATCTTTTGAAAAAGGAGCAGAGAAATATATTCAGAAAGTTATTACCCAAGAGCGCACAACCTGTCACATGGAGGGGACGAGATTAATAAGCAAAAATACATTCTGGTTCCATGGCGTCCATCTTGCTCATTATCCCACAACTGGTTGCTCATAATCCAACAACCGGGTTTTAGTGGTCCCAATCTTGAAACTCAGAGACTACTCTCACCAAAGATATGCCACTGTGCTGTGGAACCAGGATATGTTGGTAAAGTGGTAAAGCCAGGATGAAATGTCATGTCCCTTAGGGACATGACAAACGTTCACATTGTCCCATCTGTAGCAGTGGAGGATGGGTATTTGTGTGCGCCCATTTCAGTGACTTGCACACCTTGTTGGTATGTCTTTGCTGTGGATTTTATAGCACTTGCGGCCTTAACGGAGCCTGTCTCTAAGTACTCTTAATGTTTACAGATTAGAGACCAAAATCATAAGGACATTGTGAATCCGAAGATTCTATTTCATGCCAAAACAATCATCACATTACTTCCTTTGTGTGCTTGAAATGCCAAAGTTAGCGAAAGCAAGCAGAGAATGCTTATCCCAGGGTGTGGTACACAGGAAGTAGCTTAGATACACCATAGACAAAGTATTGTCTAATTTAGGATAGCTAATTTAAAGGACAAGTATGGAATGAAAGCCTCCACAACTCAGAGCACATCATGTACAAGTTTTACGTCCTCCAGGCCACCTCTTCATTCCCTCAAACCCTGCTGGCATTTGTGCAGCCCTTGGGTGCATCAAGGGCCATACATTTGCATACGTTTGTGAGTACTCATGTATTACTATCATATAGCAATTCGTGTTTTATTATACTTCCTCACTTAGTGCACCTCTTTGTAGCTACTATCTTCTAAGAAGACTAACATTCAAACATGTTACTTCTTCCTCCAACCTAGTCTCTGTTGGATAGAAGCAATAACCCATGTAGTCATGGTGAGCGATACACACCATCAAAGAAATAGTGAAAAAGAGTTCCTGTCCAAAGTTATATTAGATCCTACGAAAACATGTTCCTAAATGAACTGAGACAAACTATTTCTGATGGAAGCTCAGTTGGTTTTCCCCCTCAATACGTGTGTCATTGAAATCCAAGTAAAGCTCCGTTATTCACAAAAAATGAATTGGTTTGCAGATAGCATTTAACTCCCAGTTAGAAATTTCAACAAAATGTTGACTATAACAGAATAGTGTTTGCATTCAATGTAGTGAGAGGAAAAAAGTTTTGCCATTAACAATATGACTTGATGCCATTATTTGGGATAACATTTGTGCTTTAAATGGAAATATATAAGTGCTGGTACTCATTATTCAGAATACCGGTTTGTTCTCGACTATTGCCGCCACTCTTCAATTAAATGGATTCTAACAGTGCTGAGAAGGACAGAGACTCTCTATTTTAAATTAGAGAAGTGCCCCAGATACGAATACAAGAACAAAGGGCAACCTAAGAGCTTGGAATTGTTTGGTGGATACCTTGTGCTAAATTTAACCTATAAATACATGGTTTTACATGTCCAGCAAACGCATCATGCCCTCATATATCTTTTTTTACACTGACATGTCAATTACTAGAAGTACCATCTATTACAGTTACGATACTTTAGAATTTGGAATGCATTAGCAGGCACTATGTGTTACATTACCACTTCTATATTTATTGCATAACCTTTTGCTACTTTATGGTATATCCTCTACATTCACATTTTGAAAAAATATTTTTAATATATAATTTAATCTCTGCACATCCACTGTGTTAAATCTATTTCAGTACCCATGTCCAATTTTAACATTTGGATAGGTCTACTGCAAACTTTGCTACACAGTTGCTATCTTTGTTTTTATATCAAATCATCTTTTAGGCACCACATATCTTGCTTGTTCACTGTATATGTGCCACAATGTGCAGTGAGTATCCGCTATGTTTAATGACTAGCACCAATATTTAATGTATATCTGTTTTTTATTCAGTATAGCTTCAGTTAGGTTTATGGTTTTCCATCTATGGTGATCGATCTGCTACTATGTTTATAGTCGATGTGATAGGTTTAGTGCATATATGTTGCTATGTTTTCTGACATCTCAGCTTTATTCACTATATGCATCACACTACCTCTACTTTGTAGCAACTTGGGTTTACTGATTAAGTTTTCTTCTTGTACATTTTTATCTTTACTCTAGATTTGCAATTTTATTACTTATATTACTTATATTGTCAGTTTTCCCTGCAGCCATTACTATGAGAGAGCGTAGTCTAAATATTACATATATTAGATGTGAAATGCTGATACCTAACAATGCTGCATACAAAAACGTTCATAAAATATTATTTGCTTAAATGTATTCTCAACATAATTATAAGTGTGAAGTTACTATTGTGCACATAAACTAATGTCGACTTGAAGAAATAATTGCTTGCATTATGATTAATTGAAAATATTAACACCTACGAAGATTGCATTAGAACCCATATGCCTTAAATTAGCGTGAGTTGAAGTTTTAGCCGTGTAGCTCTCATATTAAAGCATATTTTTGTTTTTCAGTGTGCTGACTCGTAAAAGGCCATGACCCAGCATGTGTTCTTTCCTTTGTTTTATGTTGCAAGTTATGCCTTATTGCCATCTGCATGCTAGCTGCCTTAGTATAAGTTTTATACGTTTTGCAACAAATGTAAAAACATTCAAGGACGTTTTACCATGGAAAAGAGAACTTTTGACCTGAAGAACGTGCCAAAGGATGAAGTAACCCCGGATGTGCCACCTACGAAGACGTCAATTATGAAGACCAATCAAAACATTATAAATTATCGTGGGGTGACGATTTGGATTACCTAATGTATAATTTGATAGGCTAAAGATAGTGGGGTATAGCGATTATCCAATAGAATTTGGGGGAATGTATTGTGAAAAAGGGATAAAAACTCATGACACAGAACAGTCGGGGGTATTAGGTAGGGAATGATATTGATTGCATCCAGAAACTCTGTCACTCTGTTTGGTGATTTGAGACTTAGACAAAATCATCTTCATCCATAGACTGCCCCTTTACACTTTTCCTCCTTATGAGGGAAGTGTCCCCTGTCCCTTAGATGAAATAAACTGTTGGCGATCTAACTGATGTCCTGAAGACGAAGACTGATCCTGTATGCTGACTTATTCCGAGGAGGGTAATTATGACAATGCTATTGTAATTTGTCTGTTTGCTTTTCCTTTCTAGGTACCAACTGCTGTATTTTTTAAAAGAGACCTTAGTCAGATGTTTTCCAAATTTGTGTTCAAAATTATTTTGCATGAAGCCCAACATGCTGATGCTAATTAGTGGTTAGGCTAGGTAATCACTTTGACTGACGCAAATAGACGTGACTGACATTGTGCTATGCTGAACTGAGACGTATATGATATTCTATGCACTCTGACCTATGCAAATCTTATATTGGCGCCCTTATGTTTGTGATCTTTGCATTATTAAAGTCTTATCATAGTTGTCGTGTTGTGACTTTGCTCATATGCTTCTTGGTTTGAAATTGACACTATTATTAGATTGTAATCAATAGGGAATAAAATTCACAAAACTTCAATAAAGGTGTGGTTATTCATGGCTGAAAGGTCATGGCTGCGCCGATAGTTTAATAAATGTCTTTATCCAAAGTAAAGTATATTGTGGTGATATATGTTGATAACGTCATTGACATATTGCTTGACATATTGATCAGTTATCTCGTTCTACGGTGTCTCACCACTGGGTCAAAAGATTCATCGGCCTAAAACGAGTCCTAATGTGTATAAAATTGACATAAAGGGACGCGTTATCAACTACATATTCAACACTGTGTACTGTATAACCTCTTTGTTTAAAGTTCTGTATCAACTCTTGGCTGGCTTACTGTAAATCATCTATGTTTATTACTAAATATTTTAATAGAAGTATTATGTTTGGTATTTTTACTACATATCCACTGTTACATTAATGTTATGACAATTCCTGTATCTACTGTTCACCTGGCGATATGAGCGCATAAATTATATGAACTTGTGTATGGTAAACAAAGTAAACATTATACAGTAAATCTAGTAATCAGGATATAGTCAAACAGTGATGAATATATAACACATTTCAATTAGCTTTTCAGTGTAGTAGGGTTGTACTACAAAAATTAAAAATAACGGATAAGGTTTTTGACTACGAGGGAGGAAATCCTTTGCAGCCAATGTTAAATGAAAATGTAAAGACAGGAGTTGAGTGCAGGTTACTGAGCAGCAAAGGAGAAGAAAACTAAAAGTAAAAAGTGTTGCAAAGTAGACAAACCTATTTTACTTCAAAAAGCATGGGATAGAGGTTACTGTAGCAAGAGGAAGAAAAAGCAAACTATTACATGTTTCAAGGTAGACAAAATTCTCTCAGTTCTATTTCTGACCAAAGGATTCAGTCCACTTTCTCTATTCTTCTTGAAGGAGTACTTGGGTATATCTGAATGATCGACACATAATTTTCATTATAAATTATTCCCAAACTGTAGTGTTGCTGCTTTGTGGTTAATTAAAGCACTTTTAACACATTTTGAGTATGTATGGCCATCTTATGGCCTATAAGAAGCCAATGTGGTGTACCATTGAACGTTCTTCTTATAAGGGACCCAAACCGCAAGCATTCATCATAATTAATTGATAGATAAAAACATAAGTAAAATTTCGTAATAGTGTGAACAAGATTAGGTGCTGATCAGTGATAAGCCATCAGATGATGAGGCACGGGACAGCCAAACATGAATCATGTTACTGGTTCTCTCTCTTAATGCAACATGATCTTAATTTCTTGACAGCCAAAAAGTGGGAAGAAAAATGCTGTACTTTAATCAATAATGTTCTCTCCCTTTGCCTTATGAAAGGCTAGCTAAAAACAAAGAAGCATTTTGGTGGCTTATTCAGAGATCCACGGTTAGTGCCAGCAATCTTTTCAGGCCAATAATAGAAAAACATCTGTAGAGCAATAAAAATAATGTAACTGTGTTTTTTTGGAGAATGGCAGCATTATCAAGTAATCTCTGCATCAAACCAGCCATTTTGTCTGCGAGCCTGTGCGGCCTTCTACAGAAACAGTTGCGCGTGCAAACAATGGGCCTTATTTACAGGCAACTGCCGGTGCGTTAGGAGGACGGCGGCACCACTGGCATGTTAAATAGATATTTATAGACTTTTTAAGAGAGATACAGTGTAATACGACAAATGTGCAGATGGGGGAAGTGGCTTTAAAAGCGGCTTAAGACACACACTGTTTAACAAGCCCATCCAATCTCTCCGACACTAACTGGACATTAAAAGAGCTTTTAGATTTGTCTCTGGGTAGGAAGGCCTAATACATTGTGCTCCCTCGTTCTTGATACTTCACACTTTCCACAACTGACATCCCAGTGTTGCTACGATGAGAAATGGGGCTTAGCTTCAAGCTCATAGTTGATAGAGAAGCTACTACCGAGCTGAAACATGAAATGATCTTTAATCAATAATGATAATAATATTAAATTTGCAATTTTAATCTAATTCATACAACTACACTACTAGAACTTCCTGGTGATGCTATTTTTTATGTAATTGTTGAATATCAGCTTGTGAGATCAAGTGTAGCTTCAGCGTTTCACACATTCAAAGTTAGTGGAAGAATACTATTGTAATATACTGGTAGATGTCTAATCAGTGGGCTGATGGAGAAGAAGCATGGTTTCAGTTTCAGCTAATTACATGAGGTTGGACCATTGACTATGTCTGGGGAAGCATGGTCCATAAGGAATCCACAGAGAAGAAGCTTCTGTCTCCTAGGGATTGAACTGGATTCTGGCTCCCTTAAGAGGTGTGCATGTGCCATTTGTAAAGGACTAGGAGGGAAAGAGCGAGATTTGCACTTTTTTTCCTGTAGTGGGGCCTACCAGGCATTTATATGTTATGCTACCTAGAATTTGTATCATGTTCACCTCACTCTACTGAGGAATCATAGCACTCAAAATGGTTGAATGGTTACAGACAGACTTTTGTTTGCATGTAGAGGTGTATGGTTGTAGAATGTTCCATGTTGGAAGAGTGGTGTGATGCATGAGGTATGACAGGTTAACAGAAATAACTATATGAAATATTTCATCTGTGTACTTGAATGAAGAGAAGGCATGAGGGAGACAATTTTAAGGTAATGTTGGCTTGCAAAGAAATCAGTTTATCTTCTGATGTGAATACACAAGCTAATATTTCCTAAGGCCAGCAGATTAGCAGAGCCGAAAAATGTTTTCTATTTTATGTTGTAATAAAATTCTAAATTGTTGATAAATACCCTAGTGTAGGCAATAATCTTTGATTTCTTTAAAACATTTGAGAGCTCTCATGCAATTTCTCTGCATACAGGCACACGTTAAGATACTTAATGTAAAACATTACTTTCAAATATATTTGTAATAAATGTAGATATGTTACTTCTTCTGCAGCTTCCTCAATGTTTCTCTCATATCCTGTACTTATACCTCCTAACTGTGAGAGTTGTAAGAGCTCTCTTCAGATTCTGTGTCATAGCTATAGATTCAACTGGACGGATTAGAAAACAGCCTACTCATCACTAGTTATATTTGGTTGGTGTCCAGACTTCAAATGAGGGAGGAGATGAGTGTACGGATCAAAACCAGTGTCTCTCAAACCTCTAGCCTTAAGCTTTGAGGTTTGGTTTGAGCCTTCGTTTCATAACATTAATTACAAAAGCTGGTGAAACCAGTAAAATCAATGGATGGTTATATTTAAATTTCAAATATTGTAGATCAGATATGCCTCATTCAACTAGACGATCTAACCTTAAAGGTGGAGGCCACTACAGAGTGCTACAGAGGATGAGCAAGAATGAACATGTAAATAGCACTGGCCACGCAATAAATTGCTTTAAAGGAATTATTCATCATCGTTGTCTCCCTGTTGACACATCACAGCTCCTACTTCCTTCCTCTTTGTCCACCCTGCTCCGTTCATCTCTATTGCATCCCCAAATCTGTACAACAGTCCACATTCAACATTACTATGTAATGCTTGCTTCTCAAATATTGTATAAGTGTGTTTGATGGAGTAGCAAGAAGACATGTCTTAGCCTGATGGATGATTGTAGGGGCAAACGTAAAAAACAATTTAAGTTGTGGTGCGTGCAGAGGTGCAAGCTACAACTTTGTTGATTCCATTGTGGACATGATGTTACGTAAGGACAGCAAAACACCCCAGGCACTACAAGCTGTGAATCAATCAATTAGATTTTGTCCCGCACACAGCTGCTTAATAGGAGGCTTCCCAATGCTAACTGCCAGACAGACGGACTGAAAGGTAGAAGAACAGGAGAATCTAGATCTTATCAAAAATAATTTATTTAATTTGTTTTTAAAGTTGAGCACAGAAAGCCCTCAGAAGGCATCCAGGAAATGTGTTCCATAGTTTGGCCATCATAAATGCTGAAGATCGGCCATCTTGCCTGGCCTTTGAGAACTCTAAAACCTGCAGAAGTAAGAGACTGTTCGACTTAAGCGATCTGCATTGCTTATAAGGGTGGAGTCTTTCCCTCAGTTAACTAGGGCCCTTGCCTGACAAAGCCCTAAAAGCAAAAACAAGGGCTTTAAATTTGATGCGATTGGCTACTGACAGCCAATGTAAATGCTTCAAATGAGGCAAAATTTGCTGCTGCATTTTGTACTAACTGGAGACCTTGGATTAAGAAAGCAGGAAGGCTAAAAGGACGACTACTAGCACAGTCTAATCGAAAACTTACCATGGTGTGAATCACCATTTTTTAAAGTCCTCCAGAAACAAATGCAACATCTTCTTCAAAGGTTTAAGCTTAGCAAGTCAGACTGACAATCCTTGTTGGATTTGTAAACCGGAAGAAAGGTTGAGATCAAATATTATTCCCAGATTTCAGGCTAAGGAGATGGGAAATGGAGAGGGGTTGAGTTCATCCAGCCACCAAATGCTTGGGGAAGGCGGATACTTGGTCCAAAGAAAAGGACTTCTGCTTTATCTGAATTTAATTTAAGGGTGTTGCATCCATCCAACTAGCAATTCCCTTAAAAGACTCTCTAAACCTAATGAAGGCATTATCCGAATGCTCTTGAAAAGGCAAAAGGAGTTGAGTGGAGTCTACATAGGACACCACATACCTACCCCAAGATTCAATCAGCTGAGCCAGCAGTGCTAGATACAAACTGAAGAGAGTGGAGCTCAAAGCTGAGCCCTGGGGAATTCATACAGAAGAGGTTTATGAGAGGAAGTAAAAGGGTGGGATGAAACTAGCTGAGATCTATCCCCCAAAAAGGATTTAACCATATGAAAGCTATACCCTGAATACCTGCCACACTAATTCTGTCTATAAGGGTGGCATGCAAGACTGTATCAAATGTGGCTGACAAGTTAGGCAAAACTACCTCCTTGATTATCCATGGTTTAAATTATCTTTTGTGTATTCTGTGACCTCCAAAAAGGCGGATTCAGTACTGAAACCTGACTGGAAGCTGGACTGCAAGTCATGCAACAGGTTATTGGATTCCACAAAGGAAGAAAACTGTTAACCAATTTCTCCAAGATTTTTGCAACCGCCGGTAAGAGAGAGGTTGGTCTAAAATGTTTCAGTATAGTCGGGTCTGTGTTACATTTCTTCAGTAAAGGCAGGAGTAAAGCTCATTTCCAGGCAGAAAAAAATAGTCCTTCTTCAAGTGCGGTGATCAAACTTTTATTGAGCATTGGATTAATGGTAGAGGAGATCTTCCTTATAATTCAGGGAGGACAAGGGACTCCTCGGAATCATGATTTGCATTTCTCAAGTTCTTTCAGAGAAACGGCCTCCGGAATACGGAAACAATTTAAGAGAAGATTACCTTTATTTGGTGCATGTTCTGCCTGCACCTTGGGTGAGGTGCCTATAGAGAAGGTTCAGTAGATTTTCTGGATTTTCTATTGAAGACATAATGACAATTTGTTACAGAGGTTCAGGGATGGGCAGAAACTACTATTTGCAGCCTCGGGGGATAGAAAGAATGGACAATTTTGGAAACTTCATACAGAGTATTAGAGAAGAGAAATACCTTTCTTTGAGCTCCCCTGATAGACTTTCAGAAGTATTTTAATGCTACTTTGCATTCACCTCAGGGAAACAAGACTTTCTCCATTGTTACTCTGGGTATTTACATCGGCCATTCTCTTCCCTTACAGAGGAAAAGAACCAAGGGGCCAAGTGTTGAGCCATACTCGCAGCCTGGGGCTTTAGTGGTGCCATGAGATGAAGGAGATTAGTAATTCATTTATTCAAATTGGCCACATCTGTATCTAGGGTGCCAGTTAGAAAAGGGGTAGCAAATTGTAGCTTTTGGTATAGAGGCTCCTCAGAAATTTTATGTCATGCTCTGGAAAGAGAAGGGGCCTTATCTAACTTCTTCTGATGAGCCCACTTTGGCATCTTCCCAGTGGGCGAGAACTTTGCAATAAGTTGCCAGGCTCGATTTTTTGGGCATTCTGGCATATTTGATATTATTGGGTACAATTGTGAAACTCGCATTCCAAGCCTTTCTGCCTACATCACTATTTTGAGGTGACCCTCCTGCGTATTAACCTTTTTCCTTGCTCTGGATTTTTTCAGTATTCTTGCCTTTCCTTTGTCCCTGTTCTTCTTAGCGCATTGGCTGATGCTCTGTGGGGGGCTCCCCTCTTGCCCATAGTTAATTGGTAAATGCCCCCGGTCAATTACACTACATTGTGCTTCACCCCACCTCTTACAATCACTCGCTACGGGTGCCAGGAATAGGAGGTAAGAAGTACCTTGGGGGGTTTATTATTGCTCAATACCTTGTTGAGTGATCTGTTTATGATGTTTTTAACTGTCTCTTCCTCGTTACTCTGTGGATTGTGTTTTCCCTAGTTTTTGGCAGTGTCCAGCATGCCTCAGAAAGTGGTTAAGCAGGTGGAGGGGATAGGAATATGGGGTGAGATATTTGCTTTGCTGCGTCATGCATTGCTGGGTGGAGCTGGGGTGGAAATGTTGGCTGCATCACCCCCAGCAGAGCCTGCTGAGAGGACAAGGAGATCAGGGATTCCCCTGAGTGCAGCCTTCCCTCCAAAACATAAAAAAGCAAAGAAGGGACAAGCAGGGCAGAGGACACCGGCACCCTCGCCTGCAATGGGGGCGGTGAAGTTGAAGCAACATCAGCACAGGTTCATGAAAGTCAACTGACAGGTTACACCAGCATCGTCCAAAGCAGAGATAATTGTGTGGAGGTAAGAGGGGCAAAACGAATATTTCTGGTTCGGCAGTAGTTAGCCCCACCCTGGCTCCCAGCGCTGTTGGGGGCAACATCTGACTCAGGGGGTCCTCAGCCGGATCTGGTGACCAATCTGCCTAATTTATTGCCCTGACTCTCCAAATTAATCAGGTTTTCCATCATAGTGCTGAATGGGAGCACAGCAGGGGCCCGATGTGGGACAATCTGGAGCAGACCAAGAGGCTAGATGTTCAGTCTGGGGCCGGAGAGCAGACACAGGTGCAGACGTCAACCCACTCAGTGAGTCCTAGGATGTCCCCAGCTTGGGGGTGGATTTAAAGGTGGGGAGGGGGAAAGGGCCTTCAAGCGAAGGATTCACCACCAAGGAGAGCGCAGCTGGACAGCACCAAGGATGCACACTCCACAGGTAATGGTGCCCCTCCTGATACTGAGCCTGCTTTACCTTGTAGAGGGAGGTCAGAGAGGGGCCAGCTAGGAGTCACCTCTTGGAGAAGGTCAAAGAAAAGATTTGGAGTTGGGCGTTTGTGAAGATTTTTGATTTGATTACCGAGAACCCGGCCAGGAAGGTTGCCAAACACTGCAAGGAGTATTTGCATTCCAGAGACTGCTCGCATACTCAGCAGAAGCATAAAGTACAAGAGACTGCTGAACTGCGTGAAGGGTTTCACCGTTTTTCTCTCTGCCATGGTTGAGAAGTTTCCTGAGTTAGGGCCACAGCTTTCTTGCTACCAAAACAAAATTGTTTGTGAACACAACAAGTTTGGGCGGACTTCTTGGAAAGACTATGACCCGGCCTTTATGAGAAAGAAAGCAACATCAAAGTTACTTTTTTTGGATCAGACTGATGTTGATCCATGGCTGCACAATATCATGGTCAGGAAGCCTAAGCACCGTAGGCATCAGCCCTTTTGGTCAGGGACAGACCAGGGTTCAGATGAAAAGAAAGGTGCCTGATGGGCATATAACAGAAAGGCATGCACAAGACTGCCAGGGACCTGTATGTTCATGCACAATTTCTCCTTTTGTGGGATGCCGTCGTGGCCAGAGTTCAAATACTTCAAGAAAGGGACGTATAGAGTGCAGCAGATTCCTCCCCCCTTTTTCTGTAGGCTCACTTCCCCGTTGACATTCAGGTATTGACACGAAGGCTTAACTAGTATGGTGTTCCACACAGAACGCGAAGTGGGCAAATTTCTGTGAACTCCACTGGCAAAGCAGAATTTTTTGCCCCCACTCCCCCAAAACATAACGTGCATGGGTCAGCAGTGTCATTGGCATTCTCCACAGAGTGCCAGGACTATTGTGACATATTGCATACTACTCATCCTGTGACGGGGCTAATGTGGAAATGTATGCTATCAGCAGTGTGACAGGTTTTCTGGGATGCTATTTCAGCTACAGTGAAATGCACCACGGTCTATTGTGCCAATTCATCCACCCATTGGATCCCATGGATTAGTGTGAAGTGATGTTGCAGGTACCCATCATGCATCACAGACTGCTGAGACATTATATCAGCTACCCGCAGGTTTACATTGGCATCTGTGACGTAATTCCAGCCACCCACGGTCTGAGACAGTATCCTATACAGTCCGGTTTATCTCCTGCCCTCAACTTCTCCCCATTCTCCCCTCAATGATTAAAATCAGTGGTTATAACATGCCAAGCTACAAAGTAAATATTGTTTCTTATGGACCACGGTATCAGAACTTTGTGTGGCAGACATCTTGTAAACAGAGCACAAGCCAACCTGCTACTTGTGGATTTAACGGCCTTTGTATGAGCCATCAACCGTTTGGAAGATGAAAGTGGAATGTCTGGGTTGACAAACCCAATTTGTTTTGGAGAACTCGCATCTCTGGTGACTCGTTCTGAGAGAACTTCGCAGACAGCGTGGGCATCTAGCACAGGCCGTGCAGGGGTCTCGTACATCGGCATGGGGGGGGGGGGGGGGGTGAGGAGGGCTTCTATAGGCGACACTGTCTAACAAGCAGTCTTGAACTGGAGGTTGGCTTATGCGTATGCGCAGATGGGTACCGGAGCGCCATCTGTCCACGGTGAACAATGTCGGCCCATATCTAAAAGGCCGGCCACATTAGTTATACCCACTTAACACGACCCCTCCGTCCCTATTCTTTGCGCCCTCGCCCCTTTCTTTGAGCCAGGCGAAAGTAGCCGCTCGCATTCTCTCAGCCCATGAAAAATTTCAGGTCCAGACAAAAGGCCGCAGCCCCTCGAGTGCCCGCCGCCCTGCAGTCAAGAGTGACGGGCAGTATAAAAATGATATATATTGCCTCCGCAGTGTCTCAGGATTCTCGGCCAATATCGCTTCCCACCGAATGTATGCGTCAAGAGTCTGCACGCTTGTGAATGCATCTGCTTTAAGTCCAAAGACTCCCCTGAGCGGCGGGGACCCAACACATTCACATAACTCAGCTGCAGAGTCTCAAAAGGGCGCCTTTCTTCTGACCGCCATCTTTGCACTCGGACACTTCCAATTCAGATAAAACCCTTCACATTTTATATATACGGTGTACAAAGGTTGGGATGACACAGGTTTGTGTAACACTTCCCTTCCAAATGAGTTGTATCTAGCCACAACACGTCATATATCTATGAGGACTAATAGATGCATTAAGTACCATAAACTTAAGGGGAACATTGAAACTATCTGCATGTTATTGCCCTCAGTTCTGAATCCTACTGTCTCCAAAGCATTCCAGAAAGTCTCTCTGGAATGCTCCGATGCATGGGTTTTCGCTCTTCTTCTGACTCGGTGCTGGAATTCGATTCCTTTGGTTGTGCATCTTGCACTCGACATTCTAAGTTTTAGCAGAAATTAAAATAAAGCCGTACTTTTACCAACCATGCACCTTCCCTTAAGCTTTCTCCAGCTCATTTCTGGTGTGCTAGGAAAATCTGGCATTAGTGCGCTCTACAATATTATGTGGCATGCACAAAACGACATAACATGATACAACAACTTAATTGGGCACTGCACGACAACACAAAACAATGTAACGTGACAACATAGCATTGCATATAGTGTAACGTAGCAAAGGATACATGAGTAGAACATGGAAAATGTATAGTGTATGTTTTTTGTGATTAAGAAATAAGGCCACAAGCAATGTTAAATGCTTAGCCATCCTTCTAGGATCATCAAATATATCAATTATCCGGCTAATGGGCACGATGTGGTGGTTATTGGCTGTGAGTACTGCTGGATACCATGACAGCCAACCATGTGGTTTATTCGGATTGTACTGGATGTATCCAAGAGGTTTTGGCTAATGCATCTTTTGGGGTGTTGTTGTATGGTGCACAAAGGGGAAGGATTGACATGGCGACACTTTGAGCTAAAGTACTGAAGGAAGCAATGCTCCAGGCCTGTCCTTTGGAGTGTTCGCAGTGGTGGGTGATCTTGTCTTGAGGGGCTGCGTATCGAAGTGGTGGGATGCAGAAGGGAGAATAACCGAAGTATTGAGGATGCCTTAAGAAAGAGCAAGGAATATCGAGTTTCAAAGTGAATGGAGTAGCCAATAGTTGGAATACAAAACCACACAAATTTGAATATTAAAATATGGAACTTCTAGCGCAGGGATGTCCAGTGTGTGTTCAGGGGCGGAGAGTACTATGACAAACTTTCCTGATAACCACAGACGATATACACTAATTCCCATGAGATTAATGAAATGTGTCTTAGTCGTGTTTAACTATAAAAAGTCTGGCTAGGATTTGGCCCTCTTGGCCATAGATTGCACACCGTTAGTTCAGTGCATTTATCATCACAGTCCTGGAAATCCATGCTGACATGTCCACAGGCAGTGGCTAACAGTAGCAAATCATGAAAAAAGGAAGAAAATAGAGCACCACATTTCAGCAGGGCTGCACTATGCCTTTATGAGCACTTCAGCACCTCTCAGCAGAGCTGTAATAATTTAAAGGGACAGTACCAGTTAAAGGCCTCCCACGCACAAAGCATGACTATCTTTCTCCTCTCAGGTTCACTCTGTGCATAAGCACAGCTACAAGTTGCTGCAGCATTATCGGAGCACTCTTCACCTACATACAATCTCTCCCCACAGAGGCCACATTATATATTCACACCCAACCTGCCTAGTACAATGGATGAAGCAGCCACTTACTCCTCACCTCAAAAGCAATTCGGGCCTTGTGTGGGATGTGAAGCAACATACAAGTGCGACAACCCAACCCAACAACATGTTGCGCAAAAAGAATGTCTCACAAAGCAGGCTTGCTCGTCTAAAGGCTGTAGACATGATCGTCTTTACAGCACTCATCAACTCACTTTAGAGGCACAGGAAAAAGGGATGGAGATTCGCCTTTTGGAAGGAAGAGCCTCGGGTCTTAATCCTCTATTCCCAATTTGACCAAACTGCGTGATCTTGTGCAAATCACTTCCTCCGTCTTAGTCTTGGTTGTCTTGACTGCCAAATGTGTGAGTGACTAAAAACAGAATTTAACACTAACTAAAAAACGTATATTCACTTTTGAAAAATAGACGTTTGTGGGACTGAATAAAGAGAAAACAGGGAAGTTAATGCAGGTAAGACATGAATTTTAATACATGTGGAGCAAAAATGTTTAGGGGGAAGAGTACAAGAGTGAACAAAAGGGAAAGGCAAGAATGGAGAGAGAATGAAGTTGTGAGGAAAAACCTGTGTGCATGAAAGGAGAAGAATAAAAAAGGAGGGAGAGAAACAATAATACAACAGGTCAGATGAGGAAAAGTGTGAGATGTGGAGTCAAAGAGGAAGGGATGTAAAAGGAGTTTAAGAGATAAAAAAAAAAGCACCAGGAGAAAAAATGTCTATTGAAAGGGAAAGTCAATCGGAATTTGAATGGAAAAAGGAGGAGGGTGAAGAATCAGAAGAGTAGGGGGCAATACGAATGAGAGAGCGAACGAGTAAGGGGGCGAAACTGAAGGAGAATTTGATCTGTAAAATGTCTATTGAGGTGCAATAATTTGAGACGGGAAATGCAGGTGGGACAATGGCGGGAGAACATGGGAACAGAAATAGAGAGAATGATGTGAGGCAAAGAAAGAAATACAACGTAGAGGGGATAGTAAAAGCGACGAGGGGATCTGAGTGACAGAAACAGACTAGCGAGAAGGACAACGGAATATTATAGGGGAGAGAGGATGGGGAGAGTGCAGACGACAGTGGGAACAATAGGAGGGAGAGACTACTCTTGAAGTGAAGCTGGCCGAGTCGCGCCTCCCTACACACATCGACACCTTGTTTCCACTTATTCTGCTAACCATGATGCTGGGCTTTAAAAATGAGCGATCTATTTGACTGCATTTACGGCTCTTCACTGGCCATGATTTGTGTTTCTTTTTCGATTTTTACAGTCTGCACATAAGCCAACTGCTGGCCCCTAAAGCGAAAATAAGAACAAATGCCGCAGCAAGCGAGAGTGACAGCCCGAGAGAGCTTGGCACGAGTGGCGGAAGGGGAAGGAGCGGGAAGGCTTCGAGGGGGCCTAAGCAAGTGACAAGTTAATACCTCAATCTAGCAGCAATGATGTGCTAATGATCCCTTGATAGGTGTTTACGTAGAAAGGCCCAGACCTGACCTTGGCAAGGCACACTGCACCGGGAAGCCTTTATTGGAGAAGCTGAAAGAGGTTATTAATAGATCAGCTTTGTCTAGCACTGCATCTTGGCCCGAGGTGGACTACTCGGGCCCTCCTAGGATGGCCGAGTTTGGCGTCTTTAGCACCGCTTCCGGTGGCGGCACGGACGAACACAAATTTAGGATGACCATGCGGCAGTCCAGGATTTTCTGCCGCTGTCCTGGCAAATTTCAGCAAATTTGGCTCCTGTCCTGGTGTTTGGCGATGGTCGACTGAAAACTGAGGGAGGCAAGTTTTTATATGTTTCAAAGCAGAAGTAGATGGCAGCTTTTACCAGAAACCAAAGTAAATAACAGGTGTAATAGTGGGTTTAAACATTGCACTTTATTACCTGAGTGCTCCTTCCGTTTTTTTTTTTAAAGTTGATGCTCGCTGTCATTCGGTGCCCCTTGGCTGCTGAAAAATTGCATTCTTTCTATTTTAGTGCAGAACGCAATCTCTGGTAAGGCAGAGATGGCGAAATGAACAGGACTACAAGTCCCAGAATTCAAAGAAAACAGCTTGGCCAGATCAACACATCACACATGGACCTCGGAAACATGGCAGGTATGGCAGAAGAAGAGGCGCAAGGGACCAAGAACTGTCACACACAAAAGAAGGTAAAAATAGGAGCAGAGGGAAAATGTGTGTGTGTGTGTGTGTGTGTGTGTGTGTGTGTGTGTGTGGTGGGGGGGGGGGGGCTGCCACATACACAGAGGAGGAGGAAATAAGCCATATTGTCACATAAAAGGAGGAAGTGATGAGTTCACAAGACAGAGGCTGAAGGTGTGTTGAGAAGGAGTCTATTTTCCATAAAAGATAAATCAACAATTTCAAATTCTTTTTTCAATTTGCGACCTAGCGCTCATTGATGAGATTTCAGACTGCTCTCTCTTTGAGAATTAGAAAGTCTCTTCATTAACATGAAGTACCACTAATAGTGAAACATTTACAAATACAATCTTAAAAGATAGCAAAAAAACACCCATTTTCTTCAGAACAAAAAAGGCGAACGGTCCTATTTTTTGCTCAAAATGCAAATTTTCCAAAAGATCATTGACAGCTCGTTAGCTCAGCCAAGCCTAGTGCATAAATAGGGTTCTACCTGTTTTTCTTGTTGTTTTAACGATGTTTTATTAACTGTTTATTTAATTTCCATGAAAAGACTGGAGCATGACTCAGGCTGGCTCCAGTACACACTATCCGAGCGCACGCGCGGCTCAAAGTTTTGAAGAGTTACCACCACGGACAGCTCCATCATCATCATCTGGGACTGGAACGACCCCCGGATGCCTTTCACCGCGAAAAAACAACTTTAGAACATATAGGAACAATTTAAAAACTTATCTCTTCTTCCTCTATATATGAACGCCAGAAACCACATTAACTGCTTGCAAACTCATTTGTGATCTTAAAGCCCGGTGACGCCACTCCTTACCATTCTATAATGTTCTGAGCCTGCCCGGAAAACAGAATAGCGATGCATAAATATTAATAATTACATTTATTAATTAAAGTATTGAAACCTATTGGGTTTAATGACATAATGGGGTGCTTTGGTACTCTCAAACAGAAGTAAATATATCCTCGAAGACGTTTGTACGCGGTAGTGGCAGCCCCCAGATACAATTCCAGTAAGCTATAAGGCAAGTTAAGCTCTCGTTGATATGAACTGTCGGGTAAACTTTAATTAAAAGAGTTAAGGAACGAGAGCTGTACAACATTTGTTGACACTGAAGCCAGCCCCCAACCCCCCTTTTCACCATCCAGTCTTCCGCGCTTTTTTCCCAAGGAAAGGCGATTGTGTGTCCGGTCAACCATTCTGGACTGTACAAAAGCAGCCAGGTTTGCAATAAGACACATACGGTGACCCCACGACCCCATCTGCTGACAACTCCTCAGTGGCCTAAATACCAGATAATCAATCACAGACCAGGGGCCCTCCAGCCCCCCCCTTAACCCCAACCAAACCCGGCTTCACCCACAACTCCCTCCATCCCCCCTTTAACCCGGTGTCCGAGTGTATATGAGACCCTGTAAATGGATACCAGCTTTGCGAGGAGTGGACTTCAGGCATCCTGTGTGCAAGAATAGATCTCCGTGCCCCACCCCCTCTTCCTATGGACCAAAAGGCTTCCTTTGACCATCCCTCTCCCATCTCTCAACGCCTGTTTATAAAACCCTCCAAGGAATCGCTCTTGTCAGATAACTGATTAAGGGAGTGCGCTGTGAACTTCATTTTGGGGAGGAACTGCCTGTCTTAGTTCCCAGAGGGCAGGTCAGGTCGGAATTTCGGGATATCCCAAGATAAATACACACACATTGAACCTTAAGTGTAGAAGGTCCACAGTCAGTGGCAGCCTAAACACCCAGGCCAGGGTCAGGCCCTTCTGGATCCATGTTGGGCGCACCTGTTTTTGCTTGACAACAAAACTGCTGTGACCTTTGGGTACTTGTTCAGATTGCAGAGGTAACGCCAGGAATGCATAAGTAATCGACTTACTCCAAATTTCTGCAGTTTTGGGGGGAGGCAGTCATTTGCTTAAGGTCAAGAATCGTAACACACCCTACCCATTCTACTAAGATGATCTTCCAGCTGTGTAGGCCCTAAAACTGCTTAAAATCCACTTTGTGCATCGTTGCTTCTAGTCGATTCCCTCATCTTCAATAACCAAATGAGGGCATTCTGGGACTTGTAGTTTGATTCACTTCAATTAAAGGACAGGACAGACAATAAAAAATAAGTCCCAATGGTATATGAATCCCTAACCACGTTATCTAGCTAGTCAATGTGGGCTAGTTTTGCACGAGTCCACTTTGGATGAGCTGATTTTAACATCTGTCTTTATCGTTTCCCTTAAAAATTCCTGTTACAATCTAGTGTTACCATTCATATTATTCTGACATCTGTCGAAGGAGCATCATGGTTTCAAGTGCCATGGTGGAGACTAGTTTGAACTAAAACCTCCCCTTTTTGGGAATGGCGAGGTGGGGGATAGAAGGGTTAATTCATAGTCACAAGAAAGGGTCAACTATAATTTTACCACACTGGCTAGACAAGTATTTCAACAGGAAATCTCAATAATTATAGCAATAGTGCAACAGATACACGTAGAAGCATTATTTATCGGCAGCTGAAAATCATATAGGTTCCAATAAAAAAACTGAGTGCCAATCTCTGAAGGCTCTCAGTTGATGGGTGGGTTGAAGACTCCCCACCCTTCAAGCTAGGCAGCCCTATGAGAAGCCCCACCCAGCAGACTGTGGTTTTTCCAGTTTCACTTAGGGCCAGTGCTACCATGGAAGAAACCAGCAATAGTTGCTTAGGAGGCAAGAGCAAAAGGCACTTAATGAACAAGCTGCACGAAAGGCTCATTGATAGCAAACAAAACCTATAACTCAAGTGACTGAATTGCAAATCGAAAAGCATTCTTTGTCTAACTTTATTACACTACAAAATGAATGAAGCAAAATACACAACGCACCGCTGAAGAACCCAAAACAATCATGAGATAATATTTACATGATTTTATCACCAGGGGCTGGATTTTGTAAACAAAGCAGTTTGAAGTACCTCAAGCGTGCATGTATCTCTGTTTTGGGGATTTATCAATGTATAGTCGGGAGCTGTACCCAACGTCACGCACCACTCCTGATGTGGTGACCCGGCATTTGAGGCACAGCTTGGAGGTGTGATATGATTTTATCTGCACCCTACCTTCTTCCATTGGTATTCCGACAAAGTACTTAATTATGACCACAAAACAGCAAGGAGACAGCTGAACTGCATGATTTGTGAGTGCTGGTGCTAGAAGAGTGCTTTTTGAGGCAAGAACAAGTGATTGGGTGACAGATGTCTAGGATACTACAGATGGTGATGGTAAAATATGTTGCTCTTTGGGTATCCTGCAAGCAGAATCACCTGTATTCTTCAAGAAGGGCAACTGCGGAACAGAGAAATATTCTACAAAGTGCATCGTCTGAGGAGAGGACTTCCTCTTTCATTCTGAAATCTTGAGTAGCCAGTTGGACACTGCATCACAAGAATCCATGCCACTGGTGGTGGACACTGACCTCCCACAAAGTAAAGGCATTCATTAAGGTTTAAACAGCACTTCTCCCAAGTACCAAAATCCATCACATCCACATCACATACACGTTCCTCTAGTCTCACATGTATTTATTGGTGTCTACATCATGTTACATGACTCTGAATGGAATAATTAAGCACTCTGTATAAAAAAAGTATGACTACACCTGGTTATATATTTGTGGATGGTTACCCTAATTTTCCATTAAATATTAAGCTCCTCTCAAAAAGCTGATATCTTCCGAATAGTGGAGGTTCCAACTAGAGACTGTGGGGAGACCCCAACAGGACTTTTTATTGACTCCTCCCTCTCACTCTGACAAAGCGATCCCCACATCACTTCTGACAATGGCCTTTCCATCTGGGTCATATCATGTTCACAGTAATTGAATAATTATCGTTTACATTATAGAATAAAGGGCCAGATGTAGGTAAGTAAAAAATTGCGACTTGCAATTTGCGAGTCATAGCGATTCGCAAATTGCAACTCGCAATACGAGATGCAGAAAGGTGTCTGAGACACATTCTGCGACTCGCTATAGGGTCGCAAAGACCCACCTCATGAATATTTATGAGGTGGGTCGCAGTTTGCGACCCCCATAGCGAGTCTAGGCACTCACAGGGATGGTGGCCTGCTGGAGACAGCAGACCACCATGTCCGTGACTGCTTTTTTAATAAAGCAGTTTTTTTTTTCTTTGTGCAGCCCTTTTCCTTAAAGGAAAACAAGCTGCAAAAAGAAAATATACCAAAACCACTTAGTTTCGTTTTTTTCAGAGTAGGCAGTGGTCCATTGGACCACTACCTGCTGTGAAAAAATATTTTATTTGGCATTCACAAAGGGGAAAGGTTCCCTTTTGCGAATGAGTTACCATCCACTTCAAGTGGATGGTAACTGCGAGTTGGTTTGCGACCGCATTCGCGGTCCCAAAGCAACTCTGCATAGCGATGCGGTCGCAAATAGGAAGGAAACACCCCTTCCTATTTGCGAGTCGCAGCCACAAATTGCGAGTCGGTAACGACTCGCAATTTGTGGTTGTGCATCGCGTTTGGCCTTTTGTGCCTCGCAAACTACGTTTTTCGCAGTTTGAGAGGCGCAAAAGGCTTGCTACATCTGGCCCAAAGTCACATCATATAAGTAGCATTGCATTGTACATCTACAATGTGTGAGAAAGTAGCCTCTTTCTAGCCTTGTTACCCCCACTTTTGGCCTGTTTGTGAGTGTATGTCAGGGTGTTTTCACTGGCTCACTGGGATCCTGCTAGCCAGGGCCCAGTGCTCATAGTGAAAACCCTATGTTTTCAGTATGTTTGTTATGTGTCACTGGGACCCTGCTAGCCAGGACCCCAGTGCTCATAAGTTTGTGACCTATATGTATGTGTTCCCTGTGTGATGCCTAACTGTCTCACTGAGGTTCTGCTAACCAGAACCTCAGTGGTTATGCTCTCTCATTTCTTTCCAAATTGTCACTAACAGGCTAGTGACCAATTTACATTGGCATACTGGAACACCCTTATAATTCCCTAGTATATGGTACTGAGGTATCCAGGGTATTGGGGTTCCAGGAGATCCCTATGGGCTGCAGCATTTCTTGTGCCACCCATAGGGAGATCTGACAATTCTTACACAGGCCTGCCAGTGCAGCCTGAGTGAAATAACGTCCACTTTATTTCACAACCATTTACCACTGCACTTAAGTAACTTATAAGTCACCTATATGTCTAACCTTTACCTGGTAAAGGTTGGGTGCTAAGTTACTTAGTGTGTGGGCACCCTGGCACTAGCCAAGGTGCTCCCACATTGTTCAGGGCAAATTCCCCAGACTTTGTGAATGCGGGGACACCATTACACGCGTGCACTATACATATGTCACGACATATGTATAGCGTCACAATGGTAACTCCGAACATGGCCATGTAACATGTCTAGGATCATGGAATTGTCACCCCAATGCCATTCTGGCATTGGGGAGACAATTCCATGATCCCCAGAGTCTCTAGCTCAGACCCGGGTACTGCCAAACTACCTTTCCCGGGGTTTCACTGCAGCTGCTGCTGCCAACCCCTCAGACAGGTTTCTGCCCTCCTGGGGTCCAGCCAGGCTTGGCCCAGGAAGGCAGAACAAAGGACTTCCTCAGAGAGAGGGTGTTACACCCTCTCCCTTTGGAAAAAGGTGTCAGGGCTGGGGAGGAGTAGCCTCCCCCAGCCTCTGGAAATGCCTTGATGGGCACAGATGGTGCCCATCTCTGCATAAGCCAGTCTGCACCGGTTCAGGGATCCCTCAGCCCTGCTCTGGCGCGAAACTGGACAAAGGAAAGGGGAGTGACCACTCCCCTGACCTGCACCTCCCCTGGAAGTTGCCCAGAGCTCCTCCAGTGTGCTCCAGACCTCTGCCATCGTGGAAACAGAGGTGCTGCTGGCACACTGGACTGCTCTGAGTGGCCAGTGCCAGCAGGTGACATCAGAGACTCCTTCTGATAGGCTCCTTCAGGTGTTGCTAGCCTATCCTCTCTCCTAAGTAGCCAAACCTCCTTTTCTGGCTATTTAGGGTCTCTGCTTTGGGGAATTCCTTAGATAACGAATGCAAGAGCTCATCAGAGTTCCTCTGCATCTCTCTCTTCACCTTCTGCCAAGGAATCGACTGCTGACCGTGCTGGAAGCCTGCAAAACTGCAACAAAGTAGCAAAGACGACTACTGCGACCTTGAAACGCTGATCCTGCCGCCTTCTCGACTGTTTTCCTGGTGGTGCATGCTGTGGGGGTAGTCTGCCTCCTCTCTGCACTAGAAGCTCCGAAGAAATCTCCCGTGGGTCGACGGAATCTTCCCCCTGCAACCGCAGGCACCAAAGAACTGCATCACCGGTCCTCTGGGTCTCCTCTCAGCACGACGAGCGAGGTCCCTTGAACTCAGCAACTCTGTCCAAGTGACTCCCACAGTCCAGTGACTCTTCAGTCCAAGTTTGGTGGAGGTAAGTCCTTGCCTCCCCAAGCTAGACTGCATTGCTGGGAACCGCATGTTTTGCAGCTACTCCGGCTCCTGTGCACTCTTCCAGGATTTCCTTTGTGCACAGCCAAGCCTGGGTCCCCGGCACTCTAACCTGCAGTTCGCGACCTCCTGAGTTGTCCTCCGGCGTCGTGGGACTCTCATTTGTGACTTCGGGTGAGCTCCGGTTAACTCCACTTCGTAGTGCCTGTTCCGGCACTTCTGCGGGTGCTGCTTGCTTCTGAGTGGGCTCTTTGCCTTGCTGGATGCCCCCTCTGTCTCCTCACGCAATTGGCGACATCCTGGTCCCTCCTGGGCCACAGCAGCATCCAAAAACCCTAACCGCGACCTTTGCAGCTAGCAAGACTTGTTGGCAGTCTTTCTGCACGAAAACACCTCTGCACGACTCTGCACGACTCTTCACGACGTGGGACATCCATCCTCCAAAGGGGAAGTTTCTAGCCCTTGTCGTTCGTGCAGAATCCACAGCTTCTACCATCCGGTGGCAGCTTCTTTGCACCCACAGCTGGCATTTCCTGGGCATCTACCCACTCCCGACTTGATCGTGACTTTTGGACTTGGTCCCCTTGTTCCACAGGTACTCTCGTCTGGAAATCCATCGTTGTTGCATTGCTGGTGTTGGTCTTTCCTGCAGAATCCCCCTATCACGACTTCTGTGCTCTTTGGGAACTTGGGTGCACTTTGCACCCACTTTTCAGGGTCTTGGGGTGGGCTATTTTTCTAACCCTCACTGTTTCCTTACAGTCCCAGCGACCCTCTACAAGGTCACATAGGTTTGGGGTCCATTCGTGGTTCGCATTCCACTTCTAGAGTATATGGTTTGTGTTGCCCCTATCCCTATGTGCCCCCATTGCATTCTATTGTGACTATACATTGTTTGCACTGTTTTCTATTGCTATTACTGCATATTTTGGTATTGTGTACATATATCTTGTGTATATTTGCTATCCTCATACTGAGGGTACTCACTGAGATACTTTGGCATATTGTCATAAAAATAAAGTACCTTTATTTTTAGTATATCTGTGTATTGTGTTTTCTTATGATATTTTCCAAGTGACACTAGTGGTACTGTAGGAGCTTCACTAGTCTCCTAGTTCAGCCTAAGCTGCTCTGCTAAGCTACCTTTTCTATCAGCCTAAGCTGCTAGACACCCCTCTACACTAATAAGGGATACCTGGGCCTGGTGTAAGTACCCCTTGGTACTCACTACAAGCCAGTCCAGCCTCCTACACAATGTTTTACTAAGACTTCGCAATTTGAACTTTACAGCGCCCCCTTTAAACTTGACAAGATTCTGAATTGTGAAAGTTAAATCCAAACACTTCTCTTTGTTGCCCATAGTTCCTGTACTTATCAATAGCATGAAAAGAACACATTATCCGGGCTCAGCTTCATACTTTGCCTGATTGTGTAATTCATTTGACCTTTTCTTAAGCAGAGGGAAATGCAGCAGTTTACATATAATACAAAACAGCAGTCTTTCACCAATAGATGACAAAACAGGCAACCCGTCTGACTCTTGATCTAATAAAAAAAGATCAGTCTAAAAGCAGATCTGGGCCACCAGGAATGCTGCTGTGAGGGGAATATCCAATCAATGCAAGATAGGTGGTACATTTTTGCCACAAGGTTCTTATGTTAATGCTGCATCTTCACATATTTATTTTAATTATTCCCTCATTTCATTACTTATTTTCAATCAAGGACGTTTAGGAAATCCCCAGGGAAAAATGTTTAAAAATATACAATAATTTGTATGTTATATAGATGGGTTTGCATATTTTTAAGGATTCACAAAAATCCCCAGATGAACACTTTTAAATATACAAAACATGATAAACTTCTATGCATACGCCAACGCCCTTGGAACAGACACAGGAATCCAAACAGCTTTTGTATTACTGAGTGAAACATACAATTGTAATAGTAGTTTCAAGTTTATTTTCTTTATGATACGGAACTCCCTTGAAGGTACACATAAAACAAACATATAAAAGAAAACCATAAAAGTATAAAACTAAAACCTCATAGAGAATTTACATTTCCCATTTTTAAAGAAAAGAAAAAATAATTTGATAAATAAGTTAATACAAAGATAAAAAGCATTTAAAACAGTTAAAACTTCTATAGCAAAACATTTCGATTGGGGGAGCAGAAAAGCCTGTAATAATTCTGAAGCAGTGCGTAGGGAGAGTTTGAGACAAATGGGACTTAACCATCTACGACGGACTAGCAGCAAGGCAGGATATATGAAAACAACATGATTCAGGTCTTGATCACCATTTTGACAGAGGTTACAAGTAGCTGAGGAACCATACCATCTAGCCTGCAATGTATTGAGAGGGAGCAGCCCCTGTCGCAGTAGGAGCCAGAATCTCCTAACCCCATGAGGTAGGTTCCAGCTGAGGTAGGGCTGCATTTCCTTCAATCATATAGTATCAATTACAGAATGGAAGCCCAGCTTGTGTGCACAGGCCTTTTTATCCAAACAGAGGGTTGCGGACCAAGTTACTTGCCTAATTATGGATTTTAGCTGTAACAGAGGAAGTGTGGGAATGGATGTGGGATCTAACTGAAAAAGATCAGTGCATATGTAAAATTCCTGCCAATGGTGTATTTCATTCTGCTGCTGGCCAAAATTTATTTTTTAACAATAACCTCAAAGAATCATCACCACAAGTCATCAGGCTAACCACCCAGGGTACAACCCCGGCCAGCCCTTGAACAAATGCGCTTCGCAAGCCCATCTCAAGCCTTAAGGTTGCTGCTGAGAGGGTATAGTTTGCGGATATAAGATTCCTCAAGACGCGGCCCTCTAGTTTATCAAGAAAACCCAATTTAGAAACTTCAACATGTTCTAGGCCATAAAGTAAAGCCGGAGGTTTCTTTGCCCAGCATACTTCTAAGAGGTGTTTAAAATTTCTCCTACCAGTTGCCCTATAGAGAAGTTTAAGCCAGTAGTTTGGGATAGAGCCTTCTGTTGGTTATGTTCTCTGTGCTCCCTGTCACTGAGGTTCCCACAAACAATTTTACCCAAAAAAGTATATGAATTCACCCTTTCAAGTTTCTGAGCTCTCAGTGACCAGCAGAAACTGTCATATTTAAACCTTTTTTCCCAGGGAAAATCCAAGATTATGCTTTCGCAGCAATTTATTTTTAGGAAATGGGCTTCTGTGAATTGCCAGAGGGCTTGAAAGCGATTGTAATAGTAGTTTTATTTATATTAATTACAGGCTCTTTTGTCCCTGTTTGATATCCATATGTTTTTTAAAAACATGTTTTTCTAAAAAAGCATTATTGCACAGCTTATGATTAGATAGGCTTTTTTCAGTCATACTTCCATCCCAAATTTACAACTACTCTAACTTTCTTATTTAGGAAACTGTGTTCTTAACGTTCCCAATGGGGGCCAGCTACTGCCCATCCTTCGGAATCATTCTTATTTCTTTCTAATGCTTGTACCTGTAGAAACATAATTGAGACTGGCAATGTCTCTACTATTGTTAATTCAACATTGGGCAATGCCCACAAATTTCATTCTATGACCCAGAAATAGTTTGCACTCGCAGATGGCACTTTCTGCTCACCTAAGAGAAACTTACTTACTCGGCTTGAGCAAATATCAATGCCATGCACGTCGGTTTTAGCAACTTTAGCTTTTCTTTCAAAATGTCAGATATCTGAGTCTGAATCAAAGTTTTCCACATACCCTGACCAGCTCCAAAACAATGAGAGAAAAATAAGTTTCCCCGAAACGCTAGGTGAACTATTCCAAAAGGAATTGCTTGGCAACTTCAGCTTGTCAATTTTATGCTAAGGTGGGGCAAAGATGAAAGGTTAAATGTGTGCAAGCTAATTTCCTTCATCTGGACTGGGTAAAGGAGGGGAATAGTGAAGCTAAGTAAACTTTTTTTGCACCCTAGATAGGAAAACTGCTACTACAAGGTATCACAAGTTAAGATCATATGAATTTATATTGCTAGCAAAAGGAAAAAGCGTAATAAAACAATTAAAAAGGTTTCTAAAAAATAAATTGAAACACATTTTGCATACAGGAGTATTTTTGAAATTCTACATGCTGCCAAAATATTTTTGGTTTGCTCAAATTAGGAAGGTACTAAAATTGTTGGAAAAGTTGTATACAGCAACAAAGTTCAGTGTGTCCGCCCAAAACAAATATTGTGTCTAAAAGTTTAACACTGTTCATTTGGTATATAAAATAAAATAGAAATCCTATAAAAATAGGTATTAGGAGTGAAATGAAAAATCTCTTTCAAAAGGTGGAAGTTTATCTTTAACTTTAAATGAAGTTTAAAATGTTCAGTTGGTGTGCACACTATGGGCAAGTCATTTTTCAAAGCATGTGACAATAAGTATGATTTATATACTACACTGGTAACACTAGGGTAAAGTTTAAAACTAAGTACAATTTGCAGTAGTGCTCACTTAATGAAAAGAGAAAAATAAATGACTGAAGACGTCACAAAGACCACATCCATTAGACGGATTTATCCACTTACACAATAAGAGTTGATCCTGTGTAGATTCTATTTTTATTTCCACTACAAAAACTTGAATGACAAAATAATTCTTCAGTGGGCAATTTCTGCCAAACACATTCAAATATCTGAAACCAACTACCTAGAATTACAAGTCTGAGAAATTAATTGTAATCAGGAACCTACATTCATGTTTGAAGGTCCTTCTTCTGCACGATGGATGAGTAGGGTGAAAACCAAATGTGTAACAGTAACCCGGAGGAAATTCTCAATTTTGCGGTCTTTCAATAGTTAGTTCTCAGTGGGAGATAGTTCTGCTGTCAAAGAATATGTGAGAAGAAGTTGACTGCAGACCATTCTTTGTTTGTTGTTGATGTTTTTGTTCCTGACCATCATTGGTATGTCCAAGAGCCTTGTCCTTGTGTGTTAATGAGTAGGATAGCAGACTGACTTAAGGTAAGTTACGTGTATCTCTGGGACCTTTATTGCATAGCCCAAGCACTGGCTTAGTTTATCAGTCTTTTTGTGGTGTCCTAATGTCTAGAAGACAGAAGAGAAAAGTATAGTGGATCCAAGCAAACTTGAGGATGGTGCAAATGTCTATGAGCTCATTGTTCTATGAATGGTCACTATTTTAGATGGGTCCAAAATAAAATGGAGATATAAAACTTAGTGACTAGGATTCTATAAATCTGCCCATTTGAGTATCTTTTTGTAGTTTGCCACTATATTTGGTTTCCAGTCACTAATAAGACTGCCAACATCACAAATCCTCCTTGAAAGGAAAATGGTGAACACAATGCAGTCAAGGTTACCATAACTGAATCAAAGCAATGTAGGCAAATCCGCTTTGCTTGCCAAACTCTGATGGATAGGTGGAGTGAAAGCCATCTTCTGAACATTTGAGAGTATTCTATGGATGTGACAAAAGCTTTAGTCAAAATGTCACCCTTGACCAATGCCTCCCTTTCTGCCACTTAAGTATACAAAAAGTGGGGGACGGAATGATTGAATTAATCCAAGCCACTTGAAGTTGTATCCCAGTTCATAGTTATTTTGCAAACCATGCCACCTCAGTTTGGACCGAGCCACATGCAAATCGGTCTTGACCCTGCTCCAATTGGAACAGTCCAGCCCATAACTCCCATGCCAGGTCCTCCCTAAACTGGAATACAAGTAATCCAGGACAGGTTTCATGTATTAGGGATCATCATCCAGGTATTGCTTGGTTCTAGTGATACAATGTACATGTGGCCCAATCTGGGCATATCTGTACCACTTAGGACAGCACATTAAAGTATACAAGAAAGTGCTGGATGGAATGTTTGAATTAAGCTAAGCCAATGGTAATTACTCAGAGTCACATCACAGTCTGTCATTATTTTGCACACTGTATCACCTCAGCTTGGGTCCAGCCATATGCAAATCAGTCTTGGACCCTGCTCCAATGGGAACAAGTCCAGCCCAAACTTCCAGTCCTGAACTGGAACACAAGCAACCCAGGACTGGTTTCATTCTAGCTAAGACTCACCAGCCAGATGCAGCTTGATTTGGACATGGCTGGGTCCAAACTGCAGGGGCACGGTGTGCAAAATAATGATAGACTGGGATGTGGCCTGAGTAAATACCAGTGGCTGAAATTATTCTAAGCATTCAATCCATCACATTTTTGAATACTCTGATGTTGCTTTCTTTCATAGCAGTACATTACATACATTTCCCCAGGATTAACAGTATAGGTGCCACATAAATCAGTTATGTGATAGCAATCGAAACACAGGACAAGCACACACAATCTATGCATTGCTCCTTTAAAGAAAAGCAAAGAACCCCTTTACAATTCACAACTCTGAGAACAACTCTTCTATGATGGTCCAACTAGATTTGACTATTTTGCAAAGCAAAGTATTTTTTGATTTAGTTCTTCATATTTGACTTTCTAAAATTAAGAATTATTTTGTGAATGTTTAGGCAGGTGGTTACAAAGAAAGAATAATCTACTTAAGGTGAGGGAAAAAGAACTGGGGTAAGTTCACACTTCTGGGTCTGTCACCCTCACCTGTGCTCAGTGGTGAAGAAGAGGGTGTGGAGCTGTAACCTCCCTGCCTGGGGCTCATAGATAGGTGGAACAGAGTAGCACTTTGGCTCTATACAAGCGAGTTTAGACTCTGAGATGTGAGTGTGTGTCTGCTCAACTTGGAAGGGCAGGCACAGACGCTACTTTAAATGTGTTTCTAGGGACAATAGGGGTGCTGGAGGCCCAGGGAGCACACATTGGTATAAACTGTTCAGGTATTTACGTGCAGAGGGTTAAAGGCCCTAAATCCTCTTAATTATCTATTGGCTATCCACATTATAGTTGTTTATTTTAGGCTGCTCAGTGGCTCCTTCGTAAGACATAAGACAGATATGATGGAAAAAGACAGAATAAAAAAGCATTTCGCTTGGCACCTACCATTACAAAAACTTAGGTGCTTGCCACCAGTTTAGGATTGTGTATGCAAACGTTCTTTTGACCCAAGGATCACAGACTTAACAACAGAACTGCAAATATTGAACATCTTCATCCACCACGATTGAAAACAAACAGATCAATCATTTTCAGCTCTGAATGAATTCGACCTTATCCTCCATGAATTCAGTCTCTTTCCCTTGGAACTGTAATCAGAAATGAACTAGGCCATCTGTTATGTGCTGTAAATGTTCTTCTCAAGTCCCAAAACAGGACAAGAGATACAGTCCGTTTTTCAAAGCTGACCTGGATGTGTTCCTTAGAAGAATTACCATACTAATTTACGAATAAGCACATTACATCAATTGCAACCTTCCTGATTAAAATTTGTCAAAAAGGAATGCCTGCTGAAGGCTCTAAAAAAACCTGATAAAAAAACCCTCTTTTATAGAAATTGAGCTCTTCTCCAGTAAAATGTAGGTGTCACGATCATTCTTACTTCTGCCTTGGAAACCACTGATGTACCCTACAGTTCACAACCAAGGACATGATCTTTGGGGGCAGACATCAATGGACCAGGAATCCTAACCCAGCAAAGAAGTAAAAACTGCTGATGGAATAGCAGTATGCAAATAAGATTCAAATGTTTCCAACTCAAGAGTCCAAAATTAATCTCCGGGGAAGATGTCGAAATCCGATTGAAATGAAGAATGAACTTAAAATAAAATAAAATAAAAAACCTCACTGATCAGTTTAAGCAGTAATCATCCCTAAACGATACGCAAGTGATTGAAACCAAAGACATGCCCAACAGTTATCACTGACAGGCTGGACTGTTGTATATGGTGTCCATGCCTGATTGTCTAAGTCATGACAATACCCACCTACAATTCATCTACATAGTTAAAGGTTGAGAATAACCACTCTATCCACATCTTTTTAAGCCACGTTTTTAAGTCAACTATTTCTACTATTAGTTGTGCTGATCCAAACTTAAATCTTATTTATACATGCATGATTCTCCTGTGGAAACATTGAGTTAGGTGTGGCATTGCTTAATAGAAGATTTTGTAGTATGTTCAAACTGTAAAAACACTGTGCAAAGAGTTAGTTTCTTCTTCCCAATGACTTGCCTCTCAGAACTTCCGAAATTCACTCATTCTGCTTCAGAAAATGAAATCTCATCTTATCCCCACTTCATTAGGCTCAAAATAACAGACTGCTGTCAGACAAAAAAAGATAAGAGGCTTTCCTCAATGAATGGCTGAGTAGAAGTAGCAACATAAAAATATTGAGATATATGCAGGGCCACTTCGATTATACATCAAGGGAGGAGCAGATCATGTAGCATCGTTGACTAAATTGTGTGTCAAGAAAAGGCAAATTATGTGCCCTATACAACATTTTGTAATAGTAGTACTTCATTATTTTGTTGTTTCACTCATGTAACAACTTCTGGGCAAATATTTCACCACATTAGTACCAGTTTAACAAAGACAGCAATAACCAACTAAAAGATCACCAATCAGCTTTTGCAAAGGACCCTCCACTATGCGGAGTTTTTAGTAACTTTTGATCTGATGAGCTAGAAACTATTTTTTTGTTAAAAGATGGAGATTATACACCAGTTGAAGGATTATGTGGCAACTGCAGAAAATCCATAATTATGAGGAAAGTACCACATATTTCCAGTGGCCCTGCCTTTATGTTATGCTCCAGATCCTTAGTAATCTGTATTGCTCGTCTTTCAGGTTATTTATGTTCAACTCTGTGCATGAATTTCACACTCCATGTTGAGACACGTATCAGTGATTTTCGACATATAAGAGGGAGAAGGCGTTTTTGACCAAACTTCTGTCAATTTCCCTCTTCTCTTAAAAAAAAAAATCTTCACTTGCGAAAAGTGTACATTTAGTGAAGTTTAATGAAGAGCAGCACATCACCATCATACATCTTGTGACAATACTGTCTCAGGTCCAATGGGCCAATCAAGAATATTCAGAGAGAAACCCTGCTAATATTCTAATCATGGAAGATGAGCTCAGGGGTAAGTAAAAGTACAGAAAGTAAGTGGCACAATGTACAACCAAGCTAAAGCTACAACAGCACATATAATCACAGCACAATTTCATTTTTGGTGAGGCGGAAAATTCCTGAATGCCCATTCCAATTGTCTCCTAAATTGGGCTTTATCCAGGGACATTGGAATTATGCAGCAGGAGGGGTCCAAATTATGCAGCAGGGTTTAATAAATTATGCTGCAAGAAAGAGTAAATTATGTGGCATCACGCGGCACATTTTGTAGTAGTATTACATAATTATTTCATCATTGTTAAACTCAGTAACACCATCTGGGCACTGGTTGCACCTCATAATTACAATTTTAATACCCAAACATAGCAATAAGCAACAAAATGTGACTAGTCCAGCTTTTCAAAAGACCTTTTACCGCTCGACAACATGTTGCTGCAATTTTACTGACTTTTGAACCATTTGAGCTAGAAAATTGTTTTGCTAAAATCTTTAGATTACAAGGTAGATAATGGATTATGTGGCAAATGCGACAAATCTGCAATTGTGTGAAATTTACTGCACAATCGCATAATTCCAGTGGCCCTGGCATTATTTTATCAAAAGCTTTGGGGAAGCACATTCCCTTGGTTGTTCAACTGCACAAAATCAGCAGCATATGTTGGCCTAGGCAATTGGGCCCCACACATGTGCCACAAATTGATAGGACTGCAGAGACAGTCTGTGGCAACACCTACAGTTATGGTCGGACAACAGTCTCCAGCATGAGTGGGTGTTTTACTGCTGGCAGAAAGCAGACCGCTCGCTGTAGTTATCTCAGCTTCAAACAGTGCTTAATTTGTAAATAAAAACGTGCCGGTGCCCAACGCCCTAGTCTGAAACACGTGACTGTTGTAATTAAATGCACAAGCACGGAATACTGAGGCAGCGGAATCCTGAAGCCACCTTGGGACTCTATAATCCATTTATAGCCACTTCCTGCCCCTTCAGATCACTCTTGCAGCTTTCTGTTTTCCACCTTTGTGACGCTTTTTCATTTTTCTCTTTCTTCGTCTTACCCATATGAGGCTTTTGCTCGCAGTAAATGCTTTAGGCAGCAAAATAAGTGCCGTCCTTCAAAAATAAGTGCCTGTTCTCCACACAGGAAACCACAAGCTCAAATTAAGCACTGGCTTCAAACAGCTCAAGCCCACCAAATTAGTGGTTGAGGAACGGTCCCCAACTGGCACTCACGAAGCAAGGTATACAAGCCTTGGAGAATATTTCATGCACTCATGTCACCCACATACTAGAAGTTAGCTCTTAGGCAGACTAACAACCAGGGAAAATGGTTTATTTGGGAACAACCATGAAGTTTGAACTGTTCAAGACCCCTGTGGGTCACCACATAGTTATGGGTCCTAAAGCACATGTGGCATGCCTTCAGACTTGGGCCTTTTCCGGCAAGCAGCATCCATCATGCACAGTACAAGTTCTGTGTCACTCACAAAGAACTATTCGGGGATGTATCCCATGTTACAGACTTCACTTGTTAAAATTGGACTTTCTTGTTAGTGCCCTAGATCACAGGTAGAGAAACAAAAAAGTAAACGATGGAAAGCTTGAATTATTATCAGACACTGATAACTACTCTTTCACATTCAAGGGCATCATTTTAACTAATTGTGCCCCTGCAGACAATGACCATTCATATGTGGATTTGGCCCGACCATCAGGAACACCGATCAGCCCAAGCCATATTTCAGACTTGCTGAGCTCTCAGCAGTGAGGTACAGCTTCAGTCCGACATCACAGGAAGTACAGCATGTCAGGTGACTCTTGTTATATTTAAGGCATCTCACTGAAAACCTACAAAAATTTGGTAGAATGTTTTAACTAATTTCGTTCACTGGTAATTATCAGGGCCGCATTCACATCTGCAACTGCATACAGGGACCAAATAATTGCAAATCCGTCTTAGCCCCTCACCAAAACCGCCTACCTCGCCCGAACTGCTGTGCCAAATCCCGTTTTATGAGAACATCAGAAACACATCAGTGAACATTCCTATACGCCGAATAAAATACGGGCCTCCACATGGGCATTTGAGAAGAAGGCTGCCTAGCGTTTCTGTGAATTAAAGACTCGCTGCTGACAGCTGTTGTGATATGCATCTTACAAGTGAAAAACCTGCCAAAGGCCAACTATTTCTACCTGCCTTTTGTTGATAAATTGAGTACCATTACTTAGGGAAGCAGCCTGCTTGCAATAGTACTTAAAGATAAAGTGTGTTATGCCACACTGTATAAAATATTATGGTATTATTACTTTAAATTATATTCTATGTAGTAAATTGCAAGCATGAGCAATTGTAGGAGACACCTTGAAAATTCATTGTAAAAAATGCCTTTCCGTATGGAAGGAGTGGTGGCGGTAGACAGAGGAGTAAATGATGGTCACTGTATCACACTTTTCGGGAAAAAAAGGAGGGAAGTGGACGGTAATAAGGGGAAGGGTATTGCAGGAGTTCCTAAAGATGGGTACACCCATTAGATTTTAGGGGCACTGGACTGCTTACACTTTATTTAAAAAAATAGGTAGATCTGAGTAGAAAACAAGTGTGGCCTGATTTTCCAAACCAGTTGTGTTGTGAAGAGCGGGGGCCCTGAACACTTGAGAAGGGCACCATTCCATCCAAGACAAATGGACAGCTAAGATATAGGAGACGTAGGAGATGGTCATCACATTCAGCGGGGAGAGGGTGGGAGGCGTCATTTTACATTACGCTTCCAAAGTTGCTTGCAATCATCACACACAAGTGCGAACAGACTCTTGTGCTCACACCGGGAGCTCTTAAGGGTTCTTATGCAGCAGGTGGATGCAGTGTGCTTCCCTCCACATGCCCAGCAGGCACTTCCAGAAGCACAAGCACCCCTGGAGTGATTTGACATCTGAAACCATTAGAAGGTGCAGCACCGAGGGCAAAGGCCTGGCAGTGGTGTATTACCCTTGTTTACCCTGGTAAAGCAGGCACCATAAGTGTGGCTTCACTTTGACTGCTCGGTTAAGCCTAAAAAGAGGGCAATTACACCTGCCTACAAACCCCCAGGCATATGTGCTTGCTGCTCTGGGAAGTTTAACACACCAAGGCAGAGCTTTCATCTTGTTTAGTTTCTTAAGATATTTAGTACATAGAGGAAAGTGTTTAATACGTAGCCCATGGACCGACAACTAATACATTTGGAGCAACAGTGGCGGCTCATGAGCAAAAGAAAACAATGTGTACAACGTAGTATGTCACTAGTAGCTCTTACTAAAATGTAATACGCTGAATTTCTATTTTTTTTAATGAACGAATTCAGAACCTAACTATAACAATTCTGTAACCTTTGTTTTTTTTAAAGCAAATTTCTATGTTTTTTAATTCTATTTCCTAACTATAACATCCCTGTAACCTTTATTTTTTCAGTGAATATATATATATATATATATATATATATATGTATAAATATATACACACATTTTCATACACATGTCTCGGATATATGTTCTTCAAATCCACCACACCCACCCAAGGATAAGCTTCCATACTTAAATCCCTGATGTAACCAGCACAATTAGATTGTTTAACTGGTGGGACGCCTTCCCCTTTGTGAATGTTGACAAAAATGTGTTTTATGAGCAAGTGGTGGTTCATTTATGACCTACCCCATGTACATTAATGAGTTAGGTTGGCGTCGAATTGTGACTCACCAAGAATCAATATTTGAAAACCAAACCAACCTATTAATACATAGGTCCGTTTTCAAACTACAAATGGATTATTTGGAAGTCTGAGGGCAAATTGCAACTACTTCTAAAAAATAAAAATTAAAAAATAAAAAGTTTTGTACACATTTAAGGAATCGTAAATTGTGACCAATATTTGTCACAATTTACGATTCCTTAAACAGAAACTTTGTAGATGAGGGCCTAAGTGCTCAACAGAGTCAGTCATTGGCTTAGACTGGGACTGCCATCATATGTATGACTTAAAGTCTTGAATATTCTACAAGTTCTTAATCCTAGAGAAAGGGACCTTCCTATCCAGTGCAACTGAATACTTTAGTTTATCCTGCCCCTTGAGCACAACTCAATAGAAATACAGAAGCAAAGGTCACTGATGTGTATTCCGTAAAAATACAAGAAAGATGTCTTGATTTTTGTGATTAATGCGGTATATTATTCTCAAAGCTCCATAATGATGAGTCTGAAAAGACCTGCCGACACGTGCTTCAGTCCGGATATATGCACTCTGGAGCTTTTTCAAGGCACTTGCTCTTTTCATAGAAATGCTCTTTAATACATTTGATACACTGTGAAACCCAATGCAAAGCAGTGTAAGGTCCCCAAATCCACAGTAAACTTGGTATGAGAAATCTGATATTTATTTTGCAAAATCTAAATGTAAATTTGCAGGGTTTCATAGCTGTGCTCTAACTGGGTGGCTATGTCTTGAATCAGCATTAACTTGTTTCAGTTTTTGATTCGGCTGCATGTTCCTGTGCATCTTTCACTAGGCCTGGGTGTGCTCAGCTGAATGCATTCAGGGAGCCAAACAAGCAATTAGATGGCACTGCACACAAAAAGGAAATACTTTGTACCTCACCAAACATAACTATAAAAAGGTTTACTTCAGTAATTAAAATGGAGTGTGCTCCAGGTTCCGAAAAAATAACACTGTTCGTAACAGGATGTGTTGGCTGGTAGCTAAACTGGCATTGTGAAACACGAGACAAAATAACTTGTCCAGTCGGCTACACTTAAATAAGTTATATGAACCTGTGAAAACCGCATTTTTTCTTTCCTCAAGTCTCTTATCTGAAAAATAAACATATAATTTGTCAAATGAGCAAAATAAGTATTAGGTTTTGGGAAACAATGCACAAACACTTCTCATTACCATATTTACTACATGGAAACGTTCAAAAGCCGACAAAGGTGTTTAGTAGCAGTTCTTCACACAAAACATGGCTGAGTCCAGAGTGACTAACTTAAAGCTGGTCACCTACTTCACTAGGTTTGTCAGGACGTGCCCGGACGGGCCCTTACCTTCTCTCGTTTTTTGTCAGTCTCCAGGTGAGGTCAATATCATTAATCAAATGGGAATTTGAAAATAATTAACAGAAAATATTTCTGTAGCCGGGCAACAGCAGATTAGACGTGAAAGCACCCAAAGCACACTCTTATCTACCACCAAGGATGCCATGATAACAGATAGCAAGGGTCCGCCGCCGAAAGCAATCGTCCTTCTGGTCAATATGCATCAATGGTTTTAGTTTATGTTTCACTTGGTCCATTGAGCTTGTGTACACATTCGACCTTGGAGACGATGGCCAAAGTTTCAAGATTATTTTGACCTCGGTTCTAAAGACCTTTTATGGCGCACAGACTGAGTGGGCCACACACCCACATTTAGCTTTTGTTTCTCTCTGTCTATGGTAGATTTTTTGTTACATTCCTGAATTCCAAATACTGAATGTGTAGACTAAGTAGCCCCTACATTGGGAACCAACACTTAAAGCTCCTCATTGCCAAGCCAGTGGTGAACAAATCTGCCTTTAACCACGTTTTCAAAACCCATCTTCGTCAAGTGGAAAGGGCTTTTGCTGATTTTCTTGCCACCCACTCTGCCAATGCCATGGCCAACATTGATGGTTAGGCCTATAGACTACACCTATACATGAGACATCTGTGGAGACAGCCCATTCACCTCTCTTTGGACAAGTAAACAGCTAAACATGGCGCTGCATTTTACTTTTTTCTTACAATGGCTGGTTAATAACTTGGAGGCAGAATGCGTGTGCAAACCACATTGCAAAGTTGCATCGTCCTAATCCTGTCCTACCCAGAATAAAGATGGCCTACATTTGCCACTTTCAGATATAATTAAAGTGGCAGTGGAGTTTCAAATTGGGCATCCAGTGAACTAGGTCAAAACCCTGGCAGACTCAAACACAGCAACATGTGGAACAGTTTTTAGTTATTGTTAGTGTCTCTGATGCAGGAATGAGTATAGAGAACTGTTTTTTTTCTCTACTGGGTTACCCCATTAACTGGGAATAGATAGCAGTGAAAGGACAAAATAGCATGCTTAGCTTTGGTCACAATTTCACATAGTAAAGTGACAGACAGAAAAGCAAAACTCTTAATTCCCCACTGAGGGTCGGATTGCCAAATAATAACACAATATTACTACTAATCATGGACTGATACCTAAAGTTTGAATACATGCCTGCGGTTTCTGGAATTCCGAAAGCAATCCACAATTTTGCCTGGATAGCCATGGGAATTATAGATATCCAAGCATACTCCTTCTTTCTTATAGGTCGGGCAATATTTCCTGGGCTGCCAGCACCCATTCTGCCCCCACCCAGTCTAACTTGATGGGGTTTCCACTGCAAATTCCAGTTTTTGGGGCTCTAAGATACACGTGCGGCTGAACGGTTTATTGTATTGCAAATCTAAGAATTACACCAGCTTCGTCAGTGACCATCTAAGAATGGAACAGGGACATGAGGATAAAGTTGTGCGTACACAGGCTCCATGCCCAAGTTCCGCCTTCCAGCTTGGTCAAATTGTGTGATCTAGTGGAAATTGCTTATCCATTCCCTGATCTGAAAAACTGTGAACTGTAAATACAAGGTTAAACAGCTACATAATTGTTATGCCCCCGACCCCCCCAAAAATAGCAACAATTTAATTTGATCCAAGCCATATCAGACCATTCATGACGCAAGTGAATTTGCATATACCCGTTTTTCTACAGGTAACTTCTGTGCTTTTCAATTTATGCATGAAAAATACGCAATATTCAATAGGAAAAACACAATCTTACGCACGTGTCACATGACTACAGAGTAAAAGCACACCCAGCCCATGAGCGCTCCTCCCCACCTCCCACCCACAATGCACCTCGCTCCAATCTCTAAAATAATGTGACACGTTAATGATAGGCCGATTATCTAAATGTTTAACAGACATGTTACCTAAGTGGGCCCGATTGTGAGCCCGCTGTAGCTGACAATAAACATCGACGACTTGGGTAGAAAAGTGATAGGTGAATTACTGCAAACCCTGCAATTTCGGCGCTGTTAAAAGCACAGGAATAACAGCCCCGGAGGGCAGTAAAAGGAGAACAGAACAGGCCCTTGTGTTTGTCCAGCTATTTAATCAACCAGCTACCCAATATCTCGGAAAATTAGGAAACATCAACGAGATTTACGGTCTGTGGAGTTTTGGGATCTAAGGAGTTTGATCAACTTGCTGCCCTGCCTGAGGGACGTTATATTGGCATTTTCCAACGGCCAGAACGAGCAGTGTGATTACATTTTAGTCAGTGCATAGCGCAAAATGACACCCCTCCCTCTCGGCAAAATATAGATAGGGACTCCCTAGATCCCGTCGTCCATTAAAAATCCTCATTTGAAAACAGTAGGTTCTGGCCTGCTGCCGGTGTCTGGGTCCCTCAGTTTTAAAGACAGAGAAGTGCTGGCTTGTTGCAGTAGCTCGGACTCTTTACAACAGTGGGTTCTGGCTTGCTGCCAGTGCCTCAGTCCTTTACGTTATGTCTCGCCTGCATAAGCATGCACAAGCTCATGGGCTTATGAGACTCCTGTGATCTAGAATGGGCTTGGAACCAGACCACTGCTTAATATTTGTTTGAAGTGCCGTCACTCTTCTTTGCTGCCTTAAAATTGGGTGGTGCGTGCCATGAGTCACCTCCTTTTCTTTCGTGATGCAGGGACCAAGCACATTGGGAATTCCATATACCTTAAAGCTGTAATTTCTTACCTGAGAGGAGTAGTTCTTTCATGTTTAATACCAATGGAATGGTAAAAATAAATCCTCTTTACCGGTAAGGTCATATTTACCATTACTATTTTAGAAGTGCCATTTTATTTTAGAAAGTGGGCATTTCTCTGTACTCACTGCCCTGTGTGCCCACAGCCTATCTCCAATGCACATCTACCCTCGGCTGCGTGACAGCTACACTTGTGCATTCCCCCCAGACACCCACAACACAGGATACTCAACTGCATCTGCATGCATCTGTAGAGGAGGTTGGGAAGGGCTCACACACACCTACACCTCAAAGGATAGTCACTAGAGTCCACCCAAAGGGGCTGATTACCTGCCACTGATAGTCTGGAGCCGAGGCTGACCTGAAAGTGGAACCTGTGCACTTCACAAGAGCTCTTAGTAGTCACCCCCACATTAAAGGCACTTTCTAGTGTAAGTACTGTGGCCATGCCTTTTCAAATTAGTATACTTCTGGACTCAAGAAAACACTGCTGGATTAAAGACTGCTGTGTGCCAGGATTGCCACTCTGCCACGATTGACTGCTCGCAGGAACTGCTATCCTGCTTTGCTGTGCTGCCCTGCGTCCTACTGATCTCTGCCTGACAGCCCAAGACTCGTTCTCGAAACCCAGATTGACTCAGAGCAGCAGCTGCTTTTCTTTGCCGCTCACTACTTTCAGCTCCAAACCAAGCAGCTTTTGCCTAGCTCTGCCACTCGCATCTGTGAACTGCCTGGAGTGGCCCTGCTTCTGTTTGCCACTCACTACTTTCCGGCAACCTGAGCGGCTTTACCAAACTTTGCCGCTCAAATCTGTAAACTACCTGGAGCAGACCTTCATCCCTTTGCTGCTCCTTACTTTCCATCACCCTGAGTGGGTTTCCCCAACAATGCAGCTTGAACCTGTGAACCATCCAGAGAAGCCATGCTTTCCTTTGCTGCTCGCTACTTACAGACACCCTGAGTGGCTTTGCCCAGCTTGGCTGCTCACAGCTGTCCGAGAGCAGCGCAAACAGGACAGTCCATCCAAACATCGCACAACCATGCTGAGGTGTTCCCAAAACCACCCTTTTCATCTCTGCATTTGCTCATCACCCTTGCTTTATTTTTGAGTCTGCAAAGCAAATATCTCACTATTTATGAATCTGATCTGTACCGTGCTGATCTTAAAATTAACCAGGCAAACAAGCTTAACTATTCTATATCCGTGTGAAGCCTTTTTCTGTGGTGTATCTCCTGAGGTTATTGTGTGTGTTGCACAAGTACTTTACACATTGCCTTCTAAGCTAGGACTGTCTACTCTGTGCAAAACTATTAGAGGGCTAGCACAGGCTAATTTATTTTGTGTCACTGACTTGCCCTTACTAGAATTGTGGTCCCTACGTGGACACAGTGCATATCTCAGCCAACTAGAGTCTCAATTTCTAACAGCGGTATTAAGCTTTAGGTGTTATTTCATCCTCCATGTGTTTGTGGAGAGAAAACATTATTCAAGATTTGAGTTGCAGATGTCTTCCCAGCCATTCATTTCTAGAACAAATTGGATGTCATTTGCATAGCTGTAACACATGAGGTTGAATGATTTAATCAGATTTTCTAAAGGGCTTAGATAGATGTTGAATAATAGAGGGAACATGATGGACCCTTGAGGAACGCAACTGCTATGAGTACGAGAAGCTCGTGTGAAAACTGGTAGGTAAACTACACTCTGAGATAAAATGTAATCAATTTTAGAGCATTTTCACATACTCAGATGTAATGGAGTCTTTCTACTAGCATGTGGTGGGGATAGTTTCAGAAGTAGCTGAAAAATTCAGAAGCAGTTGGACAGCCACTCCATTGTTGCTCACAGTTAAGTTTTAAATGATCTGAAATGGATACGATGGCTGACACTTTGCTTTATTATCTTCCATAAAAGATGGTGCATTTGATTTAGGCCTATAGTGTGCTAGGTTGGATGGGTCAAGGCTTTCTTTTATGAGTAGTGATCTAATGTAGTAGGTTTTCAACTCAGGTGGGAATGAACTTAGTTTTAGAGACTTACTTGACTATGCACCTAGTTACCCCCCAGTGCAGCATGTGAGAAGGATATCTGTACAGACTTTTGGCAATGGCAGGTCTGAAATTGATCCTGATGGTCTACTTGTGATGATAATGTCTACAAAATCTTTTTCTGAGTGTGTATTTAAAGTATGTAGTCATGGATGGTTGCTTTTGTCTATTTCTATGTTGGTTGGATCATGTGTTGGTGTTGTCTGTGTTCTTCTTGAGGTAACTGTCTCCTTTTTAATTTTGAATATCAGTTCCTTGGGGATTTTGTCACAAACGTCTTGTGTTTATGTGTTGGCATTCAAGATTGTGAAATTCCGCTACAAATCGGCTCGACTCATGTGTGTGAAGTAATATTACCTTTTTGAGGTTATGATGGCTCATTGGTAGCCTTGGTTATAGAAGGGTATTGTGATTTTGTCTGTTTTATTTCTTGCTTTTGTCCATTTGCATTGTAGTGTGTTGAGTCGTGTTTTTATTTGTTTGATGTTGGCATTAATCCAAGCAATGTTCTTTTTGTGGTCAACCCAGATTGTGGTCCTAATTGGTATATGTTTACCTAGCGCAGTGGAGATACAGTTGTAGAAGGAAGGTGTCTGTCTTCTGCTCACATCTTTACTGGGGTTCTTTGAAGACTGGAGCAGAGTTTGTGAGTGTCTAGCTTTTTCCTTTGTCTTTATCAGGTTTGTTATTGCTGGTGTTCGGTGTCTTTGAAGTGTTATTGTTGATAGATGCGTTGATCTTGAAGGTGATGATGGTGTGGTTACTCCAATTTAAGGGGAGAGTTAGCTGTAACCGTGACTTGACAAAAAGGTGTAAATATGACAAGGGATTACCAAGTAAAGTGAATTTGACAGAAATAATTTATTGGACATTGAAAGCTTCCAGATAGTTTGTGATAGCTGTGGACTGGTTAGATTTTTTTTGCCAAATCATATGTTGAGGTCTCCTCAAACATATAGTTTTGTTTAGTCCAGATGAGTCTTGGCCACCGTATCGAGTAAGGCATCCTTACAATTTGCATTGCTGGGTGGTGGTCTATATATTAACATAAACAAATAATTTATAGTTGGAGTGAGGTGACATCTTGTCATCAAGTAATCACAGCCGTCAATTATGTGGTTTTCAGTGTGTGTTATTTTTGGTGATTTGTTTTTTTCCACAGGTGAAGGTTAGGCCTCGTCCAGTTTTGCCAACAGGACTTTTGTTGGGTGGATGGCTTTGAGGCATGTGGGTACAAAGTGTTCACTGAGCTATATCTCTGTAATGAAGGTGAGGTTTGATTTCCAAGAGTAGGTCAAAATGTTGAAGTGATATTCGTTCATGGATCTTGGGTTGAACAGTTATCACTGTGGTTATTTTTCTTTCCTGGTCATGTCAAGGGGCTTCAATGTTATTGTTTAATGTGGTATGGGAGGAGGAAAATTGACATGGGATTCTGGGTGTGAGTGGGCTGGTGTGCTTGTCTTGTTGCAGCTTTAGGTGGAGGTGAAAGGAAGGGTGTTTGGGTAAAGTATTCAGAAATGTTTTGGGTGTGTGTTCATGGACTTTTTGTGGAGGTTAGTGGAGTTGTAACTGCTATTTCTTCTGGTGGTTTGAACAGGGTGTGAACGGATCTGAGGGGAAGGTACAATCAGGGAACCAAGTGATAGTACGTTTGTGCCTTCTTTTGAATTGTAATTTTCCTCTAGTGAATGACATTGTGTTTGTCAGTTCTTTGTGTTGTGGTTTTAGACTTGGAATGTTGTGTTTGATAAGTTGTGTGGTGTAGGTGTTGTCATTCATTTTGTTGTTGAAGAGACTATTTGGCTGATATTGTATATCACTAGTCTAGCCACAAACTGTTTTATGTTTGGAATAGGGAACAAATGTTTGAATATGGAGAACATGACACCAGACCAAAAACAAACTAAGACAATGCCTGCATGAGATAAATATTCTACTCTGACTTAAAAGTAGGATAAATACTGTGTACACAAGGCTATCTCCATCTTATCATTAATGTAAAACATAGAAGAAAAATAATGAAGGCATATGCTTGCAGGGGATCAGAACCCTCCCACATACAGAAAAAATAGACAGACAAGGCATGCACAGCAAGACCACAACAAACCTGTCTGAGATCCTTTATCTCTAACTGCCAATTTATTGTTGACATCAGAAATTTGAGAATAATGTTTTTTATTGCTGAATATGGTAAATAATTATGCAGTCTATAAATAACTTACCAACACAACATACAGGGATTCCACAATCATACAATGAATATAAAATCAAGCTATGAAAGAGAATCATCAGTCCCATGGATTGCCTACAGCAACTGCATGATGATAGCCACACAGTGTCAGACATTTGTCTAAATATTATAACTGCCTACTTCCAGCAGCATGCCTCTATGCTGTTTGTTTTTGGTTTTGTAGAAAACAATTTCTCCCCATGTCTTTGAAACAATGTTGCTATTCTCTCAATTAATTTTGTAAATTGAATGATTCTAAACTTAAAAGATGCTAAATCTGTGTAGTGGGATAAAAAGTTTTGAAAACCAATACATTAACAAAACAAGCGTTTGTAATGCAATAGTCTTGCATTTGCTTGAGTTAGAGCTATAGGCATTGTAAATTCATAACTGGACTTTTCGTGCCACATAAATTGGTCAACCCTGCCTCACAGTTTCATCTTTCTGCCACCTAATTCCAGTTGCTCTGCATATAACTAAAGCACTTCCATTCACCTTCTTCCTCTACCTTTGAAAAAAATGAAAATGTTGCCATTTAACATCCTAATTTAAATCTGCTACGCTAATTCCAATAGAATACCACTTTCACTAACCATCTGAGTTGCTGGCTGGGTAACTCAATGCCTCAAAAAAGACACAAGACAGCCACAGAGGAGAAATAAACTAGAAGGGTCACTCAAACATATCAAAGGTGTTCAAACAGCCATAATGTAATAAAGATCATAAGTTGGCCTGAATCATGGTCATAACTGTAATAAGGAGAGATTATTAAAACGCATACAAATCATCATATAACTACTAATCAGAAATAAGCTTTTGCATTAGACTTTAATGCTCAAAACAGCCCTTAAAGGGCACCATAACAAAAATGCCATTTGTAAGAAACATGGTCATGTAACCATACTGTTAGCCCCTAGCGGGCATAACCCCCTGAAAAAAAAAGTAGAAAGTAATGCAGTATAACCATAGGCTTAGCCCGTAGATGGTTTTTTTTTTTTTATGCTACCAGTCCTACTGCAAAGGTATTACAAACAAAGCCTTTAAACAGAACTTCTCCCAGCTGTAAAACAAAAGTTCTAGCCAAGAGAAAGCTTAAAAGACACTGAGTGGGGGGAAGAATTATTATTTTGGGGTCCCCACTAACCTAGTGTGGGTGCCAAGAGACAATATGGACAGAAAGAGCATTTTGAAGTTGGTCCCACTGTCCTAGGACCACCACAGACTGAGTTATGAGCAAAAATGTTGAGTAAAATTATTGCCCTTCAAAGCACTATGGGGCGAGTTTTCATGCCTCGAATATCATAGTATGTTGACTGCAATGCCCGAGCCAACACCGCAGTAAAAATAGCATTTGGAAGAAACACGGTCATGTAACTATACAGTCAGCCTGTAGAGAGTATAACCAAATTAAAAAAAGAATGGGAGAAAGTAGTGCAGTGTAACCATATATTTAGCTCCTATAAAGCACAATGCATCACACATTTTCAGGGTTAGCAGGCCTATAGCAGTGACAGTACAACCAAGGCCCTTAAAACACAAGCTGTTCCTAGCTATAAAACAAAAGTTCCAGCCATGACAGTGCTTAACAAGATACTGAATAGTGGGAGGGGTTATTATTTTGGGGTCCTCGCTAACCTAGTGTGGGGACTCAGAAATGATGTGGACCGAAAGCATGGCTGTTGTAGATATTTTCATTATCCTAGGACCACTACAGGCTGAGTTATGAGCAAAAAATGTTTGTAAAAGTAATGACCTGCAAAGCATGATGGGGCGATTTTCACAAATGCAGTGGATATTGTACTATCGGCTCTCCCGCTGTGCCAGGAGAGCCGCTTTCACTTTGAGGATTTCTTTTTGTATGCATTTACACATTTATTTTAAGGAAGAGCCACAAGAAATGACTCAGATTAGGTAACTGAGTTCGCCCAAGCTGAAGTATACTGGCAACTGTGCAATAATCCATGTAACAGGGGCAGCTTGCAAGGCATGACAAAAACAGCCTCAAGGGGGGACAATCTTAAATTGACCAATTACATCAAGTGATTTTTGAAAGGCAAGCCCAGGAACAAATGAAAATGATTGGTGAGAGATGGGAGTGGTTAAAAGCCCACAACAGACCCAATTACAGCTGCTCTTGCAGGGTAGCCAGTGGCATGGTTCCAGAGAATACTGAAACATGAAGGTAAGGCACATAGGAATCAAAAGATTACTTGTAACAGTAATTGTGCAGCACACATCTGTTGTAGATTCACATGTTGTCCATCTTTTTGCCAAAATACTGGTTTGCTTTGGAAAGGATTCCAATTCATATGATTACATTTGTCAGGCCATCAATCGAAGGTTGAGTCAGTATGATTCAAGATGATGTCAAACGAAAGCCTACAACACTGTGGATGGCATCTTCTTCGGAGAAGCCACAAGAAAATCTGCATAAAAAAGAAGATCTACAAAGCTATAGCATGGCCCAGACTAGCTGTGACATGTGAGCCAGTTCAGACAGCAATGACAAATGTCCACTAGTTACCCATTAATACAGAGAACGACAGGAAAAATATGAGCAAATACTTACCATTGACATCAATCTAAAGTCTGCTGCAGGCATGTTATTTCTTGTAACAAATAAGCACAGGGTATGTAAGTTGATAGAAAAACTCTGAAGGAAAAATTCAGAAGAGAAAGGTCCAAAAAAGCCATCGGAACTAGCAACCTGTTAGTTGATGCAAGGCAGGGTGTTGGCTGAATATACATTTGGACCATGGACAAATTCTTGTAGTCTCCATTAAAAAAAGAATAATAATAATTTGGAGGGGGTTATTGCACCTGGCTATCTATCAAAGTACAAAATGTCTCAGCATCTCAGAGCAAGCAAATGGACAGAATCCTGCAAGACCCCTTTACCTGCCAAGACACGATCAGTGGCCTAACAAAACTTGAGCCCCCGCAAAGTGAATGGAGGGTCCCCTCCCCCGAACTTATTCACGAGTGCTCACGCTCAGGAACTGTGCTGAAGGAGCCCCTGAGGTGCTGGGGGGCCTTTGTTAAGCCACTAGACACAATGGCCAAGCCTGTATTAGCATCTGGAAACTAAGCAGGAATGCTACATGAAAGGGAAAAGTACATCTAGACAAAAGTGTCAGGCCTCAGCTCTTCTGTACACATTCTCAATGGGACATTCTTACTACTATCAGAAGAAAATGAGTGAAAGTGTAAATCCACACCGGAGTATTGGCTTCACTAACAACATAGAAACAGAGATAGGGTCCGATGACGACCTTGGTGGATGGGATTACTCCGCCTCAAATGTGATGGATATCCCCTCCACCGTATTACAAGTTCCATAGGATATAATGGAACTTGTAATACGACAGGCGGGATATCTGTCACATTTGGGACAGAGTAATCCCCTCCGCCGAGGTCATAACCAGTCCCATAATCTCCCAAGAGGGTATGACAATCCCTGGCGCTGCCACACAAACAGTCTTCCAAGAGCATATGATGTTCCACGGTCCTTCGTCTATTAAAATCACCTCTGATATTTATAAAAGCCAGTCACTACTATATTTTTGAAAGCAATAGGAAACATGCTCCGGCACCCAATAATTCCTAAGCCTGGCAAACCGTCAGTGAAAGCACACGTTTATTTAGAAAAGTGAGAGTGCACTTCGGTTAGCTCAGGCTGGTAGAATCATTTTACCTCCCACTGACATACTATCAAACATTTACAGCAGTCTCTTGACAAGGTACTAACAGCGCCCGGAATGGATCTCATTGCAGCCATGTTTGCCCAGGGTAGAGCGTGGTCAATGGGGACTTGGACTCAAAAACAAAGGTGAGCCAAAGATGACTTAAATGTGTTTAGCGACAGATGGAACAGGCTCCAAATCTCTGAACAAGATCTCCTTTTTATACCCATTCATCTCTAACTGTGCCCTGGATCTAACCAAATTTTGAAAACAGTATGTTTTACCTCAATTTGCATTTACATTAACAATCAATATTCACATTTTTCAAATCTGAATTTTGCTTTCTAAAACAACGTAAATAATGTTGTGGTGACTGCAAGCACAAACCTAAAATGCCAAACATATTTTCATCACATCGGGCATCACTGTTTTTGTGCTAGTGACCTTGTAAGGAAATAGGGGTCAGATGTACAATGGTTAGTGTTTGCGATTATCAAGTAGCCAATCTTTGTGATACGCTAATTAGAAGTCGCAAGCAGGTACAGCAGTGTTTTTGACACTTTGTGCGATTCCCAGTGGGTCGCAAATAGACCTACCTCATTAATATTAATGAGGTAGGTCTCGCTTTGCGACCCATTGGAAATTGCAAAACATCATTAGGATGGTGGCCTGCTGGGGCCAGCAGACCACCATGTCTGTGATTGCTTTTGAATAAAGAAATCTTTTTTTTTTTTTTTTTTTTTTTTTTTAAATGCAGCCAGTTTTCCTTAAAGGAAAAAGATACATTTAAAAAATAATAATAAAAAGTTTTCTTTTTATTTTTTACGAGTAGGCAGTGGTCCATAGGATCACTGCCTGCTCTTAAAATATGCTTACATTCATTCACAAAAGGGAAAGGGTCCCTTAGGGTCCCCTTATCATTTGCGAATGGGTTACCACCTACTTGAAGAAGGCACTAAAACGCAAATGTGTTGGAACCACAATTTGGTCGCAAAACATTCACACATACCATTGCGATTTCATATTAAGAAGGGATGCCCTAAACCCGCCACTTTCTAATATCGATTCACAAACCCAATTTACAATTCGGTAACAGGTTACCGAATCCCAAATTGGGTCTTTGCACATACCAAATAGCTCCTGGCAGTCACGAATTGCGCCATTCTGTGAATTGGTCCGTTTGCAACCACTAAAAAGATTTGTACATCTGGCCCTAGATTATTATTTTGGGAGGGTGGGGGAGAGGGGCTTTACCAGTCACCTCAAGGAATAATCAAAAACCTTGTGGGGGTGAACCTTCAAAATCATCAAATTGACCTGAGCTCAGTCTCATGATAGCTAAGGCATAGCGCAGACAGGCTTAACTTGGGCGAATGCGTAAAGTATTTATGCATTACCAAAACAGCAGTAAAGTGGAAATGCAAAACAATAAAAATCTCAAACTGGATTAGAAAACAAGAGTAACATTAAAAAAAACATTACACAAAAATGACTGAAATCCAAAAAGGGGAGCCGAGATATGAAGTTTTAAAGTTTTAAGTAGGAACAGACTAAAGAGCCCCAAGTATAGTGAAACTGGTCTTGTGTTGTTTGTGTTCTGGATCAGAGAAGACCTGGCTTGGCAGTTTGGGCTGAACTGTTCCTATTGGAGCAGCACCAAGACTAATTTGTATACAGACAAATCTAATCTGAAATGACATGGTTGAAAAAAAAAAAAAAACACTATGGACTGTGATGCAGCTCCAAGTAATTACCAGTGTTTGGGGTTAATTCAAGCATTCCATCTATCACTTTCTTTGTTTACTACAGTCCTTGGCTAAGACTACAGCCAAACGCAAAGGTTCACTTAGATACAACAGCATCTAGCTGGGGGGTGGAGGAGGGGTCACCCTCACCACCGGGAGGCCAACCTTGATGTAAATGTCAATGGATTAAAGCCTCACTGCTTTCCACCCCAAGTGAGATCCATCCATAGTAAGGATGAGGCCCTGGCTGTTGAGTGACGAAAGGGAGAACAGGATGGATCAGTGGGTGGCAGTGGCATCCTGTGCTCTTGGCACTTCTATTGCTGCTTATAGACTGTCATTGTCCCCTTGTCTCAATCATACTCTTTTCACAATAATGAAAAGCACAGAGATCAGGATGTGAACAGATGAACTGAGAGAGGCAATCTGTCTGTGATATTCATTTGTACCAGCTAGTTCAGTGAGTTGTGACCACTGTGAAAACCGCACATCGACTGAAATCACCGAGTGTTTCAGGAAAGTTAATTAAAATCTTTATGGTACGCTAGATTTCAAGGCCACAAACACAGATTCTTATGATGTGCCCAACATAGATTTAAGAGAGCCAGAGCCATGTAAATTGTCAGAATAATCATTTACTGACTAAATAGGTTTAATTTTGTTTCATGGTATATTATGTATACTATGTGGATATCATGATCTTCTGGCATGAATCTGGTTCTCTTGGACCTATGTTGGACATTCCTGACTTGGAATATCACATGTCCATCCTGAGTTATGTGGTTTGTGGCCTTTATGGGCAAGGCTGGACAATAGGTTAGAAAATACAAATAAAGCAGTGACACTGGATGGTAAGAGTTTTTCTGGAAAAACAATGAAGTGATGGATGAAATCAATGAATTAATCTCAGCCACTGGTAGTCGCTTGGGCCGTATCCTACTCCACTGGTTTTTGCCCACCATGCCACTTCAGTTTGGACCGAGCCAGATGCAAATCAGTCTTGACCCTCCTCCTCATGGGAACAGACCAGCACAAACTGCTAAGCCAGGTTCTCCCTGGACTGGAACACAAGCATCCTAGCTTTGGTTTCGCCCCAGTTAAGGCTCTTCAGCCAATCATAGCTTGGTTCCAGTGGCACAGTGAGCTCGTACATATTTCTGGTCATACCCAGAGTACTTAGGAAGGCAAATGCAAAAACAAGGTGATGGATGGAATGCTTGAATCCCAATTAATCACTTTGTGCCCACCATGCTACCTCAGTTTGGATCCAGCCATAAGCAAATCAGTCCAGACTCTACACATCATGAGAACAGTTCAGCCTGAACTGCCAAGTCAGGTCCTCCCTGAACCACAACACAAACAATCTAAGGCCTGTTTCACCATGTGTAGGGCTCTTCAGCCAGGTACAACTTGGTTCCAGTGGCACAGTGGGCCCGGGACCCATGTTTGAATATACTTTAGTGGTAAGAAGTTACCCGACATACAATGGCAAGTGTCCTCTTGCCATACTTATTAGAGGGCTTACATCATTAGCTATTTTTGTGCAAACACTTTTCATCACATGGTTATTAATGACAAATTGCTTAGCACTCAGAAAGAAAATGCCTGTTTTTAGGAATGCATTTTCAGACGCTTTAGGCATGGACAATTATGTCTTTCATGACTGGGTGGACAAAAATCAGCTTTCGACTCAAGACCATGAACTATCCAGAATCTTACTTAACTGTGCCCACATCACCAGAAAAACATTCAACATTTAGCACCCTGTTCTTTTTGGCCACTATGGGTTGCTGCAGGACCAGATAAGACTTACATCTGTGAACTATTTCTGCGTTCATTTCTAACCATTTGTCTCCCTTAATGTTTGACACCCAGGTATAGGAAGTGAATCAAAATTCCTAAAATTCTAGCAACTTGGAAATTGCACATCAAATGAGTCTTCTAAGGACACCAAGGACAACATTGGTTTACAGCACAGCAGTGGATTTTAAGAGTGATTCTGTGCTAGAGCGATAAGAGGAGTGAGCCACTGAGTGACAAAGATATTAATTTGAAACTGGTTGTTTGGGTTATTTCTGTTTGGAGAACATAATGCTTGGAAACATAGCTTGTATGGGTAACTGAGAGGGTGTGTAAAGCCTGAGAAGATGTTGAAAACCCTGTCTAATCATGATCACATTGACCTAGAATACCCTGGCTTGGACAGAATTCGCCAGCAACCTTTGCACTTGCCCGGCTCTTAGTCAGACAAACTCAAGCTGTTCCAGGCGTTTTGAAGGCCAATGTAGAACCAGAGTAGGGGAACCAGTCACCTAATGTATGACTCACACCAACCACACTCAGACACACATGATGGTCAGTCACCCCAGTATTCACAATTAGTTCACTACAGTATCAGCTATGATGTAATGGTATGGATATGAAGAGATTGGCAAAGTCTGTCTGAATGTGGTCTCACAAAGATCGATTATTTCACTAGAGTAGGTGCCGGAACACATCTGCAAAGTTCTGCTTTTTTCTAATTGCCATAATCTAGGTTGTTCAATAGTTGTGATACAAAGAAAGGCCCAAAAAACCCATTACTTATTACCCACTAATGCCACACAATGGCAAAACATCAATCAATCACATTTCTATACAAATGATTCGTTTCTACTTCGGGGAGCACGTTACACAGAATAATTGTTTTGTCTTGCAGTAGACTTTTTCCTAATACAACAGTTCAACAGTTGTCCCTTCTAGGAGTAATTGGATAATTTTGTAGTTTCAAGGTCAGACAGGCTCCCAAACAAACCCTGACATCACATATGAATACTTAGTAGCCCAAAACAAATCTTATCACCGCCTTAAATCGTTTAAGGAGAATAATCTCATTGGAATAAGGATCATAATAACTAGGCCTGCGCAAAATTTCAGTTACGCTGGAGTAATTTCAGTAATTGCGCATTACTTTTGTGATGCAAAATTACGCAATAACTCCTGCTTGAGTAACTAAGAATAATTTGGGGGTAAAAATCCTACTGCAGAATAGCAGGAACAATAACCTAAGAGAGAGTGAGCGGCTGCTGGCTTCTGCTGCTCAAATCCTGTGGCATTTAGTACCATATTATTGAGCTCAAACTGCATAGTCTGGCTCATTTTGGATACAAGGGAGCATTTTGAAAACAGAAGCATAATCCAGCATTTAGTGCTATTTTCTAACACTGTTACACATAATTATATGTAATTTTGCTGTAATTATGTTAGAGAGAATTATGCCAGTTACATCCACCCCTAGCCCCATCTCCTCACATACTTCCTATGTATTTGATGATGATATTCTAGGTACCTGCAAGTAAGTACTCAGTTAATAACAGTCTGATTGTCTCAATGTTAACTGCTCCTCCCTTTCATTCTCTTTAGTGCACATGATGGAAGCTGGCCCTTGTATGGCCTGTGACGCCCTTCATATTAACAGATCCTTAGGTTACACATTTTGAGTCTAGAAAAAAGTTTCAATGCCTCCAAAAGCAAAACCTAGGAAATTATTGATTGCCGTAGATTGCAACGGGTTTAAAGTAGAACTTCCATCTTTGGAGCTTCACCATATTCCCTCTGGTTAGAATAGAACACTTACAAAAGTCATAGGATGCTATGCTTTCTGTTTGGCAATCAGAACTGCAAAGCCCAAGACAAATCGATTCAAATACCTCATCTAACTGGTAACTGGTATTATTTTGGTCATGCCAAGTAGTTTCCTAAAACATTTATATGAATTGAAGTATATAGACTTTCAAGAAAGTGAAAAGCCTTGCAAAATCGTAATCCCCACAAAGTTAAAGATCTGACACCACTGAGTGCCTGCTATACTCACAACTTTCTTCCCACTGTCCTACTTGATTAGCACTGTTAGGCTCACAACTGCTTTCGAGATTTGGTTCTGCTGAATAAATTTGACATGGACATTCAATTTGTCGGTGACTAAATGACCTTGTGCAGAGACAAGGTCTTGGGGTGGGCCAGAAGGTGGCATTATGCATGAGGCACAACACAAGAAGGTGGTACGCAGGTGAGCAAATAACCGGTTAGCGGGTATGATAGACAGGAAGGTAAGATGTGTAGCACTGTGATAAAGAACACGGCCTTCAGTGTGAAGGATGTGGTTCACACTGATTTTTTAGAGTTTGCTTAAAATAACCATTCAAGTCCAATTACCTGCGCCCAATAAAATACCAGTGCATTTGACAAACCAAAAGGATCTCAAACTGCTCAGCCGTGAGAAGGATCTATAAAGACTTGATCACACGCAGAGACACTCTAAAAACGATGACCTAGGATCCTCCATGATATTTGAAGTAAATCCCAATTATGACTGTGCTTACTACTCAAGAGGCTAACAAAAAAATCTTAACTTTTCTTCAACGCTACTACTTATGTCACTCATCATGTGACCAGTCACAAGATTGTTTGCAAACCTTTGCTGCACTTTCATGTAAATAAACATCTTCTTTATCAAAGCCAGGGTTAAAAAAGTGTCAATCGTATCCACCTATGGTGGACCTCGCATGCACCATGGATAACCCTGGTTTGTCCATGAATATAGAAACAGTGTCCCGGCATGTTTTGGCTACTTTCGCATTCCGTCGAGTGCCAAACCGTAAGGTGGAACTTTCTACAAATACTAACATAATGTAAAGGTGTCTCTCTCCGCCGGGCCGAGTAGGAAAAGCAATTATTAGGAAACAAGTTAACCACAGACCAGCCAGCAACACTTCCAGATCAACCAGCGAGAGATAGTGATTTCTGTGCTGTGATGCGGCAATTTATATTAAGAGGCGGTCATTAAAGCCTCTGGCATGAGGCCACTTGTGTTTCCCAAACCAAGATAGTGTCCAGAAGTCAAATGTCAGGCTCAGTATATAAATTAAGTCACTAATGTTTTTTATCAAGCCGGAAAACCTGAGTTACCAATTTGGCCTCCTCCACATACAGAATATAAGAGGCTGGAAGGAGGTTTTCGCCGGCCACTCACCTAAAAATTCACAGCAACGCAAGTTTCTCAAATGCATAAATAATAAAAAACTAAATTTAGAAATGTATTCTTCTAAAACTAGTATTATTCAGGTGTCCCGAGATTTATTACTAAAAAGGTATATTCAAATACTAAAAGTATTTGTAAAAAACAAACAGACAAAAAAAGTTCATTTAGATGATAAAACAGGAGGACAAAGTTTGTAAAATATCGGATCCATCTCCCCTCCCACATTTAGGACTCATAACCAACTGGCCCTCTGATATCTTTAAATCCATACTTTCTTTTGCACCCTGGCGTAATTGCACACGCAGGGTCAGTAAATAAGCAGAGTAAAAGGTTACATTTTTCATGAAAAAGGAATGACTCCCCGCAAATGCAGGAGAGCGAGGAATGTATGGGGGCTGCCGTCTAAGAGTATAAATATGATAACTACCCCAGCTAAGGTCAGTCAAAGTGCGCTAAAATGCACTGAGATCTCTCTTCTGCCACCAGCATACAGCCAGATGTTAATCCAGCTGGTTAAGTGCATAAGGTCATATGACCAGTCTATAGATCTTATATATATATAGCCCTCATTTTACTCGATGAAATTAAGAATTTTCCTTTACGATGAAAGGTCACTCATCCAGCCAAAAATGTCAATATTCCAAACCGCGGTTCTATTAAGTCTGAATCTAGGAATTCCTTAATTTTTCACCTATTTCCACTCCTTCGTACGCCCTATTTTATTTGGGAATGTGACTCGCCAGACATCCGTGTGCTGGCAAAGGAGACATAACTTGTTCTGGTTCAGGGAAGACCACAACTACCCAGCCATGTCACATTAATATGATGTCGCAAGTGCTATGTGTGTGGGCCTCGTGCTACCTATGGCATAAAATCTGAGCTGCACTTGAGTGAGAAGGCCAAGTAAGTCTGAATCCCTTCTGGATTTCCTTGTGCTATGTTTCAGAGGGGGTGCAGCTTGACAGTTCTGATTGGACAGCTCCTATTGGAGCAAGTTTAAGACTGATATATATATATATTTATATATATATATATCTTCTCCCCATCTGGAGTGACACAGTGGGCTCAAAAGCAATGGACTGAAACTTAGCTGGGCTAATTTACATGGGCTGCTACCTTTTGCAAGCATCCAACCATTCCCCTTTTGTTGTTATGGGCGAGAGCAAAGCTCGCCGTCCCATTCTGTAATCTCTCTTTGGGCTTCCAACCAAGCCCATGCCACGTCAGACACTTTCATTGGTTTCTGGGCTTGCCTATTAAATCCGCTTTTTTTCATTTGTGAAAGGCATGCATACGTCTTCATGCCTTTTCCGGTGTTTAGCCCATCTACACAGCACCGGTAAACTACTAAAAACATACGAGGCTCGATGTTTTCAGCATGGTGTCCAGACACCTTTATCTGTTTATTGTCCATGCAGCGCGATCGCGCTGCATTTTACATAGTGTGATCGTGCTACGTTTTTTTTTCTTTACAATGATAATAGCTCTAACTCGAGCAAATGTGAGACCCGTTGCATTGAAAATGCCTGTTTTTATATATGTGATTTGGTCAGCTTTAAAGAAATTTTAGGCCTCGATTAGGTGTGTCGCATTAAAAAGTCCCCCCAAATTCTGATACAAGCAGATTTTGGAGCAGAAACCATTAAAACCAGCATGTTGTACCCCATTTGAGGAGGGAAATTCTTATTAGGTTCTATTGATCGCTGCTGGTTGATTTTGAAACCCAGGATGTAAAATTTCACTGGGTCCTATAAAGTCCACCAAATCATCTGCGGCTCTCACAATTGAGTACTTAGTGTTCCCTCCCCAATCTTATCATGGTGGGGGTGAGAGGGGTTAGGGGTATTTCCTCAACTCTTAAGTCAGATTTATAATTTCGATTTATAAAGTTTCAATTAGTTATGGAGTCTTCTAACATTTTTGTTTTACACATTTTTAATTACTGTATTTATGTGTGTTTGAATTTACACAGACATGGGCCTGTGTGCATATGTATAGTCTGCTACTATGTGACACTTGCAATCATTCAGTGGGCAGAGGCGTAGGTTGCTGACATGCATTGTTTAATGTTTAAATATATTCAAAGGACAGCATTGTAGATGCACTTCACTTCCTCCAGCGGTTACATTATTGTACTTATTAAATAAACAACCTGAAGGCTAAGTAAGCAGCAGTATTGGGTTTGTGAAGAGAGGTGATCAATGGCGGTCCAGTTAGAGGGCGCTGTAATTGTTCAAAGACAGATGGACGGCTTAATGACAACTTAATGACCCCTGCTTTCGACAGAGAAATTAAATTCTGCACTATGCCTGTCTACCAGGAAACAGGTCCATTAACATTCTTCTATCTTGTGAAAGATCTGCTTCCCTCAAAGGGCTCATGCAGGAGTACTTTTCCCTCTCCTCTTGGAAAGATTATCATGATACTGGGTCCAGTTTTGAGGCCTTTTCTGCATCAGGGTGAAGACATTGGAGACAGCCCAGGTAACTACTGTGATCGTTAAGAATGGTCTTCCACAGATCTCTGTAGATCTATAGATCTACAAAGGTGAGGCATAAGGGGTACCCACGTTGGATGAATTTGCATACCATGAATATGAATGGGGTTTACACATATAATCAGTGGCTATCATGAACATTGGAGGTGGATTTGGGCCTTCGAGGCTGATCTTGCGACACCTCACATTCAGAAACAATATTCATAAATGGTATATTTGAAGAAGGGAGTTAGTTTCACAGAAAGGTGGAAAAAATGAAGTAAATATGCTACACAGCAAGAGTGATGATGGCAAAAGACTGAATAAATACAGGTGAATTATCTTACCATGTCGTCAAAGACAGTGTTGGAATTTAAGGCGACTAATGAAATAACAGTCAAGAAAATGTCTGATTTGAGAGTCTGGTGTTTCTAATCTGGTAGCTATCAATTACCTTAGGAGGAATCACCATAGAGCAATAGGACCCCAAGTTCAAACAACACGGATTTACCAACAAAGGGTGCTCCCTGAAAGTGCTTCCATATGTGAGTTTCCAAGAGGCTAAATGTGGCAATTAGGGAAGCCTGTCCATTTTTACGGAACAAAGAGAGCCCTTTACGTCAAGTAATAGAGTGATGGGCAGATGTGATGCACAGCATGTTTCCAGGATCGCACCAAGCTTTGGTAAGGTTTTAGATGGGAGCTTTGGTTGCAAGAAGCTACATCAGTAACAAGCACCTCAGTTCCATAGCGCATATCCTTCCGCCTAGGCACAGAGCTACTTGATATCAAGGGTTAGTGGGTCATGCAAGTCCAACAAAAATAAAAACATCTGTCCGGCTAGTCTACTAGAAGTGCTTGAAAGCTTACAAAGTGGTACCCCATAGTTACTTATTTTCCATGAACTCCTCCCTCCTTTTAGTTATGGTATGAAATACATGTTAGATGGTCAGTTTGAATTTAGTGTTTGGATTCTACACCCCAATTCATAAATTTTGAAGTGCCTTCTGTGACATCAAGTGCTCTGAAACATGCCTAGAAGCCATTTGCCTTTCTTTCTTGCTATCTAAATGTTTATTTCTGCATCTTCACTGAAGTACAGTATTTTGGCTGGAACACTCACTGAGCTAACAGTTCTGAACAATGCATCAGGTCTGGTCCAAGTTTTTTTTTTCTTTGGAGACCAAGTCAAAATTACTTTCTTCTGTTCAGACTTTCCTTTTCCATTAGGAACACTGGTGTTTTCTAGGTCCTTTGTTGCACTTCCATGCCCTCTTGTGGCAATTTATGTTGTTAGTATAAGGCAGATGCCTGCAGTGGCTTGCACAAACATTATTATAATATAATAGCTACGCAATAGGTTGGAGGCACACATGGGTGCCGTGGCACGGACTCGGCAAAAAGTGAGATTTTAAAGAATTAATATACATAAATATATACAGCATTTCCAATACGGAGGCACTAGCTTGATTGCATCTAAGGGCCGTATGGCAATCATTTTTGATTTTTAGACACTTGATCGAATAGTACGAAAGCATGGCCTGCCCTCGCACGCTGACGCACATCCAGGAGGAAGAATCCCAAATTGACTATTAAGCGGTTCGTGTAGGTCAATGTCAATGCCCGCCGACACTGAGAAAAATGTAGCTTGAGAAGAGGGGCGCGGGCTGGGCAGCATCACACGTGAAACATTGTAATGTCACCTGGAAAACACGTATAAAACGCTGGCACAGAGCGTGGTTCTCGGAGGCAACTGCAAACGGAGAATCAAGGCTAGAAGATAGGTGTAAAGGGCAGGACAAGGTACGGGTGGAGGATGAAGATGCCCCTAGCCGTTCACAAAAGCTTGGTCTACAGCACAATATTCTCAACGTTTGGAACTGAAGAGGAGAAGCACATAAAAGGAATGTCTACAAAATGTCTGAGACAAGCCTCAACAGTGCATACAAGTTCTAGAGATACATTATGTATATGGTACCCCACTTACCAGTATGTGTCTGTCGGTGGGCCTCGAGGGCTTCCTCTTTAGAAAACTGCGAGCCACACTGTATGCAGACAAATGCTTTGTCGCCCGCTGGAAGAAACCGAAAGAAAATAAGACTATTATTTTCAAAACCACTGAGCAAAACTTCATATGCACAATCACACCGCCCCGCCACTTGCATGACTTAAAATATTCATACCACATCGTTGTAAATTATTCAAATCTGCAATTTTGAATGCCTCCTTTTATCATTAGCACGAAAGTGAATTTCCTGGTAATTTAGAGAGTCGATTTGTCTTCTACCATTCAGACTTTGAAAGGCAGAGCAGCAGTGGCATGTGGGAAAATAAAAATAAAACATTTCTGTTTGCACACCAATCAGAGCCTTTATGCGTCCAGTTGGAACACTATGCAAAGTGCATGTGTCGTACCCCTTTAGATTTGGAACCCATCTGGTACACTCCTGTTCAACCGGATTGCAAGTGATCTCCAGCAGGTGGCGCCATAAGCAAACCTAGGCTGAAAACTAAAGTTAACGTGAACTTAAAAAGGACAAAAGTTCATATCCAAAGTGAGAAGCGGGTTTGAATTTTATAGTGTTCTATGTAATTGACAATCAAATTGAAGTATAGACGGTGAAATATTTTAGGATTTCTCAAAAACATGTTGCTAATGGTACTCACCCATGCTGTAAGGCAACCGAACCCCACTCCCCACCAGTTAACGCTAACACTAATAAATCGCTGTCCTAACCAATATCTATCACCATTACCCCCATCGTGATTCTAACCCAAGCCCAAGGGAGTGGCGTAACAAAGACCCCGCGGTGCGGATGGTGGGCGGGGGTCGATCACAAGGGGGGATCCTTAGGACAGAACACTGTGCGCGGGCGACAGGCCTCTGGCTGGATCCAGGGCAGAGGAGGCTCCCTCCAGGGACTTTGCAAGGGACCCCGTCAAATTTCCTTACGCCACTGGCCCAAGGCTTAACCCTTTGACTTCAGCATGTCTGTAACTTTCCTCACATTTTAAAAAGCTGTCTCTTCCTCCAGCATCAACGCTTTCTTTAACCCATTCCTAACTCTAATCCCAATCCTTCCCATCCACCCCCTTGCCTCCCTCAGAAGAACATCTTAAAACACTATGGTATAAATTTAAATTAACAACTTCTTAAAACTTTTTTTTGACTGCTTAATTTTTCCAAACTTTTCAGACTATTGCTATCCGTATTTGATTCACACCTTTTACTCCTTACCTGTAGGAAACCAACTGGTTGGAATGCACAAACTGCCCCTACGAGTAGGTATCAAAGGTTACCGGTCGATATAAGAAGGGAGTAGCTGCTCAAATGAGCCAACATTTCTTACTTACACCAAGAACTGCAGTTTACAACATGTTGCCTCTCACAACATGTGCTGGGGGTGGGGGGCGGGCGTTCCTGTGGTGCTAGTTAATACTCTGTCGACATACAGAATGATTTGCCGCCTCATAATAACCTGCTATGAATACTGCGATTCACCGAGTAAACGTGTGTTTGCTCATCCAGGTCTCATGATAAGTTTTCTCTTCTGTGATCCAATTTATGTAATTTCAATGTGTCTAGAAGCTGTTCTCGGAGGAAGGAGAAAGCAGTGCTGTCTGACACATGGGGCAAATAGACGAGATAGAAAATTGGACATTCAATGTTAAAATAGGAAGGCCTCCTGGATCTGTACGGAAAGCAGTCTTGTCAAATGAAAAGCTATACAACACTTCTCAGTAGGGTACAGTGAATCATGCTATCTTGTCCATGAAAGTATAAATCTACATTAAAAGCAATTTCAAGAGAAATGTATCTGAGATCCCATCTTCTGGTCTTTAAAAGGATCACTGGTCTGCCAAGAATGTCATTTCTTTTCTAGTCCATGCAGTTAACCTAATTTTTTTGCAAAGAAGAATCGTAAGTAAAACAATGCCAAAATGTATATTTCAAGAACACTGTCTCTGCAGGGCATTGTCCAGGCTAAGCCAGAAAAAGGAAATATGAAACCAAGGGCTGTAAATTATTTACAGTACTAGAAAAAAAATATTCACAAATTCCATATTAAAATGGCTTGATAAAATGAAAACCATTATCTTTATTTATTTACAGTTTCCATAGAATAATCTATTTTTTTCATAATTTTATCTTAGGTGTTTAATATTGTGTAACCCGAACTCCAAGGAGAAACTTTTGGGTCTAGTACTCAAGCCCAGTTTAGAAATTCAGATATGTGTCAAATGTTGGTCACTTGGCCATTAGACTACATTCAATTCTAACAACTTAGAAAATGGATGCTCTCTTCATAGATGCCTGGTTCCATCTTTATCTAGGACACAAAATTTGACATGTTAAGATTCTGACATGATTTAACAAATATGTCCTCTTAACCGGGAAAAATTATAAACATAAACGGCTTTGAATATTTTAGCTTGTGAAAATTTTAAAAGAGTGTAAAGGAAGAAACCATTTCATTTTTACCCTTCAGTTTAGTTACTTTCCTCCACAAACCGTAGTTCTGTCACATAGATAAAGTTTTCACATTTTGTATGTCTTTTTATATTAAGAGTCTATTTATATAGGAATTTATTGAAATAAGAGTTGCTTCCAATTTCTCAATGAACATATTTTAAAGCAAGCCTTAAATTACATTGTTTACGACCTATGGCCAGTTTTTCATGTTAACTTATGGGATGTCCTTAATAGAGCTTACATTTTAGTGCTGTTCCTCATGTCACAAAAGTCATCAGAATGTGACAAGTTTCAGTTTTTGAAAGTAAAGGGTGGAAATACTAATGTAGAAAGCTGCAATGACATGTTTTAAATGTGCAATTGCTTTTATTTCAAAGTTCGACTTAAGTGCCTTTTGAGTTAAATCACGTTAGAAAGTTTAAATTGATGTTAAAATGTAACAGACTCTAAACTAAAAGTGCATATAGAAACAATATTGAATTTCTTGTGACTTATAAAAGATTAATGACTTTAAACATATGTGCAAGCGAGAGAAATTCAAATCTCTGTTATATATAAAGGAATGCAATAACAAAGCTTTTTTTTTTAAATGAAATGTATTACTCATATTGATAAAATATTATGAATGTTAAATGTATTAGTTTATATTGTATTTGTGTTTTATTAAAGAGTATTAACTGAATGAAATGGTATGATTTTTGTGGAAACATAAGTGTGCTCTGCAGAGCTTGCATTTTGTAGTCATGTAAAAGTGTTTAATTATTTTTCATAACGTGAAGTCTTTTTTCAGATTTCGTTCCAATGAGAAGCAGAGTTTCTTGTAATAAGTTCATTGTTTAAACGTGGAGAGATGTACCCATTTGTCCAAGGAAACATTACATTGTTGGAAGATGGACTGAGATCATATACATTTGTTTCAAACCTTCTTGGAGTCACACGGAAAGAAGATGTTCCCATGACAGACATGGGAAATTGTCGAACTGTAGCAATCTGGAGTCTGGTGATGAATTATAACTGGATTACGTCTACTCAATGTAACATCAACAAACACCTTTGGCAAATCAGATTAAATTCTGCAATTTTAATATCAATGGACATTTGAACTTTCGTCAGTCTATGGCATTTTCCTGAGCAGACCTTTGCGGTTTGCAAAGGCTGTCTTAATGCTTGCTGATCTTGATGTCTTGCTGATGAAGATTCCCTGAATGCTGTACCTGTGGAGAGGTGTCATCCTCTCTGCCTTTTGGCCTCATCCCAGACATGTCCCTTTTAAACTTAGGAATTCTTTTACCCATCCCTTTCAGGAGACTCATGCCTGAGCTTCTGATATACGGACGCTTTCCCTTTTAACTTCTATTTTGCCAAGCTTAGTTAGTATTTCACTGTCTAAAATTAACTTTTTCCAAATTATTTTTGACAGTTTTGTACTTTTTTTTGTATTTTGCCCGCATGTGTTCCTCCCCACACATGTATTTCCCTTATTTGGTTAGCTGTAGGGATGACCTGTGCTCAGCCAAGGATTGACTCTGCTAAATTTGAATTGACTAATGAGTGTAAAATTTGAGCATCGTGTAATATCCGTGTCTCAGTTTTTACTATTGACTTTATTCATCTTGAATGCTTAGTTTTATTAATGTTAGTTCATCTGAATTTATTATTTTGCCACCTTAGGCAACCTTTGGTGATTATGTATCTTTATAACTTGGAGTCATGGTCTACATGACTGAGTTTGTAATAAATCTTTTAACTTTATTCCTGTTTGGAGTTTTCATTCCGTGGCCACACTCTTCATGTGTCTAAATTGTGGGTGTGTTGTTGAAATATTGTTGATGGTTCACCACACATCTTTGTGGGTCCAGAGGTCCGTCAACCTTGTTGCTCATTTGATTCCTGCGAATGATGAAAAATGTATCCACATCGTCATGAACTATGTGCAATGGGATAATGTTCCAAGCCTCATATGGCAATTACTTTAGATGTGTTACAATTTTTTTCTTTAATCTAAAACTACTTTTGACAATATCCTACAGAGGCACTAGATCCCCCATCCAGGGTTAGACTCAATATCTAGGATTTGGGTACATTAAAGGGGATTATTCAGAAGACATTGTTTTCATCTGAAGCAAATTCAAAGACATGTTCTCTACTTAGTATGCACACAGTGTTATTTATATTATAAGGATTGGTGGTTGTAAGGTGTTAATGGATTACTAAGCCGATTTGCTTTGAATAGCAGAGAGTTAGATGATTTATAGAATGATAAAAGTAATAATATATTTTTTATAGCCACAGGGGATTTGTAAACATTGGGAAGCTAAGAGTGTTGTCAGTGATACTGATACAGAGGCAGTTACACCAGGGTACTTACACATGGATGACTTCACTGAATGCTAGGATAAGAGATTGTTCAAATGGCAGTGCCCACATGGTAGCAGCGAAAATGTGTTACTCGAGCCAAGAGTCTTGCTCATGGCTATGAAGTGGACAAGGTGTACTCAAACAAGCTCACTGTGAGATGAACTCACAGTCATGGCTTAGAGTCTCCCTTATCAGCCACATTGCAAATACTGTACCATGTCCAAAAATAGAAATGAAAGAACTGCCAACCCTCTGGTACTGGCAAGCATGCCAGTCCCAGTGAGATTCCAGGGATTCAAATTTAAGCTCCTTCTCAGAACATGGATACCAGACCTGTCACTCTCACACATTGAATATACGATTGTGACAAAAACAGATCAATTTGTGATCTGGGTCACTTTGGGCTCAGAACCTACAAACTTCACCTTAGTTTTTCACCTTAGTAGGTGAAGCTAGTGCTGTGTAAACTACAGACTACTTTCTGAAGCAAAAACGACCTTGTACTGTATTTACCATGATGCAATGGGACCGACTGCATGCTGGGGTGTGAGGCAGGGTACTCCCAACTGTTTCCTGTTTGAAAAGGCTCCCTTGAGCCAGTGAGCTAATGAGCTCTGGTTGTAGCACCTTCGTGCCAGTGAGTGGTACATAAACCTGAGAGGACTTTTGCCAGCATTTCCAGCAACTCAAGAGATAGACCTGCTGCTCTCTGCTGTTGAAGGGCTAAACCCAGAAACACATGTCCAGAGTTATACAGCACTAACTGCACCTCCTAAGGCGAAAAACTACAGACTACTTTATGAAGTAAAAACAAACTTGTACTGCATTTACCATGATGCAATGCGGCTGACTGCAAGCTGGAGTGTGAGGGAGGGTGCTCCCCAACTGTTTCCAGATTGTATATTAAGCACTAAGCACAGTAGAAAATGCCCTAAAGGTTTATATCCCACTGTATACTTTAAAACATCATGATATTAAAATATATCACATTACAATACACCCCTTGTGAAATGGAACAAAAATTCATCCCCTACAAAATAGAAGCATTTTTATAAATTAAAAGTACTGTATTTCTAATGCATAGTGGACTGATATCCCATCCCAGTTTTAATATATTTGCAGAGCCTTCATATTACAGCTTTATCCTGACTAGTATCACACACTTCCATGCCAACATCTGTGAACAACTAAGTGGGACATTTTTGAAACAAATGGGGAGAAATGAAATTTCCTGTTAAGTTCCATCGCCAGGGAGAATGTTTCAGGAGAAAGATAAATTATTGTCATTTGTGTGCCATTGTTGCTCAAATCAGGAGTGCTGCTGCCACTAAGTCACTAGTGCAGCATTTACCATCGTCTATCAGTTTCCAAGTACTATCAGTGTTTAAAAAGTTGTTACGAAGGGCCTTCATCTTGGATGTACAAACGCATTTGCACACAATACTGCGACAATCTAAGTGTATTGCCACCCTCGTTAGCAGTAGGCACTTGTATCGGAGTACTGAGATACCCCTCCATCCTTGCATCATGTCCTAGTATATCAGTACTGACGCATCATAGGGAAATCCTTGAGAGCTTGAACAGCCCACCCCATCTAACCTGATCAACAGAACACCCTGGTGTCTTACTACTGGTGCATTCACTGTACTTAAAGACAGATGTGCCTCCACCGTCCAGTAATGAGTTGTCTTAATTAAGCTTTCCTGGTAAGATAATTCCGGGTGTTGACGCAGATATGCTAATTAAAAATGTATTAATGAATGTTTATGTGTTTTGATTAACGAAAAGCTCGGAGAGAAATTAATTGTAGAGAAAATAATGTGCACATTTGAAAATGTGCCCACGGGGTATGGCAGCCACTTATACGAACTTGTACTAAAATAACTAAAAATGTGTGAAATAATGAAAATATATAAGAATAATGTAGTAATATGTCATATTGAGATGTATAACCTATGTTTTGCATTCATTTGTAGAATTAACTTAGCTGAAGATATGGCCTAGTCTTTTCCAGGCCTCATACAAGAATCTGAATTTCTAGCGCACTGCTAAGAAGCTGATGCCTTAACCTGACATTGACCCACCCCATGTTAAAGTTGCTTAGCTAGCATTTTCTGCAATCTACCCACGGAGAGGAGATGAGGAAGTCAAATTGATACAATTATGTGAGGAGTAGGCTAAATGTACTTTCCCAGGACTTGAACAATGGGAGCACTGACTTAAGAGGAACATGCAACATTTTCGATACCTGAAGAGCCGGATGATGAAAACATCGAACAGTGGACCAATCCGTGAACTGAGAAAGAAGAAATATTAGAACTCATAGATTTGTAAAATTAATATTATAGGTTAGAGTCATAACTACTGATTGACTGACCAATTAGGAATTAGGGTCATGGACTGAAAAACTCTAATAAAAAGTCATGATAAGGGGCAAAAACTTCAGGTGCAGGAGATGCGAAGGGTGAATGCTGATGACGTCAGGAGACGCGGTTCGAGATTCTGTCATTGGGCTCATACTCTTGAGAGCCTGATGCGCTGCTGAGCAATTGATGACCTGAAGGCGAAGACTGACTTTGTTGCTGATCCATTCTGTGGATAGGTAGCTATGAAAATATGACTAACTTTGTGCCTTTTCTTCTAGGTACCAACTGTGCTGTTTTATAGTTTTTCTCTTAGCTAGATGTTTTCCAAAATCAAGTTTTTTAAAATTGTTTTGCATGAAGTCCCACATGCTAATGCCAATCTGAGTTAGATAAGGGTCTTTCGGGTGACTTGACAGTGACAAATGATTGACAGACTGATTTGCTGAACTCTGCTATTAATGCTGCTATATTCATCTTTGTTAGCTTATGCTGTAGCATTCGAGCATATGTTTTCTCAAGTTTTGATTAGATTATGTTACTGGTGGTCGGTAATAAACTAATTCTGTACTGATTAAATAAAGTTTGAGTTAACCAAATGCTTTAAAATTATAATTAATAGGGAAATAAAATTGTTAAATGCTTCATTGAGTTGTGGTTATTCATGAAATGATGGTTATAATTGTTTTATTGACTAATGAGTCTCTTAGTGGTTACTGATTGATTAAATTGATTATTAATGCCATTAGTCACTACGTGATGAGGATACTCCATGCGATGCAAAAGGTTCATCGGCCTATACGCGTCCCCTTGTAAGTTTACTTATTAAGGACCAGGCACGTTTGCAAGGGGTTAATACAAGATGTCCCAAAGAGATCTGCTCCCCTACGCCATTGGAAATATTTCAACTGCTGATAGGTTGCATATATTTTACTAATTTGGTAAGTGTCTCACTTTTCTGTCAATACTAAGAAGTAGGTCACTACTTTTTTGGATTCCTTTTGCAGAAAGAGATTGGGTCCATGCTTTGGACTCGCATGGGATGGGGGGTCTATGCCCATGACTTCCATGGAACTAGGCCTGTGCCCAAGACTTCCTCAGGACGGGGGCCAAACCTGCCACATGCCTGGGACACAGCACACGCTGAGGTCATAGCACATGCCCAGGAGTGCTGTGGGGCAGAGGGAGCCGATGCCGGAGACTCCTGTGGAACAGAGCTCAAGCCTAGGAAAGAGCCCATATGTTGGACTTCCTTGGGACAGAGCGTAGAGGCGAAGTCTTCTTTAGGGCAGACACCATATATGGCACCACTTTGGTGTAGGGCTGGTGTATGTAATCTATCTCCCAAACAGAAACAGCAATTCTTGAGTAAAGGATTGTTAGATGTAATAAAAAAGGACTCACTCCAGACCCCACATCTGCCAGTAATACTCAGATGTGAAAACGACCTAGAGGGAAACTAACTGATAATGGGAAAGTTCACCTCCGGGAGGCAAGAATTAAAACTATTACCCCACGCCACAACAGAATACCAGACCAAAACATTGGCCGTTATCTTATGTTCATTTATTCACAATTTGCATTGATGGTGCATGAGGCCAGTTTAGGGGCCCGACCCTTGCGGAATAGGATGCTTCATGCACACAAAAGCTACTAAGCGGCATTCCATGCCCAATGAAATACTGCACATTTCAAAGGGATTAAATCCCTCGATCATTACTATCCAAAGTATCTTACAACTCTATAGTTGAGAGACAGCCTCTAAACAAATGAGATATGGGTGCAACTAACGGCAGATCCATATGTAATAATCAAGAACAAATGCAGGAAGTAATTTACTGAAGTTGCTTCTAAACACTAAAATCCACCATGTGAACACTTCCAAACAACTCAACAACCTTCCTACACCGACATATGTTCTCTAGGTTAAAAACGTACAATGCTTTGGCAGACAAACACATAAATTGCGTATTTATGTGTGCTTTTATAAGATGTAAATCTGGTTCAAGAAAAAAACAATACTAAAATGGCATTTCTCACGAAGTAATTAGGATATGTTCACAACAATTCGTTGTTGTACCAACTGCAAATGTTTCACAGTGGAATATCTACATTTCACAGACAAAAGTATGTCAGCAATTGTTTTTTTTTTTAAATACAAAAATATTATTTTTTTGAAATACGAACATTTCTATCACCCTCTAGGGGATGTGAAACAAAAAGTAGACGAGGAATTTCGTCACAATTCATCCATATCCTAACCCTTTTATTTTGTCTTCTGAGACATGCAATATGGTTGTAGAAAAGGTGGCTGCATTGTAGATGAGTGGCTGAACATGAAGCTTTCGGTAGATGTTATAAGGGAATGAAACGAGATTTCACCCCACCAGGTATCTTATAGTAATAAAAAAAAAAGGCTCTTTCACCCTTAAATTGCCTCAGTTACTGCTGGCTCCGAGGCAGAAATATTTGGCAGCAGTGAAATTAGAAGTGATACATTTTCTCTCCAAGCTTTGATCGATAAGAGAGGCCTCATCTGTTAATCAATAAGACAGTCTGCCTGTTTGTTGTGCACGAGATGTGCACGCCTGCCCAACACTGTGATGTCAAGATTCCATTCAGAACAACTCAAGTGTGCAGGGCCCACATGGCCAGAAGCAGAAAGGCATTGTGATGACATCACTGGCGGTGCCAGGCATTACTGCCTTGAATGGATGAGTGGGGGAAGGACAGCGCTTTCACAAACACACAAAAGAAAATTACAAACGTACACAAAGTCATCTGCTGCACACCCAGCCGTGGTGAGCGCAAAGCTCAGTAAAGGCTTTTCATGCTGTGTGCAGATTATCCCTCGTCTGCCTGCGATCTCCACTCTCCTCACAAAAGACGTTGTTCAACATATGGCTGCACATTTCTCAAGTACCCATTGGATTATATGCTTCAAAACCATATTTCTGCCCCAAAACAAAATGGTGGCGTACTCTCCTATCTCTAAAATGTATGACAAATTTAACATTGTCAAAGCCCACCGCAGAACAAGACAATGCACTGATTTCTTAGACCGGGTTATATCTGGAGCTTCCTTCGAAATTGCTCCTTTTGCCATTTTACCACAGCAATGATCTTCTAGTGCTTTGTGTTGGTATAAGGAAAATAGTCATCAGTCCTTCAGACATGGTGTTCCATAGGTCTCAATAGTCTCACCTCTTCTCTTTAATTAATGTATGCCCCCTGTGGCACATACGCTCCATTTGATGGGAGATCAGTTCTATTCATAGAGTGATAATACTCACAAAGTGGAAACAAAATAATTCTCTACTTTCGCAATGAACAATGACTAACTTCTTCCCTTGTTTTTTTAAATTTTGTACAATTACAAATAATGACATTAACAAATGGTCACCTCCCCTCTGTCTAGAATCTAAGCAGTGTGGTAAAAAGTCATCGGATCCTTCCTATGTGTAGGGGGACAATGCAAAGAAAGGAAGAAGAATCCATCTCCCTATGAAACAAAAAAGTCACTGGCTGAAACGTAATAATGGTCATAAAAAATGTCAGCACCAGATCCACTTCACCAGACTCACCTAGTTTCTTACAAGTCTTGCATTAAGCGCAGAGTTTTTTTTACTGACAGTTTAATTTTTGAGTGATGTGTTTTTAATATTAAAGTGCGAGTTAGCAGTCAAAAAGAGTAGTGATCTAAAATAAATTTGAATGGACACCACCTATCTCCATGCAGTGGGAAAATCAAAATGGTTGTACTAATGAGATGCAAATTAAAAAATAAATCTCAAAGCTTAACATGACTCTGAAGTATTCCAGCATGGTGAATCAGCATGCCTCGATTCCATGAATGCCTGACTGCATGTGAAACGGACATCGGATTTCTTTTTGTTCCTGGCATCACCCTAATCGAGCGTCTGCATCAGTGTTTGCAGGGTCCCTTTTCAAGTGGCCACTGCAGCTTGCCCCATCCACTCCCCATGCCAGCACTGCTAGTTACAAAACTAACTAGCACACTCCTTCAAGTGTGACAGTTCAGACTATTCCAGACCCCCAAAGCTATGACAATAGCTTGGAAGGCACCTATTTGTATTTTTAGGATATTCTCAAATAACAACCAACTGTATTGTACTTGCCTCTAAATTAGACAAAGAGTGCCACCATGTGGCAGATTATCATAGGTGCCAGTGTTGACAATTAAGTGCTGGTACCGAGCACTGGAAACCAATGCCTCAAATTAGGTACTGGTCTGCACAGAGGCCTAGAAACATCCATGGTAATGCAGGCTCCAGAACCAGTCTTTTGACCCAGTGGGGGGCACCAGTGTGCCATCATAGTGGGCACTGGACTAAGGTCTATGCTGTTATGTGATGCCTAGAATGTGGCACTGGCATCAAGTGTGTAAGTGAAGTATGGGTGTACAGTGAGCATGTAGCACATGGATGGAAACAGACCTATGGTTGCTTTGTATCTGGGTACAGAGGCTAATGAGATCCAACTAAGATGACCCTGGAGTTAGCATGGGATAAGATGGGAGGCTGATGACAGCTTACCCCAGACAGTGGAAGTGTATTGCCTGCATTTGTTTAACTGGCGGGTGAAGACCCAAACACTGAATTGAGGGAGTATGGAGATAGAGCTACTTTTAGAAATTCAAAGAGGGGCTTGTTAGCAAAGGCGGCTGAATAGTTCTTCTGACCTTCTGTCCCTAATTAATGTAAGGCTTATGACAGCGAGGTGCAGAGACTGAACACTTAATTGTGCCCGTGGGTAGGAAGGTGGCTTTCTTCTAGCATCGTTACCTCCCCTTTTGACCAGTTTGTCAGTGTGTTTTTACTGTCTCATCGGAATCCTGCTAGTCAGGACCCTAGTGCTCATAGTTTGTGGCCTATGTATCAGTGTGTTTTACTGTTTTGCTAGCATGCTTGACTGTGTCACTGGGGTCCTGCTAACCGGAACTCCACTGCTTATGCTCTCTCTGTTTACCAAATTTGTTACTATAGTTTAGTGATTTCATATTCCAATTCAGACTGGCACATTGGACCCCCCTTATAAGTCCCTAGTATATGGTACCTAGGTACCCAGGGCACTGGGGTTCCAGGCGATCCTTATGGGCTGCAGCATTTCTTTTGCCACCCATAAGGAGCTCATACAAACACTCCTTCAGGACTGCCACTGCAGCCTGAGTGAAATGGTGCACACATTTCACAGCCATTTTCACTGCACCAGGTAACTTGTAACTCACCTATATGTCTAACCTTCAGATACTGAAGGCTAGGTACAAAGTTACTGTGTGTGAGGGCACCCTTGCACTAGCAAAGGTGCCACCACGTTGTCCAGGACCAATTTCCCGGACTTCGTGAATGCGGGGACACCATTATAAGCGTGCACTACATATATGTCAATACCTATATGTAGCTTCACAATGGTAACTCTGAATATGGCCATGTGATGTATTTAATATTGTGAAATTGAACCTCCAATCCAAATCTGATATGGGGGGGCCAATTCCATGCACCCTGGGGGCTCCACCACAGGCCCACAGTACTGTCAAACCAGCCCTCCGCGGTTTCCACTGCAGCCCCAGCTGCTGCCACCTCACAAACAGGTCTCTGCCCTCCAGGGATTGAGCAGCTCAATCCCAGGAAGGCAGAACAATGCATTTCCTTTTGGAGAGGGGTGTTCCACCCTCTCTCATTGGAAATAGGTGTTACAGGCATGGGAGGGGTATCCTCCCAGAGCCTCTGGAAATGCTTTGAAGGGCCCAAACTGTGCCCTCTTTGCATAATCCAGTCTACACCGGTTCAGGGCACCCCAGACCCTGCTCTGGCGCGAAATTGGGCAAAGGAAAGGGGAGTGACCACTCTCCTGTCCATCACCAGCCCAGGGGCGGTGCCCAGAATTCCTCCAGAGTGTACCTGGCGTTAGCCATCTTGGATTCCAAGGTGTGGGAACCCTCTGGGAGCATCGGAGTGGCCAGTGCCAACAGGTGATGTCAGAGACACCTCCGGATAGGTGCAAACCTGGGTAGCTAGCCAATCCCCTCTCAGGGCTATTTAGGGTTTCTCCTCTGGGTGTTTCCTCGGATTTGGTTTGCAAGACTCCTCCAGGACTCCTCTGCATCCTCTGCTTCAGCTTCTGACCATTGGATCAACCGTAGACTGCTCCAGGAACACTGAAACTGCAACAAAGTATCCAAGAAGGCTACTGTGACCCTGCAACTTCAGCTCCAGCCAGCAACTACAACAGTTTCCAGGTTGTGCACGCTTTGAGGACTGCCTGTCTTCATTCTGCACCAAAAGGACTGGAGGAATCTCCCGTGGTTGACGTAGTCACTTCCCTGCTTCAGCAGGCACCTCTCTGCAATGACAACCAGTACTCTGGGACTCCTCTCATGTCGACGAGCGTGATCCCTGGAAACAAGGTGGTGGACTGAAGTGACCCAGTCTGTCCAAAGGTCCAGCGGCCCAAATTTAGTGGAGGTAAGGTCTTGCCTCCCAGTACCAGACAGTACCCCTGTGCAACGTATCTTCAGCAGCTCCTTGGCCTTCTGTGCACTTCTTCCAAAAGTTCTTCGTGCACAGTGTAGCTCAGGTCGCCAGCACTCTATCCCGTGACGCTCAGCTCCCTGAGTTGTTCTCCAGCGGCGTGGGATCCCTTTGTGTAGTGCTGCATTGACCGCAAGTTGCAACTCATTTGTCCTGTGTCCTGGGACTCCTGGAGGTGCTACCTGGTCTTCTGAGGGATCTATGAAGGCCCCCTCTGTCTCCTCCATCCGAGTCGAGACCCCCAGGTCCCTCCTGGGCTCAGGCAGCACCTCTTTGTCGCAAAACGCATCCTTGCGTGAACAAAGGCTTGTTGACGGAATCCAGTGACGAAAAGCAGCCTGCATCCAATGACTCGACATGGGACATCTCTTGCACCAAGCAGGAACCCACAGCTGTCTTATTTGGTGCATTTCTGTACTTTTCTTCTAACCGGAGAATCCACTTTTGCACCTTCATCTGGGTTGGCAGGGGCTCCTGGACTCTTCATCGACTTCTGGACTTGGTCTCCTCTCTCCGCAGGTCTTCAGGTCCAGGAATCCATCATTGGTTTCTTGCAGTCTTGCTTGGTTTTTGCATTTCCTTTACCATGACTTCTAGTGTGTTCTGAGGAAACTCTGGGATGGGGTATTTTACATACCTTTGGTGTTTTCTTACACTCCCAGCGCTGCTCTACACACTACACTTGCCTAGGGGGGAACCAACATTCACATTCCACTATTCTAGTATATGGTTTGTGTTGCCCCTATGCCATTACAATCTATTGTGTTTTTCACTGTTTGCACTATTCTATGACTGTTTACTTACCTAATTTTGGTTACTAGGGTATATATTGTGTGTAATACTTACCTCCAGAAGGCGTATTGCCTCTAAGATATTTTTGGCTTTGTGTCACTAAAATAAAGTACCTTCATTTTTGGTAACACTGAGTACTGTCTTTCTTGTACTGCGTGACTGTAGTGGTATTGCAAGAGCTTTGCATGTCTCCTAGTTCAGCTTTGGCTACTCTGCTACAGCTACCCCTAGAAAGCCTAAGCTGCTAGACACTGCCTAACATTTCACTAAGGTGGATCACTGGACCTGGTATATGGTGCAAGGACCTCTGGTACCCACTACAAACCAGGCCAGCTTTTCACACCATGTTGTGGGTGCTCCTGCTTGAAGCCAACCCCATTGCCACCTGCAGTGAAAACCAGTGAGCTGCACGTATGCTGTGTTTGAGAAGCAGCTTGGAAATGACATGTGAAAGTGGGCAGTCTTAAAATACTTCTGAGGCCTTAGACATTGAATTCACATCCCTTGTCTGGAAAAGGTGCACAAAAGTAGCATCAAAGCAGCCCAGTTGGCTCCAGCACAAAGTTCATATTGCCCAAGGAAGGGAGTGCACTATAGAGTACTTAAGAGCTGTTGTTTAACCAGGGCTGGTGCCTGCTTGACAGCAAGTCTCCTAGAGATGATGAGGCATTACCAAAAGCTTGCACTTTCTGCTGGAGGATGTGAGAGTTTGCCTTAAGAACCTAGACGTCTGTCAGCCTGAAAATGGAAGAAGGAATTATTGTAGACCTGGAGTGCGAGACTCCGTCCAAGAGGTGAAGTACAGCATGTTGTTTGCATGAGGTAGAATCAGAAAGAGAAGACATGTCTGGAGAGGAAAGACCCATATCCCGGAGCAGTGGGAGGAAGGGGCATTAGATTGAATTGCACATTTGTCCTGCAAGAGCATTTGAGCAATATTCACCTGCATCTCATGCTGTCTAAATCCACAGTGTGCTGGAGACTGTAGATACGGGATCTTGACCACAGCAAGAGGAAATGGTATACTAGGAGAATACCAAAAAGAAGGAGGTGTAGCTCTTCACTGTTCAAAACAAACTTAGTTTGCACCCCTGTGCATGTCTTTACCCACTGAATTGTGTAGTATTTAGTTCTGCTGTGTGATTAAAGTACTTTCTTTTTATCTAAAATATAACACAAGGATGGACATAAAGTTATTGAATGTGTTGGTTGACAGGTATGTTAAGAATTCTGGCCCTCCACCCTCCACATTATCTACCCGAGGAACCTGTGACTACTCACTTTTGCAGTCCTGACAGTTAAGCGTAGAAAAGGCTTTACTTGGCCAAGAGTACAGGGCCAAAGTAGGACAGACATTAGGACACCAGTGGCAAGCAAAATTAAACACTTTTGTGGTCTAGTAGCTAGCCTGCCCTGTTGCTTGTCACATATATGTATATGCCTGGTACCTCAAGAGATGCATGATCAAATAGGAAATAAGCAGGTGCCTGTGGTTGCCTGTGCCATGCAACTGTAAAGGTAGGTCTGCCCTGATGCCTGATCAGAATGTTCATAGAAGCGGTCTGGTGCCCTATCAGGGTGGTGTTTGTGGTGATAATGATTTGTTGTGTTTGGGTCACCCAGTACTTAGCAGGTGTGGTCTTTAAAATGATGGGTGAGACCTCGCTCTTTAATAGGGTGGTGCTTCTGGTGAAGGATTCTGTGGCCTGTTACCTTGTTCTGCAGTGTTTGTAGGTGGATAGAAATACTTTTGGGTGGAATTTCTACATATAAATGCCTTTTGTTGTACTGTTGAGCAGAAATGAGGGCATCAGTTGTTGATCAGACTACTGATGGGCAGTGTGGCAAATTTAGAAGCATGTGGGACTAAACAAACGCTATATGGTTTTAATGACAATGTGAAAGCGCTGCTATCTCTGGAAATCTAGAGGAAAAATTAAGCACAGATATGAAAGGCAAATGCTAATACATGTTTTATTATCAATTTTAAAGTAATTGAGAAGACCCCATTTAGACTTACGACCAGATTCAGTTTAGGGCTAATGGTTAGGACAAGTGTTTGTTTAGAGTAATGATCAGATCAGAATTATGGTCAGTCATAGGATACAGGTAAGTGATAGGGTTAGGGTCCCTTTGTGGCCACATGAATACTGGTATTGAGATTAGCAGTACCTAGGAAATATAACAAAACATACATTTATGCGTTTATGTTGTACTTCCGTTTACAAACCTCGTCATTCAAATTGTGTGTCTCTCTCCTCCAAGCTTTATTTGCAAAATTGCATTTCATTTTTAAACAAACCTGCGTCGAAAATGTGTTTTAAAACTCACCATCCACAATCTGTCAGTCTGAGACACTATTAAAACGGAAACGAAATGATTTCCTCAGATTCTGACCCTAAGAATTATCAAAGCTACTTTTCAGGACTGCCGTAGGTTGGTGTCCTGAGTTGAGCATCCTCCATAGATGTTGTGTGACCGGTAACTCAGAGGTGTGTATCTTCGTTGACAACGGAAATACCATTGAGTTGGGTAACAGAAACAGTTGCCATTTCAGAAGGTGTGGACAATTTAGGTTGTAGAGTGCATTTCAAATTATTGACATTTATAATTACTTTTTAGGATAAGACTTGCTCACAAGTCTTTGCTACATTATCTTCAGTGGCTCAACATCAAAAATGTGAAAAAACATTAGCCAAGCCAATAGGTCTGACCTTGACAAGCTAGTGTGATGGTTAATTATTTTTCATTGCAAGTATTTGGCACAAAAATAAAAACAAAATATGCCGCCAAGTAAAATGGGAGCCACATGATTTCAATAAAAACAATTACTTTATAAGATAAATGACCATCGCTTGTAATTTTAATAGAACAATATGGGTGGCCCTTGGCAGGCAGGTGCACTTAGAACAATTAAAAAACATTTTTTAGCTTTAAAACGCATCAAAGTAAATATTATTCTTATTGCCACAAAAGTGCTTTTGGCATTTAATTATTGTAACCTGAAACAGTTTAAACACACGAGGATTATTAAAGCAATTACAACATTACAACGAAGGATAAAAATTGGCAAAGTAAAGAATTGTCAACGAGACTGCAACTAAAGCTCACCTCTTTTCAGGCAAACAGGAACATGTGATCAGGCATAATGCCAGTTAGCACTGTGTAAGAGAACCAAAAGCTGACTAAATAGGTAGCGAGATGTGGAACCTATAAGTAATCAGGGACTCATCTATGCTTAACTTCACATGGTAATCTGGTCGTTAACGGTTCCTTCAACACAATGATAATGCTATGATATTTCCAGTATCTTGGCTACCTACAAAACCTATAATCCATCCTCACCCTAGTGATCTCCACACTGTACTATGTGATCTGCCTATGCTCCAAGGCACCCTTTTATAATACACAAACCACAAGTATGCAGCATCAAGCCCCCTGCTCTCCCTCTAACTCCGGGAACACGTCTCAGACCTCACCAGAGCATCACTGGTTACCAGTCACCAGAAGATCGAAGATCAAGTCACTCTGCATCACCAACAGGGCCTCCCAGGGAAAGGGGATATTGTAGCTGCAAACCACATTTAAACAATGCAGGGAAAACAAGAAGCTAGATTTGGGCCATAAAACAACGGACAGCCTTACATTAAGAAATCAACAGGAGAATTCCCTTTCTCTGTTCAAGCAGCCAAAATCTAGAAAGTCTTACCACCAAAAATATTTTTACAAAATCCTATTCTCAACATTGCATTCAGAACCATGCAATGTTGAGAATAGAAAAAAAACTGCCTATTCCAAAGAGAACCTTTAATTAAACTTAATCTCAATCTTAATCCTTGGAGGACCAGTCGTCTCTGTTTGAATGACCTAACTCTAGATATTCTCACCAGATAAAATACACTGCACCATGGAACATCCACATTTCAAAGAAATGTGAAAACCCGGCTACTGCGAGTCATGGATCCCTCGGAGAACATGCAATAGCAGCCCACTGATCACAACAATTCTGCCCTGAACAACATTTAGAATTGGCTATATTCAGTTGATCCTGCAGCTGATTTTAATTTAGTACAGGCTGCAGATAACACACATATGCAACATGGCTCTTTATATAAACTGTGAAAAAACTAATTGGTCATGCCATAATCTAATACCCTATTAGTTTAAGAAAACTAGTCACCCTATTTACTCGATTTCTACACAGGGACTTACTAACTGAAAGGATCTGCTACTCACTGATGGCCACTTGATGGCTTTCAGTTCTGAATGAATCAACTATAAACGTTGGTGGCTCCTGGTCCATCATCCTCCTCTTGGCTGATCGAAGATATTCCCAGAGAGAAGCCAACAGTGTACGTCCTGGCCTTCTTCATTGTTTTTATGTTTGCAAGGACAGACCGGATAAGGACGCAGTATGGTTGCCGAAGATGAATATTTATGTGGTAACCACTAGTCAGGGCAAAGCTGTGAGAGTTATTAAGAAACTGAGTGTAAAGATCAGTCATGTGGACGAGAACATGGACCTTCATTCTTTTTGTATGCCCACTCATCACAATCAGACTACTTTGGACTTCTGAAGTTAATAGTGAAATGGACAATAAATAATGCTGTTACACTGGCATTTATGGACCTTTTTAGGATTTGTTTTTGATTGTCATGCAGCTGATTAGCGATTTCACCACGCAGACATGTATCCTGGACAGTCAGCAATGGTTAACATTAGATCTGCACAAACACAAACATAGCTGCTTAAGCACTGAAGTCCTGGCTTTTAATTAAATGGGGGAATCCCATTGGTGCCAAGTTCCCAATGTGGCAGTATTCTTCCTGATAACTGAGCTATTGTTGGCAGTTACTGTCTCCTACAAGAAGACTGAATTGTAGGTGCAATAAGTGTGTCTCTAGCAGTATTTTATTTTATAGTCATCACCCCTTATCTTAAACTTTAGGTTCACATTTTCCCCTTGTTCAAAATTAACTGACAGTCATGTTAGTTGTTTTGGAAAACAGTACCATGTTCATATTAAAATTTTCAGAATGTGGACTGTCAGTGGTTTGTAATTAATACCAGTAGTACTTCATTCACGGCTAGCAGTAGTTTTACAACTATCGGTAATAGGCCAGATTTTCAGGTAGCATTCTTGTCATGTCTAGTCGCAAACAGTGATAAGGAAAAATACTGACCAACATCTACAGTGCTAGCAGTAAAGCCCCTCCCATGAGAAAACCAAGTCCAGTTGTACAATAAGGGCACTGTGGGCAGCTGCCTTGTGATGGTACCCACAAATATCCACAAGAGGGAACCAGAGTTCAACAAATGGCAGGTACTGGGTTACTCCTTTGTTATGACTAGGAATTGGGTATTCTGTTTGCTGAATTTTTCTTTGACAGCAGGAATAAACAAGCTTTAACTCATCTGAGGAGAAAACAAAATAATGGATGTGAATGTTATTACTTTAGTGAAAGTGCAAATGTATTAACTGTTTATAAGAAAGCTAATTACTTCACTGAAAATTGGTCAGCACTTTGCTATTAAAATGAAGACTGAATTTTTTTTTAAATGCAGGCTTTGCATCGATCGTGATGCTAAGAGTGGAGTTCACTGAAAGAAGACAACTAGGATAGGTTTTGCACTGCTTTGAACCCCAAAAGATGTTTTGATGGCCTAAATGAGACCCAGGGTATTTTTGCTTCTGGCGTCAAAAACATTATATTGTGGCTGAATTAGTGTAGGAGGCTGGCCTGGCTTGTAGTGGGTACCTAAGGTACTTACACCTTATACTAGGTCCAGTTATCCCTTATTAGTGAAATGTAGGGAGAGTCTGGCAGCTTAGGCTGTCTAGGGGTAGCTGTAGCAGAGCAGCCAAAGCTGAACTAGGAGACATGCAAAGCTCTTGCAATACCACTATAGTCACACAGCACTTATACACAATAAAAGCCATACTCAGTGTTACTAAAAAGAACAGTACTTTATTTTAGTGAAGCAAGTCCAAAAATATCTTATAGGCAATAATCCTTCTGGAGGTATTATACACAATATATACACTAGTAACCAAAATCAGGTAAGTAAACAGTCATAGAATAGTGCAAACAGTAGAAAATACAATAGATTGCAATATGCCTAGGGGCAACACAAACCATATACTAAAATAGTGGAATGTGAATGTTGAATTTCCCCCTAGGCAAGTGTAGAGTGCAGAGGGGCACTGGGAGTGTAGGAAAACACCAAAGGTAAGTAAAGTACCCCGCCACAGAGCCCAGAAAAGCAGGAGTTAAGTACAGCAAGTTTCCTCAGAACACACTACAAGTTGTGATGAAGAATTATGCAAGAATCAAGCAAGTCTGCAAGCAACCAACAATGGATTCCTGGACCTGAAGAGCTGTAGAGATAGGAGACCACGTCCAGAAGTCGAAGAAGGAAGGAAAGGTGCCCCTGCCCACCTGGAAGAAGGTGCAAAAGTGGATTCTATGGTTGGAAGAAAAGTACAGAAATGCACCAAAAAAGATAGCTGCAGGTTCCTGCTTGGTGCAAGAGATGTCCCATGTCGAGTTGCTGGATGCAGGCTGTTTGTGTCGCTGAACTCGCAACCAAGCCTTGGTTCACGCAAGTACGCGGTTTGCGTCAAAGAGAAGCTGCCTGGACCCAGGAGGGACCTGGGGGTCTCAACTCAGACTGAGGAGACAGAGGGAGCTCTCAGCACCTCAGAGAGCCCTCAGAAGACCAGGCAGCACCCACGGGAGTCCCAAAACATGGGGACAAAGGAGTTGCAAAGTGTGGTCATCACATCACTACACTGGAGGATCCCACGCCGCCGGAGAACAACTCATGGAGCTGTGCATTGCAGGACGGAGTGCTGGGGACCTGGGCTACGCTGTGCATGAGGAACTTCTGGAAGAAGTGCACAGAAGCCTAAGGAGCTGCAGAAGATGTAGTAAACAGGGGGTACTCTCGCTGCACGGGAAGGCAAGCTCTTACCGCCACCAAATTTGGACAGCTGGACCTTTGGGCAGTCTGGGTCAATTTGGTCCAACACTGTGTTCCAGGGATCATGCCCGTCGACAGGAGGGGAGTCCCAGAGTACTGGTTGTTGTCGCAGAAAGTTGCCTGCTGAAGCAGGGAAGTGACTCTGTCACTCCATGGGAGATTCCTTCTGTTCTTCTGGTGCAGAGTGAAGACAGGCAGTCCCCAGAGCATGCACACCTTGGAAACTGTTGCTATTGCTGGCTGGAGCTGAAGTTGCAGGTCACAGGAGTCTTCCTGGATATTTTGTTGCAGTTACAGCGGTTCCTGGAGCAGTCTGCAGTTGGATCGGACAGTCAGAAGCTGAAGCAAAGGATGCAGAGGAGTCCTGGGGAGTCTTGCAGACCGAATCTGAGGAAACACCCAGAGGAGAGACCCTAAATAGCCCTGAGAGGGGGACTGGCTAACTGCCCAGGTATGCACCTATTAGGAGTGGTCTCTGACGTCACCTGCTGGCAATGGCCACTCAGATGCTCCTAGAGGGTCCCTTGGAATCCAAGATAGCTAACGCCAGGGAAACTCTGGAGGAGCTCTGGGCACCACCCCTGGGGTGGTGATGGACAGGGGAGTGGTCATTACCCGTTCCTTTGTATAGTTTTGTGCCAGAGCAGGGACTGGGGGTCCCTGAACTGGTGTAGACTGGATTATGCAAGAAGGGCAACGTTTGTGCCCTTCAAAGCGTTTCCAGAGGCGCTGGGAGGCTACCCTTCCCATGCCTGTAACACCTATTTCCAATGGGAGAGGGTGCAACACCCCTCTCCTGAAGAAAATGCATTGTCCTGCGTTTCTGGGATTGGGCTGCTCAATCCCCAGGAGGGCAGAAACCTGTCTGTGAGGTGGCAGCAGCTGGGGCTGCAGTGGAAACCTGAGAGCTGGTTTGGCAGTACTGGGGGTCCATGGTGGAGCCCCCAGGGTGTATTGAAGTGACCCCCGAATACCAGATTTGGATTGGGGGTTCAATTCCACAATCTTAGACACCTCACATGGCCATATTCTGAGTTACCATTGCAAAGCTATATATAGGTATTGACCTATATGTAGTGCACGCTTATAATGGTGTCCCCGCACTCACGAAGTCCGGGGAATTGGCCCTGGACAATGTGGGGGTAACTTTTGCTAGTACAAGGGTGCCCTCACACACAGTAACTTTGCACTTAGCCTTCAGTAAATGAAGGTTAGACATATAAGTGACTTATAAGTTACCTGATGCAGTGAAAAATGGCTGTGAAATAGCGTGTAATAATAATGTGTGCACTATTTCACTCAGGCTGCAGTGGCAGTCCTGAAGAAAGGTTTGTATGAGCTCCTTATGGTTGGCAAAAGAAATGCTGCAGCCCATAAGGAGCTCCTGGAACCCCAATGCCCTGGGTGCCAATCAGAATTGTAATATGGAGTCACTAAACTATAGTGACAAATTTGGTACACAGAGAGAACATAAGCCCTGGAGTTTTGGTTAGCAGAAGGCCACAAACTATGAGCACTGGGGTCCTGACTAGCAGAATCCCAGTGAGACAGTAAAAACACACTGACAAACAGGCAGAAATTGGGAGTAACATGCCAAGAAAGATGGTACTTTCCTACAACTTGACCCAGTGATTCTATGGTCTTGAGAAAATATTCAGCACTGACAACATAGATTCACATATTAATCACGAAGGAAACAGGTTCCAATCTTGTTCAGCAACAATACCTGCCTTCAAGCATACCCAACAATGTCAAGTGTTGATAGATTCTGTACTAAAACACCCCTACTGTTTTAACAAGCCAGCCATTTCAACATCAAATGGAACACGCATGAGAAAAAAAAAGAAAGAACTGCCATTGGGTCTCGACTACTGGCTTTTCCATTGCTTGTTTGTTTGTTTGAAGAAATGTGAGTCTGTTTTGTTATTTTTCCAATAAAATAACTCATTGACTATTGCACTGAAGGGGGATATTTTCTGTATGAATGACAACATTACATCCAGGTATAATCCTATCAAATATGCAGCAAGAAAACAGAAGGGGGAGTGGGCTGACCCACTGTCCAATGCTTTTTGCTGTGGTTGGAGGAAGCAAAATGTGAGTGACAGTACAACAGACTAACGGATGAAGAGAGAGGACAACAATGTATAGATGTATGTACTTTTTAAGCATTTGCATTAGCAAATGCTAAAGTATATTGGCTAACACCAGATCTTAACAAAATAAACAACATAAGAAATCTGCCAGCCGGAACTGAGGTGAGACATTAACATTCAGTCCAGCCAAAGTGTGACACCTTTAGAGAATCTGGAAAACTTCTTGCAGAAACTGATAGATGTGAGAGCTAAACCTAAAAGACAGCCCTCGACTAAAGAAAAATAAATCATTTCCTGACACTGCTAGGTATAAAGTATCAACAAGCTTTGGCAAAGCCAATAGGTCTTGCTTTTGCAAGAGCTATTGGCTTTACCAATGCACATAAGCCATGTTAATCACCAGCGTAGCTGCTGTTCAGCATGGCTAAAAGTTAGTGGCATACAGGAGCGTGGCATGGAGTGGCAGAGTGAAATGGCAGAGAGTGGAGTAGAATGTTGTGGAGTGGCTGAGAGTGTTGTGTATTGGTGTAGTGTGGAGTCGCATAATGTGGCATACGTTGAAATGACAGATTAGAGTGGACTGGTTTAGAGTACATTGCCATTGCATGCTGCAGAGTATAGTGGCAAAGTGCAGTGGCGCTGAATTCAGCAGCACACAATACAGCGTTGTAGAATGCAGTGGTGTTGATTAGAGTGGTGCATAGATGAGTAGAGAGGCACAGAGTAGAGTGGCGTAGAGATGAGTGATATAGAGTGCAGTGGCATAGAGTGCAGAGTAGAGGTGAATTGCATAGAGTGCAATGGTGTAGAGTGGTGCAGAGTAGAGTAGCATAGAGGGGTGTTGCATATAGTGTCAGAGTGTAGTGGAGTAGAGTGGAGTAGTGTAGAGTGGAGTAGTGCATAGTAGAGTGACGTAGAGTTCAGTGGCAGAGAGTGCAGTGTTGCAGAGTAGACAGTCAGAGCACGATGGAGAAGATTAGAGTGGCATGGAGAGCAGTGGCAGAGTACAGTGATGAAGAGTAGAGTGCAGTGGGACAGAGTGCATTGGCGTAGAGTGCAGTGGTTAAAAGTAGAGCGGCATAGAGTGCAGTTGCATAGAGTGGAGTGGTGCAAAGTGGAGTGGCATAGAGTTCAGTGGCATAGAGATTATTTCAAAATAGAGTGAAGTAGCGTAGAGTGGAGTTGTGCAAGGTACAGTGAAGTTGTGTAGAATAGCACTGAGTGTAATGGCATAGAGTAAAGTGGTGTAGAGTACAGTGATATAGAGTGCAGGTGGACAGTAGATTAGAGTGGCATACAGTGGATTGGTGTAGAGTGTAGGGGCATAGATTTGAATGTTAAAGAATAAAAAGCACTGCCATAGAGTGTACAGGCATAGAGTGCAGTGTTGCAGTGAGTCGCAGAGTCCAGTGTTGTAGAGTGGTTATTTGTGCAGAGTAGATTGGTGTGGCCTAGACAGAAGTGGTGTTAAGTGCAGTGGTAAAAAGTGCATTGGTGTAGATTAGAGTGGCAAAGAGTGCAATGGAATAGAGTAGAGTAGAGTAGTACAGGGTAGAGTAGAGTGGTACAGGGTGGAGTAAAGAGGCTTGGTGTGAAGTGGTGTGGAATGCAGTGAAGTAGAGTGGAGTGGTGTAAACTGCAGTGGTGCAGAATGGAGTGGCTAGAGTGGACTATTCATGGTGTAGTAGCACACTTCCATTACAGACAACACATTTTCAATTGAAATGACAATTACATGTGCACAGACATACAGTCCATATAGTGCACAGGTGAAAATGTGTAGAGATTGCATCACCTGGTTTAATGATTTGTTTTGATCATATTAAATTATTTATTTCAAATACACTTCAGAAATAACAAAAAAAATTACTTTGTTGTGTTCCTAATTCTGATATATTTTGAAATACTTACATGGTTCATTTAAATGTTGTGTGCTGAAAATAATCTTTCCTACCCCTCAGTATCCAGCAAGATTGCCACATAAATCGTCTCACTTTGAAGTCAGAAAGAAAAGTAAACAGGAGCCCTGGGAAGACAGGGCCTGAAATGTGACCTCAATCTTTGAATGCACAGTAAATGTGATGAGATAAGAACACGAACCTGTTTAGGAACGGATGCTGTAATTAAGGTTTTGGCAAGGAAAGGACCAAACTCAAGCTGGATATTCTAAAACACAAAGCCAGCAAATGGAAAGCAAGAAAAGCCTATGACAAGCAACAGGCGGAATTCATTCCTGCGTCAACTTTCTCAATGTCAGTTGTCTTTAGCAAAACCGACAGCAGCGTTGTCCGGTAGACTGCGACTCAAAAATATATGCAACTTTAATTCCTTGTGTACAATAAAGTCAAAATTCACAAATCTCTTCTAGTTCTTAAAATTGTTTTTGATCTAGCAAAATGTTGATGAGAGAGCAAGAGAAGGAATACACCGGGTCTCTTAGAACTTATGCAGTGGTTTATTTCAGTTAACAACTGCACCTGACTTCAACTACAAAGGCATATTTAACTCAGCCTTTCAGCCATTCATCATTCTGGGGCTGTTACAGGTAGAGACAAGAAGCAGATGTGGGATGCAAGGCTTATTTGTCTGCACGTAGGGTGGAGTTTTGGGGTTTAAGTTTATTGGGAATAGCCTTATGCCCCATGTGCTGCCAGGCGTTAAGAACTATTAACTCTTTTGGCAGGTTGGTGAAAGGAGGCTGCCTAATTTTCCAACCAAATATTATCTAACTTCCACCGTGCAGTATTTGCAACATGGCACAAGATCGCCCAGAGAATCTGCACAGGAGGCAAAGCTCAGACTACAGAATTCTAAACATGCCCACATCTCAAAATCTTGACTTTTCCCTCCACCTTGATTGTAGTCGGGCCTTAAACTAATCTGGACGCCGAAACAGAAATGAGAAATCGCACATAAACTATATTAATCTAAAAACAAAAACACGCCTTTTTTTCTTAAAAAATGAAAACCTGTATTAACTATAAAAGGTTGGTACCAAAATAAAGGTACCAGGTTTCCAAATAGCACAGCAATAAAAAATTCCTTAAGATTTGAATATAAACATCTTGAATGTTCCAATGAGATTGACTTGTTTGGATATAAAAGGAAGTACACAGTGTACCAAAACAGCAGTACCCAAAAAAAGCATAAGCTGTCAGAACAATAAGTACAGACACACGGGGCAGTTTTTACAGCAAGCTGCTACGCTGTACTGCCTTATTTACAGTGGCTCTTATCAGTCAGGGAACAGCACACTGCTTGCCAATTTGAAAGGCCAGTACTGTGTGTTCTTTCACTCAAGTAGATGTGTACTCCAGGCATAGATTTTATTCTTTTTTTTCAATCAACAAAGAAAAAAAAACTGACCGACAGCCAGCATTCGTTCCTCTAAAACACACGCACATGAGCCGAGGAGAAAAAAAATAGGAGGAAAAAAAATAAATCTCAGAGTACAGTGAGCGAATATGTAAATAGTCCAAGGTTAATTTTACTAGGTGACTCAACGGGAAGGCGGTAGTGCGCGTCAACAGGATTTAGAAAAACATGGGCACTTTACATTCCCCCGTCCGAGATGGCCAGCAGATGATGACTAACAATCACCATTTATAAAAATGGCAAAAGGGGAAAACTTGCCATGTTGGTTAGCAAACAGGATTTCAGGGCATTAGAAACCACGAGCCCGTTCTGTCCACAGTAAACAGACGTATTGCAAGTCGGTCTAGCTTTGATGCACTGCCACTTTTCGGCTATATCGCACGCGCGGTGGTGGGGAGGCGTGATCCCAAATGTACGTTTACACTGGCAAATGCACAGTCACACAAAGGTTTACTTCTACAGTAGGACAGCTGTGCATTATGAATGACGAGTGGGATCGACTGTTCCACCTGATGGCAGCACTGTTTTTTTTTTCTTGTTTTTTTTAAACAAGATCTTGCAGCCCAGCTCGACATAAAGGCTTACGAGCACTTCCAGTAAGTATTGGAATGGGACTGAACTGATGACAACATACTAATGAGAGACGGCACATGTACATGACTTACAATTCTCCTTGATTGATTTCTTGTAAGGTTTATACTTCATTATCAAAAACTGCAGAAGACAGACATCTAGTGTCTTTCATTGATAGTTTCTCTAAGGAGTCAAGTGTTAGCAGTGGGTGGGTACTATTTAAAGGTTTCAAAGATCGTTTATCTTCCTGACACTTTCCCTCACTTAGGGCCATATGTACAAAAGCTTTTTCCCATAGACACAGAATGGGTAAAAACCTTTCGTACATCTGGCCCTTAGTTCTTAAGTCTGTAAAGGGCTGACCAACGGTGTAGGTTATTGTGTCAGAGTTAGACTCCATTTTTCCACATTCTTTTGTGTGGTTGAAGTAGAGTACCTTCACCCTGTTAAAGGTAGATACAGCTCTTCCTCCAAGGAGCACTGAAATCAGTGCGAGCGATTAAATGTACAAACATTCCTGACAAAGGGTTGGCCTGGGCTAAAAGTGCATGTCAATGGCTCTTGGGGCACAGGCAAGGTCGCTGGTTAAAAGGACCAGTCTTAAGAGGATTTTTTTGCGGGTGGTAAAGGATTCCATGGATGGACTGGTGTGCCCCGCTTGACTCCCCAGCACGTAATAGCAGCAGGTTCCAAATCAATATATGCAGTAGGGGCCATCTTGAATGTGTGGAACAGGCAAGTTCATTATATCATTACTCTGTGCTCTGTCTACATGTGGGACACTCTCTCTAAGCAGATGCAGTTGATATTTGACGGTGAAGCATACATGTAAGCACAGACTACCCACTAATTCTAATGCAAAAATGGAACATGATAATGTTTGCCCTGTATATATGGAATACAGAAGCACGCAAGACTATGGCCCTCATTTCAACATTGGCGGGCGGCGTTGAAACCGCAGGGCGGCAGCACTCCTGCAGGGTCTATTTGGAGATCCCCGCTGGGCCGCAACACGGGAGCCGGCTCCAAATGGAGCCGGCGGTGTTGCGGCGGTGCGACAGGTGCAGTTGCACCCGTTGCGCTTTTCACTGTCTGCTGTGCAGACAGTTAAAAGCTCCATGGGGCAGTGGCTCCTGTTTCCGCCAGCCTTTTCATGGCGGTTCATACCGCCATGAAAAGGCTGGCGGGAGGGGGACTCGTAACCCCCTGGGCAGCGCTGCCCTGGGGGATTACAACCGCCGGGACAAAAGTGGCAGGAAACTGCCGGGACAAAAGTGGCAGGAAACTGCCGGGACAAAAGTGGCGGGAAACCGCCGGTCCCGGCGGTGCGACCGCAGTACTTCCGCCACGGTCGTAATGCCAGAGTTTGTACCGCCAGCCTGTTGGCGGTACAAAATCCAAAACAGCCCTGGCGGTCTTTGACCAGCAGGGTTGTAATGAGGGCCAATGTTCTTGATGTGCTGCAAATAGTAGTCACGGTGTCAAATTCTTCAAACTGATGGTCTGCAACTGGCACTAGACTGACAACACCTTAATCACAAGCATATAAAATATGTTTTACCTTTCCTATACACCCAAGATTAAAAAATGCCTTCATTTTACAAACCTGACCCATCACTTCCATTATAAAATATGGGGACAGGAAGCAAGTCAATGTTTTATGGGTAACTTCAGAACCTATAGGTTACTTATGGTTATTGTTTTTAGGCATAACCAATTACTTAACTGCGTGATGGCAGCTCACCCATTTACACTCATAAGTCTTTTTCTTTTCAATTAAGGCAAAAATTGTTTAGTAATTATTGTATTATAAATGGATGCTTAAAAGTCCTGTCACTATGGAATTTAATGGGTTTTCAGAAACGCAGCACAGCAAATACAAATTCAGCGACTTCCACAACTGTAAGCACCTTAAGAGTTAAGATTAAGATAGCACACCATACATTCATATGCAAAATTGTGAATGAGCCAATAAAAAAAACAAAGGTTTACGTTTTCTAGATCAGTTTATGGTTATAGCAATAGCACAGTATAGGATTTTTAACTTTTTGGTAAAATTATATATCATTCCTTTGACAGCCTTTCCCAAATGTTAGTCCAGTGAAACCTTGTACACTGTAGGTCAATGTTATATAGTTTGATCAAAGAAATTGTGAATCTGTTCCAACCTTGCAAGTCCTAGGATCAAAAGCCCATAATGAACATGTCGTATCTTAGGCAGAAGATGTCTCAAGACCCAATGATGGAAAACAGTGAGCAAACTGTGGACATGGGACTCATTGCACCCAGACGATTTTCAATCGTGTAGTGAGGAAAATACATAAATCAAGAATCTGCCAAACCTGTATCGAGATGGACATCATTAGCACCTATTCTGTGAGAACAAACGTTTTCTTAAAAATGTCAACCAAATAGTGTAGGCCTAAGGTACTGAAACCCACAAATTTTAAATGTAGGAAATGGAATTAGACTGGAAAATAATAGTGTGGAAAAAGTATTTAAAGGATTGTTAAGGGTACACACTGCAATACCTTCACATGTAATGCAAGGAATGGTAATCAAAAAGAATAGCTCTTTAATAGCCAGTTCTATATTGAAACTTCCAAGATGGGGATAGTTTGCCCCAAGTCTTTGGGAAAGATACAATCTGTAATGATCAAAATGTATTGTGAGTATTGTGTAAGTCTTATATAAGCATTATAAGCATTGTTTACACAAAAGGGCTGAAATGAATATCAAAATTGCAAGTATTGTTAGAATTGTACCGTCTATGATTAGGCAAAATAAGAGCTAAATAGGATAATTATTGATATTAGTACTTGTAACCACACAGTCAGTATTACCCTAAAACTGACACAGTGAACCTCAAATTAAGATTAAAATATTCCTACCGAGGGAAAACGTATATGCCATAGTAAATCGAGATATGGGAAATGGGTTAAAATCATAATATTTTGCACACTGAAGTAAAGTCTTAATATGATTTAGCATGATTTCCAATTAGGTAATTTAGTTAACAACAAGTACTCAATGATAACTTAATTAAATGTCTAGCAATGCAAACAGAAAATCAACAAAACACTTCAGAATTTACTCTGCAGTCAATATGAATGCATGTATAAAGACATCAAATATCAAAAGTAACTAGGAACGTGCCTGGTTTCCAGGTGACATCTGAGATATTGTTTAGAATGTATTTTGTAACTCAAATGTAGGAAGGAAAATGTTGAACTCTGGGGTACAGAAAGTAATCAATTACTAACCACGTTTCTCTATTGCAGAGCTAATCCCTGAAACAATAGTTCCATCCAGAAGGAATGTAACTTTATGTAAGCATGTATGTACATACTGAGAAAGGATTTGTCAGAAGGAAAAACCCAAAATCTGAAATAAGTCTCTTTTTTTACGTTGAACAATGAAGACCTTTTCTTTTCAGCATCGACTCCGTGCATTACAAGTGAAGGTTTCTATCAGTGTTTGGGTGTCACTGTAACATGATTGCTTTCCATTCGTGTTAGCCTTACCTCAGCTTTCTTACCATTTCGCACAATGATTATGATAGTTTAATGTATTTCCCATTTACTTTTATTCTCAACTTATCCCTAACGGTTCTTTGCATATTTTGTTTTTTGTACACTCTGCTAATTTTTACCCTCTGGAAACATGGTCATCCTTTTGCTTCATTCGCAATATTTTGGGTTTCTCTAGCTTAGGGCTACACTACTCAAATGATGGTTCTTAAAAAATATTATTTCTCAGTGCATGGGTGTTGTAGATGTCTATCTCAATATAGGCCTGGTCAGATTTCGATTTCTATATTTTACTTATTACAGTCTTGAAAATGTTCCAAAACAATGTGTGTGCTGGTGGCTTATCAATTTCCATCTTCACCTTCTACCTAATATATGACACAATCATTACATACTTTTGGGGGGCTTTCTCCCCCGCATCCGGAAAACCACAGCCGGAGGAAGATCCTTCTCCCACATCGCCGCCAAGACCTGGAACACACTCCCCATCCACCTCAGGCAATCTCCCACCTTGTCTCAATTCAGGAAGGACCTTAGGACCTGGCTCTTTGACTGATACTCAGCACCCCCCTCTACCTCCTCCAGCACCTTGAGACCTCACAAGTGAGTAGCCACGCTTTATAAATCCCTGAGTAATTGATTGGTTTTGACACAAGGATTTACAAAACTGGAACAGCGTCTTTGATCCTACTATTGAACATTGACCTATATTGTAATGTACTATTTATATGAACATAAACTGATCTAGAAAACTGAAATCCTTGTTTCAATATTTGTTCATTTTCCAATGTATGAGGCGCTACCTTAGTCTTACTTCTGTCTTTAGGAATACCTATTTTTCTTTGTAGAAGTCTACCAATACCTACTCAATTGTAACTGTTTAATAATCATTATCAGAGTAACTGAGGGAATGGTAGAGGTAAGTCAAAGAGCGTTCGAATAGCTATTGACATGAACCAGCTGATATTTGACTGGAGTCTCAACTAACTGATAAAGTTGATTATAATGATCACAACTGGTTTGACATTGGTAACATTATATGGGGTTGCACTCACTTAAAGCTACCCCCATTTGGAGCTATTAGTATCTGCCTACAAAATCAGTGTTTTTGCAGCTGTGTAGATTTTCTGATTGATCCTGAAAAACTGGTCCTGAATAGTGCCTAAAAGTGCTGCTTGGTTGTTGTGACTGTCTACTTCATTAGGATCAGGCATCACACAGACTCCCTAAATGACAGTTGGCCCCTGTAATTATGCCACTCTCATTGTAACTGTACAGAGTGGCCCAAATACCCCTGCATAGTTTACGGCCTGATGTCTGCATAACTAGACAACTCTGCCAGTCCAATCCACACAGAAGGAAATTATAATGGCTCAGCATCCGTGTGATATGTAAACTGTAGTTTGTGTTAGTTTTGGATCAGTGAAGAGGCACTCTGTGTTTGATGTTTGGCTACACTCTGGCATAAATGACTTTGTGTAAGCAAAAGCGAGTAATTCAAAGATATACCAGCCTGTACTATAAATATTTTCCTCCTTAGTAGGGTGGTGTGGGTGTTTTTGTACCTGTGAGTAACTCTTCCTACTCTGCATTAAAAATATTTTCAGCCAAAATACTAATTCTATAGGCTGGTAGACTGAACTTGTGGCAGGCGAGTTTAACTTGCACAGACTTGATGGGCCAAGGAAGGATTATAGTTCTTAGTCACTTTAAGTAATAGTCACTAAATATAATGACATTGTCACTAAATATAATGACCTTGAAAAGTTGGAGTTCTGCGATCATTGATCAGAAAAGTATTTTGACAGGTTCACATCTCCGATGACAATGGTTAGATACAGAAGGGTGAGTATTTTCAGTTTTTGCAGTCAGGCAATAGGATGGAAATCATTTAATACTATAGAACCTCCTAACTTGAAGCCTGGGAAGAACAGTGCCTGACTGTTTCTAAAGCATGAGCTGGCAGCCTAAAGCAAGAATAGCTGATTTGTCATAGTCTCTCAGTAAGAGCACACATGGGTGTCAAGGGGGTCATCTTGCCAAGTATGACAACTTATGTGTGAAGATTTTACTATGGATGTGTGTGAATAATCCTATAGATTTTGTTAAGCTCCTGAGGAAAAGGTCTTGTGTGAGACAGGGTGGTGGGCAGCAGGATCCAATGTATGTTTTTTAGAAGGGTGGGGGGGGGGGGGGGTCTGTTTTTTTATGAATAGTTGGTTGGTAAGCCAATAAACATGTGTTGTTGATGTCCATGAGTCATGGATTTTAATACGTGGATACATTAAAAGCTTTAATGCTAATGGGCCAGAGGTCACAATGTATTGTTTAACTTGTCGAGCATGGCAGTAGTTGCAGGGGTTGGTTATGATCAGCATTTACATATGATGGCTTCTAGCTTTGAGTCACCACAAGATTCTTAAGGTGGTATTTGACTAACTTCCTGTCATTGTAACTTGATAAGAAACCTCTTTCCGGTTGGGGGTGATGGATTTTATCTTTCTCAGTGAATTGAGTTTGGGTAAACAAGAGCTCTATGTGTTGCTACATTTGGATGTCTTGGGGTAAAGGGTGTTTTGGATGACGATTGAAAATTATTTTACGAAGGATATTTGGGTGGGTATTTATTCTACAAAGCTGCATGATTTTTTTGTTGCACCATTTGTCACATCTTTGCATTAAAATCTTAAACTTTTCTTACGTGTATTGGAAAAAAAGATTTCTTATTTTGCAATTTTTTTCAACAGCTTTCTAATGCTGTATTTTTAGTTTCAGTTTTATGGCATGTCAGACTTTTTCGTGGCTTTGTTTAGTACTTCGTCTTATATTTTTTAGAGGTGCCACAAGATTGAAGTTGAGGATGGAGTTACTAATCTAATTGAGTGTCATACCCTACTGTAGCAATGTGATGGAGTTAAACTGGTTACAAAGGCGGAGAGGAAAAGAGAAGAGGAGAGGGTAGTTGAAAATGTGGGATGCTGACACACGGTATGTGTGACAAGCTCTGTGTCATTCATACTAAGTCAAATTTACTTACTGGCATACCCAATATAGTTCTTGGTAGGCCCAAGCAGATATGGGACTTCTCTGCTTCCATTTCACAACATGCAAAAATAGTTGCATTTGTTTTACTGATACCCATAAATTTCTTGTGTGAAACTGATTCAATATGTTTGTTTTAAGAACATGATTTGCTACTCTCCATTGTATTTTGCATCCACCCTCAATTTATAGGCGCCCATACATATTGTGCTATCAAATCTCTTGTTCAAGTAAGGTGATTTGCTTCTCCTAAAGATCTGGGGACTGATTATTATTTCTCAAAGGTTGTTGTTAAAATATAGTCCGAATATAACTTGCATTTCAGGAGCTGGATAATTATTTTGTCTGCCATGTGTGTGGTGTGATACAATGACAGACTTTTCACGGATAATGCTGGGTCAAACATGTCATTATTACATGTTTCCTTTTAATGGAGAGGGATATGGATGAAGAAAGATTGTTTGGAGCAACTTTTTAGTGGTTTAGAGTACATTGTATGTCCCTCGTAGAGGAATCAAAATACTTTGAAAAGATATAAAACCCAAATGTATCAAAGTTACTTTTGCTGGTCAGAAATGCATCAAGTCTGCATTGGCTTTTGAAGATGCTTCATTCCCATCTTGCCATCCTATTGTGTCTCACATTGTACCCTTTTTGCATAAACGAATACCCGTTCTTTTAATTCCGACATTTGTATTAATCCCTATGCTCACCTAGGAAGACTGAAGCTCAGAACGTTTGGTGTAAATTCTGTTATTCTAGATTTGCAGAGTGCACTATCACAAGGGTTTTGTAGGTGCTTCTAGGGAGGAATCCAACTGTTAGGACACGCAAGGAAGTCAAAGAAAATACGTGTAAAACGCAAAGCTTAAAGATATCACCCTAAGCCTTGTCAATGACTCCTATCAGTAAGAAGAACACATACTTTGGGCGTCGAGACTAGGAAGCATGGTAAAATGGGAGTGCTCATTCCCTTGGTTTGCACCAGCAATATTTAGAGTTCCTGAGCATAGGATGGGCATTTGGTAAGTAACTTTTGTCCTTAACTAACATACAAGTGAATGACCCAACACATACAAACATGAAGAACTTGGAAAATGAAGAGTTACTTGAAATCTGACAAAGTATATCAGAGTAATCTCTTGTCTTTGGTTAAACTTAATCTTGTGGTGTGTTTTAAGTGGATCTAGAGCAAGTTTATACCAAGGTGGATTCTACAGGATGTCCAGTGGCTCAAGCCTGCCTGTCCTATGTTTTTAATATATTAAGGCATTAGTAAAACACATGTTCAAATCGCCCCATAAGTTATATGCTTCATTTGCCTGGGTCTTCTTGCCAGTAGCACACACAAAGATGTTTTTTAAGGCTACAGTTAACACTTCTAGAAAATATTTCCCTGCAGGTCACTGTGGAAATCATTCTAAGTTTTCAGATTTGCTTGTCTTCCTTGCGTGGGAAGTAAATTACATCATTAGTAGGCTCCTGAAAAGTAATCTGGAGTTATTCGTTCAGGTTTCCTACCATCGGCTAATCTGAGTTTGTAAGAGATGGAGGATGAGGTTTGAAGACTGTGGGATGCCAGGATTCAATTGAGGCACATCTTGCTGGAGTCCAAGACCTTCCAATGGTATTGAAAAAGTACAGGGCTTGTATGATAAAGGAAGCGGCCTTCCATTCCTCATGCGATGAATACTAGCCAGTATTCATTCTGGCACAATCTGCATGAATCTTGAAACGCACACAAAAGTAATGTTTCTGTCAGTGGAGTACAAGTAGAAATTCTGCATAAAATGGAGTTTCTTGAGAAAAATACATTCCAAGATAAATACACAGACAAAAGAGTTGCTCTAGGCACATTCATGTATAAGACGAATTTCTGCTGTGCAAAAAATGATTACGAAATACTTGGGCACCATGCCTTCTTTTAATGGGGGAATTATAGTTTATGCTTACAACCTAACTGAGGAAGTAATTGAAAAAAACTAAGTATGTATTGCAACACCAGACAGGTCGCTGAGGGGACATAAAGGGGGTTATTCCAACTTTGGAGGAGGTGGTAATCCGTCCCAAATGGGACGGATTTACCACCATCCGTATTACGAGTTCCATAGGATATAATGGACTCGTAATAAGGCTGGTGGTATATCCGTCACTTTACCGTCACTTTTGGGACGGATTACCACTTCCTCCAAAGTTTGAATAACCCCTAAAGTATCACTGTCATGTTGAACCATTCTTCACTCTGTGTGATTCTTGAGGTTTCACAAATCTGCTCACACCACCAAAAGCTTAGATGCAGTTGAAAAAACACAATTCCTTACGCCGCTGTTCCATATTATTAGCTGTATTTGTATGCTACTAAAAACTCATGCATAGCCTAGCAATTCCTCTGGTTTCAGCAGAAACCTTAGATAGGAGAGTTTGGGAAAATTATGTTGCAACAATACTGCTCTTCAAACAGATTGCATAGAAAGAAAATGAAGAAGGGTCGTAATACACTTTGGGAAGTCTTCCCTTGATTAGATAATCTGGACTATCCAAGAATCTCTTTGCAAGCTCTGTTGTCAGATCATACCAAGCTCTCTCTTAGTCTCTCAGCCAGTGCAACCTCAGTGTTGATTTCGAGGACATGACCACATATTTTTGATGATGTACACCACCTGCAATCAATTTTGAGAGCCATTTTTCTTGCAGCTTCACCACCTTAGCCGACCAAAACATCACATACATGGGAACACGGCCCTGGCTCCATGAATCAAAAAGGCAATATCAGATGCCTGCTTAAGGGCCGGAATGCTGTCCACCTTACCAAAGGCAAGATGCTACCTGTATTGAAACCCTGTTAAGGGAAACGTAGACGTTTATTAAACATCCATGATTTTTGCTTTTTGATGTGTGAATTGGGGTAACTGGTTTGGTGTTCTAACTCCTTTTTTAATATACGTGTTCATGTTCTCTAACACTAACTCTAAGATAAACAAAAATACTATCTAAGCACAAAGGTGTCCTGTAGGGAATACCTAGATGAAAGGATTTTCCTGCATTATTCATGTGTCAAATGAATTCTCTCAGAAAATTAACACTAACTCTCATTCACCAACCTAGGTGGCATGCTTCATCGTGGGGTTGTCTCTTCCACCCGACAGTTGTGTAGGGGGTTGATGAGCTCCACAGGAGCAACATATATCCCTACTATTCCGATTGTCATTTTGTTTTTAATATCCCTCTAGAAACTAACAACAATTAATATAGTATAAGTCTATTGAAATTGATTTTTAGTTATGAGTCCAGGATCCCTCATCTAATGACCAAGTGGTAGTCACCCACTAACAACCAAGTACTCCTCGATTCATCAGGGAGCCCCCATCCAACCCCTAAACAACTGTTGGGTGGATGAGACAACTGAATGATGGAACAGCCCACCTAGGTTGGTAGGTGATGGTTCATCTTAATTTTGTATGAGAATTCATTTGATAAGCCATTTATGCAGGAGAGTCCCCTCATCTAAGTATTTCCTACTGGACACTCTAGCACCCAGATAACCTTTTTAGGTTGAGCATAGCAGCGCACAAGTGCTGCTTCTCGACTTGTTGTAATCTATTCTATGGGCTTTAAACATGCCCCTCTCACACCCATCACTTTCATTCGTTCCTGGGACTGCCTTTCAACAATCCCTTGATGTCATTGGTAAATGCTTTACTTTTGTCCCGCCTTGAGGCTCTTTTGTTACGCCTTGCAGACTGACTCTATTACATGGATTATTGCACAATTGCCAATATACTTTTGGGAGAGCAAACTACTTTTTCTTTTGTCTCTCCCTTTCACGCTCCATTGCAGCCATGGTGCTTTGACCGCGAACCGTGCAAACTGAATGAACGATATTGGAGCACTTGTCACATTGTTCACACTGTTACCTAATCGGAGTAAGGCCAAGACCAATCCCCCCACCAGGAAGTGATCCCTCTTCTGAAATGTCGCCCTTGGGTGATGCTGTTACACCTTGTTGGCTGTCCAATACCAAGGTCACATCATTCGGAGGCAAATGGACAGGACCTATGAACCTAACAGCTGGACCACCAACTCTGTTCATCACCTAGAGCACTACCCCACTCCTCTGGACTGTGAAATTCAACACTAATTAAACACCTATTCAAACACTGGAAATAGGAGTTGAGGCGAATCAGGCCGCACATTTACATTCAAATTATGTTGTAAGCTAAGTCAGTGTGTACAAATCTAAAAGGCCTACCCCTTCGCCTTCTTATGACGGAAACCCGATATGAATTCTATACAGGATTCAGCACACAATAATATTATTGTTAGATTCCATATAGCAAGGATAATCATGTTATTGTTGGATCCATATGGCAAGGATGATCATTGACATTTCAGTGTATCCAAATCTGAAACACTCAAGCCATAGGTCATGTTCAAAATAAGCAATTCTTTATTAATTAATCTTGATGGTTCTCATCGATATAGGATTAGCCAACGCGTTTCGTCCTGCTGGACTTCATCGGGGCTAAAAACATACAAAATATTCCACATAATAATAACCATCACCTACCATCACCAATTAGTGCATTTACATGCAATCAAAACCATCATCCTATTTCCATACCAAATAACTGCATTTGATTACTGGACTAGCCTTAGTGTATCTTGATTCATCTGGAGGCATACAATTTTTTTTTTTTTTGTCAAACCATGGAACCTCATTTGTTGAAAAAAGGAAGAAAAACATTGTTATTCCACCATATTACCATTCCAAGTTAAAAACTTGTTATTCTAATTTTTTTTGGCCCGTTTTACTCTTAATGCCATATAAACCTCCCAACTTCTAACTTATCTATATCATTGCTATTTGATGCAAGTTTTCTTGTTAGACTTAATGTACACAGACATAGCGTCTTTTCCTCTATTGATTCCCACTAGCTGATACCTTCCATAATTGCTAGGTGTCCTAAAGATCTGATGTTTCGATACAAAATCACTACAACATTATTTTCATGTATACTGTAGCGGCCATATTAGAGTAACGTCTATTATGGAATAGTCTCATCTGGTTTGCGCCTTATGTTATTTTCTCCCTTGCTTATAGACTTATAAATCAGTAAAAGCTCTTAGCAGCTTGATATGTGCCAAAAATGTGTGTCTGCCATATTCACATACTAGATTCGAGTGGGCACAACCACTGGTTATTTTTATTGTTAAGCCGCACTCTGACGACATACATCCTCACATGCATGACGCGTGCTGCTACAGGCCAACGCAGAAAAACAGAACATAGCTGTCACTCGCCTACGCAGCAGGACAAGACATATAAGTCCCCTTAACATATCCCCAAACAGGCAGCCTGAGGACCCTAAACCTTTGGTATGACTGTACTGTACCACGCTCCCATCAGCATTCCACAAACGAACTTAGCAGCTGTGCAGTTCCACTACCTCTCATGGTTAGTCACATACCCTTCAAGGTTGTTAACCAATATGTAAGGCTCCAGTCCCCACACATACCTTAATGCATGCAAATACTGGCTACAGATTGGCTTCAGCAATACATCTCCCATGCGCAGATATGTAATGCAGACATACCTGTACATCAAGGAAAGTAGTGACTTATCATGTCAGTCCTGTTGTCATGTGCCTCATCCTCGTCAGCCTCAGCATCAGAATCACCGGCCACAAACACTGCTCCAGCATTAACGTCCCCATCTCCCAAAAGTGGGATGTGCCTTCTGAGGGCCAAATTATGGAGCATGCAGAATGCAACACTGACTTTCCCTGGATTGTACTGTTAGAGCACCACCAGACACATGAAGGCAATGAAATCTGGCTTTCAAGAGACCGAAAGTATGTTCAATCACATGCCTCATTGTACCTGTTCTCCCCTAATGAAGTTGGATGTCTCACAGGTGTCAGGAGCCAGGGCAGGTTGGGGTATCCGGAGTCACCTGTGTGGAAAAGGAGACATGGCCATAGGTAACACTGCTAGGCGGAGTGCTGACTGTGTCATGAGGGGTATAGACGTCTGACATGGAGAGCAGTACACATACCTATGAGCCAGGCCCTTTCTTCCTGTAGCTGTGACAACATTGCAGGGACACTGCTGTTCCTCGGGATGTAGGAATCGTGTACTGATCCAGGGGATTTAGCATTCACATGTGTAATGTACTGGTCTGCAAGACACACCACTTGTACATTGAGTGAATATGTACTTTTCCTGTTTCTGTAGACCTGTTCATTGATCCTCGGAGGTACCAGGGTAATGTGAGTCCCATCAATGGCCCCTATTACATGTGGGACATTTGAGATGTTGTAGAAGGCTGCTTTCACAGTGAGAAAATCTGGAGGTAGTGGGAACCTAATGTGCCTGTGCACATGCTTGAGTAGGGCATCCAGCACACCCTGCAACACCTTACAGAACTAGGGCTGGGAAAACCCTGCAGACAGTCCCACTGTGACCTGAAAATAGCCACTCACCAGGAAATGCAGGACTGACAACACCTGGACTGTTGGAGGGATGGCATGGGGATTCATCAAACCCGGCAGGAGGTCTGGCTTCAACTGGGCGACCAGTTTCTTGATGCACAAACGGTTTAGTCGATAGGCCATGATGATGTGGCACTCTTCCATGGTTTCAAGATCTAAGAGTGGCCGGTAAATGTGTGCGTTCCTCATCACTCCATTGTGGCCAAATCTGGGTGGGGACACAAACAAAAATCAGGGTATCTGTCACAATGTAGGTTATTCAGTATGACACACGACAGTCATTATGTAATAGTCATGCAAGTTGCCTGTAATGTGGGAGTACACATTACTCTACCCTCTGTACCTAACCAGACGATGGCACATAATTCCTGTGTGAATGGACGTATACAGGACATGTACACCTACACCTTCCCTGTGTTTCACTATACTGATCAAATACGCTGACAATTGTTGTGACAAGTCTGCAAATGTCACTAGACATGCACTACATGTGTCTATATTTACCATGTCAGACCTGAAGTATGCATTTGTGATGACATACAGGTAGTTACGCTGTGTAAACTCAGGACAGTAATGTCACAGACTAAAATGGCATCCGCGTATCCGGCATGGATTGGACTGCTGGAAGTGACCTTGTTCCCCCGGTGGGAAGTCGTCATGGCGGAGTGTGGTTAGAACCACTGCGCAACTCCTCATTGGTTAACATTGATGTCAATGGGAGACTGGATCCAATGACGATCACTGCCGGCGGTGACAATCATGACTGTTATGGTTGTAACCGCCATTTTGTGTGGGACAGCTAACTTGGCTTCTGGCATTTGGGCTAGACAGACCTCCCCTTTGTGTGCTGCTGTGTCCTGTCTCTTGGAGCAATTATGGCTCGCACTGCAGGGGAAAGGGCCCCAGCCTTCTTAACAGAGGAGTTGGAAAAACTTGTGGAAGGGGTCCGACCCCTGTATGGGAGGTTGTACGGAGCTCCAGGACAATAGGTCAGTACAACGTCCTTTGTCCCACAAGTTGGGTGGTGTTTGGCAATGCATGTGTGCACATTGACACGTCATGACTGATCAGGTGTGTAGCATACACATGATGTGTGGGATATTGCCGGTGTGCATGAGCAGTATTTGTTGTGTGTCGCCAAAGCTTACTGCTGGATTAGTATCAATTACATCATGTCCCCCCTTTTCTCACTGTTTCCCAATTAGGTCCGAAGTGCGGACCCTGTGGGTCCATTGCCGGTGGAGCACCCACTGCAGGAAGCAGAGGGAGGACATGCGACGCTGGGCCTGGAAGACTGCAGAGGCACAGCTGGGGACGGCCTCCCAACGTGGGAGGGTGCACGTTGGGCCCTGACCCCTCTAATGGCCTGCATACTGGCGGTGGCGTACCCTGAGCTGGATGGGCTCTTTAAGGCAGCACAGCAGCCACAAGGGGGTAAGTGTTGACTGTCAGGTCACTAATGCATGGTTGTGCTCTATCACCCTACCTGGACTTGGAATGAACATAGTCAGATGGAATTTAGGGAATGTACAGTCCTTGTTGCCACACCCATCAAGTAGGTGTATGACGGTCACTATGTTGCGCCATATAGGATGAGAAGTGGTGGTACAGTGACACATATTCAGCGATAGGTATGGGTCTCTCAAGTTTGCTATCATGTCAATGGCTGCATCCTCCATCTCTGTGTGTACTGTAGTAGTATGAAGTGGTCATGATGGCACTGTATATGGGTAATGGCAGGCATGTTACGTGAAGGTTGCAGATGCATCACTTCCTACATCAATGGATCCTCTGTACCACATGTACTCCTGACATTCCTGTCAGTTAGTTAATGTCCTGAGTCCCTCACTGCTTAGATTAGTATCATCCTGTAATGGATGACATGTGGTTGGGTATAGTCCTGGGCTTGATTCTAGGAGTAGTCATTTTGGCATTAATGGGCATGTAGTTGTCTTCATGCAGGAGTTTGGTCTGCAGGGTTGGGCATAGCTTGCATGACTCTGATTGGGAATGATTTCTAATTGGTCTATTGTTTCGCAGGCAGGGACTGTTATCTGCATTGTTTGTATGTGAAGTGGATGTGTGGGTTCTAATATTTTCCTCCCTTTCTGGTTCTGCCACCCTCCTTTTCTCTCTCCTCCTCTGTCTATGTGAGCATTAGCATCATCTGGCGAGGGAGAAAGGGCACTGGTGAGTGGGGATGCTGCGACCCACGGGACCCAGGAGGCGGCCAGCAGTAAGGCAGAGGGGACCAGTGGGACGGAGGGTGAGTGGAGCGCCACGTGGGAGGCTGGAGCTACCACAACATCTGATTTAGATACCTCCTCCAATGGCGGCTCCCTGGCAGTGGTGGACCCTTCTGGTACCACACCAACAACATTGTTGTCCGCCACCCCCCTTACCAGCACCGCACTCCCTGTAGCACCCCACCCAGTTTCCCGTGCCAACTCACCCAGGAGGGTGGGCATCTCCTTCGCCACAGGCACCTCTACCCCTGCCCCAGTCAGCCCTGTTGCCCTCAATGAGGATGCTACTGACCTCCTGAGGTCCATCTCTGTGGGGCAGACAACGATCGTGAATGCCATCCAGGGACTGGCATCCCAGATGCAGCAGACCAATGCGTTCCTGAAAGGCATTCATGGTGCCTTGTCTGGCCTCCAGAGATCATTTCAGGCTCTGGCCTCCTCGTTGATGGCAGCCAGTTTTCCCTTCATCTTCCGTCCTCCCTCCAGCTACCTGTTCCCAATCCACAAGCCCTCTCCCTAGACCAGTCCATGGCACACCAACACACACCCATACACCCACTACAATAGACAAGGTGTGCAAAGACAAACATGGGCATCACAAATGTTCACAAAGGCATACACACACACTACACACATCTGCGGACACAACAGACACTTCTGCCACCACTTTCTCCCATACAGTCACATCTCCACTCATACCTGCCAGCACACCAACATCACACACTAGTCCTGCTGTCATTCCTGTCATCCCCTCAATCACCACAACAGCAGACTCAGTCACACACCCCACATCCACATTCACCACGACTACCGTCTCTGCCACCTGCAGCACATCCACCTCACTTGCACACACCACCACCACATTCGCTCACACATCACCCATTCCCTCTCCCTGCATCTCTGCCTCCTCCCAAGAAATGAATACGTACCCACTCATCCACTCAACATTCAGCCACCACACATCCAGACACTGCACACACCAGCATCCATGTACAGCACACAGACAAGTCAGATGAGCACTCCCTCTACCTCCACTCCTAAACCTTAATCATGTGACCGCCCGTGTACCTAAGAGTTTTCCTTGCCGCCCTTGACCTCTTTCCTACTCCTCTCCCACCCCATCTTCCCGTAAACAGCGTGTCCCTCTGCCCCTCTCAGGCTCTTCCACCTCCCATTCCTTGGGTATCCCCTCTGGTGTTTCCTCTGCTCCTCCGCCCAGCAAAATAGCCACCCCTCCCAGTGCCAAGGTCATCCCTCCAAAGCCGAAACGTGCCCCTCCCACATCCAAGCCCCCCCACCACCTCCACACCCTTGAGGTGCCTGCCTGTCCCATTGCTGCCCCTATGAAGTGGAGGCCAGTTTTCAATCAGGAGTCAAGCTGGGCCCATATTGATGGACAAGGTGTCCTGCTGAATTGGACATTTGGACTTCCCATTGGCACATTTTGTATATAGTTTATTCTTTGTTTGAATACATCTGTCCACATTACTGTGGTTGGCAAGATAAGATGCTTGTCCTGGTTTCCTTCTACATGGTGGTGTGACATCTGTGTGCAAAGGTGTGTGAGGTGTGTGTGTGGATCGTGTCTGTGTTGTTGCATATGCTTGGTAGATGGTTTGGACCATGGGGATGTTGTGATGTGTGTTTCTGCTTGCTTGTGTGTTAGTATGGGGTTTGTGTGCGTCCGTGTGTCTAGTGCTGCATGTGTGTATTTCCTTGATTGTTGGTTGTATGTGTTGTGTCACCTGTGTGATTGTCTGGATGTGTGTTCACAGCTACTGATTGTGTGTCATTGCTACATGGGTTTCATGGTGTGTGTGTGTGTGTGTGTATGTGAGGTGTCGCACAACATGCCCGTCTATGCCATCGTTGAGGTGTTTGTGGGGTAGTTGTCGTTGTGTGGTTATGGGGTGTGTTGGTGGTGTTGTTGTGCATTGTGATGTATGTTTGGCACCTATCTGCATGGCTTTGCGTGTGTATTGGGTATTTTGCATTGACGTATGTTGTGTGTGTATTTGTGGCCTTCACTGTGTGTGGGGGGTATGTGTGTCCTGTGTAGGAGTATATCACTGCCATTTCCCTCCCCGCTGTGCTAGGTTTACTTACGGTTGTCGTCTTCATCGGTGGTCCTGAAGGTGTATGTCAAAATACAACGCTGGGAAGACTAGCATTTCAGTTGCCATGGCGGCCACGGCGGCGTCTCTGTGCCTGGAGGTGAGTGTTTCCTTTTATACTTTCGGTTTCTGCCAGTTTTCTCATGGCGGTAAGGCCCCACCGGATATCCTGGCAGAGTGGTTACTCGGAATATGGAGGGTGGGACGATGGCTGCCTCCTGTCTGAAGTTGTCTTCTGCCGGCGGATGCTGCTCATCTGCGGTGGCGGTGCTGGCGGTGAGTAGTCTGTATTGCGTTGGGTTCACCGCCTTACTCATTTGGCAGTCTGCACCGCCACCCTGCCAGTGGTCGAAAGACCGCCATCGGCGTGGCGTTTCGGTTACCGCTAAACTCGGATTGTGCAACTTAGTGTTTAATGACAAAGTAATTATGGACTATGAACATTGTAAATACATTCAAACAAACCAAAACTAATGTGATGTGGTGAAGAGAAACTGACAGAAAATACACTGACCCTCAAACAATCTTTTTTTTAAAGCCCTGGCATGCACAGGGTAGCAGCGTGCAAAGGTGTGCTGTAATCTTGCTTAGCTACAAACTTTAGTCAATGGGTCCTTAGAGCAGGTTTCAGGAGTTCTAAATCATACTGATCAGATATCAGTAGGAGAGAAAGCACAAGCAAATAAAAATTCAATCAACAAGAGAGTACCGAGTAATAGGACCAACGTCTGTTTTGTGGAAAACAGCTGCCAGGTTTCACTATTGAAGGAAAAAGTTGGATTGACAAAGCCTTTGTAATGCTACGGACGCTGCCAAAACAGGACAGTTACTTATTATCCCAGAAGAGACTGGAGTCGGGATTGATAGTTTGCATAAAAGGTGCCTGGTGTGCTGTAACACTGGTAATCAAAGCCAGTAACTGAGTGACTAATCCCAAGACCAACATTGCACAACCGAATTGTGACCAACATCCTGAGTTCAAATGGAGCCACTAGCAGGCAGGTGCCAAAGTCCTTAATACCACCAGACAGGCAATGCCTTTTTGGTACTTTGTGAAAAAAACAGTGGATTTGTGTTTATGCACACGTTCGATTATAATGATTACCTTACCATAGCAGGCGGTTCAACCTTGGAATTTTGAACGGCATATAACTATTGAGAAAAAACTCATTCTCAGTTGATGCTGGCCTACAAATCACAACCACTACGTAAAAGAGGTAACATAACATCTAACACAGTTACAATTCCTAAAGACATTCTCCAGCCTATAAACCATAGGCTGCTAGTAACTGCACAACAGATTATGGTGCAAGATGAAAGACATGGAGACGGACATCGTTTTCTGAAACCTGCATGGTCCAGCAAGTTAAGAGTGCTTTACTAGAATGATATTTGACCACAAACCAGCACCTTATAAAAAATCTCTCAACTTGGATGGAAGTGGAGAGAATAATGGTGGTACGACATCATTCATTCTTAACAGCTCACATTGCAAGAACTGCCAAACTAGGTGCTGCAATGGAAACCAAAGGTTATTCAAGCCCACCTTTCCTGACTCCACTTAATTAGGTCATGCCAGACATAGATGTGACTGCTGCAGCCATTGGAATAGATTTTCAGGTCATTAGAAATTGGCTCATCTCGAACGTGACCGGAGTCGAGTTATTATCTTACAGACAATACAATCAGCGTACAGGCTAAATTTTGACTCCAATAAGATAGAACTTTTTGTGAAAGAATCAGTATTATAAATGGCTACTTAGCTCTCAATACTGTGTGGTTTGGACTAGGTATGATTATGACATCTACAACTCGATAATGGTGATTTTTTTTAGGAACCCAGCTGATGACGGAAATAAGAAATTAAATTCATTTGAGACCACCAATGGTAGTTCATAGCGATTCCATTTAGATTTAAATCGGATCCACTAACATACAAGAGAGGCATTGCATGTGGTTAGGGGCCAACCCCGAGTTTAGATGCTAGAAAATTAATCATCTCCTGATCAATTCTTGCTCATAAAACTATCTTGAGAAATTGAGCCACATTCCACATTTATGCTTATATATGATCCTAACATGCAAGAAAGGCATGGCGAGTGGCTTGAGAAAGTCCATGAGTTTAGATGATGCAAATTTGTTTTTCTACTGATGAACACCTGCTAACTTTGAAAACTCAATGGAACGTGAGCCAAAAGATTCTCTTGATTGATGTGGAGTTTAACTAGCTAGCCTTTGCCTACTATTAACACATCACTAATTAAGATCTACCCACACCAGTCAAACATGGATTTTGTTCTTCTAACCATCGACTACGGAGTAGGGTCAGGTATATTCCCATTTGAAGAGGAGACTTGACTACTAGCACAAGAACTTCTCTCCTAGTGGCTCAATGAAAACATTGACATACAAACAATACTTAGAAGATGGGGAATATTCACACTTCAGAGATGGACTGCTGAAATATCAGTCTCGTTTTCTCTAAATAGCACTACGTCTGCATCAAACGCAGCTAGACATCGACCATTTTTCTCGTCAAGTCATAGGCTGGGCTTCCGCTATATTTTTCACTTGAACCCTTGATATAAACTCTGAAACCATCAGACACAATATGCAAGGCATTATTGTGTGTGTACACTAAATGAAAACAATAAACAAGTTCATTTTTCCCCCTTACATGCCCATAGCTTAATTTGAGCCGGAGGTTGCAGTTGGGACCCTCTGGCACTCATTTTTGGGGATCAGTACTTTTCTTCATCAGACTTTCACCAAGCGCTAAAGATATAACAACACAAAAGTGGGAAAGAAAAAGGAAGAGAAAGATGTGGAAACAGTGACAAAGGAAGAAATCGGGAAAGAAAAATACTCTGCAAGAGTGAGATAAAGAGGGAAAGGGTGTCTGGTGGTGGATGAAACAGGCATGAGGTGAAATCAAGGCTACGCAGCTTTCTTATTCAGCACCTTTCATGTCTGTAGTGCGACTGCCTGCTTCTGACCAAAACTTTGGATCCTGACACTTACGCTTCTTCAACTTAAGCACTGCTCAAGTCTCCAAATGCCTCCAAGTGATTCTTGTGTAGATTCTCACGTAATCTGTATGAAACTAAACACTGGAGGAAACTCTGAGCCACTCAATTAACCATAAAGTCCAGTGTATTCTCCATACTGTTTAACAGGATAAAGTCTCTCAGTACCAGTGCTTTTAGCCCATCATGAAGCTTACAGCAGCCTTAATCTGTGTGCTCTCCAGAACATACCTCTAGCGTAACTAGTTCAAATAAAATACGATTACCCATCCACCGTTTCTTTAACTGAACCTGACTGTGTGTTCATCTGGGACCAATGTACTGCATTAGGGCTTTCTCTAGTTTAAACCTTGTTTTCTACAGTCAGCTGTCATATGTTTACATGTTGCAAATCTCCACGATTTGCATTTTGGAACTGCTGATTATTTTACCCCATTGGCTGTTTCAGAGTCCCATGACAATTTTTTCACCTATTTCGTGCCTTAATCAGACATCTAGGATTGAGGTCTAGTTAGGAAAATAGGTTTTCTGGAGTATCTATGTCGTCTTTTATCATCTATTTAGTGACAATATGTTATCCCTTTCCAGACACTGCCATTGGACTGGAGACGGTCAATGGCTTGAGTATGCATCATGAGAGTAACAAGTTACTTGACCAAATAAAAAGATTTGCCTGGTTGAACACAAATTCTGTGTGGGCCCCAAAAAAACTTTCTGCCATATTCTAAAGGCGAAGGCTGGACAGGTTCATATTCTCTGGGTCTGAAAATACTAGGAAGTGACAAGCCGCACCTCTGAAGCGGTGTGAATTGGCATGTGCTTGGCAGTATTTGGGAACAAGCTCAGTTTGAATGGAATATTTAGGTTGAAGGTACCACTATATTATTTCTAACTTTTCAGGAGGGATGTTTTTTTTGGTCTCTGCCCTCCTTACTTTGACAGAAGACAAAAACTCCCATACCACCCACACCACATTCTTCTTTTTTTAATTTCTAGCAGGATGTTGACATTTTCTACCCTTTTCCATGTTTTCAGCGCCCAGCTCTTTCAACCCAGACAGGAAAAATCCTAATTGTCAGATTGCCTGCTGCATTATCAGGTGTAACAAATTGTTTAAATACAAAACGTAAATGAATATCAATTTTGAGGAGTAGTGAACTCTGAAGAGTTGTTGCGAAGTGGTTGCTTTTGACAGCCGGCTAATTCATCCCTGTCTCAGTAGAAAGGTGGTAAAGCCTGATAAAATCATTTTCTCAGAAGTCGAAGGCCCTGATCATTCACAGGCTATTTCCAGGATGTTGGTGTTCAACGTTGGTGATCAAGGGCCGTAGAAACCAGATTTCTAAAGGTTAATTTACAAACAGTGAAAATCAATTTAAATCATTTAGGTGGTTAATATGCTAGAAATTTTGCAAGGGTGCCCAACAATGACCAAAAAGCTCTGGTCTATAAATTAAGTTAAGGAAACTGTCATAATTTAGTAAATCAAACTATGTTTCAATTTTGCTAAAACACAGGCAGGTGTTTGCTACATCTACACAATGTCTAACCTTGACACAGCAGTACTAGCTAACTTCTTCACGATAAGATAATAGTAGTTCCTTGGCTCTCTTCAACCTTCTTCCTTGTAGAATTCACGAGACACAATCAAACAAAAAATAGTTATTAAAAAAGAAAGCACGTTTATTGAGACACCCAACAAAAATATTGAATTCATACATTCGGCTCATTAAGAATATGCCAAGAGAAACAGCACAGCAGCGCCATTGTGTCTAGATCTTCGATGGAATATTTGTTATGCAGAAAGAGCAGTGAAAATGGAACACCTACAGATTTTATTTAAAAAAGAGAAGAAACCGTACGGTAACCAACATATTCTGCTGTGTTTTTTTTATCATTGAGTTATCACAGTTATACAGGTCCAGCAAAGGTCAGGGTAAGTCATGCTTGTGCAGAAAATCAACCATGTGTTATAAAAGTAGTTGCACCGGTCCTGCATGAGGCAAATAGTCATCTGGATTACTCAGCTGTGGCTGGGGGCCAGCGCAGCCATCAACCTTGTAATTCTTATTCACCGTGGCTGTACCTTACTTGTCTCCCTGTGCAACAGGTCACTGGTGTACACATCTACCTGCCATGCACACTGCTAGCTAAATCAGTCTTTTACAGCCAGGCACCCAGCTGGAGCCTGAAGTTTATAAAAGATCTTTAACAATTTGCAACCTCATGAAATAAGGCAGCAATTGCTTACCCCGCTGTAGGGTGGAAAGTGGAAGAGGGAATGCCTGCTGGATCTTAATAGTAACGTGGGTGCTGGACAACAAGGGAGTTGACACAGTTGTCCCTTTCTCAATCTTCAGTAAAATTACAGAACAAAATGATTATTCAATGCTCCCGTGTTTTACTTAGGGCAGTCACTGAGCTACAGTTCTTGACATCAGTACCATTGTTGACCATGCAATCAAAACACAATCTGGTAAGAAAATTGAGGTTATTATAGCCCGCTGATCACGTTTTTGTATAGTCTGCGCTCAGTGATCAAACTCGGATTTTGAAGGCAATGAGTTTTGAGTGTTTGTGGAATTTATAACTGCTACTTGAACTCAAAATTCGAAGCAGCAGAGTTAGGATAAATAAGAAACTGTAGGTATTGGCACTCCTACAAAGCACAATTCTTGAACCTTTAACTTCTTCTTGCAAGTTCTCTGGTGTAAACCATTGATCAACTTGGAGACCGAAATCTCACCTGCCTGTCAGTGCCAAACACACACACACCTGTAAACAGGAAGAAATACTCAAAAAAGAGGAGTGAATGGAATACATGACTATACACTGTCTGGCTGGTTACATTTTCTATAAGTCTAGCCTCTCTATTCGAGGATGACCATTGTGTTTTAAACTAATTTGCTCAATCTCAGTATTGATCATTTCACAGCTGTGGGAAGTCTGTAATGTATAACAATTATATCCCCATGAATTAGAGTATGCATTCCAGGATCCAACTTCACTTTTGTTAGTTATGAGTTTTGTAGCCAGTGGAATATATCAAAATAAACGCCAAAACAGTGTATTCTATGCCAAATGAACAAGTCAGAGAAAGAGAGACTAAGCTTAACTACACTACACCAAAGGTGCATAATTGTTCATAGTAAGGCATACTGGTGGATATAAAATGAGAAACGTAGATGGGCTAAGGACTTTGCATAATACCATGACTTGCAAAAAAAGTCCAAAAAATGCAAAAGGTTGACCATGACCCTTGGGACTGAAATACATAAGTATCACTTGCGAAAGCATGCCTAGGTACATCTTAGATACTAGCATCCATGTTGTATCTTCCAACTAAACATTCCAAATCCAGATTGCAGTATTGTGGCTGTGAGATTCCCGCAGACCAAATGTCAAATTGAACTAGAAGTTGCCGGGAAGTAAGCTATCCAATTAGGAATTTTAAACCCAGTACCAAGTTAGGCCAACCTCTCATAGTTTTGACTATGGAGTACAAGCAGAAGTTTGTCTTACTTGTATTTATTTGTTTGATGAACTGCATACCTTACTCACTTGGATCTTAACCAGTGGCGGCAGCTCCACTATGGAGGAGTGTCACCCCCACCCCAGCAGCAGAAGCTGCAAAGCTTTCACAAGCGTTGTGAAAGGGGCGGGCCATGGGGTGACAAGCACCGAGGGGGGTGAACTGTGCACTCCCCTCAGTGCGCATGTATGTTTGGCTGGCTGTCTCGGGCCAGCCAAACACACATGCACATTGTGCTCTCTCTTGCCTGGCACTGTGCTGCCAGGCTGGAGAGAGACTGCACAGGCTCCTAGTCTGCCTGGGAGCGCTCTGGCTGAGTGCACCCAGCCAATCCTGACGCTGCTCTAAGCAGCATCAGGATTGGCCTCAGGGCAGGCTGAAAGCCTGTGTCTGCACTCTAATACTGAGGAGCAGCGGTGCAGGAGAAGCGGAGCAGAGGTACTTTTTTTTAAGTTTATTAAAATGTCCCCCAAGCCCCCCCCACTTCTCCCACCTCACCCCCCCAACCCCCACCACCCCAACCCCCACCCCTCCCACCCCACGCTTCCAACCCCCACCCCTCCCACCGCCGCACGTATCGCCCCGTCCCCTGTAAACCCAGGCAGCCGTGACTGGTCTTAACTTGTCAATTTTGAATTGGGGTGGAAAGTGCCATCGTAGATGGCCTCCGGCACTCCTCCTCTATCTAATTTTTTAACATCGAACACAAGAGCAATTCATATGGACGGTTTTATGATGTCTTCTTCTGTCAATATGTTTTGCCACCTATTCAAGCACCATGTAGCAGGTCATGTTTAAGATATTTTGCATGCAACAATGATACCTGCCTCTTGTTGAACATTCCAGCTCTTAAAGAGCATGTGGACAAAAGAGCCCCAACACAATTTCACCTGAGATAATTCTGGTGCCACTGTTTCAAGTATAGAACCAGTCAGAGTGAGAGAATCGGCATATGTCGATGTGCTTTGGGTGCAAGTAAGATTTATGACGTATTTTGCTCAGATGACTAGATAAGACTTTTAAGAAAGCACAGAGGACAACCGAATGTTCAAAGGACGGGCTTGCATGGTGGAAGTAAATGACTTATTTGCATTTTCAAAGACATATATGTAGAATTTTCGAAAATTAAAAAAAAATAATACGTCATAAATAGTAGCTACCAGATTTGTAAAATAAATACATAAAATATAAATCGCTCATTTGACCGCTGAGTGAGAGTCCGAGAGAAACAAAATATCCTCTTCAATCTGATTAGTCTGCCGCATAGCCTTGAAAGCGCCATCACCATTACGTACTGGGCCGTTTTAAACAAGCGCGAAATGCCCCTCTGACAACCTGCGCGTCATACTTGACTAAGTTGGCGTGGATGCCACGCAGTTAGCAGGTTGTAAATATTTTGAGACACAGACCGAAAAAAACGCGAGACTTGATAAATAATAAGCAAACTTCGCCTGAGCAATCAAACTCACTTGGAGTGTTAACAGGGACCGCGCCAGGGGAGCAATCCCAACAAATATAGATTTAAAAGCAGGAGGGGCGGAGGAGCCCCAGATGTGTAATTCATGCATTGTAGTGTCTTCACTTCCTAATTAATTCAGCAGCTTCACAAACAATTTTATGTACATTGTGTGCAGCAGATCAGGGGGAGCAGAGCAGAGTGTGCTAAAATGTCACCCTGGGGCATCTACTTTTGGACAGTGCTCAAATTTGGGGAGTACAGGGTGGGCCAGGGAGAAGCAATAGGGGACCCTTGCATTTGCTTTAGACGCTGTTGGACAGACCACCGACCCGGGAGAGCGGGAATCTGCTCGGCCCTGTGAGTGGCTTGCCGGCTGCTGAAAACAGAGCTTGTCAAAAAAACAAATCCATAACAGCCCAAGGCTCCTCTCCAATCTATTTTCTGCTCAGCTGGTTTTAAATGAAGTTATTATGAGTCATTAAAACACCCGCAAGCCGGTGGAAGTCGGCCAATTACAATTTTAAATTTAGCTTGTTCTCTGCCCGTTCTCTTCTTTTCTGCTTAAAGTGGTTTGAAGATCTTCCCCCTCGTTCACCCAATGGGAGAAGAATGTGTGTTTTTTTTAGTGGGGACCAGTTACTTGCAGATACACTGGGCATTACCAGTAACACAATCATTGTAAATAAACACTTGTAAGTGACAAGGAAAGGTTTGAAGGGGACTGAATTAATCCAGTTTGTCTTTGAACTAGTGGTGTATGCAGAGATGGGTATCAGCTCACGTTCATGCAAGCATGAGCGTCACATCCCAGTAGTGGCCGCCACAAATCTCAAGCGGGGTGGGGACGAGGGTTTTGGGGTGGGCGGTGGTGGGGGCAACAAAATAAAAAAAAAGTTTTAAAGTACCGATGCTGCCGGCCACCACGCTCATCTTCTCTTGATGGTGTCCCAGCTGTCCCTGGGACACCCGCACAGTCTCCCCACACAATTCTGGTGTTGCTCTCATGAGAGCAACACCAGAATTGGTCTTAGCGGCTTGATTTGCCACTCAGACAGCACACTGGAGTCAGTGCTGTTTCTCCAACCCGGCTGTGGAACCTAAGACGGCTGGCCTAAGTGACATGCGCACTTAAGTGCATTCACTCCATGTCTCTCCCACCCATGGCCCAGCCCCACCCCTTGCTGCACATGCTGGCTCAGCCAAATGATAATCAAATATCGTTTTACTTTTCAGATGCTGACTTGTAGCCAGTGTGGCGACGCTCCTTTTCCATAGCAGAGGAGCCACCTCTGGTTGCTAGATTTAACTCGTCATGAAGTGCGCTGGATCCCATATCGCAAGGCAGCAAATAGACCAAGCGGACTTGCTGTGATCCTGATTTTCTGAGGGGAGCAGGGACTTCAACTCTATTTCAGGCTTTACTCGCAACTCAAAAACGCATTGACCTAAATTCCTACAATAATGCACTGCCCATGCATCAATAGCACCACATGTAAAACAAGAACACGCCACACTGTACCAAGTGGAGAATTACTGTTTCAGGTGCTGTCAGAAGGTACCGGAGGCAATGGCAGAGTAAAAGGTGCTGCCAACTAGATCCTGAGGCCACCAACAATTTCAAGGAAGCAGATACCATCTGTACCAAGATGCTGGAGTCCAGATCCAGATATTGATTCGCTGCAGAGCCATCCACGTTGCCCAGAGGGCAACACTGAGGCTCATAGGCTACTATTTGGTTCCAGGGGTAATTTCTGCCACAGAGATTAAAATGCCACTATCCTGCCACAGAGACTACCAGCTTGATCATGAGGAGGGCTGTTGCCCAATACAAGATGGTGCCTTCTTGTTCCAGTGGATGCTTCACAGTGGTAAAATATGTTGCATAACCAGTTTTTCAAGATTAAGACACAATTCCAGAGAATTCAAATCAGCTTTACAAATGGATACCTAATTTTTATCAAATGATGCCATATTGCATTTAAGGCATTTATACAGGTTTCAGAAGCAACGACTTAGTCTCAGAGACTAAATCAAAAAGCACACCATCTAATCCATGAGACTATCCCCATTTAAGAGACTGTCACAACAAACCTGAAAGGAACAGGCCAGCTGGTGTCACCTAGTTTGAGATCCCACAAATAATGACAATCAATCATTTTACCCTGGCAGGTGTTGAAATATTTTATTACACTTTTCTCCTGAAGGGCACAATCCAACTAGGGACATATTACATTCAGTGGCCCATGCGCAACATAGGATTGTGCACCTGTTTTTTTCCACCCTCAAGCACTGTGGTATTATATAAGGGGTTGTAGATGGTTGTGCCACCCCTTGTGTCACAGACAGACACATATCACCAGTGCTATCGTAAGAGGACATTCCATCATTTGTATGGTGACATAGCCTCAAGCAAACAAGATAAGCCCTTCGCCTCTGAGCTGTGGTTGGCTGCAGGTGCAAAAGAAAAGAGGCTGTCAGGAGGCACACGGACTATGTGCAGAAAGGGTGACACATGGTGAGTGTCCCCCAAAGGCAGCCCTCTGGAGAGATGGGTATTGGGATCCATGGGGCTCCCCAGGCTTCCCACTGCATGTGGGTGCAATCTCTGACTGCTCCTGCCTGAGGGGGGGGGCCATGGTCTATTCCCCTTTGAGGTGCTGGCAGGTGTCGCTCTGCAGTGATAAATGGAGCAGCTGCTTCAATCAGCCGCTCCATCTTCCAATTCTGTGATTCACAGAGGCAGCCACAAGTTTATGGTTGCCCTGGGGGGAGTGCGTTTTCAGTAACTGGGCTCCCTGACCTTGTTTGTGCCCAGTATACCAATCAGAAGGTGTGACAAAGGACAAACAAGAACAGTGTGCCCTAATGGTAATACATCACCTGGTAGTCATGATTCCCAGGTGTCACCAAGACAAGAGTGTTTGTACATTTGCATGAGTCAGTCTTACCGTCACAGCTAGACTATGTAAATATCAGGTTCCCTCTGTGGTTTCATCCTAAACCATAATAAGCATTAACACGAATGACATACAATTCTAGTTCTTGCTTCAATGCGGACTTATGATAGGTTTAAATGCCCTCATGATCTCTTTTGCTAAAGCATCTACCTAAATGTTGCCATATTGGCTAAAACTGAACCAGGACAGAGCAGCTGAAAGCAAAGTCTTTAAGAGCTATCTCAGGCTAAACTAAAAGAAGTGTGGGTTTAAACCAATGAATAATATAAGTCACGTTCCCCTCATCCACGTGTGCAACTTCAGTGCCATTAAAGGTGGGATCTTCTAGCATCATCCTAGGAATATCTTGTAGGGGATTGCAATATTGTTAAATGTAGCAACTTTGGATCTTGGATGTGTTTGCCACTTCGAGCATAAACCTCTTAACACTATCAAGTGTGATTTGAACTAGTAAAGAAATGACTTTCCAGTAGCCTTCAATTTGGCCCAACTGGCTATTCATGCCTCACATGTTACCCTACCTTCTCCTTTGAGTTGTAATTTGTAGTTTATAGACATAAAGATGGTCAACAGCATCTACCTTTCCAGAACAAAATTATCTCACCTAAATCCTTCTCAAGCCTCGCCAGTTGCCATCGCCCAAGTTTAACTATGCACAGTCATGAACTGATTTGGTTATAATATACAGACAATATTTTTCTTTCAAACTTAATCAATTGCTCTATTTGTGTTGCTCTTTTTTTCATTAAGTATTAATGTAGGTTATCCTGAAAACCGTTTTAGTGTGGTGGGGGGGGGGGGGGGGCGGGGGAGACTGTAATACAACCACGAGGAGAAGGAGAAGAGGCATCCCCTTGTACACATCGTTACTACCTAGTGAAATAGCAAACACCTGGCTGAAGAGATCGCTTTTGTGCCAAAAATAGAATGAAACCTGCCAACCCCTATACAGTAAAACAACTTCTGGTGCAGTAGTCGGTCAGCACCAGAGCCACGTACCTGAGCCACAACTATGCCCACAACAGATCTAACCTTTTACTGGAAGAGCTCTCTATAGAGTCAGGTTACCACCATCAGTTCCACCACTAGCAACATAAATGAGACCATGCACCCATCCAACAGACTATCTACCCATTGGAGAAAGGACCTACTGACCCCAAAGGCACCTACCTTTTCAGATGTCCTATACCCACTGAGAGACCATGTACACATCTAGGAGAACTGATATCAACTTGAGAGGCCAAACACTCTTTGAGAGGCCACATAGGCATCCAAGAGGCCACATAGGCATCAGAGAAGTCATATATCCAGTAAAGTAGTTATCAACTCCTCCAAAATGTGACCTAGTCACCTGAGAGTAGATCTACACATTCAATACATGATACACTCATCTGAGAGGTAATCTACTCAGGTGAGATAACATCTACTCCCCTGGCAGGATGTCCACTCACTCAAGAAACCATCTGCTTATCCAGGAGACAAACTACCCATTTCAAGAGGAAATCTACCATTTTAAGAGGATCACAACCATCCACAAAGACACACCGGATCCAAGAAGGCAACTCCAAGCCGAAAACCTATAATGATTATTAATCAGACAACCCACATATCAAATGGGCTACCTACGAACCCATCTTCTCAGAGGCAGATATTTGCAAAACAACCCATTTGGCATACACATTGCCATGTCCCTAACAGAAATGCCCCCTAAGGGCCCAAGAGGCAATTTATCCTCCTGAGAGACCATCTCTCCACCTTAAAGGTCGCCTACCTATCGAAATCCAAGAGCCCACATTTCTCCATATATACACACATTCTGTGATGGATGTAAGGAGGCATGGAAGATCCAAGGGACCAACACTTGATCCAAGGACTAGGATGAAACTAATGGCCATTTGCAGGGTAAAGTGGCAACCAAGAAAGAAAGAACCCAGGTGGCAGAAAACAGAACCAGATGCCGGTCGAAATTATTCCAACTGTAGTGTAGAAGGTACAATTTCATTAAAAAAATATTAGGTATTCCTCTCCTAACGTAATGTATCAGTGAGATGTTAATACAAGTACTGATATTGTACAACACTTCGGAAAGTTGCTCAACAAGCCATGCTAATTGAACCAGAACTAGAAGGGATATGAATTACACAGTTATTAACTTTAAATCAACGGTCCTCTGATGAATACTGTCCATGTCAACTGTTATTTAAGATATTTCTAATGAAGGTGTTTGGTGATGTTAATTTAAGATAAGTGAAAGAGGTGAACAAATCTCTATTGAAACATCCTAATTTATAAATGTAGTTGTCCTTTCTTAGATCGTTTTTTGCTGGGGTAAGTCAAACAGCCAAAACACATTTTCTTGAATATTCTTCCAATCCAAAGATAATCAATTTTTATATCTTTTCTGATCTCGAAACAAAGACTTCATGCACAGCAACAAATTGACCACCCATTTTGTCTGTGAGTAAGGGCGTAATTTTCTTCAAAACTCTAGAGTAAACCAGCAGTCAATCAGAAGAACTACAAAATATCTCAGAAAAAAAGTTTTGAGAATGGGCACAAATATATTTATTGAAGGATGAGGTTTTTGGCGTGGGGGGGGGCCTCAATGAGTAATATTCATTTTTTTTTTACTATGCTTTCAATTTTCTTTGCAAACATCTTGAAATTACGTTGGGCTCCATTTATCTGCTTACTTCCTTGTTAAAGACACAAGCGGTGTCATAGACAGATCAGTGTAAAGAAAAATGAACATGCACAAATAAAAACATACCACCATAATATATGGAATTAGGAGTCTTCAAAACAACATCAAGAATGTCAAGAGTAAATCCCAGCTACTTCTTGGAAACTTCATAGAGGAAAGCAACACACTTCCATCCAAAAATAAAACTAGGTAGATTGTTAACTACTACGACTTGCTGACAAGTAATAAAAGTACGAATTTGAAAAGTAAAAGAATTTAAACATTCCTATTTATCCAGCTAGTTGCTTGTCATACTGTGTCCTTTGAATTAGGAATCTAATGGTTAAAAAATGAGTAAGGGATAATTGAGAGAATACGGGGTGAGATTAAGTGAGTTGGCTACTTGGTAACAAACACCTATCAAGTGTGAATGAGTGGTATCTGTCTTGACTGGACGATTAAGAATTAGTTGGTGTGGAAATGGGGATTTGTGTGGTAAAGGGGATTTCTTCAATTAAATAATAGGAAATTTAGAGCTTTGGGAGGACAGGTTAAGAAGAAAGCACGCAATAGGTCACTGGTTGTGGGGAGAAGATGGAATAAGGTGGCTGGTGGGAAGATCGGTAATACATTATGGTGTAACTATCTCTTAGACGTGAATGAGAACACCCTGAACAGGAGAATCTGTGGATGGGAGCAAGGGGAGGGCTAAGCAGAGTGATGGAGTGTCAGGTAATGTATGGTTTAGTAATGAACAAACAAATGGGATGGTGGACGAGAGCTGGGACAAGGTAAATAATACTTAAGTCGGTAGACTTGGTTATGTTTCCCAAAGACAACTAAACCAACACAGGCAAAGTTGCCGGTTGGACAATGAGATTATAGGCAAGGGCTAAAGATGGGCAAGTAAACAGGTGGCTGAATTAATTATCAAACTTGTAAGCGAGGGTGCCTCGGGTTGGTCAAACACCAGTCGAACAAGTGGGGCAAACCAACAAGGGCATCAATGTGTAGGCAATCTGGTTTGTCTGCCCCGCTGTCTCCAGCACGATTCTCTCTTTTCACTTTAATGTCCATTTCACAGATCAATCTTCGGTCTTATTAACAGACAACGTGCTCGGACGGGCGATTGCGGAAGGACGCTCACGAGTTCCTGGCCGCCTCTAGTATTCTGTCCCTATTTACCCCTCTTGCTTGTGGCCCCAGCAATGGAACACCACTCCAGGCGACAAAGCGAAACAAAGAAATCTCAAATGCAAGGCATATCCAAGGCTTGGTCGGACGAACCCCATTAGGCTGTGCCGCTAATTAGTTTGTTTCTGCATAGGGTGAAGGGGAGGTAGGGAGTGAGGCATTTAACAAAATAAAATTGCTTCCGAATATAACAATTGTTGCTGCTTCGGCATCGGGGCATAAAAAAACTAGGAGAAATTGCAAAGCAAAAGATCAAACAATGTCTACTTTTTCTCTGCTACCCTTAAAGTAATGTTCTCTCTGACATCCTCCTCAGAGGAGGGAAAAAATGACAAATCCAATCCAAAATTCAACAGCCCGTGTTCTGTTCAGAGAGCACACCATGTACTGTACAGCCCATAAAACTGCAAACAGCCTCCAGACACTGCTGCAATCGTCCTCCATCAAAACACTTTGTCTTGCATACAAAAATAAGACCCGGTGCCGAGCGGAATACTAAATCAGCCCATTACAGTACAGGGAGGCTGCTACTTAGCAACCAGGGGGCTTTAAAGCCGCGATGCGCTACAGGAAACAAAAATCTGTCAGAGCCTGTTGGGCAAATGATAAACATTAGCTGTATTAAAAACACAAAAGCCATGCAAATCGGTCGGCCATAATGCATGATCGGGTGTGGTGGCAGAATGAAAAATAAGGGGGGGGGAGAAGGGCAGTGAAGGGGCGTCAGGAAGGGATAATAAAAAAAAAAGGGAGTGGATCGCATGAGGAAATCTGCCCTCATCATGCATGTGACTAGTCTCCAGATGCCTGGATGCAAAACAGCAAGGTTACGTTTTGCGTATTTACATAGCGCCTTCTAACATTAGTACGGCGTCGTAGAGCTATCTTCGCACAGCTGCCCCTTTCCGACGTTCTGGTATTTCCATCAACTGGCTGTGCATAAGTGCTTGGCTGTGTTTAGTTGACTATGTTCAGTGTAGAATTGTTAAATGTCTAGTTTAGTTATTTTATCTGCTAAAGTGAAAGTAAAATGAACTTTGATCAAGATCGATGTAGTGTCTTGTGTGTATGGATGGGTATGCCGAAGGACTTTACCATTTTTGTTTAATGCATGATCTGTAGTCTGTAGCCCAAATCTTGGAGCTAGTATTCTGCGCAGCTTTGATGTGGTAGTATAGGTTTGGGAGTGCAGAATGTTGTTGTAGATGGTTCAGAGATATATCTCGGTTTAGTGCCTAAACAGTGCCAATGAAGAATACTTTGTCAACTAAATGGCTTTCACACTAAATTGCGTGGATGAAGGAACAGGTCCTTTCTAGTGGTCTTTGGACATGAAAGGCGAATTGCAAGTATAACTAGAAAGGTGCTGTGCTGCCAGCATTGTTGGGTTGAAAGCGATGTTGGGTGTCTGATAATACCTGATTAAGGTATAAAGGAAGTTACTTTTATTGTGTACTGTTGATGGTTGCGTGATGCGCCTTGGAGTTTAGTGGCTAAAACCACCCTTATACTATAAACAAATAGCCAATCACAAAAATGGAATCCTTGGGGTATTGTCTCTGCTACATGTCACTCATTTTCAATGTATTCAAGTCAATGATTACAACCACATTCTGGGCCTAGAGATGTGGGACACAATTGGGGATGAGTTGCCCTGTATAGTAGTGTGCCTCTCAATCCCTAACGCTCACATGTATTACTCCTAACCTAACACACTTCTCCATGCAAACAAAGGAAACATGGTTCCGGTACTTTGTGAGGAGGCAGATTTGTTCCCTAACAAATCAATAGAAGCACATTGGATAGGCAAGAGCTGGATTATAAGGGGAACCAATATCTTTTAGTCTCCCAACCTTTAAATTGAATTGTTATGGCACGCCTGATGGATTGTTTCCATGACGAGGTTACTGTGGAATTAGCATGTTCTACCCTCAGTTACCAGGTTGAGGGTGATGTGTATAATAGCTGGAATTTCCCTATGGTGTCTCCAAGCATAGGTAAATGTGAGATTTGTGAGCCAGTGGTTACAGCATGTAGACCACGACCTAAAGCATCTCAGAGGCATGTTATTGTCTCCACAATGTTTTACCCAACTTTCTTTTAAGCTACAGGGGGCTCGAAGGCAAATCGATCTAACAAGCTCCATATTTTCTTGCATCTATAGAAAGAGTGGTTTTTCACTTTGGTGGGTGCACGGAATACCACTGATTAACTTGCGCAACTGTGCGTCTGCCATGTGAGACAACAGAATGCTGGAGATATAGGCTACAGTAGAGAGCTTGCATATATTACACAACATTAATGCAGGCAGATGTGCTCACATGTTGGTGGAATAAAGATAAAGCAGGTCTAGCACAACAAAAAAAGCCATTCCAAACCACTGAATTTATTCCACAAGGTAGGATTTTTCCAGGCCAAGAAGGGTAAGGAGCCTGTACTAACCGAAAGGTCAGCTCAATCTAAGCCAGAGCAGAAACCAAAATATACAAGCCATTCGCTGGGCTCAATCTTTTGAGTCAAATAAGAAAAAAATAAAAAAAAAATACATAGAAAACAAAAAGGGAAATGTATTTTTCACTAGCAGTGTATAATTTATACGAAGCATTAAATAGTTTTTGTTGTCAGGCTATTTCTTCTCGGCGCACCACTCTCTCCTGTGTATGAGGGTTGGACAGCAGTCAAGCTTGCATTAATTTCTGCTCTGGGTACAGTGTGTTCTTGGAGTCACATCTGCCAATGATCATAAACGCGCTGGAATGCTGGCAGAACATCCAGACCTGCCGGCAAGCTGGTGACATCACTCTGGGAAAAAGTTCGGGATGCTAGCCAAAATGTAAAAACAGGAAGAAAAAAACAATTTAGGAGACAGCGTTAAACTCCCTCCTCGATTTTTTTAAAAATTGGTTAATTGACAACTACTAAGGAAGTCAGAAAGGAAAAGAACAAAAAAAAATGGTAACATTATTTTTCTTCATAGCGTACTTTTTTGGAGATAATTCTGAAGACTTCTGGAATGTCGTGTAATTTGTGTGTCAAACTATTAAAATTCAGGTTTTTTGCAGAGTACGGGGGTTATGTCCAGAGCTATGTATACAACAGATGAAAAATGTTTTCAGGCACTAAAAATTTCTATGGCCTAACCTCGATAGTCCTAGTTTTTAATACTTGGGGGATTTAGAACTTTTCCAGAAATATTTCAGGACTGGAGTTAGCATAGCCCATAAGCATCCTAGAATAATTGTGGGAAAGTCGCTCTTTTCCCAAATATTCTAGAACTGGAGTTAGAATAGTACATATGGCCTTCTAGTGTCCGCCATGCCCGTGGTTCTCCTGAGGGCGCAGTTCTCACAAGATACAGAAGGAGCACTAACCTGCTTCAACCCGCACCCCCTCACCCCTCTTACTCAGCTTTTGCAGACTAAAGATGTTCCAGTATTCAGTGGAGGGAGAGAGTTATGGAGTACTCTCTGCCTTAAATCCCTCTGCTACATTAAATCCTGCACGCTGTGTTGATTATGGCCATGAGCCACACCTACAATATGGAACAAAATTCCTAAAGTTTTCAACTGGATTGCTTACTCACATACTTAAAAAAAAAAAAACGGAAGAATCAATTACTCTGAAACCCGGTAGGAACAACATATGGTAAAAGCATAAAATTTCTGGTACCCTGAACTACTGTTCTGCTCAGTACCCTGATTAGGAGTACACCTAATTCCCTCTCCTCTTTTTTCAACGTTCTCTCTTCAACTATTTCCACCTTGATGTCCCTCTTCCACTCTTTTCAAATGTCTCCTTCCCACCTTTCCTCTATAGCAAGCACTGGTTCCAAACTACATACATAAGATTTTAAACCCTAGCACTGGCCTCTGAGCTAGTGCTGAGCTTCTCCTTCTCGCTGATAAACTGCCCTTAGTATTATGGGGGTTGCTTATGGTCCATGCCTGTGACTTCCAAAACTTTTACACATCTAATCTCGGTTTCTAATTCATCTCTGCAGATTTAGTTTAACCATCCTTTCTTGTCTAGTAATTAAGATTTTTGTTCCTTCCTCATCCTCCAGAAGTTCGCTTGTGCTTCATAAAACCCAAAATAAATAACTTACATTATTCATTTTGTTGGATGATATTTTGAGAATGCTTTTTTGTGACGACCAGAACAAAGTCAGCTCCAGAATATTTTACTTTATTCCTTTATGTACATAACGTACCTACAACAGTGGTTGCAAAAGCACTATCTATAAAATCTCCATACTTCTTCCTGAGGGTTGGCAGTTTCAGCAACAGACACACTCCGGAATAAGGGTGGGGATTTTAATCTGTGTTATTGGTTCTGGGAGCATACCATTCCATCTAATTTGAGTATGGTTAATTCTCTTTTCTGTGGCACTAACAAGCTACAAATTGACGGTATGGGGTGCTACACAGACACTTTTCAGAGGTTTTGGTTAAGCATCTCTATCCATCACTTTTTATCAACAGAACTGGATGGATCAGCCTGCCTAAATTGGAGGGGTATTTCCATAACTGGGTCTATGGTTTTGTGTTGGCCAATGGTTTTGAGATATGTTTCGCCAGTGTATCCCCTTAGCCAGTTTTGCACCCATGTTCTTTTTCAGAAGAGAAGTGCCCTAGGCTAGGAGTTCAGGCTAAACTGGACATTTATGGGAAGAGATGAAAATTGACTTGAATTTAACTGTTTCTTTTGTGCAATGGAGTTGAACGACTAAAAATGATCAAATGAAGATTGTCCATGGGAATTCCCAGTGGTTACAAGAATTCCAGCATCTCCTCCATCACTTGTTTGCTTATGTTCGATGTGAGAGATGGGAAATACTGAAGAGTGTGTCGACAAGATAGTCTTACATGTAAGACTAAACTACAAGCTCTTTGTAGGACCCTCGTTGTGTTATCTACTGCAAACACTGCTGAACAGGATATACATGTGCTTAAGAAGACAACAGACCTTTTAGACCACCACTTTTTACTCAGTGGTAGACAGAATAGCTCGTTTCTCTCAGGTTTATCCTAATCAAAGATACTTTATCCTTCTCCAGGAGATTAAATGCTCTTTGCTTTATAAGCACCACTTGCCTAGGTGCTCTGAGATCACATAAACAAACTGACTAAATCAACTTCTTACCAATTTCATCTTTTATGGAAATTCGCACCATTAAGGTCTTAAGATTAGTGGTTCAGATTCTTCCGTAACGTCTATATGATGGAAATGCATCACTGAATGTTCAGCCGAAAGCTGTAGGGAAGAATCTTCTACACAGAAGCTCATCTGGTTTGGGGGCTAAGAGGTCCTAAACCACCAGCTATTTACTGATTTCCCTCCATTGGGCTCTCCTCTAAAGCCCGTATTTCCCTCAAAGCTGTATGCATTGTATTTAAATCTCAAAGTTTTTTTCACATTACCCATCCCCATAAAACATACTATTGTTGACAGATCTCACATGATAACAAGAAAATCTCAACCTTACCTATACAATCCAAGAGAGAAGAAAACAGACTGAGCCAGGCCTTCTATTTTGCTGTGCTCATGACATGAAACTCTACCCCATTAAATACCCAATGCCTTACTCATTCTTTTGGACTTTTTCAAGGTACTTCTGACACACCTTTCCTATGTTCACCCAACTCCTTTTAAACTTGTGCTTTCCTCTAATCTGCCATTATGGTAAAAAATTATACTACTGATGTTATGGTTACTGTTCTCTGGAAATCGCATAGCTCCCTCTGCTAGTCAGTTTTGTGCTGCCATAGTTTACTACTCCTCTTCCCCCCCACATCAATAGTTGTACATTATGTTGCCCCCTCTACTTTCTTATCCTGGAGTACGGCTATTCTAAATCTGTCCATAAATGTCTACCTCTTCATTGATCTGTACAATGCAGGGAACACGCAGTAATGGGTCAGTGGTGTAATTCAAGACCAAAAGCTTTACAAGTCGAGTCTCACGTTTGAGTCAGGACTTTTGCTTAGACCACAAAGCCCGAACTGGCATAGACATCTCTTTTTAATTAAAAACTTAATTTAATGCAACTTGGAAATACCAGCTGTTCAAGCACTCATTTGTTATAAGGTGTTCACGGATCTAAGTTCTGTTACCAAGCAGAGGTGAAGGGCTATTTTATCTGGAACATAATCATTGCAATTTGCTCCAGTGTTATTGTATTACAAAAATGCAAAAATAACCTATTTTGTTTTGTTTCTCACTTTTTCTGTACCCAATGACAGCTCCAACACAAGCACCAAGTGGAGATGTGGGACATATGAGAGTTGTACACGTAATTCAGACTTGTGTTCAAGCTACAGCTGTTAACCCCATGAGTCTCGAAAGACCACAAAAAACTGATGGGCTGAAAAGGAGAGATGGTGGGTGAAATAAGCAGATTTGTTTAGGAGAGGCTTGACAGTCTAGTGACACAAATCCTAAACTACTCATTATGATAATTTTGTACCACCATACATTCAAAGCATTTGCTTTACATCCCTATAATTATTTATCTCCATGCAATGCAAAGAGTATAGTGAATAATCAACCAGGCTCACTTCACACCCTATTCTTAAATAGCAGGCAGTACTCAAAGTGCTGTGTGGATCCACAGGATACAATTTTCCATTCTATTCTGAAACATGATGCAGTAAAACATTATATGGCATAGGCACATACATAGCACTATCAACTTGTCAATTGCACTATACTGCCGTGTGGAAATAACAGTAGAACGCATATGTGCACATATCTTGTTATTGTTTGTCTTATCAGATTCAAATGCTGCTGAAAGCCTGAGATATTTAAGTTTGAAGAGGGACAAAATATGAGTATGAAGGCTAATGTTTCATGAATTCTGTACTTCCCAATGATTTCTATATAAAATAGGACATATTAATATTGGATTGGATTAAATTACATGCTCACATAAAGAGGATGTGTTGGACAATGAATTGAATATTGTCAATTCATAATGAATATTTAGAATTACCAAATATCACTTAAAATGTGTTTCAAAGATGTCTTTGATTTTTTTAAGAATATCTACTGGCGAAATCCAGAAAGGAGAAAAATAATTGCACTCTTATGAAAATTATTCTGTTCGAAGACTTATTTCGCAACCAAATTCAAAAAGCAATATCAGAGTGCAAGTAGTAATGTGACTCAAGCATTATGAAACAGAGTCAGAATGATTTAGCTTGCAGGTCAGACCCCAATTGCTGCGAGGAAAGGACAAATTTCAGCTTTCAGAACAGTCCAGCTTCCATTAGGAAACTTTTTTTTAAATAAGCTGCTTCTGACTTCCTAATTTTTTTCTGTACCTGCAGCCTTCAGTTGATGCAAACCTGAACACGAGGCCTTACGATTTACTACATAAACAGGATGGCAACAGATCCTCAGCTTTTTCAAAGGTTTAACATCGTTGGTGCTCCAAACAATTATTTACTTTGGAATGGCACTTGAAAGACAAACTGTGATAATTAAATCACCTCCCCTTAATGTTGTTCCACTTCAAAACATTAAAATCATAGACGCCACTCCCCTTTCAATTTATATGCTAGTTTTCAACTTCGGACATAATTATATACAAATGTTTACTTTGTTGGCTTGTAATATATTGAAAGGTTTCGAATTCTTTGGCTGATTTCACACAAAAGTGTACTATTAATTTCAGTCCCAAATGTGTATAAACAGTTATTGAAATCAGCCAAAGAATTCAACTGAGTACCAAGTTGGCCCATTATTAACGCAGGAATATATGCAGAAGTTACGTTTGCCCATGTGTAACTAAACGTTTTCCATGATTTGTAAATAACGTTGTTGCAGACGTAGTGTGCAGAATTTGAAAAAATGAATGTCCACACCTTTATAACTGTTGTGAGTATTGAGGATCTAGTAACAGATGAGACCTAGAACAAAAGTTGCTCATGATGGCCAGATCCATGCCAAATATTATGGATAATCACTGACTGCATAAAAGGTTCTATTTTAGATTTATTTCCTGTGGATAACTTGAAAATCGTGGTATGAATGCAGCGCTCAAGGTCCAGCATTTCGCACCTCTGAATTACAAAAAACACAATGATGATTCAAGATTGCGGAACAGACTTCACAACTTGACATTTTGGGGAGACTGTATGGACCCATGCTTCTTGAATGCTTGGAAAGAAGAGCTCCACTGCAAATCACACGAACCATCTAAAACAAGCATTGCTAAGCACAGGTCCCGGAGACAGGTTTAGTATAACCACTGACTATGTAAATGAGTTCCATCTGAAATTATAGTTTGTACATTTATCTAATGTAGATAACCTGAGTTCTAAAAAAAAATGTCTTATTGACTAAGTAACTCAGTTCCTCTTGGAGTCACTGTATGTAAATTTATGTTCTGATGATATCCTAAAACTCTTCAGTGCATCAGGCTTCTTCGACATCCCCAATCTAAAGCAAAGGTGTCAAGTGTAGGCAGAAAAGAGTTGGATGCATGCCTCGATTTTGATGAAAACCTCTGGCTATGTAAATGAGTTATATTTAGATTCAATGTACATAAATGCATCTTATGTAGATATACGGAATTCTTTATCAGTACTAACTGTATCTAACAGTACTGTAATACCTACATTACTTTTTATTGCTGCATGCTATATTTAGAACATCTGAGAACTTGAATAAATCCAGGTTTCCAATCGGTTGTTTACTGTGGAGGCTCTTTTACTAATGAGAGCGGGCTCTTTACAGTGGGCAGTGTGTGTTGTAGCTCTGGCAGTGTACTCTAACCTCAAGTTGGACGGCACAAGAGAATACAATGTTCTGAACGCAGCACACACTCATGAGTTCAAGGACAATTATGACATTGTTTGGCTCAAATATCTGCCGGCAAAGCTATAACAATCTGCATGGACACTGGCCAGGGAAGCAAGAATGGCTTATGGAAGCAGGAAGGGTGACGGGATCTGCAATCATGGAGGCAATATGAAATCATTCTGGTTGGTATATATTGGTTATCTCAGCAAATATGTCTGTGGCAAGGCTGCTAGAGCCACCCTAGGCAGAGTCCATTACAGATGCATCCGCACTGCTTGGACGGCGATGGAGAGGTTCTACAATAGCTAATGTATATCACTATATGAGCAGAAGTGGTCTAGTGGCTAAATTACTGAAACTATAGCCTGGGATCAAATTTGCAGCAGAAATGGAACAACATAGAAAACTTGTATGGTGAAAACAATAAACTGTGATCTAGTGCACTGAATACTACTCGTCCCACCAATACGTTTTCTCTCTTGACCCAACCAACCAACTTCTCTCCAACTTCATATTTTCTAAAACAGCCTCAGCTGGACCTCCCACACTATACTGGTGCACCTTTCTTTGAACAATGCTCTTTGTAAACTGATTCACTACTCCTTGCGGTTAGCTATAGGTTATGTTCAGTACATTTAAAACAATAATTATTCAACTGTTAGCTTACAGTTCTTAACACCAGCAACTCAATCTAAAAGTCATGTATGTATAGTCTATTTGTTTTTTTATTCTACCATGTTTACCCTACTTTCTATGATTCCATTTAGAGAAAAGCATGATCACCCACTGATATCAGAGGAATAGAAATTGTGCATGAAGTCGCTCCAGTTCATAAGCTAATGTTTTTTGCTGGTATGCTACCAAGTAATATTAGTGAGAAGTGACCCAAACAGTCACTCCATCCCTCCTTTGCATTTGAATCAGACGGGTGTTGGACTTAACAAGCCAACTTTGGACATGTGGACTACTTATAAGCACTCTGCCTCACCAAGGTCACAGGCCAGTACTCTTACAGTGAGTTTACTATAAATCATTTTATAATAAATGTTGTCTGAGGTGTAATTTTGATGTTACTAGAGGTCCAAAAACCCTTGCCCAGAACATCACTAAAGCAACACTGTCCTAGAGTTGCTAGCTAATAGGGATAAACAGGGTCACTTGAGAACGTTTTACGTCCATGCAGTCGCCGGCATGCCTGTGCAACAAAAAGTGGGTGTTCTTCTATTTCACTGTGAAAGAGACCTCTAATACCATCGGAAACGTTTGGCCCTCCAACTAACATTGACAAAGACCTCTGAAAAGCTGTCAAGTTTCCCAAACACTTCGATGAATTATTGAAAGCAAGCATCTAGTTCAAACGCTTGACGCTGACACACAGCTTTTTTTTTATAAGAAGGGCCTAAATATTTGATGGACAGATTCAGCCACCATCTCCCAAACTGGCGCCTTATATCTTCCAACTTGCTCCTTTTAAAAACTACTGAAGGTATTTGGGACAAAAAAGGGCGGCTGCTCCTTCTCATTCCTTGCAGCTAAACGGTGGAATCAGTTACCATTTTCTCTTCAAACCATTTCTTCTGAATTCTGCTTTAAAAACAAATGAAACTTGGCTATTTCAAACAACATAATATAACAATATTATGTCTGTTTTACTGTCTGCCCTACCTACTTAGTGCCATGATGTGCTGGCTGTGGTACATAAATCTCCATTCATTCAGTCATTTAATACAAGATATTCTTCTTAATTAGCCTAAACAGCAATATTTTATTTTATTTTTATTAAAATCTCATGATCATCAGCATTTTTTGATGATGCTGAAAACTGATATGGCCCAAATGGATGGCAAACAAAGGGGATACAAGAAAAACATGCCTAAAGGCAAAGTGGTTCCTCAAATTCAAATTCTTGTTCTTCAGAAGGGCGTTGCTCCAGAATCTGTGCCCAAATGAGCCCACTTCACTCAAAGCACTCACAACAGAAATTGATGGTTATATCTTAAGGATTTAGTCGGCACAAATGCCTAAAAAACAAACTTAAAGTTCTAGATTTGTTAGGAATGGTATCCTATTGAAATCATGTGTGATCTTGGGAAGATTATTTAAGTATTGCTGTGCCTAACTCTGAAAGTTAGTGGTACACGTAAATGGGACCCTATGGTAACCCGTCTCAAATTAACAACAGATGCATTCATCCGCATATTTCCAGCAAGGCAAAAGCCTGGGATTCAACTTGTAAGATTCTCCACTCGTTGGAGGGATAACTGTTTTATTGAATGATTTAACCTATTTTTACTGTATTTAGCTGTATGTGAGATCTCTTTAAGGACACACACAAAAGGAAACTGTAGTGAACTATCCCCAATGGGATGCTGTTCCTTTAAGACCACAACACTCATTGGCTGTTGTAGTGAGGAACTCATTGCCAATTTTAAACAAGCATTTACAATGCATCGGGTCTCGCGTTTGCTCATGTTAGAGCTGATCGCGTTGTAAACTCCTAACCTGGCTTTTCACCTATCGGGCAAAAGTGCATTTATGTCCATAACCCGCAAAAGTGAAATCAAGTAACTAAAGCGCTCGACTTCTGCCAAGCGAGATCGGGCTCGTAAATTAGAGAAAAAAAAGTCCACGAGCCCGATGGAAAACTGCGAGCCTCGCATGTTTTATGTACTTGGTCGCTGCGCTGGAGGAGGGCTAGCCACCGGAAAAGGCATGCCATATGCGTGCCTTCGACTAATGAAAGCAAGCAGATTTTATTAGGGAAGCCCACCAACCAATAAAAAAAACACTGATGTGAAGTTGACAGGGCTCCGAGCCCTTTTATAAATACAAAAGAGTCTCCCTGCGAAACGCATGCGCGAGCGCATGCAACGCAGGCTCGACCCTAAAAAGCAGACTCGACTGTGGGTAATCGATTATCATGCGCAGTGAAGATGATCTAGAATGCAACTTTCTCAATCCACATGCTACCCCAGTTTTTTGTGCATGTGAACTCCTCGTCTACCACCTATTTTGTTTATGCTTTGAATACGGACATGTGACAATAAAAGTCAACATTTTACAAACAATTTAGGATTTATATGAAAAAAAGTAAATAAAAACTGTTAGGTGTAGTGGTTAGGTCGAGCCTACCATACAGCACAGGTGTCTGCTTCCAAAATACCTGTAATGGACTTATCAAGAAAGTTGAGCCAACCAAACAGTAAATCTGTCTGGCAGCAAAAGACATATTGTGGGCTTACCAAGAGTTCACAGGAGATTGAAGCCTGCTAATTGGTTGACCTTACAGGCACTCTCATTTGCCTGCTTCTTATTCAATGGCTTTCTTTGTTCCAGCTTGTAGTTGTTCCTACCCTGAAGCCATGATTGTTCATTCACCAAAATGCCAGGGGTAGTGGAAGTGACACCACGCACCCATTTTGACCTTCAATTGCCCACACACACATGTTTACACATACACACATTCATACTTACACACTCACTCATCTAAACACACTCACCCTCAAGCATGCACAAAACATGCATTTAAAAGCATTATTTTTGCTTACCTCAGCTGTGAGGGAGGGTCTAATTCAGCTAACTGTACTCCATTTTTTTTTAATCACACTAATTGTGAATAATTAAACATTATTCACGATCAGTGTGATCAAAAAATGAGAAAAACAAAGAGAAACGAGCAGTTACCAACGTCCACGGAGACGTGCTGCCACTGTGTGTTTGGCAATGCTTTTGCCACCTCTGAAGCCAGGGGGCGCAAATACTGTGCTAGGGGTCACAAGGGCCAAGCCAGGGTACGCAGCTCTGACCCCTAGCGACCGCTAAATGATGTTCATTCCTGGAGCATGCTCCCTTTACTGTCTCTGACTGCCTGGCTTGTATTCCTCCACCACTCATTTTTACAGAACTATTTTTTTTGTTTTGCTTGATACTGTATAAGAGTGCATGTGTTTTCTAGCTCTCTCCTTGTGTGTCTGTTCATCCCCGGTACCCACCCCGGCAATGCGGTTTCCCTCAAATACTGCAAACTGTCTTGTTTGCTGCTGGCCCCTCTGCCTTCATAGATGGCTTTCGTGCTACTTCAGTTTATTATTATTTTTTAAAAATTTACCAATCCATCTCAGATAGGTATATTAAAAAAAATGGTGCATGTGTCATACTGTTTGTAGGCACGCATACGTGGTGCACGCCTAGAAAATGACATGATCGTTCAGGTCATTGTGCCTTTTTTTTTATTAAAAAAGACATACTTTGTGTACTTGTGGCTATGCTGCACAGGAGCTTGTCGTTGCTGTACTGTATTGCCAAAGACACTGGAGCTCGGTGCCAAAAGTCAGACCTCTTGGCTTTGACAACACTTGGTAAGCCTGCTTCTTAGAACACTAACCTTTCGTTAACTGCCTGTCACACCAAAGAAGGTGCATACTAAAGAAAGGATGTACAAGAAGAAATGCCCAGCCGCACAGGGGCAATCAATCCATTAACCTTCTCAACTCTAATTTTACCGTCCACTGCGCACAAACAGGTTAAATCATTTCCAACAATTTCATGTCCAGTCTTCTCACCATCTGTAAATATAGGCAAACCTCAGAACTAAACACTCGGATTCTAAACCTTCGGATTGACCGAGCCAAACTCAGAGGTCATTATGCACCAATCCCAAAATAAAAGCTAAACAGGACCGTGATTGTTATATTTTGCTCAACTATTCTGTATAACCGGGGTGCAGTGTGCAAAAGGGAATATTTTTCCTGCTTTGAGATGGCATGGATGCTTGGCTTTTCATAAATATTTCCAGAATTTATAATTTCTCCATTAAGTATGAGAACAAACCACCGACTTGCTTCCGCCCGGCCTCTCCCTCGTCGCCAGATTAGAGAGAAAAAAAATTCGCTTGTATATGATGACAAACTTGGCTCCAGCTTCACTGTACATACTGTACCCACAAGCCTGGCAGCGGGCCAGGGCTGGCGCAGGGCCAGCTCTACAATAACAAACACGGCCAGTAGCAGCCAGGAAGGGGGAGGGAGTCCTTGTAGCGGAACAAAAAGCCTGCAGTACGTCCAGGACTGAGCCACATAGTACAGAGAGCGGCAAAATATTTACACCACGTCCTTGGCGCTCGCGCGGCCCCGCCTTTCTCCCCTCCAACATCCAGAGCAGCCCGCACCACTGGTAAATAGAGCCAAGCGCGCTCAAAAGCCGAGATGGGACCACGGTCCACAGGTGCTAAACACTGCTTCTCAGAAGGAGTTTCTATGCGCTTGACAAGCCAATGCCACAATTCGCCCAAGATCACAAAAGCTCAAATGATAAAGAAAGTAGGAACTTTGCTCCAAAAGCAGGTATAATGCCTTAGGAACACACTGATGCCTTTTTTTGTAATTCGCGAAGAAGCGAAGGCCCCCTCCAGCTGAAGCCGCGCATAACCACTTATCTGTGTAAACGTCCGCATTGGCGAATGCACCAAAGGTACATCTCCGGTTGCGCAAATGTAATGCGGCACCCAACACGCGCCTGTAGTGTTTTTTTTTTTTTCTTCGTAGGGGCATCTTCCCGGTGGAGAAACCGCATCCTCTGGACTATCGCCAACTCCGTTCCCTCCGTTTTACAACCATGAGAATAGATTTAGTCATCACAGTTTGACAGGATTAAATCCTGTATTGTTTGCGAATATATCCGCAAGAAATTTTGAGATTACCCACAAACTATGAGCATGTGGGAGGCCCCCACCCCGTATCACTCACAGCTTTGTCCGGTTTGGAGATTTACTCACATAAAATTTCACAGTGTTTGTTTAATTTTATGTTTGAGTAAATCCATTTGAGTACAATAGTTAAATACACGAGCTACCTCATTTCCCACAAAGATGACGCCATATATGATACACATATATACCGTACATTGTAATTTCTTTGCTTTTGATAATACCATACTCTCTAACAAGTCTCCACCTCTGTCATCCTCTCCAATACTGCCATTACTTCCAAGTGTCTGTCACAGTATTTAATTCCACTACTCATGTTGTCACTATCACTGCTGCTGGAAGCCTGCTCCATATCATTGCTGCCATATCTGATAAGAAGACATCCCTTATGTTAGTCCTGAGCCTCCCACAAGCCCTCATACCCTCCAGTGGCCTCTGACCCTGCATCCTTGCAGGCAGGTGCTTCCTCCTCACCACTGCTCCGGTAAGTGCTGTCATTGTTTTGGGCTTGTCTAGGCTTGTTTGGGCTTCTTGTCTTCTCCTCCCCCAGAAGGCCCCGCCCCCCACCCTCCTCCTCAGAGCTCTTCCCGCTCCTGACTCCTGCCTGCTGCCCCTCCCCCTGCACTCCCATTGGAGGTTTCCCTCCCTCCTCCCAGCTGCCACTCCCTCCCACCTTCCCTCTTATGCTGGCCGCAGCACGGACACGCCGCTGGCGCGCCAAAGGCAAGCCCGTCCGCGCCAAGACCGCACCTAGTGCCAGACCACCTGGCCAACACGCCTCCCGTGCCACCGACACCTTTACACTGCCAAAGGACTCCACACCCTTAATCCAGGATGCTCCTCCATCTGCTTCCAGTCCACACCGACGCACACCAAATTACCCTTCTCCGGCAAAGCCTGCAATTTCACCTGCAACCTAACCTCCAAACTCCAAATCAAAACAGACAACCGCCTAAGATGCATCCTACTTAACACCCGCTCCGTCCACAAACATACAATTGAACTCTGGGACCTCCTGATCACATACTCGCCCGACATCGCATTCCTCACCGAAACCTGGATGAATTCGGCCACGGAACCAGACTTAGCCATAGCCATACCAGAAAACTACAAGATCACCAGAAGAGACCGAATCAACAGACCAGGAGGAGGAATCGCCACAGTCCAGAAAAACACCCTAAGAGTCTCCACAAACTCTCACGACACCATCAACTCCGCCGAGCACCTCCACTTCAAAATCCACATCAATGCCAACAACACACTCAGAGGAACACTGGTCTACAGACCCCCTGGACCCAGTCCGCAGTTCTGCGATGACATCGCCGACGCCATCAGCTCCCAAGCCCTTGCCTCAACAGACTACATCCTCCTCGGTGACCTAAACTTCCACCTAGGAAATAACAACAATATCAACACCACCAACCTAATCGACAACCTCGCCAACTTCGGCCTCAAGCAACTCGTCACTACACCCACCCACTCCGCAGGCCACACTCTCAACCCCATCTTCTCAGCCAGCAACCATGTCTCTTTCAGCCACACAACTGAACTCAGCTGGACAGACCACCGCTGCATTCATTTCTCCTACCAGAAACCAGTCACTCATCACGACGCAAGTGGAGCAAAATATCAATGGATCAACTGATCTCCACTCTCGCCCGGGCCCCACCCCCTGGGACCCCGGACCCCAACACAGCCACCACCAACCTGCATCGCTGGATAGAAGATTGCGCCAACACCCTCGCACCACTCAAAAACCCCCCAAACACCTCCCACAGAATCAAGGCCAGCTGGTTCACCCCAGAACTACAGGAATCCAAACGGCTATGTCGCAGAATGGAAAAAACCTGGCACCTTGACCCTACCAACTCCAACCACATCGCTTTCAAGGATGCCCTACGCAAACATCACCAACTGATCCGCACCACCAAAAGGACCCACTTCAAAAACCGCATTGACGCCTACGCTCACAACAGTAAAGAGCTCTTCGGCATCGTCAATGAGCGCTCCACCCCCAGGACCTGCTCCAACGAACCGCCGCCATCACAGGAGTTCTGCAACTCACTGGCAACCCACTTCTGTCGAAAGATAGAAGAAATCCACAATAACTTCAAACCCCAGACCCACCAGCTGACTACAAACACCCAAGAACCCAAAGCTCCAAGCAACACCCATCTCCTCCACACCTGGACCCCCCCCGTCAACATAGAGGACACCGCCACCACCATGGCCTCCATCCACTCCGGATCACCATCGGACCCCTGCCCACACCATATCATCAATAAGGCAAACATCATCATCGCCCCCCACCTTTGCAAAACCATCAACAGCTCCTTCGAGTCAGCCACCGTCCCAGAAAGATGGAAGCATGCAGAAATCAACGCCCTGCTGAAGAAACCAAAGGCAGACCCAGACGACCCCAAGAACTACCGGTCGATCTCCATCCTCCCCTTCCAAGCCAAGGTCATCGAAAAAATCAAACAGCCAACTATCCCGGTTTCTGGACGACAGCAAGGTACTCGACACCCCCCAATCCGGATTCCGCAGAAACCACAGCACCGAGACTGCACTCATTGCTGCCACAGACGACATTAGGACCATGCTCGACGAAGGAGAAACAGCAGCACTCATCCTCCTGGACCTCTCTGCAGCTTTCAACACGGTATGTCATCACACTCTCCGCACACGCCTCCACAACGCTGGAATCCGCGACAAGGCAATCAACTGGATCTCGTCATTTCTCTCAGGCAGAACCCAGACAGTCTGCCTCCCACCGTTCCTGTCAGAAGCCTCCAGAATCATCTGTGGCATTCCCCAAGGATCTTCGCTCAGCCCCACGCTCTTCAAAGTTTACATGGCCCCCCTCGCCAACATCGCACGAACCCACCACATCAACATAGTTTCCTACGCAGACGACACTCAGCTCATCCTGTCCCTCACGAAAGACCTTGCAACTGCAAAGAACAACACCCACAACGGACATCACGCCATCGCCAGCTGGATGGAATCAAGCCACCTCAAGTTAAACACAGAAAAGACAGAAATCCTCATCTTTGGCACCAACCCCTCAACTTGGAATGACTCCTGGTGGCCCACCTCCCTAGGAACCGCTCCCTCACCCACCACCCACGCACGCAACCTAGGCTTCATCTTGGACTCCACAGTCAGCATGACTCAGCAGGTCAATGCCATCTCCTCTTCCTGCTACAACACTCTCTGCATGCTCCGCAAAATCTTCAAGTGGATTCCCGTAGACACCAGGAAAGCTGTCACCCACGCCCTGGTCAGCAGCCGATTGGACTACGGAAACGCCCTATATGCAGAAATAACAACCAAACTCCTAACAAAGCTGCAAAGAATCCAGAACGCATCCGCCAGCCTCATTCTGGACATCCCACACCGCGACCACATTTCCCCCCACCTCAGAGACCTTCACTGGCTACCAGTATCAAAGAGGATCACCTTCAAACTCCTCATCCATGCACACAAGGCCCTCCACGACACAGGTCCAGCCTACCTCAACAACAGACTCACCTTCCACTCCCCCACCCGCAATCTTCGCTCCGCCAGCCTTGCCCTCGCCTCCAACCCCCGCATCCGCCGCACCACCGCCGGAGAAAGATCCTTCTCTCACCTAGCCGCCAAGACCTGGAACTCCCTACCGCTCCACCTTCGCCAGACCCAAGACCTCTTGACATTCAGGAAACACCTCAAGACATGGCTCTACGACCAGTAGCTCCCCCTCCCCCCCAGCGCCTTGAGACCCTAATGGGTGATTAGTGCGCTCTATAAATCCTTGATTGATTAATGGATTGATTGATCTAGGTCTACACATCTATGCAAACATGCTCACTTCCGGTCCTTCAGGTCTCTCCTATCTCCGTGATCACTCCTGCTCCCAGACTCCAGATGTTTAACATATATTTACATAGGATTACTGGGGCGGGCATAGCACCTAGGATCCTACGCCTTAGTTCCTTCAAATGAGGAGCAGAGGGAAGCAGAGGCATGCAGAGAACTCATCACAAAGAAGGTAATAATATACATCAGTGTCCTGACATTTTGAATTTAAAAATTCAATTCATGGATTCAAAGTCTTTCCAACTGAAGAGAGAGGAACGTTCTACATTATCTCTGGTAAGATGTGCTAAAGAGAATGCAATGTTTTGGAAACAGAATATTGATGTTCAGCTGATTGGTAACAGGAGCCTTGCTAGAAAACCATGATTGATGCTAGTGAGAGTTCCCCGCCCTCTAAGCAGTGTTTCTCGGATGCAAAGAAGGAATCCAGTGCCCATTGCTCTTCGACAGCTACATGGGCTAATCAACTGTGGAAAATGTACTGTTACAATAGGGTTATCTAGTGACTTCTCTTTTCTTTGAACAATGTGATGCAACCTGGGATGCATAAATAAGGGCCCCTTCAAGTGAACCTAGTAGGCAAGGATACAAGACAAACACTCTACAAAAGGAATGCTGAGGACTGGTATTATATTATGGTGTCCCAGGAACAGAAAGGTATTTGGTTACCCTGTCTGAAAGCCTTCAAACTAGTAAGTGGAAGTACTCTTGTGTGAACATCTTGGGCAATTCTCTTTCTATTCTAAAATTAAATTTGAAGTCACCAATTCAGTGTCCTCCACTGGAGCAGTAAATGTAGAAGAGATCATTTTTCTGTTTCTTGGGTTGAATTTTTAAAAAAAACCATTCCCACATAAGCAAGTGCATTTTTAAAATGCCCTACGATTCAGGAGGCAGTGGGGAAACCAAACAATGCTACATCTCTGAGGTCTACAGCATTCCACGTGCATTTCACATGTGGTGGGAGGCACAAATGCTCATTCTTTCTCTTTGTCTACTGACAAAGAGCGACTACTTCGCAGTTTCCTTTGTGCCTCTCCCAAGTAATGCAGCAGAATTACAGACTGCCAGATATCAACCAAGACTGCAGTTGAAGTACCAGGAAGGGGGTAAAATACAGACAAGCAAGTGCATAGCAAACAAAGGTTTTGATCACTTAAAAAAAAGGCTCAGCCACAAACAGGACTCGAATGAGAGGCTCGATCAAGGCCACAAAAAGACCACCCTTCACTTCAAGTAGGAGAAATACTGTATACTGGAAGGAGCTGAGTCACACCGGTGAGTGGTTAGTCCAAAGGAAGCTTGGTTTTGGTTATGAACACCACAACTTTGATCTGAATCATTCACATCCCGTCCCGGCTGACCTCTTCACATGTAATGAGGGAGGTCACACTCTCTTACATCATCAAAGGCAACATAATTCTGCCAGGTGACGTTGGCTAGTGCAAAGGGCAGCGCCTGATCCTATTCTTTCTGCATGGTAGGTATATATATCAGGTGAGGCATATAATGACAGTTTTGCAAACGCAAGTGTCCTGGTAATGCTAACTAGATATTGTGTACAAGGCGCTGAGTTACGGTGCTCCTGGGACCTTCGCAACCCGTGGTCTGGTCCGGATATGAGAACACATGGAGTTCATCAGTGGGTTTTTTGTTCTGACCTGACTTCTCACCTTGTCTTGCTCACTAAGACCCCAATCTCCTATTCTCTTGCAGCAGGAAATGGGGAAGCAGAATACTTTTCTGCTGAATCATTAGCCCATTTATTTCACCCTGCACTCTTCATTTCAGCAGGACACACCCAAAACTGCAATACATGCAATGTTGTCTCCCGTCCGCCTTCTAAAATGTCCTTTCACAGCTCACCAACACCAATATTTACCTTGGAGATACATTCACCATGCCAACCATATATTGCACTTTGTAAATGCCACACTCTGGATTTCCTCATTCACATTCGGCCAGCAAAACATTTAAGAAGCCAGCAGACCCACCACAGTAAGGTAACACTTTCTGTTGCATCTCCTCCCTTCTTCAGGACGCATGTTTTTTGACAGGAGGGTCGGAGCTTAATCCCTGGCTCTGCACTATTACAGCAAAGTCAAGAAATAAAGTTGGGAAATTCCTCCAAAAAACGCAGATCAACCAAAGCAACAATGTGCAAAATGACTGCATTGCCACATGCTAGCAAAATGTAAGCAAAAAAATGCACTTCCTGGAAAAAGACTAGGTTGTATTTAGAAATGCTTGGGATGCCTAGTATTGCTTAAAAAAAAAAACAATAAGGTTGTTAAATGTTGCACCAAGGACGATAAATGATCAAAATGGTAAGTGCCCTAGAAATTGGAAAACATGAACTATAAAAAAAAATAACATTTCTTTTTAACTTCTATTCCATCGAACTAGAAAAGAAAGGCTGCTCTTTGAAGCTCCTACTGCATATCTATTTAAATCGTGGCACCGATGTGCTGTTTCTCATTGGTCAATAGTCTTCACAAGAGATTGGTGCACCCAATCAACAAACACAGATATACCCATAAAAACATAACCAGACAGGATGAGTTGCCTTAAGAGAGCAAAATAGAGAGATAGTGTCAATAAATAGAGTAAAATCACCTGGAACTCAAAAAAAACAAAACACAAATAAAAATATGCACAGATGAAAACCCATCTACAAGCAGGATGAGGAGGGCCAAGGAATAGAAAATATCGTTTGAATAAGGAGCTAGGTAGTACTGCTGCCTGAACCTACCTGAGTGGGCCAGTAAGTGCATTCGCAATCTTAAGCTGTCGAGAAAACGTTTTCCACACAACTCACACCAATAAGTCTTCATCCCACTGTGCAGCTTCCTGTAAAAGAGGAATGAAAGAAAGTATGTGTTATTAGGGATTTGAACTATTTTCTTGTATAACAGGCTCAAGGTTGCACATTTATATTTCACATTTTTTAGGGTGTGTGTGTGTGTGTATGTATGTGTGTGACCCCAAAATAGGCTCTGCACTGGAGACCCAGCTCTGTAAAAAGGTTGGCTGCAATAGAAAAAAAAATGTTGCGGCCACCAATACAGGAAGCGAGCCTTGGTCCCATTGTGATTAAAAAAATATGTATGGAGCCAGAAGGTGGTAGGTGAAGCATCTCTTGGCCCATGTCAGGGGTGGACCTATGAGACCTCCCTGAGTAAAACAAAACATGTTGCCAGGGGTTTTGGAAACCCACAGACTTCATAACCCGAACACCAAATGCAAAGCTTGTGACCCCCAAATCTTAATACCAGTAAGACACACTTAAGAGAACAATATAATTACAAATAAGAGGACATGCTTAGACCACTAATACTAAAATCATACACATCTCTTTCATACTGTTAACAGTAATGTGATCTGTAATCCTATAGGTAAGATTATTTAAAACATTTATAGTTACATATGTCACATCAAGGGGGAGGTCATCAGAACTGCATTGGGTGTGCGGATTCTGGATTAAGGAGCTAACCATATTTTTTGTATTTATGAGGTTTCATAGATGTAATTTGCAACCATAACTGTACTTCAACAGAATCTACCTTTGGTCAATGAAGTTAGTTTTCTATCAGGAATGTCCATGCATAAAGAAACTACACGTGGTCATCCTCAAGGCAGGCAATCAGGTATGTATGAAATGAGAAGACCACGAAGATGCCTTATTCCTTTCAGACAAACACAATATTATACTTACATGCTAATAAGTGAATGTGGAAAGAACACACATTCCACGTGCAACATTCGTACATGTGCTACATGAAGAGTGTCCCTTCCTTGTGACAATACCAATCATATTTTCTTGTCATGTGCATTAAAACTGAAAAGGTTCGTACAGGTGCTCAACTTGTAACTTTTTTTTCCCCCATTATGTATAACAACAAACATTCGAAGATGGTCATCTGGGGACAATGCACATAAAAATGCAGAGGCGATTACATTAAATGTTTTTTCACCTACCTTGGGATTGGGCTACTGTTACAAGATAAGATAGCTGACTGCCATTTTGGAACAATAAAATCAAAATACAGTATGCACGGTTTGCAACCTATGACTACAGATGCAGACCACCGAGTAGCTTTCTGTGACGACATGGTGGGCCCTCGCAAAACAAATAAAACAATTAAAAAAGATATTGAATAAAATATTTTCGGAGAGAATAACAAAATTGTGCAAAAGCAAAATGCCTACACTATCACACTGATGAGCCAAGGAGTGAAGTGGGCTGATGCATTGCCCGCAAGCAATGTGTGAATAATAACTGAACTGGACAGTGTATAGAAATGCTGACCAAAAGTCAATATATATATATATATATATATAAGAAAAAAAACAAAGGTTAAAGCCAAGTTATGGTTAGGAAAACTAAAACGTATAACTTTACTACTATTTACACTATTCACATGTACTAACAAAAATTACTATTTACACCTCTTAATGTATATTCCTGACACATTACAACTACATCCGCTCACATAGTTTTATGTTGGCTTTTTCATTTATCACACTCCACTCTCTTCCACTCAACTCTATGCCACTCCATCCTACACCAATCCACTCTACATCACTCCATGCAACTCCATTGTATGCCACTTTACACCTCTCTCTATGGCACTCCACTCCTCCATACGCCACTCCACTCCACACCACTCCACTCCTATGTGTGCCACTCCGCTCATCTGTATGCCACTCCAATCTGCACTATTGCACTCTACACCACTTTAATCAATGACACTGTCTACGCCACTCCATTGTATACCCCTTCATTCTATACTACTCCAGTGTACGATATTCCACTGTACCCAACTCGGCTCTGACACTAGTTTACAATATTGTACTCTCTGCCTCTCCACTGTGCACCACTTCAGTGTGCAACACTGTGCTACACACTATTCCATTCCACACCACTGTATGCCACTCCACTCCATGCCTCTCTAGTCTGCTATATGCCACTCCACTCAATGTCACTACACTGAACAGTAAACACCTTTATTTCACCCTACACCACTCCACTGTATGCCACTCCTCTCTACGCACTCCACAGTATGTTATTACACTGTACACCACTATAGTCTACCCCTGCTCCACTCTACAACACTCCACTCCACGGTATTCCACTCCATTCTATATATGAAACTATCGGCTAGACAAACCTTAAAACAATAATAACCAGGAGTCGAAGGTGGAGTGACAGAGGTGAGGGTTGGTAGTCAGTATGGGGTGAGGGTTATATAGAGCAGTTGTTAGTTCAGCACAAACATTTGCCAAAAATAAGTGAAGTCAACAATAGACTTCCCCAGACCTCTTAGAATTAGCATCCTTCGGTTCTGACAGCCCCCGTGCTGCAGCATTAGATTTACTGCTTCGTCATTACCTGACAAACAGGCCTATGGAATAAATCCCATATACATTCCCGACTCTATTAATGGCACTTTAGCATATGTCAGCAGTAGCTTTTGCGGGGTGGCATTATCAATAGGTTGTAAACAAAAAAATCTATACTTAATGGAGACCATTAAAAACTGGAGTCGTTTGTCTGCAGGAGTTATGAAGACATTATTTATACAGATTTTCACACACAGTGTAACCCTAGACAGGCAACAATGAAAAACCCTGTGGGCCGCACAGCCAGGGTGCAAAACATGGCAGTGAGGGCACAGCCAGTAAGAACTGCAATCAAATACTCAAGGTTAGCAGATGGCACAGAGGAGGATTTACAAGTCCGACTCTGTACATTTTGAAAACGTAAATGGCTCGACTACAGCGATCTGCCACAAACACCAAGCGCAGCGAAGGAAGAACAGTCCTTCAAATAGAGGCAAAGCAAGTGTACTGGTAAGAAAACGTGCAGAGTAGGGCATTCCCGTTAACAGACCCGAGACCAGATTTAATCCCTGAGTAGAACTTTCCCTGCTTATTGTTCTGGTAAACTGTCGCGCCCTCTATATTTCATGCTTCGTAGAAAAACAGGGGTCTTCTGAGTTCTGCCTGCCCATCCTATGATCTGAAATTTTACAAACACATCTCAAGACTAGAAACATGCCTTGAGAGCCGATTGACACCTAACATCCTTCGGCTCTCCCGAACCATCTCCAGGTTATTAGAGGATTTAAATCTGAGATCCGTAAAACCTAGAAACATGCAAGAATCATAAAGACAGTAACGTAATGCAAAATGATGCGGCCCCCCTACAGAATACAAAGAGGGGCCTCCAAGTCTCACATATCTCACGGATATTCATTGCCCTTGAGCTGAACGGGGCCATAATAAAAGGATGGATGCCCCCTGGACCACTGGAGGGTCCCTGAAGCATAGCCGGCATTATGCTATTGAGCAAAGGTAAAGGGATGAGTACAATAGATTTTCTTTATTTTTTTTAAACTGGCTGGAGTGAGAGTTTAGACAACAAACTATCTATTGACTATGTACAAGGAAATATATTTCCTATCCTGGATGACAGAAACTGTAAGCGAACTGTTTTATACCAGTCCACAGTAGATAATTCATCACATACTAGAGCAACTAGAGTGGATGGGGTGGCCTGTACTGAGAACTAAGCACCGAATTGGTTCACATTATCAAGGCTGTTGTTTTTTGGCACTTTATATAATTTAAAAAAACACACACTTAGAGAACCAACACGCGGATCATCAATGATCAAAGAAACATGCCAGAGTCAACCAATTTGGCTCGGCAATTCAAACCATATTTGCTTCCTGTCATGCAAACAGTTTGGCACATCTAGTCTTACAAACAACCTTATTAGATTTTGAATAACATTTGTTCTTCAATGGTAGAACATCCCATTGGGAAGATTACAGTATGGACCCTAGTAGTTTCCTTCAATATGTCCATCACCCCCATTTTGGATGAAATTTGACTTTGAGCGTCTGCTATTCCTCAGCCACAACTATTTCCATCACATCCTTACAGAACACATTTTTAAAGTCAGACCCTGAGATTTAAGTGGGCAGAGGAACTACATTCCCAAGCTTTATCAATTTGATCAAAAGTGTTCCCATATTTTTTTATTAAAAAAAAAAACCACAACTGTTCCCAAATGGTTAAATTGCTGTCGTTTGAAAAAGGGAAGAAGGGACTACCTGAAAGAAATGTAAATGTGTGCAATGGGTCAATTGGCAAATCTAAAGACATTTGGAGAGAGTGTAAACTTTAATTGATAGAATGTAACCTTTACATTTGTCCTTTAAATGGAAACAAATGAAAAGGATTTGCACTAGATATAATCAGCATATTACTAAAAATATATAATTTTAGAAAGCAATGTATACATTTAAAGAAACTTTTTGAATATTTTGCCACAAGCAGCCTGTGAGCAACCTGTCTCATACTATATGTAGTGCATTTTTTAAACTGACACCTGACCTGACACCTGACCACCTTCCTGGAAGACAACAACCTGCTCGACCCTTCACAAACCGGATTCCGAACCAACCACAGCACGGAAACCGCCCTCATCTCAGTCACAGACGACATCAGAACCCTGATGGACAACGGTGAAACAGTCGCCCTCATTCTCCTCGACCTCTCGGCTGCCTTTGACACCGTCTGTCACCGCACCCTAATCACCCGCCTACGCTCCACCGGGATCCAAGGCCAGGCCCTGGACTGGATCGCCTCCTTCCTCGCTAACCGCTCCCAAAGAGTTTACCTCCCTCCGTTTCGCTCAGAACCCACCAAGATCATCTGCGGCGTACCTCAAGGCTCATCGCTCAGCCCGACACTCTTCAATGTCTACATGAGCCCCCTCGCCGACATCGTACGCAAGCACGACATCATCATCACCTCCTACGCCGACGACACCCAACTTGTACTCTCCCTCACCAAGGACCCCGCCAGCGCCAAGACCAACCTACAAGAGGGTATGAAGGACGTCGCAGATTGGATGAGGCTCAGCCGCCTAAAGCTGAACTCTGAAAAAACGGAAGTCCTCATCCTCGGCAACACCCCGTCCGCCTGGGACGACTCCTGGTGGCCCACGGCCCTCGGCACCGCACCGACCCCCGCAGACCACGCCCGCAACCTCGGCTTCATCTTGGACCCTCTTCTCACCATGACCAAGCAAGTCAACGCCGTGTCCTCCGCCTGCTTCCTCACTCTCCGCATGCTCCGCAAGATCTTCCGCTGGATCCCCGCCGACACCAGAAAAACCGTGACCCACGCCCTTGTCACGAGTCGCCTGGACTACGGCAACACCCTCTACGCCGGGACCACCGCCAAACTCCAAAACCGCCTGCAACGCATCCAAAACGCCTCGGCCCGCCTCATCCTCGACGTACCCCGCAACAGCCACATCTCCGCACACCTGAGACACCTGCATTGGCTCCCAGTCAGCAAAAGGATCACCTTCCGTCTTCTCACCCACGCACACAAAGCCCTCCACAACAAGGGACCGGAATACCTCAACAGACGCCTCAGCTTCTACGTCCCCACCCGCCCCCTCCGCTCCGCTGGCCTCGCACTTGCTGCCGTCCCTCGCACCCGCCGCTCCACGGCGGGTGGGAGATCTTTCTCCTTCCTGGCGGCCAAGACCTGGAACTCCCTCCCCACCAGCCTCGGGACCACCCAGGACCACTCCGCTTTCCGGAGACTCCTAAAGACTTGGCTGTTCGAGCAGCGATAACCCCCCCTTTTTCCCCCCTAGCGCCTTGAGACCCGCACGGGTGAGTAGCGCGCTTTATAAATGTTAATGATTTGATTTGATTTGATTTGAAACTGACATACTTATTTAGTATTTTCAGTTTTAGGCTTGGCCCTTTCAGTGCTATAAATACGTCACTATTTTCCCACTAAATCAACCAGTACTCAAATCAGTGACCGTCTAGTTACACCTACAAAGAGCTGAAACAACTACATTATGAAACTGAGCTGTCCTACATGAAAAATGCATTTCCCACATAGAAGTTGCATTTATTTTTCATTTTATATGTGTTCATTATATTTTATATGCAGTTACCTGAAGGTGAAAGGCCAACAAAAAATTGCAGACTATTTAGTTCTTGTAAGTCATGTCTCTGACACCATCCTCGCACTTGCTGACCATGCCACAATTGTACCCAGGATCATAGTTAACATACTTTTTTATGCACTTTGACACTAGGCGGACCTATTGTTTGCACCTAGTGTATGGCTATTCTTTGGGGTAGGCTAATAAATATAAGGGTGTAAATTTAGATCTCATTCTACCTTTCGAAGTTTCACGTTCAGACCCAATATACAATATTCCACATCTGTCTGAACAGAATCAATTCAGTGCTCCGCACTAGATATACTACGTTATCCCACTGTTGTGCAATCACTTTGCATGACCCTAGTGTACGAGTCAACAGCACATTTTCTCACCGCCTTGTGCAGAAGTCAAGCCTTCAATGGACACACTAACATTTGTCTGTGCTAAATTAAAGGTGTTTCTCTCCAGATTTGAATGCGTCAAACTACTGCAAAAGTAGTTTGTGACAGGGTCCACTACTGAGATGTCTGACTCATCTATGTGGGAAAATATTGTCTAACATATCTATTACATTATACATTTGTTTTGTAACACATCTTAATTTTCATATGCCAGAAAAATTTCCACTCATCTCCCTCCTCACTGGAATCCACTAAAGGGTCATTAGAAGGCAACATATGGTGCCACAGGGTTTCCATCACATTGAAACTAAGGAAGGAGATGTTGGCCTATTGGAAAAATGTACTCACTTTAAAACTTGAAGACTTGGATTCTATTCGAGTTTGCAGCACTTGAAGAAACAAATCGGTGCCACTACTTGCCTGAAATTGAAACTGTGTGTAATGTAAAATGTATTTACTGTTTAGAAAAGATAAACTTGTTCCACTTATATGATCACCCCCTAAGCCCAAATTCATTCTAATGCCGGATTCTAAATTTAACTGGGCCCTCATATCATATGGTTATACACCACATCCCATGTGACAATAAAAATGCACCCACTAAAGCTCAATGCAACTGTTCCAGTAGGGTTACAATATATAGAAAACAAATATGGGCAAACTCATTTAAATATGGTATTTATTTGTCCACTCTTCATGTAATGATATCAATTATTCGTTAAATTCGTTATGACATTTTGTTTGAAACAATGCATGCCCTGCTAACTTTGCAATACATGTCACTCTCCAGCAAACTCCCAGATAAATAGTCCACAAAGATGTTACTTGTGAAGCAAAGGTTGAGCCCAATGTAGAAAAATGAAAATTTGCATCAACACCAATTTCAAGAGAAGGCAGAGTTCAGCAGAACATTTAACCATACACCTTGAAAGTGAAGCACTTGTGTTTAACTGTGTTCGTTTTTATTAATTTACACAACTATGGAAAATAAACTTTCAGACACGCTGGATCCATAGAAAATAGATCAGTTTCAATGTGAGTTGAATAACTCCCATCTTTCACTGGCAGCAGTACAGTCTGCTGCTGTTTCAAAGCTCACAGAAAGGATACAACGCAGTGGTGTTCAGCTGCATCCTGCTCTTCAAGTGGCTCGTAAACAAACTTGTTTTATTGGTCATTAAGCACAACTAAGGTCGACGTTCTAATTATTTATTATACTTGGTTAACCAGTCCGTCTCACATGCTGGTCGTAAAGATAAGAAGATGAGTCTATTCCATAATAACTGAGTGGGAACAACTATACAGAAAAGTTACCCAAGAATATTCCTTACTATCTTGAGAGTAATCCAGCCCTTGGAGGTGCATTGTGCAACTACTTTAAAGATCTGACAAGAAAGGTGCATGCCCTCAATATACACAAGCTTTTCTTTTACCAAAAACAAATAGGGGAGAAGAAGCTACATCAAATGCCTAATAGTGACACACAAAACAGAATTGTATGACCTTTCATTGAAGGACATCTAAACCAGCATTGCTTCCTCTCTTACCGAGTAACATTTCAGAAAATGAGAAGAACTATCTATGTCCTATGTCAAGTGTTAACCACCAACATACTTTTAAAATACCAGCAGGATGAATGGCTAAACCATATGTGTTGCAAATAAATCTGCTGGTCTTGCACGCAAGAAAATATAGTTAGCAGCAGAAACTCCAGCTGGTACTCAACAATGACCACAGCAGCCAGGTTCCTACCTGGACACAACTTTCAACAAGCATTTTCAAAGCCAGTAGGTTTAGCAATGGCCACTAGCCTTTTTGGCTTTGCTATTGCTTACTCTATCATAGTTTTCCCAAAACTTTATTGTGTTGCAGGGGGGTAAAGCCTGGCCCTAATAAATCTAAAAAACACATTGGCTAAAACTAAAAACATTTAAGCACACATCACCATATTAGTTCCATGCATGCAAGGGAACTACTTTGTGTGTTAAAGTTCTCCTTGGTTAGAGGATGAATGCTGTTGCTCACAGTAAAGTTAGTCAATGGGTGAGTGGGCCTCACCCACTAACCATGCTGTAGGGTGTAATGAGTGGAAGACATATGTGATTGACACAATAACAGACCAATGGGCGAAGAGGATTGGTAGAAAGCCCCATGATTAAGTAAGTATATTATAAATATAATTTTACTAATATCAAAATGCCTTGGCTAGCACCAGACCTACAAATCCCCAAAAGGTTGTGAACAATTCATTAAACATGGTGGTGTGTTACAGAGTAGACACCAATGAAACAAATGACTCGTCAACAATAAGTGCACAACATATGTAAGCCTTTATGTATATAGCCATTTTGGAAAGTGAAAACCTTTCTGGAAGTAACAAAGTGTGAACACGGTTACCAATGTTGCAGCTATATAGGACTTTGCAACTTTCTTAGTGGATGGTGTTCGATAATATTCAGCTGCAGACACAATTTTTGGATCTAAGAGTCCATTGTGTTGCCAATACATTTCTCACACTCCGTAACCCTTACAACTTAGAGGGTAACAAGGTAGTGGAGTCTCGCCAGGTCTGATTAGGATGGCCGATCGTTATCGAGCCAATCGTATACACTTGCTTTTAACAAGCCTTTAATGCTCTTATCTACTGGTACCTGGGTGCCAAATATGATTGATAGAATCACTCAATATACACTGCCTGGATTAGGGAGATGCTGTAACACAAAAGCCCTGGAAGATAACAAGCAAGGTATTACAGCGGCATTAAGATCCTAAGGGACAAAATCAATACTTATTTTCTAGGTCTAACTAAAGTTCTACTTAAATTGCATCTCTATTGATTTTACATTCTATGGCAGATATATATGTATACTTGTGCAGACTAAAACAGCTCACATGCTGTGTACACATCTGCAAACAATCTGAAAACATCTTCGTCCGTAGACCTATCTGTAGACATTTATAATATACTAAAAGAGACTGATATGTTAGTGATACAAGCAACCTAAAATGTGTATGTGTGTATATATATATATATATATATATATATATATACGCATACACACATATATACATACATACACACACACATATACATGACAGTGGAACTTATAAAATGATAAACGCCTCAGACTAATTTTACATTCTGCTCTGATGTATTAAACTCTAAATGAAAATCTGAAGGTAAAAGCACAAAAAAAAAAAAGGACACACGCAGCCCCCTCCCATTACTTATGCTACCATCACATTTTGTTCATATAGGAGATACAAAGCCAAGTTATGCAGGCAGACTGCAAAAAGGCCTTCTCAAAGAGAAACCGGCTAAGGTCTAGTCATTAAACAGGGTGAATGAGCGAAGTAGGCAGATTGGATGTGCTGCCTCATAATGTAGCCGGAAATTCGTGGAAAAAAATGAATATCAGGCAAACAGATTTATTGATCAGGAAATTGGAATAAAATAACTGGACGTTCCTAGCAGAGCCATAAAAATAAAATAAAAAGACTCCTGCATGACCTGATAATTCATCTTGCATCTTCAAATCAATGAGAAATTTCTCATCAGATGATATACTAAGAAAAAACTGTCCTATAAGGTTTATGTACTTGGATAGGTCAAATTAAACAAATTCAAAGATTTCTGAAGAATCATGGATTCAGTAATTTCTCTCCTACTGCTTAGTGAATGACAGCTTTTAGAGTATACCACAGAAATGAAATAAATCTCAAGTTACTAACCTACCCCAACACCGGGATACCTTCTACATGCTCATGAGCACCTTTTTGTTCAGTTCCTCCACTAACTAGACAACTTAAGACACAATTTACCACTTCATGACTTACATTTTACTGCCCTTGAAATTAAGAAATGATTTTATGAATTTCCTGAGAGACAATTTCAACTGAGTACTGTCTGATTAATAGGAGAAAATAAGTCTTTGAGCAGTGAAAGCTGCTCAAATGTAGAAAATGCAACTGTCCGAAAAATAAGAAAGCCAAGGCCATGCATCTTTGACGTAAAGACAATAAGAGCATTCCGCCTCCCCCCACACGAAGTCTGTCAATGCGACGGATGCTTAAACAGAGCTTCTTTCTGCACATTCACTGCTCACCCAGCCAGCCGTCAAAGCATCGCGACGTGGAGCAACACCCAAACGTATCAAATTCACGCAGTTTGCAGTGGCCTTCATTGGATCAATTCTCTGCGAGGTGGCTGTGATGTGCCCTCCCTCCTGCATCTGCGCCCAGCCACCATCCAAAGCAACAGCCATGCATTCCGGCCATTTGATTACTTTAGAGTGCATTTCCCCCTTCACCAAACAGACTGAACACAATGGTTAAGATTTTTGACAGAAAACTATTCCAAGCCATTTATTGCCTTAATAAGCACCTTTGTCCAACAGGCAGTTTTGACAAGAGCGATAAATTCCAAATTTATGTCAACAGAGCATATGTTGAACACCTCATTTCTGAGCTAAAGCGGCATGCCGCCTCATAAATCAGAGTTGTGTTTGAAATGAAAGTAGATTACAGGCCTCCGTTATTGAGCAGTTAGAGCAATAGTCGTATAAATCAGAACTTTTAACTCTAGGCAATCCGTTGTGCAATTAACTAAGGGGTACTTTGTCATTCGCAGGCTTGTGTGGAGACTTGGCAGGGCGCAGAGCTAATGAAAAAAAAAAGTTATTTGGCAACAAAAGGGCTTAAAACTGGCAAGAGCTTTGCTATAATGCCTTTTGTGAAAGTGCGTTTTTACAACGAAAAAGAAAACATCAACATTAGTCTTGGACAATGTTCTTAAAATAGATTTTGCGTGTCATATAGTCACTACTGGCAGGTGACTATTCTCCATAGTATTCACCCAAAATTTACAAAAGTGGAAAAATTACATTTAGGAAGAATAAGTGTTTTTTCCTAAATAACCCGTTTTTATTTTTGTGCTGGCATGTCAATTTCCATTTTTTAGGGGGATTTTAACCACGCCCATGGTACATCGGTCACTTTCATTGGTTTGTGGGCTTGCCTTTTAAAATCCGCTTGTTTTCATTCGTGAAAGGCATGCATACGTCATGCCTTTCCGGTGTTAAGCCCTCCTCGAGAGCACTGGTGAAATACTGGAAACATATAAAGATCCATGTTTTCCGTATGGTTTCTGGACTACTTTTTCTCTTAATTTCGCTGCACGATTGCGCTGTGTTTTACACACTGCGATCGTTTTTTTTTGTTTTTTTGCATTTAATGTGGCAAGAAAAGTCCTGTTAGGAGTTTACAACACTAATAGCTCTAACTCGATGTAAGGCGAGACCCGTTGCATTGCAAATGCTTGTCTTCTTTAGCAGTTTATGCACTGCATTGTTTGCATTACACACCTATTGTACATTTCTAGTACGTTAAAGGTGACTGAAATCTTCCATGGACAAGTTAAAACTCATTATATTAACGCTGGTCAATAGAGGTTTCAAAATTTACATATCATCCTAAATAACAGTACTTAGCTGCGTAATTATGTAAAATGTATACCTTAAGATACCCTTGTTAGTGTACTGTATGCAAAATGTTGTACATCGGTACAATGTCAACAATTGTCTGTAGCACAGACATAGAAGCTTGCAAATATTGTCACAGCCTCACTCAGTCCTTCATACCGACACACATTTTATCAGAATTCTGGAGAAACCAGGAGTATTTTTTTATCTTTAAACATCATGGAGGAAAACGAAAATATAAGATGGTAGTCAGAGGGAAGGGGTGGGTAATTGGGTAGATTGGAAGCGGAGAGGTGGGTCGAAGAAGTGGGGGTTCTGAAACACGAGTGCATGAGATGAAGCCCATAATCAAAGAGTGAGGGGGGGGCACCTTCCCCCTACGTCGGACCAATCAAAAGTGCTCAACTATGACTTGCAATCTGCATGTGCATACATCTTAAGAGGCAGTAGTACTTAACAAAATGAACTACTTTACAAAAGGTGCTTGTGGTGAAACTCAAAACACACCCTTTTATAAACCACCAATGAGTGTGGTATTTGAACCGGTTTCTACAAGAGTGTAGGAATGGTTGTTGTTAGAAGAAGCGTGGGAGAAGAAAAACTCATGTCAATTGGCAACGTCAAATGAATCAACCTCTTCTTCACCAGAAGTTAATGCATGACTTCCACCATGTCACCCTCTGCTTACCTCATACAGGCACAATTCCTATTTTGTTGTAAAGATGAGGAAAGCATGGCCTCTTTGTGCCACAGCAATCACAACCGGCCTCGTCACGCATAGACTGCCCCTAACATATAGTATCACCAAGCAAAAGTGAGATATCAAGAAAAATGATTTTAAATTGGGTACAAAATGAATATGATAAGAACTGACTTAACAAAAAAACAAATTTAATTTTGTAACTTTAACGGAACATTTGTGTGCAGATTAGTGAATGTCTGGAATCAAGAAGGATTTCCATGAGAGCCTCAGGAATAGTTTGCGGAATCCCCATTTTCACTGATGCAAAGCCATTTCTTCATGCATCATTGTATGCAATGTAAATTGAGCATGTAAAAAAATTCTTGCATGAGAGCAATTTCGATTGGTAATTCGTTTCCATTTCCCCCATGGGAAAATCAGTCAATTGACATTGGTTATATGGTGGTTGTTCAAACTGGTCCACGGATCCCTCACACTGGCAATCCCATGACTGAGCTCCTCGTAGGATTCTGCCCAGAACTCGATCGTCGAAAGACTGGATTAAAAAAAATTATAATTGCACAAGGCCAAAGCTCCCACTGATCAGGCTCCAAAGAAGTAAGAATGCAATGGCTTCCTTCAACTAAGCATACTTGCTTTTCGGTGGCATAATGAGCCGAATCATAAAAACAAGAACTTTGTAGTTGTTGTGTTGTTGGAGTCGTGTTACGAAAGTAAAGTATCACTGCCCACTATAGAAACACGATGACATGGATTAAACTATCCATTCCCTAAAAATGCATAAAACATTTTCAAATAAAAGAAAATGATCAAACCGTTTACCCCGGCACATTTCTGCTCCTGTTTTCACAAAGGAGTAGAAAGGCTGGCTAATAGCGAATTGTCTTATTTGCGCCTTACACATACTCTCAATCCATTTTTGCAACTTCACCCAAAGAAAATATTGAACTGAAGAGCCATACATCGATCATTGCTCGACTCTGCAAAACTTCCACCGATAGGCCCATTTAGTTTTGCAACCATAAATATCAAACTGTCAACATACAAACTGATTTTACATTCCTGTATCTTTACTGAACGATTTAGTATCTAAACTAACTTGCAGTATTTAATGGCAGTAGCAACCAAAATATTGATGTTTCAGCAGACTAATATAAAGGGTATGTTACATGTTACATCCAGGCCCACTGGAATTATGCGGCAGGGCGGACCAAATTATGCTGCAGGTTTAATTAAGCATCAAGAAAAGCCAAATTATGCAGTGTAATGCAGCACATTTTAAAGCTGTATTACCTCATTATTTTGTCATATTAGGATAATTTGGGCACACCTACAGATGTTGATATTTCAGCAATAACAGATTGTGTACTTCTGTTCACTTATATGATGTTGCCTTATTTTCTCACATTTACACAATGCCAATATTCCAGCCCACGTAAATAATGGAACTATGGTAGCGCACTTATGTTTAGAAATATTACAGCAGACTGATCTAATGTTTGTTTCGGCACACCTGCTAAATGCTAATATTGAATTGCACCTACAGATGCTTACGTGCAGGTAGATGATATTGTGGCACACTTACAGAATGTCTATTTCGTCACACTCTCAGAAAGTGGCTATATTTTATCACTTTAAAGAATTACTGTATTTTGGCGTGGTTACAGAATGACGTCATCACTCTTACAAAATGTCGACACTTCATCATGCTTATAGGATGACAAATCAGCAAATGTACACCTTAGCCATATTTCCACGCACAATGGATATACTTTACAATACTTAATACCTAGCTATTTTTTAACAAGCACACAAAAATATGTCCTGCGTTAGCAACCGTAAAGTATGGTCACTTTTATTATTGATGTGATGTGATCCTGTGGAATGTTCCTCGATACACCACAACCTCAAAAGAGGGAGAAGGAAAAAAAAGTCGAGGATAACAGGTTTTTTTTTTCCAAAGAAAAACGAAAAAAGAAATCAAGTGGGGTAACTGGAAAGTGGAAAATCCAAAGAAACTAAGTACTACACATAACTAATTAGCAACCCACTGCTGACACGAAAAAATGAATGAACAAAGTGAAAAACCCACCCAAATAAATTGTCGAGGTAAAAATATATCTGCCCAGAACAGAAAAGAATCTTTGATGGTCAATGGAGGAGGGGTTCAACATCTCCTATAATGGTGTAATGTCTCCTATAATATGCGCTGCACCTATTCGTGCATTGTTACATAAGAGTAAGCTGTGCATGGAAGTATTATGAACAAGTTGGATTGAGCCCGTTGGAGGTGGCATATACGAGCTGTGCTGCATTCGGACATTGATCTGTTTTTGCTCATTGAATTAGAAGGGATCACTCAAAGAGCTGATTTTAATATCCAATTTGGAGATGTCAGGAAACCTGTGCAGCTGAGAACACGGTACGCAGGAAAGATTCATTCCATCCAATAGTTGAAGAATGCTACAAAGTTAGAAGGATAACCTTAATAGCACATTTGGACAAAACTTGCAAGCACACACAAAATTCACTTTACTGAGCAGATCGGGTGCGTGTATGTTGTGAAGGCAAACAGGATATTAAAAGGAGCAGGTTTAAGGATAGGGAACATCAATTATATTAGAAAAGGCTTAACTTGCAAACAATTATCCATAAACTATCACTGGATAATGAATTTAAACATGCAATAAGCACCTTACTTTTTAACACTATTCGTTTTACATAGTCATACAGCTGAAAAATTAACAGATCAAAATATATACAGATTTTTCTTTTCGCGTAAACATTAATAACAGAAGAGCACATAGAATGACAACAAAAAGTGTAGAATTTAACAAACGAGTCAGGGTTTATCATCAGTGGTTATAATGTCACTGGGGCTTATTTGGAATTGACTGGATATTTTTAAACAGAAAGCTATCTGCCTATTGTAGTAAAAGTGCAGGAGCTGCTCCTCCATAAGAGCGGAGGAGCGTCACCCGCCCCGTCAGTAGTAGCAGCTGAAAAACCTTTCCCCAAAAAATATAATATACTATGTGGATTATAGTTTTTGGGGGAAAGGGGCAGGCCACGGGGTGACGAGCAATGAGGGGGAGTGCTCAGGCTGTTTGGCATGCCATCTCAGGCCGGCCAAACACATGCGCAGAAGGGTCTCTCCAGCCCAGTAACACAGTTGCCGTGCTGTAGCGAGCCTGCACAGGCTCCCAGTTTGGCTGGGGGCGCCCTGGCTTGGTGCTCCCAGACAATCCTGATGTTGCTCTGGACAGCGTCAGAATTGGCCACAGGGCAGGCTGGGGCCTGTGTAGGAGCGAGTCGGTGGATCAGGAAAGTGGTGCGGTGTGGCATGTCGCAGGAGTGGAGGTTTAAAAAAAAAAATAATAATGTTTTTAATGTATCGTCGTCCCCGTCACCACCCCAACCTGCGCGCCGCCATGCCCCCTAGGCGACTGTAAAAGTTTGTGATTGGATTACACTTTCACCAGTTGTGTTCCTATTTCCTATGTGGTAACGAATTATTGTAGTGTCCAAGAAGAGCACAATGTTCACTTGATATGCTGATGGACAGTAAATGTGTTTGCAGCTCTAGATAAATCCTTCATTTGTTCAATTCAGAATGTCATTTCTTTTCACTTTCCTGTGCTAATGGAATTGTGTCACTGTTAATCTTCACTATATCAAGGTGAGGGTCTTGTTTTCTGCTTTAGCCCATCTCAAATTTTTCAATTATGCTTATGTGGGAGGTGCGTCCGGGGATTTTTAGCCCACAGCAAATCTCCTTTGCCAATGACATATACCACAATAGCAAACATACGTGTGAAGGTGTATTTTGTAGACTGGGTTGGTGATCCAGTAGGTATGGATTTGGTCTGCATGTGAAGAATTTTTACAAAAGGTGTGACATTCGAGATACTGCTTTACCAGATATTCTTAGATCTTCAGACATTCCCAAACCATATGAAAGAAGTCTGCAATGGGAGCTGTACATACGGTGCATGTTTGATCTGTGCCAGAGAATACATTTCCTATTAATTTATTATTCATGATGTAGGTAATTTTATCGGAATAACCTAAACCTTGGGTTTCTGGATTCTCTCTTTGTGTGTTCCGATAGAGCCGCTTAGTCTAAGCCCATCAATTCACTGCCAAGCATTACATTCTAGAGTTCTCTACGCTTTGTGACACTGGCCTGGAACATCTCAAACAGTGATTTATACAGCAGGGATGCTCCTCTCTTTCACTTCCCATGTATCAGCATAAGCTGAGGATGCTCATTGGCATTGCTACTCGTTGGAGGCAGACAGCTCGTATCTGTGTTATACATCATGAAGTGTCATGGTATAGTGCCCAATACGTCTTTCACATTACCATATGAGTGCAGTGTTCCACTACCATACATGTCTCAAATATTTGTGACCTCTGCCACAATTGGAGGAGGGGGTTATCTCAGCTGTAACACCTCCCTAAATACAGGGATCTTGGGGGCGCAAGCCTGTCTAGGCCTGAGGTGTTTCAGACATCTTTGCCAGCAACACTAGCTATGACAAGTTTGGTTCAGGAGGGAGCTTATTCTATGTCTGAGCATTGTGTAGTGTGCTTGCGGCTGTTAAGCTTCCAGATCTTGCTTCTAAATATTTGTTTCTCCTTTGAACACTCTAGTGTGCCGTTGAAGTTGGCCTGCAATGTAATATAGTTCATAGGTGGGTGTTACTGAGCCTCCTCTATCAATTTGGGGTTTTTCTGTTCAAGGCCACCCTCTTCCTCTCTTTACCCCATATCAAATCATAGGGCAAAGTTTGCAAATCAACATAAAATATTTGATGGACAGTGAATGGTAGCTCGTCAAAAAAGTATAGGAGACCAGGTAGCATCATCATGTAAAGAGCGCTAATCTGAGAAGTACGAGAGATGCAGTGTGTGCCAAAATGAAATGGATTTATGTAAAGCTGCCACTGATTTCCTGATGCTGCCAAAAACAGGTGGTCTTCGACTGCTACATCTTTACACCCCAATGGATTCAGTTCCCAGTGAATGGCAGGACATCTCCCAATTCAAGTTTAGGCCTGCTGAGCTGCCAAATTCCATCAGGAAATCCAGAATTTCTTTTTAGGCCCAATATGATTTTATGAAGCTATAAAATAGTGTCTTCTCTGTATAGATATATATATATATATATATATATATATATAAATATTAGTCAGTGGTATTCCCAACTTCTCCCTTTTTGAGAATAAACATGCTAACTCAATCAGTAGTGCAACTAGTATGGGTGACAGTGCACATCTCAACCTGGTGCCACTCTATACTGATTATAGTTTGGAAATAACACACGCATAATCTAGCCCTGTTGCTGAGTTCAAATATAATAACTGGATCCAGGCCAGTATCATTGCACCTAATCCCATTTCTGGCAAGCGCTGCAGGTTTTCATAGCCACTTGAGTGAGTCAAATGTCTTTTCTAGTCAAGTGAAGGTACAACACCTGGGAAGTCAGTGGTGGGGGTTCAGTTCATTATATGAAACTGATGGTGCAGGCTGAGTGAGATGGTGTGGCCATGATTGGAGCCACTTCATCCATGATTAACCACTCTGGGGGGCATTGGTAATAGCCAGTTAGCCAGCACTTTCCTAGTAATGAGTAATCTTGATTTATCATGGATGAAAGACAATACTCTTCGATGTTTAAGAAATGTTGACCCAGCTTCAGCAATATCACTATGACAGTTGATGAACAGCAGCCAATTGTCGTGTCTAGACAACAATCTTTGAAGCAATTGTTCTTGGAGTAGGGCATAAAATTATTTTGGAAATCCATCCAATCTGTGTTTCACCCACAGCATGCTGGTATATCATGGTTCTGACCTCTGTTGGAGTCAAAAGTTTTATTGTTGCTGCAATAATGTAGGCATAGTTATTAAGTACTAGTATCAATGGATTTGGGGCACGTTTTGAGCTGGGCAATCAGAGCTTTGAGTAATAGTCAGTAAAGACTTCATTAATATCTCCTTGAGAGTTTAATGGCTCGCCCACATCAGTGGGCATGGGGCTAACTGGATGTCTTACTTCAGTACAGGAGACATCCCACACCAGCAGTTTCCAGGCCTTGCCAATCTATTTGGTGCAAGTTTTCTATAATCAGGGCACCGCACTCTAAACAGCAGGTCCATGTATTCAGACCTAGTGTGTTTAGTACTTGTACAACCTGTGGGTCATCCGTTAATTTGTTTCCTAGTTCTCAAAATTACATTTCAGGTTTTGCCACTTCACGTCTTAGAACCGTTTTCACACCAGGTGAAGTTTAAATACGAATCCCTTGTAGTACCACTTTGAAGGCTCCTTATTTAATTAATACATCCTGCACTGAGCCCTCACTTTCTTTGAAATAATTTACAATGTTAGTGTGTTTCCGAATGCAATACCTTGTAGAATGGTTGACTGCAGTCCCAAGGGTACAGCAGTAACTTGCATACCCAATTCTAGTGTCAGTAATAGGACGTGGTGGTCAGATACTCTGCTTTCTAAACATTCTTATGAGGATTGTAATACCAAGGAATGTGTTCAGGTGTGAGTGCATATCTCGCCAAATGTGGAAAAACCACTGTGAGAGACAAACCTGAAAATGGAGCGTTTATGACTGAGGGGTCCTACACTGGGGGGGTTATATCTACGGCTTCACATCACACACACACACATGTGACTGCTTCCCCACAATTTGGGAATGTTTATCTTATTAACCACCCTCAGGACAGTTGCTTAATGATTTCTGCTTGATAAGCCTGGGGCCGAAATGGCCCCATTACACTATTAATAACCGTTGCTGTTGGAATCTTTCAGGCAACAGAACAAATTGATTGTATGGACTTTGCTGGTATTAACAAAACATCAAATAGCTGTAAGCAATCATACATATATATTCCATTTGAAAACGTATAACCTTTCTAACATTTTTGGGTGTTGTGAGTTACCCTTCACCATGTGCTAAAAAGAGCATAATAAAACAAAAATAGTTTCATGGAGATGCATGTGTTTTTTTATTTCTAAAGAACAAACCTAACTGCTAGCAAAGGAGTGCTGTGCAGAGGGCAGTCCCCAGGGGAGATGCATTGGGGTGGGACAGAGGAAGGAAGTGGAGATAGTGGAAGGGATATACTTCATAATGCATGGGAAGGCATGCATAAAAAGAAACTACGAGTCCAGTAACAATTTTCTCTGTATTGAAATGACAGGGGGACCCCAGAAATGTTTTCACCTCGGTCCTTAACATGTAATGGATAGTAAGCATTTTGATTATTACTGCTCTAACCTCTTTGTGAACTGTTAAGGAACCAGCCCCCCTCCCAATTCCCACTGATTAGTGTTAAGAACATATATGTGTACCGAAGAATTCTCTTCCATTTGAAATGTGTGTACACTCCGGCATTTAGCAAGAGTTGCAATACTCCTTACCCCACTGGTACTTACACTATAGTCAACATTATCACACCAAATAAACATGAAGTCAACATGGAGAATCTGCTGTCCTGATAACTAGAAGGCTCTTATTAACATGTTTAAGACCAACAGCTTTGTGAGACCTGTGACTGTCAATTATACAATTTAATCCGCAACAATCAGGATTATTAGTAGTTTCGAGAAGGAAACTTCTTGACAGTCCTCTAAGATGGTGTTTTATCAGTTTAAGTGGAAGTATTTTCACAGCTTGTGTCCATGAGCACTGGGTCACATAATTTGGCATGACTGCTTTGATTTCGCCCTTTCTGCTGCAGTCTGTTCTTTTGTTATTCTGCTGGGCTGGCGAGTTCTTACACTTCTAGATCAACGGGGCCATTGCATGAGATCAGTGTTTAGGACTCTGTCAAGGTACCTTCTTGACTTTCTATAAAGGGTCTAACTTCTTTAACATCAATAATAAAGTATGATACATCACCTTCCAGTATTTTTGCGTGGATGGGAATCAAAGCATATATTTAATGCCCATTTGCCCAATTTCCATTTAAAGGAGTTGCATTTTTGCTTTAGTGCCGGGGTGTAGTCAGAAAATATGAGTACCTTACTGTTTTTGACAGTTTTGGCAATGTTGTTTAGTTCCATGTAGGATATGGTCTCTGTTGTTTGTAGTTCGATGAACATGCTATCAGCCTGGGCAGGGTGCCATTGGTGGAACTGGTGCACAGTGTGTAAACTCCACTGAGAAAAAAAAAGAGGCCCTGTGGAGTCATGAATCTACCTAATCGTTCCCCTAGGTAGAGTTCCAAAGCAGACTGGCATACTTTCTCCAGGAACCTTCCATGTAAATGTTGTTGCAGTGAGAAAATGCTTATAAGCATGCAGTGCTATGCCATGTAACATTATTCCTACGCATTGGGCATGCATATCATGCAGGATGGTATCCTGGATCCTAGGAAGGAGGTCTGCCTGGAGGCCAATCAGCAAAGCAAGGTTTTAGGTTTCTTTTGTACCTCAAGTATGATGCTGTCACCTCTGATGTGGTAGGGAAATCCATTCCAGGTTTCGGGGGTGAGGCAGGCAGGTTTAACTTGTGTCCCATGCATTCACTGGGCTAGAACACCAGCTCTAGCCTGGTGGATGCATGGGACACATGTGAGGAAGAGGCTGGCTGAGTGGAGGTGTCTTGCATCTTGCTAGGGTGTGAAAGAAGATGCGACTGTAGAGGTAAACTGGGCCTTGGTTGTGCAGTGATTTGTAGGTGTGTGTGAGGAGTTTGAAGATGGTGTGATTGCCAATAGGGAGCCAGTGGTGGTCCTTGAGGTGCCTGGAAGTGTGTGTGGTATGGGAGATTGAGTGTGAGCCCATCAGCTGCTTTAGGAGCAACTTGGAGTCTTCTGATGGGATGGGTGGTTAGGCCAATGTAGAGGGTGTTCCCGTAGTTAAGTCGGCAAATGATGAGGGCTTCCGTGACTGTTCTGTGGGTGTTCAGGGAAGCCATTTGAAGGAGGTCTTGAAAAGTACGAGGGTGTAGATGTGGGAGGTGGCTGGTTTGACTTGATTCACCATGGAGATCTTATTGTTGATACTATCGATCATCATACCCAGCTTCTAGGCTGCAATGGATAGTTAGGCATCAGTTCTAGCTCAGAATGCCACCAGCATGCATTTCTCAAAGAGGACACCTCTGTTTTGTCACTGTTAGGCTTGAGACAGTTCTTGTTGATGCAGTCTGCTACTGATGACATGCATCTGATGCAATTGGCTTGAGTGGTGAGGGTATCATCAGAAAGTGAGAGAATGAGTCAAGTGTTGTCTGTGTGGGAAATGATATTGAATCACTGGGATCAATGATGCTGGTGATAGGGGACATGTAGCTGTTTAAGAGCATTGGGACCAGGGAGGAGCTCTGGGGGATGCCACAGAAGAGGTTGGGCACAATGGAGGAGGAGGAGGCCAGGCTCTCCATTTGAGTCTTTCCTGAGAGAAAGGAGCTGATCTATCATAGTGTGGGGCCTCAAAGTCTGGCCTTGTAGAGGCGTTGGATGAGGATGGTGAGTGAAACTATGAAGAGAGGTCTAGCAAGAGTGCTGCTGTCTTTCCTTTGTCCATGAGGAGATGGATGTCATTGGTGGCAGTGACGAGAGAGGTCTATGTACTGTTGCTGGGTCTGAATCCAAACTGTTGAGGGTACAGGAGGAGGTGCACGTTGAGACAGTTGGTCAGCGTGCATTGATTAGTTTCTCTAGGGCTTTGGTCAGAGTCCAGGGGATTCACTGATGTTTTCTAGAAGAGTGATGGAATGGTGGTATATTTCCAGGTGCCCAGGAAAGTAGTAGAGGAGATGGACGAGTTGAGAACAGGTATAAGGGCTGTGCTAATGGGGTTGAGCCCTTGACAAAATGTAGCGTGAGCACGTATCCAATGAGATACATGGTGTTGGTGGTTTCTATTGTGCTTATGGCTGGCAAATAGATCGGGTGGAATCTGAGGTCAGAGAAGAGGGCTTGGGGGTGCAAAAGTCTGGTTGGGGTACAAGATTTTTGTAGATGGTGTTAGTTTGGCTTGGGAAATATATATGTATATTCATCCATACACCCATAAATAATAAATCACAACAATGCAGGGAAAGTGAGGTTATGGTTAGGGAAAAAAAACTCAAAATAGCCACGGATAGCAGGCTTCATAAATCATAACTGGCACCCCTGAAATGAAGACCAGCTTATATCCCACGAAGAAACACAGTAGCAATAAAAGGTAAAAAATTTAAAGACGGGCCGCAGTGCGTAATATTTTAGTGAATGAGTACCTGTGCTCAAAGCTCTGCTTAGAAGACCGAGGCCAGTACAAATAAGTGTCAGCATCGCGAATAACAAATCTGTGTCGACTTAAATCCATCTCATGCTTCTTTCATCCACTACCAGACACACCCTGCTCCTTTTTCTCACTCTTGCAGGTTCCTGCTTTCTCCTTTTGTAACGATTTTTCCGTTTTTCTCTTCCTCCATCTTTCGCTTTGTGTGTCTCCTCTTGGTAGTGCTAAATGTCTGATGCAGAATAGTAAGTGTTGGTATCCAAAAATAAGTGCCGGTAGAACCCACAGGCTCAAATTAAGCACCCTGTAATATCAGAACACAGCACCTACATCTTTAGCCCCCACTCGCTGTCCTCTGCAGCCTACCATGTACTTGTTCACATTTTTCATTCCAAACACGAATAAAACGAATCTGTGAAGCGCCATTAGTATTATATGCGAGTCCTTATTTAACCAGATAATTGTTTTGATGCAGTAAGAGTGCTGGAAAAGAAAGCCAGAACAGTTCGTTCAGTACGGCACTCTACTCTTACAGAACATTGCACACTCTAGTTTTGCTAAAGGAAAACAGCATTTTTGTGCAGTGAAAATGTGGTGCGTTAAAAAAAGCTATAAATATGCAAAACACAATCACGATTATTAGACTAATGTCATTTCGACCTTGGAACTGCTATAAGAAAAGAAGCATGCAGGTCGCAAAGTGGTGAATTATGACATGCAAAGAGGTGAAAATAGTCTTGACAGTGTATTTCTCAGAGGCATAGATATATTCTCATCTGCAGAAAGTACTGTGAGAACTTTCTCCTTCAAAAAGCACAAAATTTACACTTTCTTTGCCTAGTGCTTAACTGATTATAGTTGGGTGGCAAAACCTTCAGAGGGTGCAGTATACTAGGCAAACATGTAAAGTCGGTGACTTCTGATAATTATTCGGGTCACCTATACTCTGGTAGTTTTGCAGACCTGCAGCACCCCGAAGAGCCATGCCTTTGGCTTTACATTTTGTTCGATATGTTGCCAAATTCCCTGGACCACCATTTATTTATACACCTTTTGCTGAATGAAAATTAGCAATTGCATAATAGTCGGCTACTTGATAGTCCTTCATAAAAATCCTCCAAATGAAACGCTATGTACTGTGCCCCTTGCTACAGGTTGACTGCTTGCATGTCACTGCAGACCAACAATATGGATTATTGTCTTCTATCTAATGTGGCCACTCACTATGTAATTGTGTGAGCCAAGGGGTACATCATGACCTGCTCTGCACCTAAAAGCATTAGGAGGGCAGGAAAAAAAAGAGTGGTCAATCATTTGTTATGAGTTCGCTTGTTTGTGTCTGCACATCTTTCGTACAACTTACTTCTAACTCTTCTTAGAATTCAGTAAAATACATTTGGGCGCTGCATTTCTGTGCAACATGTCTTGAACTTCTGTTTACAAAACTGCTTATATGAGGTCACTTCGCTTTTAAAAAACAAAATGAATACTGACATTGCTTCAATGTGCTTCATTTTATTTTCAGGCTATTGTTTTTAAAAATTCATCATCTTCTCGTTTTAGATTTCTATATAATTGATTAGTTTCACATAATCCCTCGGTTTACAACTGGTGTAAATAATGAAACGTAGCTGCTTACAGAATTCTCTTAACACACAATACATTGTGAAGCCAGATAAGAGGGCAAAGAGGAACAGTACATGCTTGCCTAGCAGGGGTTAGGTTTACTGTAGTATAAGACTTGAAATCCATACATTTCAAAAAGAAGGTGGACAGAAGGAAGCTTTCTTCAAGGTACAAAACTGTTGAAGCGTTTAACGAACTGCTTTTCCACCTGATGCTCTAGAAGGAATATTAAATCTACCTACTGACGGTTTGTATTGTATCAAGATCTGATTTCCCCCTAAATACCTGTATCTTTCACCTGCTATATTACAGTCCATTGCTCTCACCCCATGATATGTAAACACCTGCACATGCACTTTGTAGCCCAGTGTGTGGGACAGATAAGCCTGATGGCATGAACTGCTTCCCAGGGCCAAGTCTATTCCTTACAGATACCCCGAACAGAGTAACGACAATAGCATATTAACCTGAAATACAGTACCTTCATTCTAATGCTGAGATTCTCCTCTGGCTACAAACAGTATGAGAATGTTATTATCATTGTTCGTAATTACGCATTACTTGCCTCCCATGTGGTCAGGTCCTCAGTATACAACATCAGGGATTCATTAGGGCATATTGCCCCATTTATGTAAATGATGCCAAACAGAATGGAATAAAGTATACAGTTTACAACACAGTTTACAACACAGTTTCAAGTTAGCCCTCATCTGATCAACATGAGGCGAACACAGAACGCTAAAGCAAAGAAGGTGGGATTATAGCCTTCTGGTATGGGTAAGCCTTAGTTTAAGTGCATGGCCCAATTATTGTGCCATATGTCAGCCAGAGAGAGGGATTCAACCATAATCACAAAAAGGAAATGAAGAAAAGCTTGGAAAAAGATACTTGAATAGCCAACACAACCCAGTCTTAATATTGATTTACTATTTCATGGCCCGTCCCTCCAACCAATGTTTTACTGAAAGAAGTAGGAAAGGACAAATGACATTCATAGAAGGAAAAACACCTTTCCAAAACATTCTGCCACTTTGAAAAAATGGAAGCATTGTACAGATGGCAACCACAATTTGAAAGATGCAAAACTTGGCAAAACACCATAAGAAGAAAATAGAGACACAAAACATGTTATTTGGGATTTTTTAATTCCGTGTCAGTCTCTCTAAATCCTCACAAAATACGCAGCTTAAGGATATTTTCCTGAATAAGAAATGTCGCTGTAAACGACAAAGCACTCAAACCTTACCCTGCATGTACTACCTTTGTCAGGGGTAATTTTAACGAGCAGCATCGATTATTTTCCAGCATCTTAATGTGGAGCCGTCTGGATCCCAAAGGGGGCTGCTGTTTATGTTAAGAATTAAACCCAACATGAGACATGTTGAATTCTAATTCCGGCACATCCCTTGAGCAAGAAATTGGAATTCCATCAATGAACAAAAAACAATTGCATAGAGACAATTAACACATTAAGGAAGTTTCTAGGCACTCATACGATCGAGATTAAAACAGTGGGTAAATTACTACTTGACTTAAAGCACACAAGGCGTCAGAAACAAAGACTCAAGGAGTTTAATAGAGGACTCTGGACTCCAAAAGTGGCATGTTAAAGGAGTAGGCTCATCTCAAATGGATGAAATGGCCTCCTCAGGCCTTTTGCAAGTTAAGTTTGAACTCCTGCTACCATTTTAACTTGTCATGTATTGCTCCTTTGTCGCTACGTATGTAGTTTCGGTTTGCGGGCACCCCGGTACACAGAGCTGAAATAGAAGAAATCATAATAAAGCGGTGGTCCGATGCTAGCCCTGACCCTAATGGATGCTCCCAGGCACTCTTCAGATGCAAAATTCAATTTTGGACGTGCAAACTGGCTTGAATCCATGCAAGAGACAGCAGCACAGTATTTCAAATGATTTACACCTCTACAGGACTAAAAGAAGGCTGTATGTTAGCTCCACTACTGTTTAACATCTTCTTGGCAGACCTTTCATCACTAGCTAACACAAGCACACAACTACCAAAGCGAGGTGGCAGCCTGCTCCCAAGTTTGTTTTATGCCGACATTGTCCTGTTAATGACAAGACTAACACTGGTTTACAGTGTCTGATGAACACCCTCCATTGTCACGCTCTTTCAAAAGATATAACAGTAAACTTTGGTAAAACTATAGTCATGATTTCTGGGGAATAAAATAAAGAAGCACAGAAACTAAAACACGAACGGCAATAGAATGTGAAGTGAAGCTGGAAACAAATACTTGGGCTTGCTCATAGACAATGGAGGGTCTTTCTTTGCCCATAAAGAAAACTTGAAAAATAAAGCCTTGCCCCTCCTTTTTTGAGTTCCGTCTCTTCTACCTACGATTATCAGGCCCATGTTGGCCCCAATGCTCAAAGTAATACAGGAGAAATTACTTCCTACGCTTGCCTACATTGTGGAAGCCGGAGGAGGAGTGACTCCAAATTGCACAACACTTTAAATACAAAGTTTAATAAGAGGGCATGCATTCTACCACAATACTCCTCATCGGCTCAACTGCAATTAGAATTAGGGCCTGTAAAACAAATCGATTGACCGCAACGAGGCATTCTTGAAATTGTGTTTTAAATTTCGGCAGGCTCAGCTAGCCAAGCTAGACTACTTGCTTTGGCTTTCAATTGAGAACTCAAGGAAGAAAATGGCTATAAAACGTTATCTACATACGCCTTTAGCAGATCTGCAAGCAGCAAGACTAAGGAATACCCCCGCCACCATAAGTCCTTTCAAAAAATTGCTCTCAAGGAATATTCATTAATTGTCACCGGTGGAAGATGAGCAGGAATTGTCAAAACGTGCCAAGATTTGGACAGGCCAAGATTTGGACAGTTATTAACAGCTATGTCCTCATCAGCCAACCATATTTAGGAATTCTCTTAGGAAAAACTACAAAGTACATTTGTTTGTTATATCACATGGAAGGACTTTCAACTTTGACCTACTGTCCAAGTGACATACTCCCAATGAGTTGCAGCATTGTAGACTCTGCCGTCATTTCAAGGAAACCACCGAACACATTCTATGAGCCTGTTCTGTATTACCATGAGAGAGAAGAGCTTGGATAAAGCAACCATTCAATTGGATGGGGCTTCGCTCCTGGAAGCAGGTAGTAGTAGCCTCAATCCAACGTACTAACATTCGTTTGAGTGCGTGCTTTGTAAAATTCATCAATTTGTTAGAAAAATAGGAAACACTTTGGCAAAGTCTGAACTAAATTAATTACTCTTGGGTGCACAGTTTCATTTTAATATGTATGCTTATGAATCTCTTAATTTGGTGTTTTGGGCAATGGTTTTAATTAACTAGCACAGATAAAAATACATTCATAAAACTATATTCGATAATGAAAACTCTGCATTATGGTGAAGCTGGTATCCTGTTTCTTCAAACCCTCTTGCTCCACAATCTTATCCAGAGCAATGAATATATGTAAGCAAAAGATTTGTTCAGAGACTACATAACCTTTAAACTTATAGTATGGTCCTATGTGGCCATTGAGAAGTTCTCTTGACATGGTAACCACGCAACAAAGAACATACAGTAGTTTGTGAATATCAACAGAACCCTGGATTGTCATTAGAGTAAACTATTAGCAGTATCTCATCATATCCTTCATGCACTACATATCATTTTAGAACAGTCTGAGAAATACTCATGGGTTATGGCAGTAAAATGGCATAGGCTGAGGACACACACATAACGAAAAGAACACTTAGGGCAAGCGGATAGTAAATATCAAAGGTAACCAATAAGAAGATCACAACACATTAAATATATATTATACATGTCGAAAATGGAGGACTTTAATGGCTGGAACGTCACAAATTCATAGAAATGTAATAACTATGAATTGCAGTTGGCAATTTGAAGGCATCATATAATTGGTTTGAATTCCAGACTTAGAAATCACTGCTGTTAGTAGAATAATGCAAACATTTTAAAACAAAACATACGCAGTACCCACAGAAAGTAACTACTCAGAAGAACTGTGGATGTTTTCCTTTTTACCATCTAAATAATTCCTTCATATCTCATTACACGAGGCCTTTCTTTGCGTGCCCGGTATTCTGGTTAACTAGCAATAATTACTTTTTACTGCTGTTAAATACTGATGCATACAAAGTAGCAGGGGTTCAATTCTTAACACTTCAAGACGTTTGGCAGAAAAATTACCAAACTTCTTAACGTGGTCAAGGTTTTCTTTTTCTTTTGTTGTGGAAAGAAATTACATGAACGCTTTTCTTTAAAAAAAAAAAAAGTAAGAAAGAAAGAAAGCCCCCGACCAATCACCTTTTAACAAAAGGATTTGCTTGCAAAATTGGAAAAACTTCATCTTACTGGCTGAATTTTGTTAGGCCAGAAAATCTGCAGCTTTGCGAAGTACAAAAAACACAATCACCTATTCTGACTTGGAGATTAAAATTTTGCGCTGCCTAAATAAACAGTTCACTATGTCTAACCTCTACATGGGTTTCTTCCCGTACATGTTATCTGACCACCATATTAGAGGTTTCCCCAGTCCCCACCGACATCAACTGATGGGTATGGCAAGGTGGTCTGAGAACACAAGGGGGTGCTCATATAATATTACCATTCATAGTGAAGACCTAAACTTACTCCTACAAATACACTGTGGATAACTAAATATAATTTAAAAAGTCACCTGAAATTTCTGGGTTCTATAAAATCTTCAGATTTCTTACCAAATGTGTGAGCTATAATAAAAACTTAGGGACAGATGTAGGAAGCCGTTTGCATGGTGCAAACTGTGAAAATCGAAGTTTGCGCCATGCAAACAGCCTTCTGCAATGCACATTCACAATTTGCGAGTCGGTAATGACTCGCAAATTGTGAATGCGACTCGCAAATAGGAAGGGGTGTTCCCTTCCTATTTGCGACTCGCATCGCAATGCGAATGCGGTCGCAAAGCAATTCGCAGTTACCACCAGTGTCACACTGGTGGTAACTCATTCGCAAAAGGGAAGGGGTCCCCATGGGACCCATTCCCCTTTGTGAATGTTGCCAAAAAGGTTTTTTCAGAGCAGGTAGTGGTCCAATGGACCACTGCCTACACTGAAAATACGAAACCAAATGGTTTCGTTATTGTTTTTATTTTGCAACTCGTTTTCCGGGCTGCAAAATAAAAAATAAAAAACTGCTTTATTGAAAAAGCAGTCACAGACATGGAGGTCTGCTGACTTCAGCAGGCCACCATCCCTGTGAGTGCAGGGACTCGCTATGGGGTCGCAAAATGCGACCCACCTCATTAATATTTATGAGGTGGGTCTTTGCGACCCCCTAGCGAGTCACAGACGGTGTCTGAGACACCGTTCTGCATCAGGATTTGCGATTCCGAAATTGCGAGGCGCACCGACTCGAAATTTCAGAATCGCAAATTCTGACCTACCTACATCTGGCCCATGGCGTATACTAGATGTTAAATCCTCTTTGAAATATTTTCTGTGTCTTATTGTACAAAACTTTTAGGTAACAAAATTATAATATCCACGAGAGGGAAACTAAATTAATCACAAAGTGAGGGTAAAAGACAAGCTTAACGGACGTATGGCCTGCATTCAAAAAAGAGAAAATTCTCAATAAAGAAACTAGAAAAAATTATAAACAGTACAAAAAGGCATAAAAGGCATTTCAGGAAACACTATAGCTAAACTGGCAAAACTAGAAAAATAATTAATCAAGAAATAATTCACCTTTACTCTAATTGTTGCACTCCTCGTTTCCTGTTTTTAAAATGTGTGTCGCATTTTATAACTAGTATACAACAGTGCATGATTTAGGGTGTAGTAGAATTACCACTCACTATCTAAATTAGATTCCATTTATAAGATTTAACTAAATGGCTCTTATAAAGATGTCCAGAAAACAAGGAGGGGATTCAGCACTATTCGACCTAGTTTGGACAGAGTTGACAGAGCTAAACCCCATCAATATGGACAAATACTTTTTGTTATACAGTAATCGTTGTGCAGCTCATGCGACCCAGAATTTACTTTTAATATGTGGGACAAAGCTAAACTGAAAGACAGTGACTCCACATTAAAACAGTAAGTTCCTCTTACAAATACATTCGGACTTTAAAAAAAAATACATAGCCAATCCCAGACCCATGTTGATGAGTTTCTGAAAGCTAAATCTCTCCTTCTTCAGTGGAATAAACAAAAAAGAAATAACAAAAACGATCACCACAGTTCCTATAACGTAAAGATAAAATGCATGTGTAACCCCCAAAGATGCTCTCAATCAAAACATAAATGTAATCGGTACTGATCCCACAGAATGTATTTTCGCCGAGGATACACGGCCACAGCTGGTTTGCAGTGCTTGCAAATGGCAAGGTCACTGGGCGGGAAGCAGAAAGATATAAAATGCTTGCATGGCCAATAGATTATACAAGGAATAGAAAAGTGAATGGGATTGCACACAGAGATGCAGAAAGAAACAATTACGCTAATCAAAGGTGGAGGCCGAGCTGAGCCAGCTTGTCAACATGGTTTAACATCGAGATGGAGTATGGCTGCAATCCACAAAGCCCTTGCGGTCTTCAGTTACTTTAATTTGCATGGAGCTATCTCTCTCACCTTCTCAGGATATTCGCAAAAGATCCCAGAGCATCTAGTTTGTTAACTCGCCCAATAGGACTTTGATATGGCTGTATGCGTCTGGAGAGCAAAGATACAGTTCCAGACTCAATCTCCGGAGAAAAGATAAATAGATAATCAGGGGATCCTTGCAATTCACTTTCTGCATTATAATAGGCACAGTTCTATAAAGTACCCCGAGTTTTGAGACACCATTGCTTTGTTTCCACTAGCCTAGCTATCCCCATTTATTGCATTCTGTGACAAATGAGATACCATCCTTTTACAATAGTCATGGTCAATGGAAGAAAACCAAAGTGCTTGCATGAGATAAAGTAATTTTACTTGGAACTGCTCCTACATAATCTAAGATGTAGTAATTAGATTTATGCTTTGGGGTTTCAGCTGAGATTGCCCTCCCAAAACAGTTAATAATCCAACATAGAATAAAAATTGGATTTATAATCCATACAGTCATCATTCTAGAATTACCTTTCAGACCATGAGTTGTGCAGAATTTAAGTGGTCCAACCAATATGCATTTTACACTACCTTCATGAACGACTTTGCGTAACCACTTCATGGGCACTAACTCACTGAGGCAGCAGCCGTACCAGAGGACTAGGCAAATGCCCAGTAAATAGGTCAGAAGGAAAACTATGAAGTTACCATCACATAGCTGGAACTAATGTCAAATTCAAATGAGTGGCATGTTAAAAAAAATTATTTACAACACTTGTAATTAAAAGTTCATACAAATTACTTTCTTCCACCATGTTTTCATTAACATCTTGTTATGCTAAACAATGTAGATCTTACCTTTGCTTCTTGTATCACTCATGATACAACAGAGAGAATCAAAATGAACTTATAAAATCAGTACAAAAATATAGGCCCAAACAAGTTACACGAGGAGAAAAATATCAAGAGGGGTGTAAATCCTGACTTTTTTGCAAAATCTAGCAAAGGTCACAAACATCACGAAGTTAAGAAAGTTATCAGCTTAGCAAAGCTTGGCCTCCAGGTGAAATTTCTCATGAAAGCGATTGTTGTAGGAGTTTTCTTACACAAAAAGTACATTTTGAACGTTTTTCATGTCTAAAACCTCTTGCAGTATTTTCTGCCTGACATTTGCCTTTTTAATTTTGTGACAAAAAACTTCCCAAACTTAATAAAAAGTAAACTATTCAAAATCTGCATACCCATAACCAAATGGAGAAGGAGAAATGCCAAACAGGAATTCGAGTAGCCAAAACCATGATGGGGAAAACGCATCATTATTTTGTAGACCACACTTATCAAATATTCTACCGGGGTAAGTGTAATGTAATATTACTATTAGGCAGACAGTTTAAGCATGTTCCAAGTTTGCTGCAACCATCTTCTCACCCACTATATAGTATTCAGGTTGTATCTTCTGCCAGTAGCCTGACTTCTGCTCGCTGCAAGGAACGTAATTTCCGAAATAGTTTACAAAATCACATTCACTACTTAACAGAGCTTATCCTCTGTGTTCATACTATAAATGATGAATATTATAAAAACCTAGGACATAGGGGCCCAATCTAGTATCCATAAAGCAAGCATCAATGTCAGCAGCAAAAGCCTTACAGGAGGTGAAACAGAGCTTGTTCGAGGATCTTCCGATACTTCGGACTCGTGCTGCACAATCACTAAAATAAAATGGGACACTCAGACCCTGCTTATCATGCAAAGTCATTCAGTTCTCCCCTCCAGACTTCTCCAAAGCATTTTTTTGATACTTGTCTTTCTCAATCTTGCTCATACTCTACGTTCGTTTTTTCCAGAGGAGAAGCGTTCGGTAAAGAGAGCCCCCACAAGGGTTGACCTCTAGGAGGAGTGAAAGGTCTCATGTATCGCATCCCAATGAAATGTACTCAGGATGTTCCTAAGGCGGGGCCTATCTGAAGACATGGCCTGTCTATATTGAAGTTGTTCCCAGTTTCCTGAAAGCCTTCAAGGTAACAGCTTAACATGATGAGTACAGCAGTGGTCTTCAGATTCCCCTTTGCCCTACTGTTCACTATCGGACAAGTCTGCATGGTGAATGTATTAGGTATTTGTATAATGTGAACACAGCCACAAAGCCTGCAGAGAGCTTAAAAAGGTTCATGGCGAGAATTATAAGAGGTATCTGGTTATTGAATTGTTACTGCATTGTGATGCAGTAATCTTTAAAGAGGTGTGCCTTCAACTCTTTCATGAACTGGAGCAGCTTCCGGGCGGTTCTTATGGTTACAGGGATGTTGCTCCAGGACCTGGGTGCATAGATGGAAAAAGCCCTGCTGCTTTATTTTTTTAAGCAAATTAACTGATCTTGAATGAAATGATGTTGGCGCAGCATGGATTAAAGAAAGACATCTGCAGCAGAACCTTTCAAAACGAAGCCTGCAAGCACTCCGTTTAAGTTATAGCTTTGGGTAAAGATAAAAGATGGTGCAACTCAAATATGTCAGACCCATGCACATACTTCAATCAAGCAAATATTAAAGTCATTAAGGTTAAATGATACAAGCTCCTCCCCGCTGCTCATGGCCTAAGAGTCGGAATATCCTAAAATGAGTACAACTAAGTGTGCCTGTGGACGGATAATAAATATGTAATGGCCCAGTAAGCCTGAGTCAATGATGAAAATGGTAGGGGTGTTCTATTCAGCTCAAGCTATATTTGTTTTTTTAAAGTAATTGTTATTTATTTCAGTCGCTCAGTAGAGGTCTACGTGTTACACAGATAAACATAACTATCACTGTTGAAGCCATCTACTGTCTACTCCATTACTGAGCCCAATACAACCAACAGATTGATGTCCACCACATTCACTGTCACTTGGTCCCACACTAGCAAAACTTGACTCGTCAGAGCAAGTGCAGTCACTCCAATGCACACTACGAGTGCCGTACTCTCCAGTGCACCAACCGTCAGTGCAAACCTTAGTACCAGTGATTGTGGCTCCAGTACACCCACAACAACTGGGTGCCACACTAACCATACACTACTCTCCAATGCACTTAGCATCGGTAGGCTGCACACCAACAATGTTGCTATCACCATAGAGACATGTACTGATGACACCAGCTGCACCTTACATCATGAGACTCGCTAAAACTCACTTTTGCACAGTGCCAATGTGGGAGGCTCACCATGCACACTAACATCTTTCAAAGCCTCACATGTAAAGGCAATGGTGCAGTAGGTGCTTGGAAGCAGTCATATGGCACTCCAGGTGCTATGTAAATATCCTATAACGATGTTCAGAGATACTGTAAAAAAACAAAAAAATCATTTGTGGAGAAAAAAATCTATTTAAAGCACATGGCAGAAATAGTTCAAGTCTGTGTGGCCTATTTCTGTGTTGTCAGTTTGTGTTCCTTATGTGTAATTGTACTTTTTAGGTCCAGCTTACTAGACCATACATGTGCAGTCTGTTGTGAGGCATATTCTGGCTTACAAAGCACATGGAGGACGTTGGAGCCACCTATTGCTTACCATTGGTTGGTTTTCCTGTCGCTCTCATTTACCAGCTACTTATTCGGGTCCCACTTTGTCAGTATTGTGTTTGTCCCTCCAACTGAGCATTGCTTCTTTCTCATCTCTGACTGACTAGCATCTCTGATTCCACTGCTTGCATTTCCAAGCTCTACAGTTTTTTGTGTTAAGCACTCCATGAGTGCGCATATTTTTTAAGCTATCTCCATCGTGTACTTCTCTCCCCCTGCACTCCATGTTGCTCTCTGCTGCCCAAGTGCTTCTCCTCGTGTCCTTCCCTTCTGTGCTTGCCTGTCTTCTTCTTCCCTTTGCCCCCCCATGTCCCCTCCTCTCTCCTGATGCCCATGTCTCACTGATCCCTATAACGTGCTTCCCTCTAAGCCTGTGTACTTCCCTTTCCCTCACACCCTTCCCTGTGTTTTTGCATCCCTCCCATCCTGCCCGGTTTTGCTTTGTGATCGCCCTACCTTCCCTCAACCTCGTTTGAGGAGTCCCTACACTCCTCCATGTTGCTTTTGCGTAACTCCATCCTCCCCCTTTTGCTTCTTTATCCCCCATTGCTTACATCCCCCAAAGTTGCTTTAGTTAAAAAAAAATAAAAAATAAACATTTTTTACTTTGCCCTTTGGTTACCTATCTAACTCGGATCTGAAACTAAAATGAAAAAAAAAAAAGTGTCATATTTTAGGCGTGACCACGCCTTCAAAGTAATGTGGGTGGCCGCGTCAAAGGCATTTTAAAAAATAGCCTTCAACCAAGCGGCACAGCATCAAAGCTTATAGGTCACAAAGCCAAAACTTATTTGCTTTGTCAATTTTTTTGTTATGTTTTTTAACTACATATCGTGCTTCTCAGACTTAAGGTCTTAAATAGCTACCAGGATCAACTTTCATCAGTAACTGCAGAGACATAGCCCCCCGCTCACCTTCAAGCATAGCAGATTAAAATAGCCAGCACGGCTGTGATGAAAGGGCTGGAAACGTGGGTCATGCAGCCATACATTGCTTGGGGAACAGTGTGCTGACTGCTACAGATGACAAACGAGGTGTCGGGGACTGTAAGAAGTAAAATAATACTTTAAAAAAAAAAAAATACAGTAGTCTAAAGGCCTTACGCCAGGGAGTCAGAAATGTGTAAGAACTACCACCAGAATCTCAATTTGAATTTATTAAATTTCAAATCTTGCTTTACAAAAAAGAATAAGCAATCCCAAGATTTAATGACTTGCCCTCCGACCCAGTTCCCTGGCCCTCTGTGAGGTTTCAATTATTAAGGCCCCCCACCACCAAAACAATTCAAGAACTGCTAAATCTGGGGTCACATTTAAACTTGGTGACCTGGTGAAATGGCTCTCATGTTACCCAGTCTGCAAAGGGCAGCACAATATCTGCCTCTAGAGCGAATGATGCCTTCACCCCAAGCCACAGCGCCTGCTTCTGAAGTGCCCAATGCACATTGGGGGAGATTGCTTACTGGATGACTCTAGAGCACAATGTTCCAGAACAAACAGGAGTGGGCACGACACTCTGCTGGGAAGGATGGAGGCAGGCACCACCCAAATGGCAGCGAGCAGTGGCATTGATGGAACTGCTCCCATTGGTTTAGGGTGGGGTGATGAGGCTACCTCGGTTCTATTAAGTGCCAAATATTGGGACTACATGGAAACATGGAAATCTCCTTTATAAAGGACCTTACTGTGAAGAAAATGGACTGGAAATTCCCCTTTTCTGCCACTGTGTGCAGAGGAAGAGCATCCGCTCACAAATTCCATGCAAAAATCGTCCCTTCTTAAGTCGAACTTAGTTTTGAGTTGAATTATCCAAGAGGTGGCTGCTGGATCACGTATCCCCATAAGTAAAGACTAATTGCTTTGAAGACCTTCAGAGTTCACTTCGAAAGCCAGGACAGTCGTCCCTATCATAAACAAGAGCATAGTCAAGAACTTGATATCCTCAATATTTTGCACCAGGTCTGTAGGTATCAGCTGTAGAGGATAATTTCAAAGGTTAGCCCTTTGCCTTCAGAAACATAAAGGTAACTTCAGGAGGTACAGCAAACAGTGTGTGGTGTCCAACCTGGGTCCAGAACAGCCAGGTCCATGCCAGGATTCTATATACCCACATAACAAATGTACATAAAATTAATGTAGATGAAACTCATTTACATATTAAATTTACTATCCAGTCAATCTTGCCTAGGTACAAGCATTTAAATATAGATAATAAATACCACAAGATTTTAGTTCAGTTAACTTAAGGCAAACTGTCCCATCAAACGGACGATCAAAAGGAGATGTAGGATCTGTACAAATTACCACGTTAACCAGATTTTCCTGGATGAAAAAGAGGTGCTTCAAGCCTAATTTGTGACCACCAGTCACCGGTTTCCATTCGCTCTAGCTGGGCACAGCTATTCAACACACTCCAGCATATTTTATAGCGTTGAGCAGCTCGTTGGGATCTTGCAAGCATCCCCCCCCGACATCCCATTGCAAGTGGCTGCAGTTACACTCTTCACCCACCAGCCAGGGGACCTCTCAACCCTCTTAAAAGTGCAGGCAGGTTGCTGTGAAACACAGAGCAACTGCTTCAAAGCAGCTGTGTTTCATTTGAAGGGGCAGCATGAGTTTGCAGCTGGCCTTGGGGCAGCACATTCATTCTAATACAGCGCATTCTCCTTGTTTGCGCAGGGTGCACCTTTGGAAAGGTGCCCCCGGCGCGAACAAGAATAATGCACCCAATGTGTAACATGGTCTCCCAAGTCCTACAATAATGTCAGTTGTGTCTATACAATGCAAGGATTACAAATTTCACAGACTTGTGATTTCGTGAGTTATCACAACACATGGTATTAACTAACAACAAGGTGTGGCTAATAGAGTGTTAAAGAAAACTATCTTGTTTCTCCAGATGCCACACAAGCACGGCGATTCTTTGAGTAAATGCTCATGTGCACTAAGGAATTAAAAAAAGCTATTGTAGTCTTTATTTTGGTGTCCATTAAGTAAGGTTCTCTTATACTAATCTGAGCTCTAACAAACTTCACAACTTCCATGAAAAAAACGGAATTGAAGAGAAGTTATTGTTTTGACCCACAAGAAAAGATAGCCAGTGGTTTTTGTGAGCTGTGCATTTATAACTCTTCCCTGGTCTTTTCAAATGACCTCATTCATGGCACGATATATTGTCTTGTAAACTCACTAGCTCTAATTCTGGGAACAATCGACTGAAGTCCAAATGGACCTCTCATGAAAGAAAGTAGAAAGTGTAAAGTGGGGTTAAGGGGTTCAATTTATTCAAATTTCAGTTTGAGTAGGAAGAAGTGGCATGCATAGGGAAATCGTTATGCCTGAAAAAACAAAATGTGACTTTATTTTTTTCCCATGCCTTCACAGCAGTCATGAACAAGTTACAAATGAACAGGATTACAGAAAAAGTCACATGCCTACTCTCTATTTGGATACAAAACAGTCCTGTGGTTATTTAAATATTGCATAATATATGCAGGCTTATGTTGGGCGCTAAGGAAATTATTTATAGGTTAGCAATTGCGTTCTCACGATGCACTGAACGCATTGTGATTTCAGCCACCACTTTTATAAATATTTTTTTTCGTGGCTGAAAAGGCTGCACTTTCAATAGAAGCGGAGAGGCCTGGATTATCCCAGACGCTAATGGCGATTTCTGATAATCGGACCAGTTGAAACCCTGAAGAAGTAAGCATTTGCAGCACGCAAGCAGACAGCAGAGCCTATTAAAATGGTATCTGGTTAACTTGTTCAGAGAGTACATGGAGGCGAAACATATGCATGTCTAACTTTACTTCCTGCTTAATTTGGTTAAAATACATATTTGATATCTCACATTCAGTCTTTCTTTTAATATAATGCACTTAATTACATGTTTAGCATCCCAACGTGCTGGTAAAAAAGAGAAATGGGCAGGGGGGGCGCACCACGGCATAGCGCGCCCCCAATACAGGTGCGGGCCGGATCGTACCGGTTTCGGCTGGCAGCCCACCCAACTGTGGCTGCCACGAAAAGTTTAAAAATCGCGCTCACCCCAAGGGGTGAGCCGATTGGCTGAAGGGGGTGTGGTGGGGGCTCCCAGGTGATCAGCAGGGGCAGCCCGAGTTAGTTTAAAAGGGGGACTCAAGTCCCTCTAGGGCAGGGATACTCATAGTACGGCCCTCCTGACCTTTACATGCGGCCCAGCGGCACTGGGCTGCTCTTAACTAGACTCAGCACTAACATTAAAAACATGTAAATAAACAGAAAAGCATTTATTTAAGGTGAGTTGAAGGTAAGGAAAATAGATAACAGAGGGGTTCTGTACACTGTAACATCAGAAACACCTTCATTTTTAAAGACATATTTGAAGCAAAAATGTAAAAGCATGATCAAGTCTGCTCCAAATTCAAAAAGTGTATTTCATTAACATGCAGAAACATCACCTTAGTACACCAGATTATATCAGTGCATTGAAGAAATATTTGTTTTCAAAGTGATAATTTTCTAACCTGAATTTAGAAACATTCACTCCCCCATCCCACACCCGACAACAATTCCTTTGGTAAGCTAAGAGGCAAGTCAGCTATGTGCACTCTTTGGGTGGCCTAGGTTTCAATAATACAAAAACATTATAGGTTATTAAATCAAATACAAAAAGGTTTTGTGCAGCACACATCCTGAAGTCATGTGAGGTCCTCATATGTGATAATGAACAAAAAGCAGGGAAAGTGAAATAAAACATTTGCTTAGGATCACACAGTTTGGTTAAGTGGAGAAGCTGTGATTATTCCCAAGTTTATGGTTTCAGGTTGTGCTATTCAGACACTAGAAGTATATCTTACACCCACTTTACTGCCAACCCCCGACTGCCACCCTGGTGCCATCAGTGCAGCCCTTGGTCACATCAAAAGACCAAACTCTGTGATTACCCATGCTCTAGGGTCAGGTTGTTTTCTTGACCCTGGGCTGCCCCTGACGATCAACGCACTCCTCCTGAGAGTGCAGTTTCGCTCCTCAATTTCCAGTTTGGGGGACACAAAAGGGGACATGCATGGCCGTGTATCCTTTTGTAGTATAGTTTGCTCTGTTCTAAATGTAACACTACATGCATGCATGTTCTCATCACTGCCCAGCCTCAGAAAAAAACATAATAGCGCCAAGAGGAAATTAAAAGGCCTTAGCAGAAGTGTTTCCGAATTCATTTCTTGCATCTCTTCCAGGTACTGCGGCCACTTCTTGTCAAAACATGGCTGCCAAAAATCAGAACTTTGAGTCCTATGGGACCAAGGTGGGGGGGGGAAGGAATGCCCTTATCCCCGCCTTCCCCAGGGCGGACGTCATGCGCAGATAGACGCCTCTCAGGTCTCCGCGGAACAAGTGCACCTCCGCCGTTTTTCTCCGAAGATAAATTAAACGGCTGTCCGCTGCGGACAGCCAAAGTGGTTGTGTTTCTGTTAAGGGGCAGTGGAAGTGGCTTTGATAAATGGCGGCCCTAATCTTCGGCTGTTCGCCAGCTCTGCTTCCGACAGGGCGCAGGCGATAGATACCTGCAGACAGACTAGACAGAAGAACGTGCTTCGGTCTGTGGATCCCGGGAAAAGGCGGCAGCGCCTCGTGCGTGATCTGCCTCTCACTCAGGGGAGGGATTACGATGTTAAAGTAGTGGTTGGCGCGATCTTCCTCAATGCGCGACACATTAGTTTCAAACCAACGTGCCTTCATCCAGCATTCACCGTCAAAACCACTTTGCGACATTACGCACCGTGTTTGTGGCTGCGAGCTTTGGATGTGCTAAACGGTTCTCTGAACGTCGTATTTTGATGTGAAATGTGCAAGGAAACTTTGAGACATCGTTTTTTTTCCTAACGTGTTGTGGTACTGCGTGAGATAATGTCTTTACTGAGGATCACGAACGAACCATCAAACCCCCCACAAGGACCCGACGTAGCTGTGTCGCCCTTGTTTCAGTCCCATTCACCCCGAGCCTAGCTGTGAAGGATCCATCACTCACCAACGGCACACACCACTGAGTCGTGCACACCTTGTGCGGTCTTATCACACATGACAAAACTCAAAGCTGATACACTGGTATTCCCTGAGTGAAAGTATGAGCACACACTACATAATCAAGGATGGCCAAATCCATGGCATTTTTTCAAAATATCCACGTAAAATAAACTTACATACAATGAATCTCGGTGAAATTAATATACATAGTGATTATCCTAAACACCCTGCATATATCCGGGCGCACTTGGTCTACAAAGTACAACACTGACCCAACTATCTCTAGGTAGCCTGATTGGTAATTTGTGAAATACAATCTTGGGAACCACCTATAATTTTGGAGAGAGTATTACTTGCCTTTTAAGACTTCACTATATGCCTTCCAGTAGTCAACTGTATTAGTTCTAGAAGCGTTTACTTAGAACTCAATGAAGCTTGTACACAACATTTTCACTTGTCGTTGGTACCTTATTTGATTATCAATGGTTACTAATAGGATTTGATCTAAGGTCGGATCAGTCTTGTAAGCAAACAAGCCTTAATTTTCCCCAAATAAGTTTGTTAGCTAGCCCAGCTTCTTTAACATAAGGTGATACGGAAAAGCATGCTCCCCAAAATGGTGAGTCAGTGTCAGATTATTTACTTATTTATTTTTAAACAAGCCCACATTTTAAAGTCCACTTGATTAGCCCAAATAAAGATTTCTCTTCCACATTTAGTTTATTTATTTTGTTGCTCAACATTAGCCAGTTGGCTGCTAACATCATTCTGTGAGTTGCAGGTCATGAGTTAGGATTCTCGCAGGGCCAACTCAGCCTTTCAGCTTTCCACAGTGGATACACTGAGCTTCATTAAATCGGATGATGTTAAACACATATTTAAAATGTGCCTCTACATTTCCAAAATGCCGTATTAAGCACTATACAAAACAATGAGCATACCTTTGTACTGACGTGAGTGGCTTCTCCGAGAGTCCGCCCTCAGTTGGTAGGAGAAAAGGTCTATGTGAGCTTATGGATTTGGTGGAAATTCCATTAACTGCAGTGCCGTATTTCCAATTATTTATGAGCGTTTGCCACTTAAGCATGTCAAAGAGATTCTTAAAGAAGAATACGTGTGTTTTAAACAAGCAATCCAGCAATCCTCATTAGTTTCAGTTGTGCATAGCAATAGCTTTGAAGAACACTTTTAAAAACATAAAACAGATTGTTGGATTGTATACCAAGGGCACAGGTAACCAGTGGCCATGCTAGAAATAAGGTTACTCCACACAATGCTTCGTTAGTTGGACTGGCGGAAAAACCTCCAGAGTCCCTTTTATTACAGTCGGTTGCGTCACCGACTAAACCATTGTTCCATAACACTGTAGGGAAATTGGGGTCATCTCCCTGCCAGTGCGGACGTCATGGATGGGTCCATGACTAAAACATAACATTCCTCCTTTACCCATAACAAAAACATGTAAAACCAAACATTACTTCTTGTTCCAAAACAACACACAAAAATGAGATTAGAGCTTACGCATGCAGATAGCATAGGAGACATGATCAGTCTAATACGAATCCTTGTAGCCTGGTAGAGCATTGTGGACGGGGCTGTAAACTTTAACGACCAATCCCACGGCTTGACACAGCCGAGCCAGCCGGCACGGAGCTATGTGTGTCAGGTTCCGAAACCAGACGACCCTCAGGGTTCTGCACATCTGAACTCATTGTCCCACTGGACGATGCACCATCAGTCACCAAACATGGATTTTGAGATGCAAAAACACCGTCTTCTTGACTGGCAATACTCCCATGGTCCAGAACAAATGAAGACTTCTCTGGAGCTCCTGTCACCGGGAAGTCTGAGATCTGTACTTTAAAAAAAAAAAAAAATGAAATGTTTCTTGTGACCGTCTCCTGACCTCGTCTAGCAGTGATCATGGTGCCTTTGACCTCACTTACCACCCAGGGATCCTTCTCGAAAGGAAACACAAATTTGCTTCCCCCTCTTCTGCACTTTACCAGAACCAACTCCCCGATATGAATGGTTCGTTCCTTGGTTCTCCTTTTCCGTGACATCTTGTCCTTCCTTTGTGACAGCGCTTTCCCCACTTGATTATGCAAATCAGACAGTTCCTGAACATGGGGAATGGTATCTCTTACCTTCCGAATGATGCATACGGAACTAGGCATCTCTCCAATGGTAGCCTGGGGAGTAAGATGGTATACCCGTAGAAAAGCATACACAGCTCAGTCCACATTGTGACCCCCCAGCAATAGCATTTCGCAGTACTTTATTCAGAGTTCTCAAAGCGTTCCACCTCTCCGTTTGCCTGAGGCCAACAAGGCGTGATCTTTTTGTGCACAATTCCCCTAGACAGTAGGTATTCAGCAAACTCTTGGCTTGAGAATGGAGGTCCATTGTCAGTGCGAATCTCCTGTAGCAACCCATGGGTGGCCATAATCTTCTCCAGACGTGGTATGATCTGAGCCGCAGTAATAGAGTCTACGATTTCAACCTCAGGATATTTTGAGAAATCATCTATCATGACAAATGTGTGACGGCCATCTGGCAGACTGCCAAAATCAGCGCTCGCTCGAAACCATGGGACAGGATGAATGGACTCCGTAATGATCGGTGGGGATGTTCAGCCGGACCAACAGCTTGACACATCATACACTGAGGTACAACTTTTTCAACGTGGTCATCAAGTCCCGGAAACCACACCTTGCTCCTCAATCTGGACTTAGTCTTCACCATGCCTTGATGAGATGCATGGGCAAGCTCTACTACAGAGTGCTGTAAAGCAATGGGAATGACGAGCCTGTGCCCTCTCAGCAGGCATCCTTCAGGCAATACATCCAGCTCTTGTCTGACCACTTGCAGCGAGGATAACATGGTGCGGGCTTCCGCCGTCCGGAGGGTCACGTTTCAAAGGATAGAATGCCATTTTCCTGATACCACAGCTGACATCACCAACTGCAGATACTCATCGTCATCTGTGGCTGACCTGATTTCCTCCAGACAGGGGCAGTGGTCGAGACCTTTCTACAATCAACCTTACATACTCTTCTACTTCCTCCACATCTGCGACTTCACGAGAAGTAGCAGGCCTGGCATGCCTTGAGAGGTAGTCGGTAGGGTTCAAACTTCCGGGTCGATACACCACCTGAAAATCAATAGTCTTGTAACTGCAAAAGCCACTTTTCGATTTGTGGCGGGGGCTTGGATGAGGACACATTAAACAAAGGAATCAGGGGCTTGTGATCAGTGTGTACTACAAACGGCTGACCATACAGGTACAAATGAATGTGTCTGCAGCCCCAATGTACTGCAATGGCTTCTTTTTCGATTTGTGAATAGCGTTGCTCAGTCTCTGTTAGGGCTCGACTGGCATATGCCACAGGGGCCCACTCCCTGTCCATCTGCCTTTGTACCAACACTGCCCCAAGCCCTGTGCGACTAGCACCCACCTACAGTTCCGACTCCTTCCTAGGATCAAAGTAGACTAGGGTGGTGTGTTCAGATAGCGCTGATTTAGTGGCCTGGAAAGTAGCTTCCTGTTCGGGTCCCCATTCCCAAACAGCATTGGCCTTGATGAGGTCTCTGAGGGGAACAGTCAGAGCTGTCAGGTTCTTGATAAACCGCCTACAGTAATTCAGCATGCCTAGATAGCTGCGGACACCAGATACATTGATGGGAGCCATGGCAGACTGAATGTCTTTTACCTTGGCCGGGTCTGGCAACACTACCTCTCCAGAGAACCAATACCCAAAGAAGGCCACTTCTGTTTGTAAGAAGGAACACTTGTCTCTATGAAGCATCAGGCCTTTCTCGTGGAGCCTATGGAATGTGGCTCTGAGGCGAGCAAGATGTGACTCCACACTGGGAGCATGCACAAATATGTCATCGCTGACATTGATGACTCCTGGTAGTCTAGCAAGTACCCCACAAAAGGTGTCCGGAAAAACCTCTGCGGCGCTGGAAATCCCAAAGCTCAGGCGTTTATACCGCCTGAGACCCACATGAGTGGAGGAAGTGTTTATTTCTCTAGATTCGGGATGTAACAGTAGCTGATGGTATCCCGCCCGCAAGTCCATTTTCGAGAACCATCTTGACCCTGCCACCTCTGCAACGATGTCATCTACAGTAGGTGTTAGATGCCATTCACGCTTGATGGCAACATTGGGCAGGCGCATATCCATACATATACTCACCTCCCCAGTTTGCTCGGGTTTCCTGGAAATCACAATGGGCGACACCCATGGAGTGGGACCATCGACCTTCTCAATGACATCCGGTTGCTCCAACTTCCTAAGCTCCTCCTCCACTTTGGGCCTCAGGTGGAAAGCAACCCTGTGATGCTTCAAAGCCACGGGTTGTCTGGACTTGTCAATGTGTAATCATAACATACGATCCTTCAGGCAACCTATACCTTCGAATAGTGGTTTGAACTCAGTTACGAGGCTCTCCACAGTCTCCAGGTGAACACTAAATGCAAAGGAGATGAGGTTGAGCTGCTCTGCCGTCCTCCAGCTTAGTAGCATGTCTGATCCAGTGATGGTGACAAAAACCTTGGTTTGTATTGCATGTTCCTCATGAGATAGTGTTGTGGTAAATACACCTGGCAATGGCAATGGCCTTGATGACCCAAACGCATATACCTGAGTCATTGTAGGTCGTAGCTTGGGCTGAATGGGAAGACTTTTTAAAACAGATTGTGCCATCACATTGATGGAAGCATCAGTGCGTCAACTTTATGGCCTGCCAGAAGAACTGGGCACCTTGGTACTCGCTTCCGAGGATGCCCACTGAGTTGCAATGCATGTATCACATGGACTGTTCCTTCATCTTCCTCATCATCGTCCAGATCATCATCTTCTTCCGTCATCACTGGAGGTTGCACTGCGTTGACAGCTTTAGATTTCTGTGACCTTGGATGGGGCGTTGACCTGCATACCTTAGTGAAATGATTTAACTTATTACAACTCGATAATTTCTTGCCTTGCGCAGGACACACCCCTTGATGAGGGAATGGAACTCCACAAGAGTAACAGGATCGCAATGACGTTGTGGCCTTTTGGCTGGATTTCTTTCTATCCGCAGCCACTGCAGTGATGGCGTTTACTGGCTCCACTTTGACCTGGGTTTGCAGCGCCGCTTCAATATGGGCTGCACGTACCTTAGATAGCTCCTTGGACCTTCCCAGCGTGAGGATATTCACCATCGACATACCCGGTATCTGCAATATGTGTTCTCTCAGCTTCACGGACGCGCATCCCTGTATGAACTGCGCACGGACTTCATCTTCAATGTCCACTAAGGTGCAGGTGCAAGCTAGGTGCTTAAGCCATGCATAGAAAGTATCAATTGATTCGTGCAGAAGTTGCCTGGCTTGTCTGAGAAGAAAACGTTCGTAATCAGGATTTGCCAGAGGTTCAAAGTGAGCTGTGAGCGCCTGTTTTAATGACTGGTAGGTGAACAGTGGGCCCTCTTCGGCCTCTGATTGTCCCAGTTTATGAATGGCTGCACCTCCCAAGTATAGGAGCATGGGACGGCGTCTGTCATTGTCCAGAGCTGTTGCAGCAAAGTAGGTTTTTAACCTGTCCACCCACTCTTTCCAACGAGCTGCTTGGGCTGAGGGAGGACCTTCTACAACAAAAGGTTCCAAAGCCGGTACGGACGCCATGGTTGCACCTCAAACATGCAACGTTAGACCACCCCACTGCTCGTCGTGTGCACGCAAATGGAGAAGAACAAACAAAAACCCACACAAGAGTCACTATGTGCTTTAAGTCATGTACACGCACACCTGACATGTGAAAACGAAGTGTCTGAGTAGTATCCTACCACTTTGCGCAGGAGTCACTTGTCCTGTGGCATTCCAGGGGACACAGCCACGTGTGGGTGAAACACACAGAGAAACACATTCAAAAGAGGAAGAAATGTTCAGTCAGCCAGCAGAGAGAAAAAAAAAAACAAGCAAGATGTGTGCAGGCTCCAAGTCCCTGGAGCAGGATCCTTGATGCTGTTCTTATGTTGTGCACTTCAGTGCGTGCACCACTGAAACCCAGGGGCCTCCCACACCCCTCCTAATTGCCGCTCACCTCGTCCAGGCGCCGGGTGAAAGACTTTCTGCTCCTATGGCTGGTTGCTCCAGCAACGGCCAGGACGCTTGCCTCGGGCTGGGAACACGATGCACCTCAGTACTCCGGCGCACCGCTTGCAGGCAAACGCTCGAGGGACCACGCACACGGCACACAGATCAGTTGGGACGTTGGTGAAATAGGCGCCCATAAATGGGTGCGTCCGCTCACGGCCTCTTTCTTCGGCCACCTCGTCCAGGCGCCGGGGCATCAACAGGCATTCCGGTGCTAGCAGACGGGAGGCACCGGCATCAAACAAGTAGCAGGGGTCACCGATCAGCGGGGAAAACGACACTTGGTGGGAACTCCACTACCTGCAGGGGGCCGCCAACATCGCCCAGAGACAAACGCTCTTGAGTGGAGCGAACAGGTAGGTGCGCAAGGGGGTCCGCTCAGCCAGATCACCCGCCTCATCGCCAATTTGTTGGATTGTATACCAAGGCCACAGGTGACCAGTGGCCGTGCTAGAAATAAGGTTACTCCACACAATGCTTCGTTGGTTGGACTGGTGGGAAAACCTCCTGAGTCCCTTTTATTACAGTCGGTTACGTCACCGACTAAACCATTGTTCCATACCACTGTAGGGAGATTGGGGTCATCTCCCTGCCAGTGCGGACGTCATGGATGGGTCCATGACTAAAACATAACAGATCACGTGCAACATGTTACAGTCATTACAGTGAGCTTCTTCTGGAAGAGAAAAAAAACGCAAACTGCACCACACCCTTTCAATGTTGCAGGACAGCACGTTCAGTGAGGAATGAACATCAACGGGTAGTTGTCGTGCATTGGGCAATTAAAGAGAGCAAAATCAGGAGCAACAAATAACCTAAACAAAGAAATGTGTCCTAAGTGAACAGTCATTACCAGCTGCCAACAGACTGCTCTTGAAGACTAGTGCAGTGCGTCCCTATAATACAGTTCATCTATGTTAAGTATCTCCAAAATAAAGGCATGTTTAAAGTTGCATTTCTGTAGGTTTCAGCAGTGTCAAACAGTACAATAGAGGAAGCAACTCTGGTATAAGATCTGTGACATTAAAGGGTATGTTTTTCAACACAAAAAGGACAGTATATCATTTCTAGTGGAATAATATTACGTATCCTGTTCAACACTGGCATCCTGTTCAACACTGGCACGTAATAATGCAATAATACAAGTCTGGCACACAATAAAAACCAGCTTATATGATTTTCAAAAATGTATCTTAAAAAATACACCCAATTAAGACCGTTATACAAATATTTCACCATTGGTGTATTTAGAAAAGAAAAGCTGCCTTTCATAAATTAAATTACCATTTGTCATCTTCTGGGGCACAGAATGTCTTCTGGTGATACTTTTTCCCCCTCATACGTTCATTAAAAAATGAGACCGATTTTTTTTTAAACATACTTCAAAGATCCTCCCAGAACAGAGCCATTCATTCTGGCAACAAAGTTATAGAACTCCCAACAAAAATAAGAACTACCCAAGAAGGCCTGATATTGAGCAAGGTGGCCAGACCTTGCTTTTCCCTTACAGATGATGAAGGGGCATGCCAATCAAGATCTCTCTGTATTTCTCCCATGTAGAATTTATATGTTGTAGGCGCACCGTGCGTTTTTAACACAGATAAAGTATAGATTTAAATAATAACAAGGACAGTAATATTTCTCTAGGGTGATTTCACTTGTAACCAAAAACAGTTCTGTTGAGAATACCTCCTTTATTTTGATTAATACTAGGACAACGTGTTTCGACCTCTCAGAGAAAAGAAGAAATGTCAGTCAGATTTCTGCTCTGGGTATACTCAACATGGCTCAAGGAATTGAGGAACACAAGTTCCAACCCAAGTGGAGAGGTTTGAGCATTCTAAAACAACATGGTAAAAGCATCCAGCTTCACTTTCTAGAGAAGATCTGGGCTTTCCCAGGAGGTTAGATGACATAGTTAAGGTAAACAATTGAGTATGAAGTTTTGTATGAAGTTCATTAGATATGGCTGCCCTCTTCTCTTATGTCATTGTGTAGTGAGGTCAGGTCCCCAGAATTATTGTTTCCTTGGATGAACACTCGAAGAAGACCACTTCCCATTAATATGGTTCCATCATAAAGGGAAGGTGTACATGAGTATGCACAATACTCAGTATAGTTATCTTCACAGAAAGAAAATCCATGATTCTTGATCCAAATCTTTGATGCACATGTGGTGAGCACTCAGTTTGCACCATCTAACCCCATCCCCACATGTCTTTATCTCTTCTAGGTTTCTGGTATATATGGCCTTCAGCTTGCACTGGTTTGATGACGAAGACAACTGGAAGAAGTATCTCCTTAGTGGTTTACATGGCGCAACCCCCCTTCCAGAACAACTGATAAGGGAAGAGGGTACCGACTGCTATACCTTATGTGATTAATCAGGTGTGTGGGGCATGGGAATGGGAAATCAGAAGAGTCATTAGGCAAGCAGCCTATGCCCTTGACCCACCTATTTGGTGCCTGAGACCATTCCTCCAAATAACATGATTAACAATGGAGAAATGACGGCTGGGTGGTTGCCACACACTCTGGGAACTGTACCCAAACAACAAGTTTATCACTCTCCAGGAGGCTGTCAAGACATTTCATCTGGGTGTTAGACAGTTCCTGAAAAATACATTTGTGAAAATGGCAGCTACAGCTCAAGGTTTTTGGGCCACTTTCCCCTGAGGCCCCAGAGAGCAGCAGTCAGGTTCCTATGTTATTTATGGTGGGGGTAGTTGTTTGGTTTCCTCCTTGTACCAGGCGCTGCAGGAGGAAATACCACATAACGAGTGCAAGGGAAATGACACACAGAACTGGGTGAACAACTCGCTGACAAGGAGTGGGAAGGGGTGCATTCGGCTGTACAGAAATCCACTGCAAACACCAGATTCAAACTGATCCAATATAATGTAGTACATCAGGTATACTTTAGCCAAGTACGCACTTCAGCTTGCCTTAGATGTTTAGTGGAAGATGTGGACTTCTAACATATGATCTGGAGTTGTGGGTCCTTGGATTTCTACTGGCTGACGGTAGTAGACCGCTTCAACCTTGCGACAGTACCTAGGGATCCTAAACAATATATGTTGGTGAAAGATATGGCTGAGTGAGGAGGTGGCAGAGGAGTTCTGCATACACCAGTGTAGGAAGGTTGTCAAACTGACAGATGATTTACACACATGGGCTGCTATGCCAACTGACTTACAACACCCTCCCCCGTCCCCGGATACTAGATCCCCGTAGACTGTGTGATTGCTGGATGCTCTGGGCAATCGATCTAGTGGCTGATTTGAACACGTGTGATCTAGGGGCCTTGAATTGGGTGGGATGGCATGATAGGATGTGAACTAATTATGATATTTGACTGTGTCTAAGGATGCTGTGGAGTAGAAGTGGAGCAGGATACGCACCCCTGTTGCTTTGTTCCTTTTCTTGATTGGTGCCCTTCCTAACCAATGTCACACCATGGAAGAGTGTGGTGGGAATCAGAGGAGGGGGGTGGGTGGATAACTGTTAGAACATTTTAACATGTCTCTGTGATACACAGTTTAATATGTTTAAATGCCAATAAAATATATATTTTTCAAATGCATGGTCTTCTGCTTTGCTTCCTGAGGACAGTCCAGCAGAATGGGGATAAACTGCTGAAATGCTGCACCAGATGATGTGCAGTGTTACAGGTTTGTGCTATGCCACTGCACTGTAAAAGTTGTAGAACTGGCAGGAGAGAGGACAGGAAAGAGGGTGATGCAAAGAATGACAAAAGTTAAAGTAGTCCCTGAGTTGCTGTGGTGTCTTCGCAGTTCAGCACTACTGCTGCCTAGTAACCCTTTTAGAGTACAGCGAGTACAGCCTAGCGGGGTAGATTTTTATTATCCCTAGGATTTATATTCTTCAAGAAAAAAAACCTTGAGTGTGCTCTACCACATCTAAAATAAGAGAGCCCTGTGGTTGTAATCACTTTGATATATGCAGAACCATCATGGCAATATTTTCTGTTCATTAAATTGTTAAGGGAAGTGAAGGGACCTCATGAGCTACATCTCAGTTATGGCCCCGCCAAACGCTCAACAATAGTTATTATTAATTGTCCATTACGCTTTTCACATTATCTGAAGAGTGTATATATATTGTCACTGAGAAGAAAAAAAAAACTTGAAGTGATGTTATAGTTAGGTGTGGAAATCTGGCAAAAAATTAGCTTAAAAACCTAGCAACCTCTGAAATTCACCAGTTCTAGTTTGCTGAGCTCACTATAACCTGCTCCCTGTCCATGCATTTCTTATGACCTCAAATATGACATCACTCATATCATGTTAAATAACATCACTGATGACATGTAGCTCACAAGATAGGGTGCATAGTATTTAAAAGTAGGACATGTAGAAATGTAACATTAACATGTCCTTACAGTGACTAGCACTCAAAAATCATTTACAATATGCCAGGTCAAGCTGTTTTATGTAGAAAACCAGAGCATAGATTTTAAAAAAAAATACTGTATGTTGGGAATGGGACCAACTAGAAAAATAATTAAACAACTATTTTTCTTAGTTAATAAAGTCCAATTCAGTAGTGATGTCCAATTTTGAATAAATAATGAAGTAAAGTAACTTTTAGAAATTTGCCTTTTCCCTTCCTAAAGCTCCTGGAGGCTGATTTACAATAGCCTTCCAGCTACTACCGGCCAGTATTTAGACCTAAATAGGCATGGCATGCTTCCCAGGAACAAACGATAGGCTGACTTTGGTGGGCAGAAATTACTTCTCTGAACCCCACAGAACATGCAGGGTGAGGCAGTGGACACCCTTTTTGACACTGTAGTGCCACCTCCTTCTTGATAGGTATGCTGGGTTCACTTGTAATACTTGGGGAGCTCTTCAAAGGAGAGATAAATGTATGCCAAGTCATGTCTTCTGGATCCACTGTCTTGTGACTGGAGGACTCTGATTTGCTCCTACTAAACTTCTGTCTCTGGGTTTACCATATAACCCTTGGGGCACACTTGAAAGGGAACAGAACAGTATGCTAAAGCAAATCCTATGGATCCACTCTCTGGTTGCTGAAGGAATTTGCTTATGTCCTACTAGACATATGTCTCTGGATTTGTTATGGGTACATTGGCCTCATCAAACTAGATTTGGGGTAAGACACTAGGATTGCCACAACACACTCTCAATATGTACCACAGCCCTCAGAGCCCAGGTTTAGTGTGTCTGAAGGCTTTCACCATCTTGAAAATGCCCTGAGTGGGTACCGTTGCTGCAAAGAACTATTACCCTATTGGTTAGGGTTTGCCCAATAGTCATTCCGACCCATTAGGTAGTGCCAGGCACAAGTGTGGCATCTCCAGGCACCAACCTATAAACATACTCCCTCAGGTGCCCAGGAGAAAGAAGCAGACTCCTAGAGTCATAAGGTTAATCTCATGTACAACCCACAGGGATACACAAGCTGCAAGATCCTGGAAGTACCCAATTAACCAGTGGCAACTAGGCCTGGACTGGACCCTGCCCTTGGCCTCTGTCTGACATCCTGTGAGTATCTAAGTGACCCCCTTGATGTTCTGGGGGCATCAGAATTGTGCTTTAGTAGTGGATTGGGACTTGAAGGACTAAGGGCCTGATTTAGAGCTCGGCGGACGGATTACTCTGTCACAATGGTGAGGTGGCTATCCCATCCACCGAAATCCATCGTGGTCAGTCTGAAATTGCACCTAGGTCCAGTGTTCAGTGACCTTAGACTATCATTGGTGCTTTGTGGTTTTTGGCACTATTTTCTTTTATAGCTCTAAAAACTCATATTTGCAGCAGTCCATGTTGGATTTCTGTCATTTTACTAAATGGTACTGTAATTTACTAATTCAGTTTGAGATTTTTATTATTTTGACCTTATTACTTATTGGTACAGCATAAACACTTTACACAATGCCCTAAGAAATATACATGTATTACCTAGTGGCAGTCAGCATTAGGTAGTTATAGTTAGGACCTAGTTCCTATAGAAAAATATTTTTTTTATGTGCCTATATCTTTGGTGCTGGTTGACAAATCTTCACAAAATGTTCCCCAAAAAAGTCAAAGCTCACGTGAGCTGCTGTCTGGAAAGTTTTGGGATGATCTGTTAAGTGGGGATTGAGAAAAAAGGGGGTGGGTCCAACACACTTTTTCCTCCATTAAGTTTTCCACAGGAATTTTGAATCACAATAGCACACAAGCCACTGGGTGGAATTACACCAAATTTGGCAAAAAGGTAGCTCTTGGTCCAGAAAGCGATCATTTTTGTTACTTGGTGTAAATCTGTTCAATAGTTTTTTAGTAATTAAAAAAAAAAACACTTGTATATATAGGGATGCAAATGCACTGCAAACCCTCCCAATCTCGTGATAAGATCTGATTGGTTCCCAGTACTTCAACAAGGAAGTGTTGCCAGCCATGTTGGGACTCTGTTTCAGCTGAGTCCCTGAAAAAAAAGTTAAAAAATAAAAAAGGGGCAGGGTAGGGACATGCTGACCCCTGGCTCTGGGGCTGAGAACCCAGAGGGATCCCCCAGGGCTTAAAAAGCATTATTCTTTTTTTTTTTTAAACAATTGCGGCATGGTTTCACGGATCAATAGAAAATTGGGAAGAAAAAAAAAAGGCAAGCACGGACTCCTGCACTTGTTTTGTAAACAGCCCCTGGGTAGGCCACGTCCCAAGGTCAATTCAATTTTGCCTGGTGGGGCTGGCAGCAGCACTCCTGGGACCACCGTCTTATTGGGGCTTTTACCAAAATGTATGTGAGGTGGGGCTGCCAAGGCCCACCGAAGCCCTGGGGACTACCACCTCCCCGGGTCCTTAACCTAATATGATGCGGGAGGGCTGTGCATCCATCCCCCACAACTCTGGGACCACCACCTCCCTGGGGTTATAATAAAAGAGTAAAGTGGGTCTGTTGCGGACCCCCGAGCCGTGGGGACCACCACCTCTCTGGGAAATGATTGTTGGAGGGAGGCCGCGCAGCCCACCCAGTGGAGGCAATAATGGCCCTGGGGACTGCCATCCCCCCAGGGCCAGCTCCTGCCATGTCCCGGTGTGCCCACCCCCAGGACATAGCTGTTTGCTTTTGCTTGGTGGGAGCTGACAGCTCCCATCAAGCAAAAGCAAACAAAGTCTGGTTTCTGACGGCAGGAGCTGTCAAACAGCTTCTGCTGGCAGAAAACAGGGTTTTCTTCCGTTTCCCTGCAAGCAAATATGCGGGCAGGGAAACAGATGAAAACTTGCTCCCACAAACAGGGAGCAATGCCGGCCCAACAGGATACAGGGCGCCGACTAGGACAGTGGGGGCCATGAGGCTTTTTTTTTTCTCTCTCTCTTTCTCTCTCTCTCTCGAAGTGAGAGCCCTCCCTCCCATCCCAGAATGGGATGGAAGTAAGAGCGATGGAGAGAGAGAGACCATCACAGTAAGGAGTAACTGAGGTTTAGGTCACAGAACCTCACACTGAAAGTTGAGTGTTCCACTCCAGGTGTGTTCGTGGTCATTTTCCTTCTTTTAAACTTTAGAAGTTTAAGATTCATACTGAAAGATGATCTCACTCTTTTCAATAAAAAAACTCTCTCCCTCTCTCACTTTCTCTCAATTTCTCTTTTTCAATCTCTTTCTCCCACTCACACATCCACTTCAACCTTTACGCACCCCACTCACAGCCCCATTCAGACCCTTGTGCACCCATTCACAGCCCCACTCAGATCTTCATCCACCCACTCACAGACCCACTCACTCACACACACCCATTCACAGACCCACAAAGACACTGCCATACCCACAAAAACACTGATGCACCCACTTTCACACCCAAACAGACACTCTCACAGCTACTCTGACCCCCAGATAACCCTCAAATCTATTCCCACACTCCGAGAGACAGGCCATGGCTAACTCCCACCATGCATGGCGAAAGGGCTGTACACAGCGTGGGGTTGGGTGGTTAGAGGGTTGGCCGCAGGCCAGACCTTGCGGGCAACTCCCGCAGCACACGGCCAAAGGCTGTGCACGACACAAGGTTGGGTGCTTATAGAGGGTTGGCCTTAGGGCCCTGCCAGGCGGCCAAGAGCCACAGCGCACGCCCACAGGCCGTTCGTGGCAGTGGTTAGACTAACATGTAGTGATGAAAATGACTACATGTTAAAAAAAATATATATATCATAGAAATTCACTGAAAAAACCCAAAGGTTACAGGGACGTTACAGTTAGGCTCACATTTTAAACATACCAAACCATAGTAATTCACCTGTTATAGTTATCTCAAGTAACTACAACTTGTGCCCTAAGATAACTATAACTTGCGCCCTTACCATGCACTCCTTAATACCCCACAAATTACAGAGCTCAGGACAGCTTTGATAACATCATTGATAATATCAATGTAATATTTGCAGTAACATTTTTGATGAAACAAAATGTGCATGGTGGGGGCATGAGTTATAGTTGCTTGAAATAACAACTATAACAGGTGCAATTCTATGGTTTGGTACATTTAAAATGTAAGCCTAACAATAATGTCCCTGCAACCTTTGGTTTTTCGAAGTGATTTTTTATGATTTTATTTTAGCCTATTTCCTTACTATAATGTCCCTGTAACCTTTGTTTTTCTCAGTGAGAAGAAAACAAAATATATAAATTATATATATATATATATATATATATTCATTTAAAAAACAAAGTTTACAGGGACATTATAGCAAGGAAACAGAATTTATACGCACAAAACTAGAGAAATTCAGCAGTTGTAGTTACAGATATTTCAAGTAACTATAACTTGCGGCCTAAGGTTACTATAATTCGCGCCCCGCAATGCACAGTTTTTTCTTCAGTAGTTTGACTCATAATGTTTCATTGATATTTTGATTGCCATTATAAAAGTTGTCATGAGTGCTGCAATATCTGGTGTAATTAGCAGTACATGGCGAGGGCTCGAGTTATAGTTACCTAGTATAGTTACTTGAAATAACTAACTGCTGAATTTCTCTGGTTTTGTGCGAGTACATTAAGATTCTTACTACAAAGTCCCTGCAACATCTGGTTCTTGAGTGTGTGTGTGTGTGTGTATATATATATATATATATATATATATATATATATATATATATACATACATACACACACACACATATACACACACAAAAAAGAAGTTACATGGACATTATAGTTAGGTTCAGAATAATTTACACACAAAACCATAGAAATCCAGCTGCTTTAGCTAGTGTTATTTCAAATAACTATAACTCGCGCCCCCACCACGCACAGTTTTCTCATCAATAATTTTATTGCAAATGTTGCAGTGATAATATCAATGATACCATAGAAGATGTCAAGAATGAAGTAATATGTGGGGTCATTAACTGTGCATGGTGAGGGTGTGAGTTATAGTTACCTTACGGCACAAGTTATAGTTACTTGAAATAACTCACTAAAACAGGTGAATTTCTTTGGTTTTGTGCATGTAAATTCTGAACCTAACTATAACACCCCTGTAACCTTTCTTTTTTTTGGTGAATTTTAAAGTTTTTTTAAAATGCTAATTCCTAACTTTTTTTTTGACCAAGCGGGGGATGGGCATAGGTCCTGGCCCAACCCTGCACATGCGGCCAACACCACGCAGCACATGGCCTTTGGTCATGCTTGGCAGGAGGTTGGCCAAAGTGTTAGTGAGTGAATGTATTTTTTTTTTTTCTATTGGGCCCCGGATCCATCACAATTTTACATTGGGGGCCATGGTGGATCCACGGATCCTGCAAAAAGTGTTGCATTTCTTAAAATAAATTTTAGGCAAATGTTTGCCCCATCTTTCCTATGGGATCAGGATAACTCTATCCTGACCCCTTATGACACTTTTCAGATTTATTTCACCCCCTCTTCCCCCCCGCACCAAGCCAATAAACAAAATAGAGGATGCATCTTTCCTCTCAGGTTGCAGCCAGCCAATCAGGGTCTTACGTTGGCCCGTGGATCTGCAGATCCACCACAGTGGATCCTCAGTGGATCTGCATCCCTGGATATCTATATTTCTTTGTCTTCTAATAACTCCAAAACTATTGAACGGATTTGCATCAAATAACAAAAAGGACTCTTTCTGGACCAAGAGCTAGCTTTCTGCCAAATTTGGTGTAGTTCCATCCAACAGTTCGGGCTGTAGTTGTATCTAAAACCCCTATGGGAAATTGCATGGGGAAAATGCATTTTGAAACCCTCCTTTTTCTCAGGTCCTGCTTGAAGAATCACCCTGAAACTTTAAAGACAGCAGCTGAAGTCAGTGGTGTACTAGTTTTGAATATTTATTGATGATTTGTCCAATGGCGCCAAAGTTATTGGCAAAACAAAAAACATTTTTTCTCTGGAAACTAGGTCCTAACTACAACTACCTACTGGCGACCACCAGCAGGATATATACACACACACACACACACACACACAGATTGATTATATTTTAAAATTAAATCAGTACCCAACACCAGTGTGTTTTTTTATAAATACTAGAACCCACCCCACTATCGAAGTATTGTTTCTGTAAAACAGAACTCTGTGGATCCCCTACATTTGTGATTGTTTATTTTGGAGCTAATGGCTATAAGACAAACAAAGGAGCTTAAAGTAAACGAAAAATAATATCTAAGGAAAAAGAAGTAAGGGATTCACTGAACTCACTCTGGAAAACTTACCATGGTCCGAGTAATTTCTTAAACGACAAACAACGTTGTTACAGGAAGAGGACAGAGTTTCGTGGTCTTAGCCAATTCTCCTCACTTATGCACCAGCTGAGAAAAACAGTTTCCGGGACAACAGTTTGTTCCAAATGGGCTGGTTTCTATTTTAAAACATGTGCTTAAATACCAACAGCGTCGCCTTGGGCCTCCATTAACTAATTAAAGGCTCTCCCAACTTAATCTAAAACTCGTCCAGTCACATCATTTTTCTTTGCCTGTTATGGGAGAAACCAAAAGGTGTCTCTGCCAAGGTACATGTAGCACCAGGCCAAACTAGCTCTTTTTTATAGGGGGTGAAGGGTGGGGTAGTTTTGTCGTCTTTCTCTGTTGATGATAACTCCTTTTAATTCGCTAATTTTTTTAAAAGAGTTTTTTCTATCCCAGGATGCATCGCACACCGGGATCCATGCAAATTCCCGCACTTCTAAATTATGTTACTAATGAAAGCAAATAAAGGTACTTAGAGGCATTTAAAAGGCAATTTACCCAATTGGTGTTAATATTTAAACACAGCATGGATAAAGTCAAGAAACTGAATTCAGGAGCACGATGGTTTTAAGTTAAAAGGTCACAAGACGTGGGCGAAATAGCACATGCAACGCTTTTTTCCATATGCACAATCAGGCATTTTGGTTTTAACAGTTTTCATTTTGTACACTCCCTGATGCACTCTCAGAGCACTCAACCAAAGAAAAGTCCTGTATGGAAATTAAGCAGCGGAACGTCACAAGTAATGAGGTCATATTTCAAACAAACAAAACAGAGGAGCATGCTCAGTCTCCAAGTGCTTCACTGATTTCAACAGAGAATAGCAAACAAGTAGGTATCAGAGGCTTGCAGATAGAAGTGAAGGAAGAGCAGAACCACAGATCATGTGGATGAAGACTTCATGATAGTTTTAAACTCTCTTGAACTTATTGCAAATAGGCGGCGTGCCAGAAAATTGCTTTCGACTGCCTTGGCTGAATTTTTGCAACATATCTCGTTGAAGTCGTCAAAGCAGCAATTCCCTTAGAATTTGCTATCTAAAAGGACCTACCCGTTCATCCACCCCATTCAGAAATCCATCCACCGCACATGCAAATCAATATCCACACATGGTATAATTCAGGCAGCTAGCTACCCGTTTACCCATGATGCCAATGACACCACTGAAAAATCCACTGACCTGTTCATTTTTCCATCCATCCATCCATTGGTCCATCGAACCTTCCATCCACTTCATCCACCCGGCCATCAACCTGTGCTGCTATCTAACCATCCAACCAATTGCCTATGTGTGCAAGTCACCATCAACCTATTCAAAACAGGTCGATATCATCCATCCAGCTACACATGCTTCTTCTCTATTCATTCTGCCAAATAATCATCCACCATGCATCTGTTCATCCATCCATCTATCTATCTATGAGGCCATGCATCTATGTGGCTATTCATCCATCTATGCATCTATCATCCCATCTGACCATCTATATGACCACCCAATTGACCATACCTCCATTCAACTGTCTATACCTCAGTTCATTCATTTATTCGTCCATCTATTCACCAATGGGCCTATGCAATCATATCACCATCAATACATCAACATGCCTAGCAGCCACATTTGTCTGCCTGACTTTTGATTGACCAAGCAACTCAGACATCCATGCTGGAGCACATGCCACTATTTAGCCATAAACCCTTGCTTCTACGCTGCTACTCACCATTAAAATCAACCAAACTCCCTCCACCTGACGACCCAGAAGTTGAAGCGGTCAGCCAATCATCCAGTTTGTGAGGAATAGTTGGCATTTTCTCAAGCTGAACTCTATAAGCTTCAACTACAACTCATTTATAATTAGTTTTCAGAGGGTAGATTATAAATTGTACCTCTGCTTTCAGAGTGCATCCATGAATGCTCATGGTTCTGTTACCTAGCCCATTCAATAATACTCGATTTCTTCTTCAGTCAATCTCTGGTTTCATGAATGTGAAACACTGATTTCAGCTTTCACGCCATTGAAGAATTAGGCCTTTGCTCCCCATTTTTACTCCAGTGTCCAGTAAGTTGTTCGAGTGCCCATGTATGTTCTTGGTTGGTTCAATACTCAATTCAGTACATCCATATAAACTATTAGTTCCACTGCAGGGAATGGAAAATAGGTATGAACTGCAGGTTAGTGAGAAATTCATACCCCACTGACGCCACTAAAACAATAGGAAACCACCGAAATAGCTGAGATTGCCACATGATCAAATTTAAGTCCTGGGGGTCCTACCTATTTAGGTGGACCAGGCATACAGAACAAATTTTAGCTTACTGCAGAAGTCATCAAGCTCACTCCAGTTTGTTTTTCAGAAAGTCGGAAACATGTACCCAGTGGAAACATCACATAAATTCTTATACGGAGCTGGCCATGAAGTTTAATAAATTAGCAGACAGCTGAATTTTCAAAAACATCAGCTGGGCATAAGTAATTTTTCCAGTAATTGGAGAAAGGACAATGCTAATTTATTATTTTAAAACAATTCTACGCAAAATTCATTATCCCTTGAGGCTGTTACCTCTTGCTCCACCGTACATTTGCTAACATTAAAGACTATTATCATGAGATAATTGCCTGAAACAAGTTGTGTGTCCCAATTCATGGTCGCTTCCCTAGCTAGTCATGTAGAGTGAAGCTTACAGTAATGCTCATTAGACCACTCCCACGTTGGGTCGGACTGGCCTATAGATCAAACAGGCAGTGCCCGATGGGATGGTCTCACAGATCAGTGTGGGCAGTTTTTTTAGCAACTTATGGGCCGTTTAATGGCCGGGTGGGTCGGTTTTTACGGTTGATTTCTCTGATATTAAATTAAAAAAAATTAACTGCTGCAAACACAAATACATGCAGTCTTTCATATCTTGCAAAACACCTATCCAACTTGTCTTTAAAAGTTCAAAGAAGGCAGGATCTGCAAATGTGGGCCACTTTTTTTCTATCTGGTTAGCTAATATGGGGCCTTTATTTTGGTACCCAGGCATATTTTTTGTCCCAGTCGAACCCTGCTCCCACCACATGTTCAATGGATCAGTCAATGATTTACAGCTCTCCTTCTGAGGCTTTAGTTTTATAAAGGCTGCATTTAACCGATTGTGTTTTTCTAAGCAATGGCAGTTGACTATCATTGCAGTGGGGATCAGAATGTGAACCTTAAAATAAGGACCACAAAGAACTGTGAAAATCAAATCCAGGTTCAATGATGGAAATTTGGTATGTCATATAGTTCAGAATTGTGTGAAACAGAGACTTCCAGATAGGGCCCCTTTTCAGTGACAGTTGATTGGCCAGCCCTACCTGAACTTTCTACTGCATGGTCTAATAAGGGAGTAAGCCTGTACAGAAGAGGCATCGTATCCCTAGCGTGTCTAGCTATTATTTACCTGAACCAACCGTTTTATATATTTTTCAAAGTGATGCAATAAATCCCTCCTAAAAATGTTCATCAACTTTCTTTCACATCATCATAAAAAGGTTCTATGTTCCACAGTGTATTTCCCCCTCTTCCTTCCTGAATACAGGACACAATGGTCAGTTTGTTAGCTCCTCAGTTTAGGTGAGGTCCAGTCACTGTCCAGCTTGGGAAAGTTATCTTTCTTCGTCTGCTTCGCTCCTTCTACCATTTGGGTCTGATTAAAATAATCAGCGATATTTAGGCTAGCTCATGCTCCCAGGCACTATCCTGTCCCAGGGTGGGGGGCAGGTGGAGACTTGTTCTTAAGTGGATAGGTGTAAGTGCTATGTCTTATGTAAACCATCTGGGGACGCGCAGTCACAAAGCCCCATCAGTGTTGGGTTGCCTGTACTGGTCAGCGATTCCTTGGGCAGATGGACATGATTTGAAGAGTGTAGTATTAGATTATCCATCATTTGTGACTGGGTGATAAAGAATGGTTCGGGCTCCAAGTTTCAAAGGAAGAAACTTAAGAGGCAGAGAGAATGTTATACTCAATTGAAACGGGCATTGGCAAAGCTAGTAGGTCTGGCTTGCATTTAGAATCTTAACTGAAATCTTTCTTTAAAAAAACATCCTGGTGTACTGAAACAAAACACAAAACGATTGCTTTATATACACAATGCATTAAAGGAAACAAAATGTACACAATGCACTAAAGAGTAAAAGAATGCAATGTGTGATCAGTCAGCGTACTTCTGTGATGTAAAATCGTCTCTCAGGCTTTACAGTGCAAGCGCTCCTTCAGAGGTGGCATAATACACCAAATAGCCAATATGCTGAAATAAGAGCGAAATGCTCCTTTGGGTGATGACGTAATTGACAGTTTATTTTAAAGAATGGGTAACAATGAATATTACAGACAAATGATTTGTCAAGGCAGGCATAGAAAAAAAACGCTGCATTAGACACATAAGGCAAGTTTTGGCTTTCTATTAAATTTCATGGTGGAAAATTGCGAATCACTTATTGTATTCGTGCATTCTATTGGTTATTTACATGTTCCTTAGAAGCATTTTGCATGCTGAGGCACACGGACATGAAGTGATATGCACAGGATCACACAATTGGCCTCAGAAGGCCAAGTTGAATTACCAGTAATGTCTCCAGGATTCACAGCCACTTCTTAGACTCCAAAACCTTATCAGCCTTCATATAAAACACAAGTTTCCTCACCTGTACTTGGGATTTGAGATTAGCCACCAGGACATTCCAGAGTTTCTTCTGTCCAATACACCCCCTTCCCCAATGTTCAGATTTATAAAAGCAATTGAAAATTATTGTAAATTTGTAATACATGGTGCATATGAGGTTTGTGGGCCTGGAGGCTGGTAAGCAAAAAGGTCACTTTAAAATTCCCTGGCAAGCTAGTTCACTCTTGGCGCGTGTCAGAAATTGCATCTCTAGTTGGCAGAAGTATACACCCTGTCCAAGTAGGGACCACAATCCTAGTCAGGGCAAGTCAATTACACAACAGAAATTAGCCTGTTCTCACCCTCTGGTAGCCTAGTGCACAGCAGGCAGGCCTAACCTAAAAGGGAATGTGTAAAGTATTTGTGCAACACACCCACAACAATCACAAGATGTACACCACAAAAAGACTCCACATTGATGTAGAAAAATAAAGCTGGTTTATCTGGTTAATTCAAAATCAGAACAATACAGAAATTTGTAAATGGTTAGATATTGGCTTTGCAGGATCAAATTAAACAAGGTTGATAATCGATGATGAGATCAAAGAGCTGGCTCCAGGGTCTCCCTGACATGAGTGCGTGTTGATTCCACAGACTGCGGTAATGTCCAGGCTGCGCTCCTCTCGGGGAGAAGTTGAGTGGGTCCCAGGTGCAGTCACCAGGGAAACTGGTAGGGATCGCAGGGAGCAGTTGAGTGGTTCCCAGGTGTGGTCACCAGGGAAGCTAGTAGGGACCTCAGGAGAACTGAGGCGGACGGGTTTAGCAAGACCATTCCAGGTGCTTGACGAAAACAGGCGACGAAGGTTAGCAGGGAAACTCCGGGTGATAGATGATGCACGTGGCAAAGTTTGGCAATGCTGCTTGGGGTGATTGAAGTCGCAAGCTGCAAAGGTTTAGCAGGGCCACTCCAGGTGATCGAAGATGCAAACAAGCGGCAAAGGAAAGCAAAAGCCCGTCAGAGTCACTCTGGGTTTCATGAATGAGTCTTGGGCTACCAGGCAGACAGCAAAGCAGGGCAACAGATCCTGGGAGCAGTCAATCCTGCCAGAGTGGCAATCCTGGCATACTGCACTCTTTACTCCAGCAGTGTTTCCTTAATCCAGAAGTGTACAGACTTGAGTGGGTAATGGACCCAGTACTTATACTAGAAAGTGCCTTTGATGTGGAGGATGCCTACAGAGTTCTTGTGAGGTGCACAGGTCCCACTTTCAGGTCAGGCTTGGCTCTAGACTATCAGTGGGAGGTAATCAGCCCCCTTGTGTGGACTCCGGTCACTACACTTTGAGGTGTGTGAGCCCTCCCCAATCTTCTCCCCAAGAAGACCCATCAGTATGGAGAAACGTGCAGGTGCAGCTGAGTATCCTGTGCTGTGGGTGTCTGAAGAGAATGCACAAGTGTAGCTACCACCTAGTCCATTCCAGACGTGTATTGGAGATAGGCTGTAGACACACAGGGCAGAGGGTGCAGAGAAATGCCCATTTTCTAAAAGTGTCATTCCTAAAAAAGTTATAATAAACACGACTTTACCAGTAAAGATGATTTATTACTATCATTTCAATGGTACTAAATATGATGTATCTACTCTTTTAAGACCATGAATTACAACTTAAAAAGTTATTATAAGGAATTCCCAATGCTGGGCTTTAAGAGGGCAGGCCTCACACTAATGAAAAACAACTTTAGAAGTTTTTTCATTACCAGGACATGAAAACTTAAAAGTATATGTCCTGCCTTTTGCTTACAGGGCACCATGCCCTATGGGCTCCCTAGGGCCTACTTTAGGAGTGGCTTATAGTAAGAAAAGGGGACTTTAAGGCTTGGCTAGAGGTTTTAAATGCCAAGTTAGGGTGGCAGTGAGACTGCATACTCAGGCTGTACAGTGGCAGGCCTGAGCCATCTTTACAGAGCTACTCACGTAGGTGACACAATCTGTGCTGTTGGCCCACAAGTAGCATTTAATTTACAGGCCCTGTGTATATGGTATGGTCCCTTTACAAGGGACTTTTGAGGTAAACTAAATATACCAACTGGGGTTACACCAATGTTACCATGTTTTAGGGGAGAAGTACATGCATGCAGTATAGCACTGATCAGCAGTGGTAAAGTGCTCAGAATCCTAAGGCCAACAAAAAGATGGCCAGAAAAATAGGAGAAAAACAAAAAGTCTGGGGTAAGACCACCCTGAGTATGCAAGGTCTAACAGCCCATAATAAGAAACAGCACTACTTTTTATTTTCAAGTTAAAAAAAAAAAAGATGCTATGAATGAACATAGTGTCAAATTCAGAAAATACACAATAGTCACCAGGTTTACATGAAAATCATGACTCTTGTGTTGCTTTTCACATTGTATGCTCCCTATTTTGTATGCAAGTGTACTGTGGCATAGCTTTCCTTAACAAGTGTTATTTTACTGAGGAGAGAAGTCTACACAAGTATGAACTCAAAGACAAAATGCTAGTGAGTTACAGGCGTCATTGCCAAGAGTGGGGAATAACTACTCTGAAATATAGCACGCATGTAAGCGGGAAAGTCTGAACTGTAGACTAACTCTAATTAAATTCAATTGCCAGGAAGTACACAAAAACGTTGTTGAGTAACTAAACATTCTCAGACATATTTTCTCATATCATTTCTTTGTGTAGTCTTTAAAAGGAATTAAAGGCAGCAACACTCAACCACTGTGTCCAAGGCTTTGCCTACTCAAAATCAACACATGCTACTTAGCTTTTAACTGCATCTTGTGTTGCCTGGTTCTATCGAAAGATCTGATACATTTACAAATGTGCCTTTTGTCAATTTAATCTGAAAACCCTACTTTTTTTGCAGGTAAATGCCCTAAAAAATGTGTTTGCTTTAAAATTCTTCAAAACTTTTTTGTATGAGTTTAAACATACCTGCGCAGTTTTGCAGAGGTGACACACTAGTGTCTGTCAGAAGTTACATAGTTACACTCCTTAGCAAAACTAAACGTTTGCCATAAACACGTGCTTCACGAAATGCTGAAGGCCTACCACAGTCAACCTTTTACAAACACCTGCTATGGATGAAAAAAACATAAAGTTATCATAGCGTGGGGGAGGCACAATATTATAGGCAAGAAAGCTACTAATGTGACTTACAGTGGTGACAACTGAACTCAAGAGTTCACACCGTTTGTGCTTGTAAACCGCCGTGAACAAGTTATTACCTCAAAGTAAACAACAAGTTGGCTTACAGAACATATGTATTTTAAATATGATTCGAAAATATGCTTAGAAGAATACATGTGTGCTCGGTGGAAAACAATTTGTTCATGGACTCTAATGATTACAAAAATTAGTTTTTTTCAGTTTTTTGGCACTTTTACTCCAAGCAAATTGGGATCAAGAGTGATGTGCTACAAATGTTGCCACAGTAGCAACTTGTAAATGTCAGCAATGACCACCCGCTAATCAGCACCAATATACTGCACAAGGGTTAACAAAAATGTAGCCACAAACCCACAGAACACACTACTCCCACCCCTCACACAATACAAATGCGAAGTTACTGGAGGTGATGCACAATGTGACACCCAATCACGATTTGTTTCCCGAAACGGCACCCAAAATGTCCCATCTTCGGCCCACACTTCGCCAACCCACGAGCTAATACGAGACTGTGTTGTTAACGGAACACCAAATACAGTGATGCAAAAGATATAAGAAGAACTCTGCCACCTGCCAGTAAATCTCGCTTCAGAAAGAATGAAAACCAGCAGCCTGTAATATGCTTCTCGGCCACCAGCACACGTTGGTCCTGTGCAGAGGAACTAGCGGACATCTGCTAACAGGAAAGTCTTAGCTTTTTCCATATGTGCACACAAGTGACGCTCCCAGTCCTCAGATACCAATCAACACGGAGCAGCAGCCGTGACGGCAAAAGTGGTTCTCCAAAGCAGCTCAATGCTGATTGTGCAACGGCCGATTGTGTTGGAAGGAGCCCCGTACCTAAATGACGCTGGACACAAACGTTATGCATTGGTTCTGGAATTTAAAAAACAGACATTGTTCAAAGTGAAGTTTTCCACCCGAAGGTGTACGACCACATGCGTCTTTTGAGTACACAGTCACGCATCCACACCCGCTCAAGCCTATAAGTGAGAAGCGAGCCTTCAACTGTGGCCCTTACACGCACCTCCAGTACCGCACTGGGCAGTGACGGAATTACCTCTACTGACATATCAGGACAGCTGAGCCTCTGCATTACCTGACTGAGCCTTCCAGTTACCATGTATCACCCATGTACCACTACGACGACAAATTATGGTAGTTTATAATGTGGATTTGATACTTTTGTAGATTTATATATATATATATAAAAAAAGTGATACTGCTGAAGAGCAATCCCCAATGATGGTAAGGGTGAAAAAAAAAAAAAACACACAGCTTTACTCTTGGTCAAACAAAGAAAACCTCAATGCCATAGAAAAGTAGCAGACATCTCTGCCTACACAATATCTCATTACCATCAGTTTTCAGACCCTCCACAAGGATTGTCTAACAGGTGGTTAACAAACACAGACCATACTTTGAGAGGAACAGACAAGCATGCACACTAAATGTGCACTTCAGGTAGATACTGGAAATTCAAACTACTAGAAAGCATTAATATCTGTGGAGCTGATGCCATATGTAATAGAACCGTCCCCAGAAGAAAGTGTTCTTGTTAAAAGATGGCACAAACTTTTTTTCTTATGTATTTTTGAGTGAGTTTGAGAATGTTCATTACGAGTGCTAGATGAGAGATGTGACACCTAGCACTTAATTTAGGGAGTTGGTGAGAATGCACATTTATTTTTAGGACTGTGACTTATTTTTCATCATCAGGCTTTGACCTAGAGCAAGGGAGGAAGGCAGAAAAAGGCGAAGGAACGAGAAAGGGAAATAAAACAGTGACAAAGAGAAAAGAGGGGATAGAAAAGAACCCGTAGGAGTGAGGTAAAGAGACAGAAAGAGAAGGGCAGTGGAGTAAGGGGCTTGAGATTGAATGAAGGTCACTTGGCCCTGGTGTTCAGCAACCTCTGCATTTACTAGTGCAGTAGATATATTCTCTCAGGAAAAATCTTGGACCGCTGCACTTAGCTCTTTTCACAAATTATGCACTGATGGCACCGCAAGATGTTCTCCATTTCAGCTTTGTATCGAAATTCAACTCAAAATAGATATGAGGATAAGTAGGTTCTTACCTAGTTTTATACACGTCCAAAGAATAGACATTGGGAAGTAATTTTCAAGGAACTGGATTACTAGTCCCGCTGTAAATTATTTAACAAACATGGCAGTCCCACTTCAGTGCGAACCACACAATAATGCCTTCAGTGAAATACCATAGTTGGATGTGATCACTGCTCAAGAAGGGGTTGAGAATGGAGTATCATACACTCCTAACTTGTCTCAAAGCATCATGTTTAAGAAACAGTTCCACCTACAAATGGTATATTCCTGCTGGTGGAAAGCATTTTCATGAATAGGGAAACATTACTGTTACTTAAGAACACTAAGTGGACACTGGACGGAAGCGAAACCGGAAATGGAAGTATATCGTGCATCACACGTGAGCGAGCGCAGCAAGGAAGCAGATCGGGCCGCGCTGGTCACCGCGGTCCGATCCAACAACTAAACAGCCGGGAACAGGGCCACACAGCCTCCAAGACACCCTCCAAGACTACCACATGCCCCACAGCCCCCACAGCCCTTAGCCTCCCATCCTTTGGGGCAGAGCACAGCAGGGACAGGAGGAAAGGAGTGTGGGGGTGAGTGCAGCAGCCACAGGTGGCTGCCGCTAAGAGAGAACCCCGGCCCTCCACGGAAGCAGCCCAGCTAGGGTTGGGTGCGGCTTGTGGGGAGGCCGGAGACACGCTCGCCAGCTGCACTCTCTGGGGGGGGGTGGGGGAGGGCCTCGGCCCCAGGACACCTAGGCCACCCAGGCTCCACGGCAAAGCCAGGACCAGGTTATGGGTCATAGCGGGTCACAGCAGGAGCCAACCGGCCCTCTCCAAAACCCCACCAGGACGGACCAGGGCCAACCAGGGCTACGAAGGATCACAGCATTAGCTGGGCTGGGCTCAGCAGGGTCCAGAGGGGTTAAGACGGCCCCAGCAGCAGCAGCAGCCGCAGCCAGCGCGCCCCCCTCACTAGGCACCCAGGTCCCAACCAGGGCTACGGCAGGAGCGCAGTAGGTCAACCAGCAGGGCTCAACAGGATCCTGATCCCAAGGCTCAGACTACTCCATCAGCAGCCCACCAGTGACCCATCAGCAGCTCAGAGGGTGGTGCACCCCAGGAATGAAGGTACATGCACTGCCACATCATCAGATACCATTCTCTCAATTAGCAGCAAAATTATCAGCCACAACCAACAGACACTTAGAGTGGGTGAGAAACAGCAAAGAACTATGAGAACACGTAGCTCCCTCCTCCTGAGTGCCCACAACAGAATCCAAAACCTAATAAGAAAAGAGAAAGCAGCGCCCAACAAGCAGGGCGCGGGAAAGATGAAGCGTGCTAGGAGACATCGAATAGCAATAGAGGCCGACCCCCAGAGCGCCAATGAGTTCGATGAGTCTAAGATGTGTACTCCCAGGGAGCATAAGAAGGGACAAGGGGGGGGGGTGCCGAAGCACTAGGGGCCAAGGAATTGACAAGTATTTTACACCACTGACGAATAACGTCTGCCGCTAACCCCTCTCAGGAGAAATATTCCAAGACCACAGCCAAATGGAAGATCCTTCAGCGATAGTGCCATTACACTGGGCACCTCCTGGGAAACCGTTCCCCAGAATAAAACGGCACAAGAATCCATGCCGGGCTTGTCCAGCCCAAGCACGTTAAACACTCAACCCTCCCATGTTTCCCAGGACAACTCATTCGAGTATACCATCAAACCTCAAAAGTGGGAACCCCCTATGTCTCCTATCATCGTGATAAAAGGCAGGGAAGGGGGCAGGACACCCAGAAATCACACTCCCAATGAAAACAGCACAGACGATAACCAGGAAAAATCGGGACCAGCATCACCAGGTCCAGCCTCAGCAAAACATTTAACCTCCCCCTGCTGGGAGGCCACACTTACACAGGAAGAATTAGAGGAGGTCTCCAACAAAGAAGAGGAGCAGTGTACAGAGGAAGGGGTAGAGGACGCCCTCCTCGCACATACAGAAAAAAGCGTTAAACATTCCAGCACTATAGGGAAGCAGGCACTTGAAACAGCACAAACCCACAGCCACACGGACATGAAGGACGCCCTGCGGACCTGTTGGGAATCCCTAAACAGCACCCTGACATCCATAACCAATGCAACGATCTTCAATACTGATAAATTAGATATTCAAATCGAAATTCTGCAAAATTTGGCAACCACCACAATGGCAATAGACAATAAGCTGGACAAGTTAACGCGTTCATTCGAAGAGCACAGTCCCACATGGAGGCTGACAAGGACAAGGTTAATTAGACATACCAGTGTCACTGTAGCACAATTTTAGATAAACTCCAAGAACTGCCATTAGTCATGTCAACATTAGTGACAGATCTAAAGCAGGAATTGCTCCAGCGGGGAAACGTCAAGCAGCTCCTACAGAGCCCGCAAGGCACAAACAACCCACAAAAAAGAACATCCATCCATCCCAACCAGGATGCAGCAAGTCCAGAACAGGCTTTAGGATCTTCAGTCAAAGACTCAAACCAGGAACACACAGCCATGAATGGCCCCTTTATCCCTGGTCTTTCCAGGAAAAACAAAAAATGCCTCAGGAAAATGCACAACAAAACGGTGATGGAGTCGGAACGTAAATACTTACACCCCTCCAGCCACGGCAATTGCAGGGCAAGCCAAAAGCAACACACAGCCACCCAACTAGGCAACTCAAAGTCACCAACCTCAACAGTCCAGCAGCCGCTCCCATGGCCCAGGAGCAATCCTATAAGGCTGCAAGAAGATAGAAAAACAGGACAAACCGGACACAAGATCATTGGGACACTGGCCCCAAAAAGCACAACAGGAGACTCAAACGGACAAGAACCCAACCACACAGGACCCATAACCGCGACACAGTCTATAACCCCAGAAGCAACTACACCGCTTCCATCAATGGAGAAGATAGACTGTTCTGGAATAAATTATAGATCCACCCCCAGCCTGACACACCGGAAAAGAACATGGGAACAAGAATACAGCAATAGCCAGCTCTACTCAGACCAATGCAAGGCACACACACAGGGATCCTTCCCTCAAAAGGACCCAGAGGGCACAAGCAAGCAGATCAGGGATCCCAATCGCGAGGGGTCTACATACTGGACGGATAAATCAACAAAGTCCTTCCCAAACCCTCCACACCACCAGCAAAACACAAATATAACGAATCAAATGATAGTCGAAGCAGAAAAGGCAACCATAGACGCTGCAATTACAACAGCCCTGCACACCACAATCGGTGTGAAATCAACAATTAAGCTGACACCCCCAAATTGGGGGCATTAACCCCCTTACTTTTTGCCCTTCCTACAAATCACAGGGCCCTTGGGACATCCTTAATCGCGGCAATCTTCTGAGAATCTGCAGCACAATCCAAGGACTGGAAACAATAAGTAGTGAAGATTTGCAATACGTGGCCTTCATAACACCAAAAAAAAGGTGACACCAGTGAAAGTACCGAAGTCTGCTTTAACAGCACATAGATAGCACAGTTAGTACTGTCCAAATCAGACATTCGAAGACTGGGGCATTGAGTTAAAGGAAACTGGCAAAGCAAAATACCTCTCCTTTCTAATCAAGCAAGAAGAGACCAATAAAAAGGACAACAATCTCCCAGGCAGCGAAGCAGCAATCTGTTCTGCAACACGCTAAAGGGGCATCCCCTACATTCACCGAGAGCCCAAGAGAGATCTCTATATCCATCACCCAGGGCACCTCACAAATAAGGCATTGTCAAGAAGGTGGACAGCAAAATGTGGGACGCAGCTGGTACAAATCCACTTATCGATCCTGAAGGAACCCTGCAGCATAATGATAGATCTGGAAGTTGCACTGCCAAAACTTTCCCAATTGGACCAATGCTGTCCAAAAGCAAGTTGTGGGTCACAAATATAATTTCATGGAACATTGCAGGGGCCAGTAAAATCAGGCAAGACCCAAACTTGGAATCCTATCTGAACGACTTCATCATCTACCTGCAGGAATCCTGGAAAGGATCAGAAAATCTGCTAGCTGGATTTGAAGAATTCCTAAGCCCGGCAGCTAGACCTAAACCCAAAGGGCACCCAAATGGCAGCCTCTCAATCCACATAACCACACGCAAATCCTTCAATGCCAAGATAATGGACCTGAAGTCAGCTCATATGCTAGCCATTATTATCAAAAACCAGATGTTGGAACAAACATCGATGCCCATAATAATAATAAATATTTACATCAACCCTAACATGATGCGTAGCCAGCACTTGCTAGACACAACAGAAAAAGAGTTGTTAGCCCTAAAAACAGCATTTGGCAATGCTCCCTGGATCATCACAGGTGATTTTAAACTTAACATGGCCAATTATGGCAAAAGAAGCTCCCAGGAAGGTGCCCTGGACCAGTGTTTGGGCATTCCACCACAACAATCGCCCGTCAAGGACAAATGTGATCATCCCCTGGTCAGACTACTAGCGGCACTAGGACTAAGGGCCCTAAATGTCAGATTCCCAAAAAACATTCCAATGAACCCAAGCCACATCGCCAAGAAGTCAGCTTCCACTCTAGACTAAACCTTTGTCTCAAAAGACATCTTCAAGTACTTCCAGGATTTCAGCATGGAGGAGAGATGCATAAGTGACCACCACCCACAAACAATTAAAATAACAAACAATAACGCTCTTGCTGCTTCACTACCGAGAATTGGCGAACAAGATCCAGGAAGCCATCTCCATCGCATAAGATGGTCTAACAAGAGCATGGAGAAATATGAAGTATGGAAAGCCAACTTAACGTCGGATCAAATAGAACAGGTGGACATTATTTCAAAATGGGAGGTCACATTAACATCATTAAGGAACCAGCTGGAGCCAAAACAACCATTCAAGGCCGGCCCACTACTGAACAGAAATGGCTGGTTCAAGCAGACGTTAAGGCAACAAAGACAACAGCTTAACAAAATTGCAAGAAGCCTAAAGAACCAACCATCAGGCAACAGCTACCAGAGTACCTTTCAGGAACTAAGAAAGGAATACATGAAGGAAATATGGGAAGCAAACCAAGCTCACATGGATCAGGAATGGATCAGAATCATGGAAGCCACCAAGGAAAAGAACAGCCAGTCGCTGTGGTCTATAGTTAATCAGCTGGAGCGCAGGACAACCGGGAACCAAAGTAACGCGGTCCCGGAAAGAACGTGGATAGAACACATCTCCAACCTCTATGGCAGCCCTAACACAGTGGAGCCATCCCCCAACACAAGCAGCAAGACAAAGCCATTATCAGTCAAAATTCAAAACTTTGAGGAACAATTACAGTGCTGCAGACAGAGTGGGGCTCCTGGGCCAAACGGTCTCCCAGCAGGAATACCAAAACAAGACCCTGCCCTTTGGACCGGCCTGATCTGCAGTCTTTATAATGCCATCAGCACGGAAAACAAAATTCCGGATTCCTGGAAAGGGACAATTTTCCACCCAATCTATAAGAAGGGCTCCTACGGGAACCCAGACAGCTACTGACTAATATCACTGCTTGACGTTGATGCAAAAATATTTGCAGGCCTCCTGCTTGAGGATCCCAAAGGATGAGCGAGCAAATTCAATTTAATACCTCTGAATCAAACCAGCTTCCAGCCATCGGCAAGCACTTCTGACAACCTGATAACGCTAGCCATGCTCGCTGAAAAATATACAAGCAAAAATATAGCCCTTTACACCTGCTTTGTGGACTTGTCCAAAGCCTTCGATTCAGTGGACCGGAACAAGCTGTGGGGGAAACTAGCAAACCTTAAAATCCTGCCAGAGCTGCTAAAAGAAATACAGCTTCTGTACTCAGAAAATTGGGCAAGGGTGAAAGTTGGAAACAACGGAAGAGTGTCGGCCAGAATCTAGATAGACAGAGGTGTTAAGCAGGGCTGTGTCATGGCTCCAATGCTTTTCAACCTCTATCTGGCAGATCTGTGCACACAGCTAAACATCATTGGCTCCCATCCTCCCAAACTGAGCAACTATCCCCTAACTGCAGTACTATATGTAGACGACATCGTCTTACTCAATCTCTCAGGTACAGGACTCCAAAAAACGTTAAACACTTTCAATCGATATTGCACGACTAATGAGTTGGTGGTAAACACGGAGAAAACCAAGGTAATCATTTTTGGCAAACAGATAATCAAGAAAACTAAATGGTTCTGAGGTAATCAATCCTTGGAAAGAAGCAGAAGCTATAAATACCTTGGCGTCTGGCTACAGGAGCGCTGGTCTCATCACCCGCACCTAAACACCTGGAAAGTGAGGTTGGCATCACTGCTTGCATCAGTCCTTGCCCTGGCCTCAAAACTACAAACCCCAATCTGGTGTCTATTACTCAGTGATAAAAGCAAAATTCCTGCCAGCCTTAACATATAGTTCAGAAATATACCCAAGCAAACTGAACGACTTCATGAACATTGCACAAAGCAAGGTGTTTCGCCTTCTCTTCCGCCTCCCACACAGCTCCTCGCCAGCACGAATTAGGTTGGAATTTGGATTACAAGATCAGACATTAGTTCAAGGCTGGGCATTATTCAAATACGCATTGATGCTAAGACTAGCCCAACCAAACACTCTAAAGGCACTGATTTGGGAGGAAATCAACAGAAACCAGGTGGAATTCCCAAACCCCTGGCTAAAGAGAATCGCTCTCGCCATAAAGCACCTGCAGGCAGAGGAGTTTTGTCAAAAGTTTTTACCCCATGAAAATTTCAAGCAACTTCTAAACAAACAAATCAAATTGCTCTCCTGGAGCAAGGACAAAGATGAGTTCAGGATTCGATCTCACACTTGGATGACAATTAACACGTATAAGGCTCCAACAGCTCAATCTTATATGGCAAAGATATTAAAAACGTCACTAAAAATAAAGGTGCTACCCGCCAGACTTGGACTGCTACCTGCATTGGAGACTGAACCAAAATGGCTCCGATCCACAAACAATGGATGATGCAGACTTTGCGCACATGACCGGAAGACTTCTTACACATCCTTTGTATTTTCCCCGCTCTATTACCCTGGAGAAAGCTGTATCTGAAAAACATTTTTAACACCAATGGTATCAGAACATATTGGCAGGCTATCCTGTTAAGCCTGAAAGGATTGACTCCACAACACGTGGACTGTTTTGCAAAATTTATTTTAAAAACAGAACATTCCTTAAAACACGCCATAAAAAAAAATCAAGATGCAATAACAAGCCATCAAATGGCTTATAAAATGAAAACTGGCAGCCCCAGGGCTCAACTGGACTAAAAATCACAAAGAAAGCAGGAATGTGTTAATTGTTTTATGGTGTTCTTAACGTCCCCGGTTGCAATGATTTTAAGTAATTACGCAATAAAGCATAAAATAAACTAAAAAAAAAACTGTTTAATGTTTAGGCAGTTAGAAAAAGGGTGCGAGCGCAGTGAGAAATTCACATTTCGAAAATCCAAAACTTCACAAACCTG